>NC_135767.1:20695545-21895545 GCF_052425735.1 Oculina patagonica
GCGGCACGCGCCTTGTGAACACAAAGGACGGTGTCCAGCTTGAGCTAGAGAGGAAAGCAAGCGGCTCAGGTAATTTGAACTGCCACATTTACGTAATCAGCGACGCCCAAATGAATATACTTGGCAGGCAGTTAGAATCTGTACTTTTATAATTTTTTTCTTTGAAAAAGTGTACCTTAGGTACATATACGAACGAAGATGGATCCTGCCAATATACCCTTCAACGCCCTCATTGTGGGACCAACGAACTCAGGAAAAACAAGATACGTGGTCAATCAGCTTTGTGGCCCTTTCCGAGGCAAGTTTGACTACATCGTGCTCATCTGCCCGACGTTCGCGCACAACAAGACTTATTATCGCTTTGCTGAGGAAGATCTTCGATTTTTTGTTTTAATTTGCGAGCAGCACGAGGTTGAATCTTTGTTAAGGCTTTCAAGATTTCTTTTTGAGGGAACGAACACGCTTATCATCCTCGACGACTGTGCTGCTTCGAAAGATGTAAAAGGAAGAACAGGGGAGTTGGTGAATCTTGCTTTCTCTGCTCGCCACGCAGGTTTGAGCGTATGGGTGTTAACTCAAAAATTGACAAGCATAACATCCTCATTCCGCGAAAATGTTGCGGCAATCGTTTTCTTTTACACCCCCTCTGCCAAGACCACGAAGGCAATCTTTGAGGATTACGCTGGCGAACTTGCCCATGAGGATTACAAAGAAATCATTTTGAAGCTAAAAAAAAATAAGTTTTCGCATCTTGTCATTTCTCATCGCCACCCTTACGGCACAAAATTTTCTTATTGAACATATTTTTTAGAGTAATAAATGGCCGACCCGTTCGCAACTTCTCCTCCCGAGAGCGTCAAGGGCGCTGCAAGTGAACAAGAATTAGCTTCCGTAATGGAACTGCTAGGAGCTGAACCAGAAAGTACAGAAAGCGCTATGGCACTCATTCAAGGCCCTGACATTCCTGCTTTGCGTGAACAGCTTGCAATCCTTGTTTCAACAGGAAAAGCCAAAGAAGCAATCGGTGTGCAACTGACACACGAGCAGGTGAAGCGCTTGACAGATAAAGAAGTTGAAAAGTACTTAAAGAGATATGAGGCATACGTTGGATCCAAAACAACCGACAGCTTGATTGACAGCTTTATTTTTCTTGTTACCAAAGTCGTTGGTAAGGCCGTAAATATCAAGGACGTCAATGATTATCAAAAGGAACTCAAAAACGACTACATTATCAGTAAAGAGCTGTCCACTTTGGCAGGCGGTCTGGCTTTGAAATGCGGCCGCTTTCTTGCCGTTGCAAATGCTGCGCTCATCACAACAAAGCACATTGTTTTAAACGAAGCCGCGCCTGGCGCGGGGACGTGCGCAGCACGCGTCAAAGACGCCCAAGGGGTCCCGACAAAGTTGCAAACCAAAGGTGCTTCCAAAGATGCGGACACAAACACTACTGAAGATTTTTTCTGAGCAATGCTAAGAAAATGCTAAGTAATTACTGAACAATGCTTAGCAATTGCTTAGCAAAAAATCTTGCTGAGCAATTTTCTATTTAAATATTATTTTTTTTTATTATAAATGGCCGAGCTCGAACAAACTCCGATCGCTCAAGAAGAACAGAAACAAGTTACTTCAACAACTCCAGCAACAAAGCCTGCCAAAAATCCAAAGCGAGTTGCTGCTGGCAAGCTTGCAGCTGAAAAAACAAAACAGGCTCGTGAAGCACAGAAAAAAGCTGCTGTCGAGGCTGCTGCAATAATTGCAAAAGAAAAGGAAAAGAAATCTGCATCTGCTAAGCGAAGTGTAACACCACCGGCCGTAACGGAACCAGCTCCGCCCGAGGCTCAGCCGCAATCAAGCGGTCTCACCACAAATCAATGGATATCTTTGCTTGGTATCGGCGTTGCAACCGTTACAACTTATGTGAAACGCGAAGACATAAAAGCCTTTATAAACGAAAAAAGAAGTCCAACATTTAAAGCTCCGCCAACTCTTATAACTGATGACACACCAGTTACAGCAGAAAGTATTGGAAGGGTTGCAACGCGTTCTTCAGACACGCGCCAAACGGGCTCTAGAATTCCGCAACCAACAAACCAAAATGGCTCAAAAAGAGGAATCCGTCCGATGGATTAAAAAAATTATTAAATAATTTTCATTTAAACATTCGATTTTTTAAAGTATACAAAACACGATGACCGACACGAGGACATACACTATGTCTGTCCCAATGGATTTTGGAAACTTTTTTGTGCTTTCTATGCTTTCAAAATGCTTTGAAAAAGATGAGGTACGAGCAACAGCTGCTTTGAATGAGGGAAAAGCCTATTTAAACCGGCTGGAACCAGAAAAATTAAAAAATTTTTATGCAATTGCTGAAAAATCTGCGCAAAGTTTAAACGTGTGTTATTGTGATTTAAGAACGCTTTTAAAAGAGTATGAAAAAATAGAAAATGAAGAAAAAAGAAAAGAGATGATTGTAAAAGCAAAATGTGCGGTGTTTGCTGAAATGCAAAAAATCTTTAATTCTGCGGTTGATGATCTTGGTTTGACCATCGAAAGTTTTTAAGAAAGTGATTTCTGTTTTACTTTCTGACTTCAGCAATTAACTTTTTTTTTATTAGAACTCTTTGATGAGATTAAAAGAATTCATAAAATTATTTTTCAATTTAAATATTTATTTTTTATTTTATAACAAACACCATGTCTGACAACAAGCTCGTGAAAACACTCATGGATGCCGCCACCATTACAGGTCTCGCCGCCGGAATCGGCTGGGCTGCCAAAAAAGTTGTGAAAGAAAACTTCACATCTGACCCAAGCAGCAGTTTTATGAACTATGTAAAGTTCACAGCCGTCGTGGCTGGCAGCGTTGCACTTAAACAGTATCTCGAGGACCAGAAAATTCTCCCCACCAATTAAAAAAAAATATCTTAATATAAGAACAAAAACACACAATGGCAAGCGTCGCGATTATGGCTGGCGGAGCTATCTTGAACGCTGCTGCTTTCATTGGCGGCAACTATCTTGCTCGAGCTTTGGGTGGCGGAGATGACGCCGCTTTGAAAGAAAAAGAAAGACACGACAAAGCTCTCGAGGCTTACCAGGCAGCGTACGCGAAGTACTCTCGCGACCGCACGAAGCTTCTCGACTGGATCGAAACCAACAATGAGATCAAACAGCAAGCGAAACAGAACTTTACGAACACAGACTACGCTTTCAAACTCTACAACCAGGCACATCCTGACAAACAAATGATTCCTCCGAAAGAACCCAAGTTCTCTGATTTTTATCAGCCAAGCGAGCAGCAGAAACAAGGTGAACTGATGTTCGTTGGCGCAGGCGCTCTTGCTCTTGGGTACGCTGCCTTTCGGTTTCTTTAAACGTTTCTTTTTTTTCTTGTATACGCATGGATGCAAAGATCTCGAAAGTCTACTATAGCCCCCAGGGCTACTGGAAGGGAATTGCAGCGATAAAAAAATTAGCCGAGGCTGCCAAGGTTTCCGAAGATGCCGCAAAAAAGTGGCTAGTTAAGCAGGCCCTTTGGCAGATCTACCTTCCGGCACCACGATACGTTCCTCGCCCAAAATTCGATGTTTCTACCCCTAACGCGGTCCACCAGGCGGACCTTCTTTTTCTGCCACACGACAAACTGCCGCGAGGGCGAAAAGTTTACAAATACGCGCTGACTGTTGTTGACGTTGCCAGCCGTTTCAAAGAGGCTGAGCCTTTGACCTCCAAAGATTCAACTGAGGTTGCAAAAGGTTTTCAGACAATTTACAGGCGAAGTGCACTAAAATGGCCACAGAAGCTGCAAGTTGACCCTGGTCGCGAATTCATGGGAGCTGTTACCAAAGAAATGGAAAATCACAAAACCTATATTAGACGCGGGCGTGTTAATATCCACAGAGATCAAGCTATTGTTGAACGTTTTAATCAAACACTGGCAGGGCGCCTGTTTGGTTATCAGTACGGTGTCGAGATGAACCTGCCATCTGGCCAGCGGTCGACAGCGTGGGTAAAAAGGCTTCCCGAAGTTGTTGCCGCTCTGAACAACGAAGTAACCAGTCTTACTGGTAAGAAACCTGCTGCTGCAATTAAAGAAAAGGCTGTTTCGTCAAAACCGTCCTCAAAATATACAAGACCTGTTGGCAAGAAAGAAAAAAAACTCCCCTCCCTCGTTAATGTGCGCTTTCTCTACCAACCTGGCGAGCTGGAAGGCGGCGTAAAAAGGGCTACAGATCCGATTTGGTCATTAAAAGTCTACAGCATTGAAAGGTCTGTTACTAAACCTAATCAGCCAGTTCTTTATTACTTGCACGATGGTCCAAAGCGCGGCTTCGTGCGTGAAGAATTGCTTGTTATTCCTCCAAATACACAGTTACCACCAAGCACTTAGTGCTTTAGCCCCTTGGGCTCAGAAAAGCTCTAAACGTTATGTTTATGTAGGCTTTGTTTCGCAAAACTTATACCCGTAAGCATTTGTATGTATCCCATCATCCGCTATCCATCGCTTTGAGTCAAAAGGCGACAGCGATTTTTTGTTTACCACTATTGAATACATCTCGTGGGCATAGCTTCTTAGCATGTGCATTTCGTGAAAGCTTTCCTTGTTTTGAAAAAGTGTATCTTTGAAGTTTTCATGATCTATCTTATTCTTTGTCACACACTCTTTTACCCCCTTTGCTTTTTTTATATTTTTTTTGTCTTCTGTCATTATTGAATACATTTTTGGCCTCAAACAAACACACTCTGAAATTAGTTTTCCTGCGCATTCGTCTTTCATTTTTCCCAACACCTTTTTGTTTTCGTTTGAATGAAGTGAATGCTCTTTTGGGTAGTCGCTTGTGTCGTACTTGTCAATGTTTTTTGCCATGTCCGCGTAAACGTCTTCTGTTTCTATCTCAAGCAAAAGGCTGTCTGTGTCTGTATACAAAAGCTCGCAACGCTCTCCGTACTCCTTTTTCAGATGGTTGTAAAAGAAGTCATACATGCATAGCTTGCTTACGTCAAGGATGGTCATGCCTGTGTAGACCGGTTTATTAAGAAAAAGCCTGCTTTTTCGCATGTCTATTCCAACTAGATCGTTTGAAAACATTACATGCCTTGAATACAATGGGCTTGCAACTAATTTTCTTATTTTCTTTGTTTCGTCGCTTCGCGCTATTCTTATGTCTACACGGTTTCTCAGGTTTTCCATTGTTTTTCCAAAAACCGAGTTATTCATTAGCTTGTAAAAGTTCTTTTCAAAGTCGTTCTTTGCTTTTTTTCTGAATTCTGTGTTCATCCGGATGTAGGGCTCCATCCAGCATTCCTGTTCAAACTTTAAGACCCTGTGCACTTTTTTAAGTTTCATTCCTTGTTTTAAATAAAACTGCAAGTTTCGGTAATGCACGACGTAATTAGTTTTGTCTTCGAGAGTCAATACAAGCTTTTCGCTTTCTGGCAGTTTTAAATCAAGATTTTTTATTATTTTCTTTTGGTAAGGTGAAAACATTTCTTTGTTTATTTTCTTTTTCTCTGGCGCTAATGGATAGCTGTTTTGGGCGTCATGCAGCTCTTTCGGGTATTCTAAGTCCACCTCTAAAATCCATCCAGCTTTTGCAAACTCTTTTTTTGTCATTATTTCTTTTTCTGTCGGCATAACCTTTTTCCATCTAAAACCACTTTTTGGGAGCGGCTTGCTCATTGCCCACCCGTAAAGGTTATTCGCATCGAGGTACATTATGTATTTTTTTGGCTGGCTCGGGTCAAATCCCTCAACATAAGGGTTGTTCGCCTTTGCATATCTTTTGCTTACCATCGAAATTCCGCCTCTTAATCCCCTTTCAACAAAAAGATGCATTTCATAGTCCGTAAGTAACTCAAGCTCCACGCCTGTCTTTTTCAAAAGTGCGTCCCAAGAAAGGCCTGGCGTCGTGTAATAATTCGCGGGATCTAACCCGTACTTCTCAAGACAGATTTTTCGGAAGTTTTCAAAAACGTCAGCCAACAGAGAAACGTCTGTCTTAACGTACAAATCGTGGTAGTCGCCCAGGGTCTGGCAGCCAAAGGTTTCCCACACGTTTTGCGCGTGTTTGTACTCTTCATCCGTTATGTTCTCATCATTAAGTTTGCTGTAAAACTTTTCTTTTTCAGGCAAACTTGTTTCGCTAAATCTTTCCCATGAGTCCATGTATTCGTAAGGATAGATTCCCTTTTTGCAAAGAAGTTCAAAACTTTCATCAGACTGTGTTGAAATAGATTTTGTTATATTTAATGACTCCTTCGGTGTCGCTGTTACAAGTGAATCAAGACTTCCTTGAAGAAAGTTTAAGCTGTCAATAAAACGCAGTCCGCCAAATGAAAATGTGATGTATTTTTCCATGTTGTTTGCGACACATTTTACCTCTTTCTGTGCCTCTTTTGAAATCTTTGACATTGCCTGCATTAAATGGTGCGCATCATAGCCCCTTAGGTTGTGAAATACAACTGGTATTTGGACATTTTTTGGATTTATTCTCATCATCAAGTTACAAATGTTGTGCGCGGCTCCTCGAAACTTGCCTGTTATGTGGCAATGGTCTTTTACCACATCCTTGTAGTTCGGCTGGATAAGCGGCTTGTGGCACGCTAAGCAGTTTTTTTGGTTTTTCGCTGCTAATTTGTGTGTTTCTTTTTCAAGCTTTTTTAGCTTATAGTGGGCTTCGGTATCCAGGTTTTTTTCCTCTTTTTCCTTTCTGTAATAACATTTTTTGTGCATCTGCCCAAAGTAATTAAGCTCCTTTTTGTTTCCAATCCAAACTGGCAAAGAGTCCAAAAAGTTTTGTTTCATTAGCGTTTCTTCGCAAATGTGGCAATTGGTTGCATTTTTGAAGTTTACCCAGTCTTTTGCCGTCATCACAAGAGGTTTTGGCTTTGACAATTCATATCTTATTTTTCTTTCTTCACTTAAAAGACAGTTCAAAAATACTTCAACGGCGTTTTGTCCTCTGTACACAAATGTTTTTTCGTGTTCACCATCACTCCTTACAACTGTGTAAGCAAATCCGCATGCCTCGTGCTGTTCTGTTTTGTCTGTGTAACTCGGCTTCATGTCTTTCACTTCTTCACCAAGGTCTTTTCTTTTCTGGCGCTCCTCGGCCGTTTCGCGTTTACATCCTTGCATCTTTCTTAACAATGCCTCAAAGTCGGCGTAAATTACAAAAGGCGCTTTCATTTGTTTGTGGTAGTTTTTAAAAGAAATAGTGTTTTTCCCCTCTTCCGGCATTTCGATTCTTGTTGGCCTGCCGTTAACTCCATTGCAATATTTTTCGTGCTTTTCGAGCAAGTCTGCTCTTGTAAAACCGGTCAAGCACATCATGCAAAAGTGTTTTTTGTTGTGTGATTTAGTCTGATCGTAAAGCAGAGCGCATACTCTTTTTACAAAACAGTAGTGCTGAATTAATCCTGACTCAATTAACATAAGGTTTATACGGGAAATGCTATTTTCTTTTTTGCTTGTTCTGAGAGGTATCACACAGTCGTCTTCCCATCCAAACACATTTATTGCAAGGTTGTTGTTTTGCGCCTCAAGCCTGTCAATCTGCTTTAGAGGCGTTGGAAAATCGATTCCATTGTAGTTTATTCCGTCGTCAACTGGGTATCTGCTTGTTCTTTGCGGATTTTTCCCATCTCTTGGCGGAAATAATGCAGCTCTCAAAGCCCATTTCAAACATTCGTTATCCCTGTTTTGCACGTTAATAACTGCTTTTTTGTTTGCCAATTTTGGTGGTAAAGGCAGATAACTCCCCCCTCTCAATGGCTGATAACGCGCGACATTGATATACGCCATTTCTATTCTTTCAATTTTCCACCCCGAGCCCTTCTCTGACCAAGCCTCAATTTTTCCCTTTGCTTTTTCGATAAATCTGACAAACTCTTTTTCGATTTCTTCTTTGGTGTTTTTTGAAAACACGTGCGGTTCTCTTTCACTGAAATAGTGGTTCATGTGTTGCGTAACTCCGTCTCTTTGTATCGAAAATTTAACTTCAAGTCCAAAGCTTGCTTTTAAGCTTCGTAAGTCATCAATTTCGCTTTCCAAAAGATCATAAAACTTTTTTTTGTGTTTTTTTGCAAAAATTAAAAGATCTTTGTTGTTTGTGTCAGTTTCGGGTATGTCCATTTTCCATACTCTAAGCCATTCGTTAAAATCGGTGTGGGCGAGTGAAAAAGACAAATTTCTTTGGGGGTTTCTTTGAAATTCACGGAGGTTTTCCTCCATCTTAGCTTGCAAAACTTCTGACGAATATCTTGCGGCAGCCATCTGTTGCATATACTAAAGAAAAATATTTGTTCAATTGAAAAATAAATCTAGCACACAGGTGGCGCTCTCTGTTGCTGCGGGCCGTTAGAGGTGCCGCCAACGCCTTTTTTGCAACTCGTTTCGCGAGAGGGGTAAGAAAGGCGTCTTGCGTTCCGCACACACATGTAAATTAGGAGTTGTGGACACAAATTGTGACAAGGAGCGAGGCGAGCCCGGGCGAGCCGAGCGAGTTGTCACAATTTGTGCCACAACTCCTAATTTACATGTGTGTCCTTTTGCTTGACTTTTTTTTTTCAGTACCAACGGGGGCGGAGAGCAAGAGACGAAGTTTGGGTTTTTGGCCTAATCTGTACAGAATATACACCATGCCGCGGTTACTTCCAAGTAGTACCCAGGCGGGACAGAGCAACTCTCATACCAATTTTTCAACGGGTTCTTCGTCCTGGATCAGAGGTGCATTCTGACGACTGGGGCGCGTATAGAAATTTGCCACGCTTCGTTCCAAACGTTACCGTCCATAGAACAGTTGTTCACAAAGATAATTTCGTGGATCCCCTTACAGGAGTCCATACCCAAGAAGTCGAGTCTGCGTGGTCTCAACTGAAGTATCACGTAAAACGCGAGAAAGGTATCCGTCGTGCTGATATACAAAATTTTTTAAATGAGGAAATGTGGAGGCAATGGAGTGGGCTTGGAACCGTCTTCGAGAATATTATTCCTGTGATTGCTCGATATTATCCTCTTTAGATGTATGTTTACAAGACGGGACATACTGTAGAACTGTTTGTAGTTTATCGGCTGATTGTTGCAACCTTAATACTACATTTAATGGCACATGACGTCATTTATCTCAACATTAAAAAATTGCAGTGTCGCAGATATTAAATTTGCTTCTGTTAGAAAGGACACGTGATCTTACTTTTATAGTTCAATATTACATATCTGTATGAGTAAGTTTTAAGACTACATAAAAGTAACACCAGCACATCCAGAAACAACTTGATTTTGCCTGTGAGTATCCAGTCATTTCGTTCCATAGTAAGGTCGTTCCAAGTCACTTCGTTCCAAAGAAAAGTTAATTCGTTCCACAAAAAAGTCAGTTTATATAGCAATATCGTTCCACAAAGTATTAAAGTAGTAAAAAAACCCTTAAACATAGTGAAATTCTAATTAAAAGTTACATCATCTGATAACCTGCACATTCTATACGCGTTATTTTTATCGTCAAAATGGCGAATAGAACAGCTTTGCAACTCCCTGTACGCACTTTAAACATGGCTTCTGCGGGTATTATCATTCATAGACTAAAACCAGTGAAAAGCCAACGTGAAAGACTCTGTGAAAGTATGTTTGACTCTGTCAAACGTGCGTGCTTTAGCATTGAACATCGGCGTACGAGGCGGGAGGCGAGGGGGGCTGCAACATTACGTTAAAAACGAATTACATCAACAGCAAAAGTATTTGAAATATGCCAAACTTTGTGGTTCAAAAATCCAATAATTTCTCATTCATCTGCTTTCGTTACCTCCCGTAAATTGCTACAATCATGTTCGATTTTTCCCGCAAATTCTCAGTTTGATTCAGTTGCAATCAGCTTTTCCATAGCTTGAGCGTTTGCGCACAATGGATTTAGTGGAAGACCTTGAAACAATTGTTTAGTTCTCTGGGCTAACTTAAAACTTTCAACGAAATGTTTTAAAACCAATTGTTTTACACGCTTTTGTATTTCTTTTAAATTGGGTAAAAACAATGTAAATTGGCTACCCAAAACTAATTTTAGTTTTGCTAAACTAGAGTGAATAAATAAAATATTTCCGAAAAAGGATTCAGTGCATTGAAACCTTCGGACAACGCCACGAAATTAATTAAAGAACTAAAGCAAGCAGGCGAAGTTTGTTCACAGCTGTTTTAATGCATGTTTTATTTTCCATTTTAAATGCCTTTTTATTCGGCTTTCAACCTGTGCCAATTATTTTTCGGGCAAAAAGGCGGGATTTCACCTGAATTTGAGTGAAATTTGAAGAGGTTTAAAGAAGGGATAGAAGAAAGAAAATTATTTTTGGAACACCACAAGACAGTTGACCCAAACGCGAGAGCAACCCCGGCTGTCAGCGGACTGTTTGGGGTCCATCTACTCATTTTTAACTTCAAATTCTAATTTTAAAATCACATTAAATCATCACCATTTCGTATTTCTCTAAAGTGCACTAATCCATTGAGAAAAACCATCTCCTCCCAAATATCCCCAGAAATTGCCCAAAAAATTAACAAAACACCGCAAAACATAGATTCATGGTATGAATGAACAGTTTTCCGATTGTTTGGAAACGCGAACGAGATATTAGCATTAAATTCAAGTTACGTGGCGGAAGATGTAACCGACATCGAGCTAAAAGATATCGAGAAATAAACGAGTTCAATACGTCTGCCAAAATTATAAACGAAAACAGCAATTTTATGCCATTATAGGACGAGAACAAGCTTAGCACCCAAACGAGGCTGCTATCTGGCTTTGTATATTGGATATAACTGCCAATAACGCTATGTAATTACCTGCCTTCAAAATAATGACTGTTCAAAGTTGAAGGACATAAAAATGTCCTGTACGCTAGCTATGAGTTCATAAGTAAATGCCACCACACCTAAGACGATAATTTTTAGAAAGCGCAGGGCTTCCTTGCTAAGCCTATGGAATTCGTATTTTTAATTGCATTTTTATGTTGTTAATTACCAAAATGGACCTCTTTTTAACCAACAACCTGAATAAGGGGAACGGGATTAGGCTGGGAGGGGGGAGGAAAAAACCTCCCTCCTCGAGCTCTCGAATGCTCTACTCTAAGCTCTCGAATGCTCTACTCTAAGTTTTTCTCAATTTCTCCCCGCTGCAGCGACCTTCCAAATCACCCTTCCCGCCTTTTTAACGTAAAGGGGGCCGTATTGTTCCAAAAACAGAGAAATAGCGGTCATACTGGTATCCCACAAAAAAATCCTCTAGGAAAAAACGTTTTTTTACTGAACAAATCCTCTTTTAGTAGCACAATCTGCTAGGTTGTCGTATGAGCGAAAAAATTCCCATTTTATTTAAATGGGGACCAGCAAACTTACCATAAGCTAAAGTAATCCACGCGTACCCATTTGCTGCTGGCTAAGCGGCTTCGCACGGTACCTTTTTTTACATTTTTAATATTTATGGGAAGCACTGGGTGCCGCCGCAAAAGATCCCTCTGCTCTATTCGGATAGCCTTTGCAGTGTGCTTTCCATCTAAATTTATTCAACTGTAGCCATAGCATGCTCGGTTTGATCAAGAACTCAGTTTGAAACGTGTATGCTGTAGTAATGCAGTAATGTAAAAGAAACCTCCAAGATGTATCAGCTATTTTTCAGTTTGGAGGACGAGTGTACGTTTCTAAAACCATGAAAGTCATGAAAAAGATAAGTTTTTTCGTTGTTTTTTTTTTTTGTTGTACTGTTTACTGCGGGAGAGAATAAGACTCTTAAGTTAGTAAATAATCAGAAACGACAGGAAACTATTAACTAGCGTTATAAAAGGCTATGCAAAGGCAATACTACAGGAAAAAAAAAACTGAAAAATTCTTTGGCATTGGTGCTCTGCTTTTTTTGAAAATCGAAAGCATTCCATGATTCCAGGTTAGTAATAATAATGCGATCATTACCTATACCATAGGGTGCTCCCTTTTGAATA
The DNA here is from genome assembly GCF_052425735.1 of Oculina patagonica. Classification (NCBI taxonomy): domain Eukaryota; kingdom Metazoa; phylum Cnidaria; class Anthozoa; order Scleractinia; family Oculinidae; genus Oculina; species Oculina patagonica. The sequence continues at coordinate 20,707,528 of NC_135767.1, forward strand.
AACCCAGGTGGCTTGTATTCGTTAACTTTTGGACCTGCGGGGTGGTTTCACCAATCCTAGCGAGTTAAGCAAATACGGTGCTTGCAATTTGTATACTTCACGAGAACGCGAGCCGGACATTGCGTAGCAAAAAGCGATTTACTGACGACGATCTAAACGACTATTTGACTGGGCTGGAAAGGGGAAACACTAGCTTTGTATCCGGCACTCAATTCTTGGTGCCAGACGAACAGGGTGCAGTCCCTGGTATCTTGACCCGTGAGGACAACAGAAAATAAGACTTCTTCTGGAATTAACTTCTTTATTCTTGAATAAACTTCATACACACTTCATAGCTCGTTGATGGTAGGTAACCTTGAAAGGGAATCGTTGCTAATCTTCACGGAAATCGATTTGCAACAGTTTTGCGCAACCTAAATACCAAATGCTCGAGACTGAAAGATTGTCCGGCAAATGAGCAGGGTGTTCGAAGAAACGAAGCTTCGAGGGAAAATTTGAAAGTTGCGGATATAAAATCTGAGGGGCTTTATTGTCCGAAATGAGCGCGATGGAAATGAATATCTTGGTTATAAATATATGTATATATGAGACCAATGAAATCCATGCAGCATATGCAAAAAAACATACACAGAAAGCACTTAATTGGTTTCCAATATCAACAGAACACGTTAGGTTATCGTTTCTTATACATGTCATTTGTTCTACCATGATGGCAAAGTACAATTCTCTCTTATTGACTTCACTCCCCCCCCCCCCCCCCTACCCTACCGACTGCCTCTATATACGTACGTAACGTAGGTATGGTTGCATGTTAATGAAACACATAAGCAGTTGTTAGTGAACTAATTTTTTTCTTGGTTTCTTTGTATCAAAAAAAAAAAACTAGGACTAACAAACGAAATAAGTTTAGCGCCTTATTGCCCCCCCCCCCCCCCCGCAGGGTTTTGGCCCAGAGGCGAAAACCCGTAGAGTGCATCTAGTCCAGGCATTTTGCAATCAGACCTGCTACTAATTGCAACATAAGCTTTCTCAACGTAAACTAGTTAGAAAAAACCTATACATTAACATACTATAAGTCTGTAAAGATTCAAGCATGGGAACACCTCCAAATACGATCAACGTCTAACTCGCTTTCTGCTGCAACATGCAAACGAGGCTATAAATAGGAAGTTGCTGTTTACGGCTGTTTTATTAGTATAAATCATGCCAAAGGAACAGAAAAACAATGTTTCCAGGGCCTTAATCTTAAAATAAAGACCCATAAAAGAGCAATTTTAAAATGCTGAGTTATTCGAATGTTTACAGTGGCCAAGACACGTTTATTACTTATCTTCACGCTAGAGATAGAGTATTTCTTGAACTGAGGCGACAATATTCTCGCCGGCAGTTCTGATTAACCTGCTGCCTATAGGAACTGTAGCGATGGAATCATTTTGCTCTGTTCTCGCCCAATTTAATTCCGCGCTTCCCTTTTCTCTTAGCGTTACGACCTCGCCCTCGCCGTCAAAGTTTTTTGTTTTACAAATAACACACTTTCCTGTGTCATCCATAGTTGAGAATCCTGTTTTCTGAAATTATAGGCAGATGGGAACGTGTAAAAGACATCAAGACAACGATAGATGTTTCAAGAACGCTTTTTGCCCAAAACATATCTCAATTCTAATTACAGCTTTGTGGTACACGGAAACATCCTGGTTAATTGCATAAATATGACTTAAATAGTTAACGGCCTGGCACCTCCATACTTTACCGAAATGTTCACTTCTAATAACGTCTCAAACAATTACGGTATGAGAACTGAACTGCCTAAATGCAGAACAAATAACTATAAGAATAGTTTTGCTTTCATGAGTGGCGTCAAGGTCTGGAATGCTCTCCCTCGCTACCTCAAAGAAGAAAAAAAAAACTTGCTGCTACAGTGGAACCCCGATATAACGATATGCCAAGGGGGCAGTAAAATTATATCGTTATATCGAGGAATCGTTATATCGGGGTTCCGTCCCATACATTTTACTATTGCCGGGACATAACATATTCATCGTTATATCGGGAATATCGTTATATCGAAGATCGTTATATCGGGGTTCCACTGTATTAGTACATTGAAACGAGATTTTTGCTCTTAGGAATACAGTGTCAGATCGAATAGGGCTATTACATTGAGTGGAGTGTGTCATAAATGGCCGTATTGCATCAAATCCCCGTGTAGAGTATTTAAACCGAATTATGCTTAAAATATTGAAAGTATTATAAAGGGTGCCCCTCCTTTGCTTAGAAATCCGCACAGATGACTGGGCCGCCTATCGCAACCTGGATCGTTGTATGTATTTTAACTGAGTAATCAACCTGTGCCCAGTTGTTCAAAGGATGGATAACGCTATCTACCGGATTAATCACTATCCAGTGGATAGGGTAGTATGATTCGTCAGCATTTATCCACTGGATAGTGACTTTTTTTTTTTTTTTGCTAGAAAACGGATTTATTTCAATCAGTTCCAAACACCAGTTGAGACAAGACAAAAGTACGAAGGTCAAGGTGATGTTGAGCACGGCAGGCCTGGTTCTAGTCCTTCTCTTGCTCGATGGACTGCTGTATTTATCAGAGGGCTGGAGCTACTTCGACGGAGTATATTACTGTGTTATGATTAAAGTAAAACAGCCCAAGTGCGAAAATATTTTGGAAGTGTTTTTTTTTCAGTCGCGATTTCTTTAAGAATTTCAAGTTTTCCATAAAGTAACAATAGAAAGCATTGGAATTCTAGGACATCTCCGCGCACGCTTGTGCAAAAAATACAGTATTCAGCTATAAGTAGACAATAATTGCATGAGAGCTTGCCAATGCTTTGTTCTATCATTGTTCAATTATTGTTTCCGTTCGTCTTTTGGTGCCACCAGTTTTGGAACAGTGTCCAGAAGTCAACTGATAGAGTGCAGTTTATAAGTAGGTGTTGCAGAGTTTGTTGTTCGACGTTGCATAAGTTGCATATGGGGTTTTCTTATTAATTAGCATTGTTTCATTTTTCAGAGTCGTTCTCTGAATTAAGCGACATTTAGGGACCGTTCATTTTTTATGGGGTAGGGGGGCTGAATGGAATAGATAGGTAGTGCCTGTTAAATATAACCCGCCCACCTCCTTATTGAACATTTTTACCCCGGTCCGTCAACAAAAAAGATGTAAAAGATGACAGCTTAAACGTATCAAGCTAAACTTAAGAATATCAGACAAAATTGCAGTTTAAAGTGATAATAATAATACTGTGTGTGCTTTTGATAAACTGTTTACTGATGGGACGCGATTGTTAGGGTGGGTCAGATGTGTTTGCAACCAAATAGTCGATTGGATTGAGCTGATGCTGTTCTCTCGGTACATGACAAATTAGAGGGGTCCGGGGGCATGCTCCCCCGGGAAAATTTTAATTTTCAGAACCTCAGAAACGCTATTTTAGCCATTCTGATGGACGTTTATAGATGCCATTATAAAACACTTACAGGTAATTCCGTTTCACGAATTTTTTTTCACTGAGGCACAACCGCTTGCAGGATTTTTTTTTTCGACAAGTTTCCCTTGCAGAATTTTTTTTTTGGTAAAAGTCACCCCCCTCCGGTTATTTCTAATGGTCCGTCCCTAAAAACAACCGGAGTACCAGAATATGACCAAATATTACAAGCATCATGTTTCGAAAACAAAAATTCTTAAACAGAAATGTCTTCTCCTTCATTCCTTGTACTTTTCTGTAATTGATTTCCGTTATAGGTGGCAAGTAACCCCCCCCCCCCCCACCCCCCATGCTGTTACATAGATAAACTGTCATTTCTGTTTATGCTAGACTAGTATTAACTTATTACATTATTACACGCGGGTTCCCAAGACATGGCTTCTCCATCGAAGCACGTTTTCGAACATGTCCGTTTCAAGGCTGACTTGGGAAGTCAGTTATTGTGTGAAGTTTGGTAAGTCGTCGGCTTGCACGTAATCCAGTTCAATGGTTAGGCTGACCTCTTACAAAGTTTATCCATTTTTGCAGCGACAACCCTATTTTGGACGCCGAGGTGGCATCACCGTGTGGCCACAGCTTCTGTGGATTTTGCGTGGATCAATTCCGAGCGCACGGCAGGGCTAAAACATGCCAAAAGTGTCACCAAAATGTCACGGGGTTTTGTAAAAACCTGTTAGCAAACTCAGTTTTAGAAAGAGAGGAGGGCGAGTGTGTCTATTGCCATGAAAAGTTTCCACTCAACACGGCAACAGATCACGTGCGACGGTGCGTATTATTGCCGGTTGACTGCAATTTATGCAGTCTACCGGTAAAGAGGAAAGACTGTGTGCAGCACATGGAGGAATGCCTGTTAAGGGATGTCGTCTGTGCCTGTGGCTTAACTGTTAAAAAGAAAGATCAAGAAAGCCACGTCGCCACCACGTGCGGCTTCAAAGAAGAACCCTGTCCGTTTAAATGTGGGGAAAGCGTTAAAAGGTTAGTTTTAATACATTCTAAATAATTCATCTCTTATCAAAATAGTTGTATAAAAAATAGGGGGAAAGTGCTGCAGGCGTTTATAATTATATTGCTTCATGAATTTTCCCGGTTGGTGGCTAAAATCGTTGGCTCTGTTGTTGCCGGGTGCTTTATAAACCATTCGCAGTCGAAATCAACACACACGCGTTCGCAGACTATCGGAAATATACGTTACGTAACTCTGGTAGATTGTTCACATTCTTTATTTGCTTGTATTTCTCTACGATCGACGGATGCTTTAATTTTTTAATGCAATAGAAATACATTTGCATAGTTTTAGGGAGGGAAGGATTAAATTCGACGAAGCAATTTGTTGCTACATGTAATGTAATGACGCACATAAAGCAAATAGGTTAATGAACCGGAAAGATCAATACTTGATGAACGTTGTATCGCATTGGAAAAACTTGCTCGATATTCGATATCTGATCGTGAAGTTATCTCAGGCAAATTACACGTATTTTTAAAACAAGTGTTTTCTATGGAGCACGAAGCAACCACGTTTTTCTTGACATGAGGGGTTATTCCTGAGATCACCACTGTCAAGTTATTCAGTTAAGAACTCAGCGATTAGGTCTCACGCCAACACCATGTTACCCAGGATGTTACCCAAGCAACGCATGATATTTATTCGCCTTGGGAGAATATTTGCACACTACAAAAAAACTAGCATTGCATTGTATTACGCAGCTTTACTATACTGCTAGGAATCTAACGCGGGTTAAACACGTGATTAGCGCGGGCACACAGGGTGGGGGTAGGGAATTTTTTTTGGAAAAAAAAAATCGTAATAATTAGCTGATTGTACAGAAAGTGATTTAACACACACCCGTATTATTCTTTTGCGTGACTCGCATTTTTTAACATTCTGTAAATGATCTAAAACGCCCAGGGCGTCTATTGCATTTTAGGGGTCCCATGAGGGGCATTAAATAGATACGAAGCGTTTATTTCACTTTAACGTCAACAAAACAAACAAGACGCGTAGTTTCCTCGCGGAGTAAGTTAAAAACAGAGTTTGTGAGAAGGAGACTAATCCAATCTGCGCAGATTTTCATATTTTGATATCGACGTCTTCGCCATCATCGGAACCAAACATGTTGACATTGTTGGCCTCCTAGATGGTTGAGGCGATTCTTGGTGGGGGGAGGGGGGGGGGGGTACAGACACGGGGCGTTCATGGTTTCTGGTTGATACGCATCACTGTTCAGTATTTTAAGAATTAAAAAAGCCATTACTATATGAAAATATATTTTTTTTCATTAAAGGGTTCTCATCCCGACACACACGCTACGATGCAGTGCTGTGGCGACAGAATGCGCTGTTAAAGGGTGCCACAGTATCGTCAGGAGAGGAGAAGTACTGAACCATATATCTGCAGATCAGATGCGTCACTTCCATCTTTTAGAAGAAGAAAAAATAAACATTCTCTGGGAAGTGCAGAAAAAGGTGAGCTTACTTTGATATGATTACTGTTTTGAGAAATCACCATATTTTAACTTCAAAGTTTTAGTTCCGACCATCCTTCATCACAACCATAAAAGAGCATATCAAACAAGAGTGCAGATGAAGCAAAACCTTAAACTAGGCGAGAAATCGGCAGAAATCGTTTGAAATTCGGGGATATTCTAAGTTATATCTCTACATAAATCCCAGTAAAATCTTAGTAGTTTTCAGTTTGAGATGGTACAGAGGCCATCGCTCGCTTTAAGAGACCAATAAAAGCCACCAAAAAGCAGTTTTTCTTAATAACATAAAATATAATGATTTGAAAAATCATTCTGTTGCATGTTACTCGCAATCACAATCACAATTGAACAGTAGACTTTATGTTGGACATTAACTTTACCAAATTTAACGAATCTTGGTTACGCCGGGTCTTATATCACGTGATGTCTTTTGTCAAATTAGCGGGCGCGGAAATTAATGGCTGGGTCGTAAGAGTTTATAAACACACATACTAAGGGAGGGCCAAAGGCAATGAATGTAATTCCGTGTGCATTCATATCAGCAGATACTGCTTGACATGGAGCTAAAAAGCACTGGAGAAGTGGGGGTATTTCAGTGGAATTTACCTCAACCTCGTGGATTGCTATGTTCTCCAGAATTTCATAAGTTCGACAGGAAGTGGTGTCTCCTGCTAAATGACAAGGCTGTTGCCTTGGAGTTTAGTCAAGGAGTTAAACCAATCCACATGGATTTGAGGTATGTAGTCATTGATAAAAAAAATAATGTTAACTAAAACAGTACTACTGGCTACACTGGACACTATCTATTCTGTTTAGGTGGAAAAACTGACGTGTTCTATTGGAAATCCACGAATCTGATTGGTTTTCTACTTAAACAATAGAGTGTTTCTGTCGAGGAACTATCGGCTGAAAATATTTACACGGGGCAACTATCAGCCAACAGTTCCTCGACAGAAACACTCTATTGTCAAAATAGTGCCTTCCGCGCGTGGAAACTATCGCGTCACGTGAGCAATTTAAACAAATCAGATTGGGAGGGAAATTTAGTTGTGAATTATAATGGCTGATATGCCCTACGCTCGCGGGCACTAACGCGTCACGTAAGCAATTTAGACCAATCAGAATCAGAAAAAAATAAGTATAGAACTATAAGGGCTGATAGTAACTCCGCTCGCTAGCGTTATCACGTAACTCTGGAATTTAAAACCAATCAATATAGGTAAAATATACTGTGGTGAACTATAGCGCGTGAAAAAGGTTCTGGCTTCGCCCTCGTAAAAATCATGCGATGGAAACCAAGAGCTCTAATCTAATCTAAAAGAGTAGAGAATGCGAAAAAAGTGGCGGCCGGTTTTTACCCTTTGTAAAGAGAATTGTGGCCTATAAAGAAGATTTAGATATTTTGTTACCCTTGTTGCTAGATGTCAATATTATAATGGTACACGTCGCATCAGTAAAGCTCGCCACACTTACGCTATATTTTTTTTTTTCAGTTTCATTGTCAAATCATCGGACGGAAAGGTCCACATTTACATTTTGCGTGCCGTGGAACTAGCAGAGGGAACAATGGCCAAGCATCCCTTGAAAATGCCAGTGAACGGTGTGCGAAAAATAACAGCAAAGTTGGAATTGCTGGAGCCCCAACTGAACTAGTTGATTTCTATTTCTCTCAGTTCACTACATTTTTTCAAAAAAGATTATTAGAAAGAGTAATGTCATTTTAATATCAGGTCATATTGTTTATCTTGAGCGTACAAGGCAATCTTTCTGTCATTAAAGCTGAATATTTGAAGTGAGTAATTAAAAGTCGATCTAAGACAAGTTCCTACAGGGAAATATGGAAATAAATGAGCCATTAATGAAACTTTTAATCTGCCGTGGTGTTTTGACTTTATAAGTGGCCATGCATGTAGGACCTCTTAACGGCTCTAAATTGGGGCTTCTAATTACATTCAATGACCGAGTCTTAATAATAAGACTTTTCATGAGTCTTAAACAGTGAGAAATGAACACTTTTTAAGAGTCTAAAAATGGGATTGTAAACAATACATACAATGATATGGCAATTACAAGATGTCTTCAATATGGCAAATTTAAAGAATCTTAAAAAAGGCAGTTTTAAGGAGTCTTAGAAAAGGAGTGCTTCTAAGTCTTAAAAATGGGATTCTTTAAAACTGCCAGCTTTAAGATTGCAAAAAAGTAAAGTTGGCAGTTTAAAGGTGTCTTAAAGCTGGCAGTTTTAAGGAATCTTAAAGCTGGAAGTTTTGAGAAGTCTTAAAGATAGCAGAAGGAATCTTAGTTTTAAGGAGTCTTAAAGCTGGCAGTTTTAAGGAGTATTAAAGCTGGCAGTTTAAGGAGTCTTAAAGCTGGCAGTTTTAAGCAATCTTAAAGCTGGCAGTTTTAAGGAAGTTTAAAGCTCGCAGTTTTAAGGAATCTTAAAGCTGGCAGTTTTAAGGAGTCTTAAAGCTGGCAGCTTTAAGGAAGTTTAAAGCTGGCAGTTTTAAGGAATCTTAAAGCTGGCAGTTTTAAGGAGTCTTAAAGCTGGCAGCTTTAAGGAAGTTTAAAGCTGGCAGTTTTAAGGAGTCTTAAAGCTGGCAGTTTTAAGGAATCTTAAAGCTGGCAGTTTTAAGGAGTCTTAAAGCTGGCAGCTTTAAGGAAGTTTAAAGCTGGCAGTTTTAAGGAGTATTAAAGCTGGCAATTTTAAGGAAGTTTAAAGCTGGCAGTTTTAAGGAAGTTTAAAGCTGGCAGTTTTAAGGAATCTTAAAGCTGGCAGTTTTAAGGAATCTTAAAGCTGGCAGTTTTAAAGAATCTTAAAGCTGGCAGTTCAAAAGAATCTGAAAGCTGGCAGTTTTAAGGTGTCTTAAAGCTGGCAGTTTTAAGGAATCTTAAAGCTGGCAGTTTTAAGGAATCTTAAAGCTGAGTTTTAATTAGTCTTAAAGCTGGCAGTTTAAAGGAGTATTAAAACTGGCAGTTCTTAGGAGTCTTAAAGCTGGCAGTTTTAAGAAGTCTTAAAATTAACAGTTTTAAGGGGTTTTAAAACTGTCAGTTTAATAAAGACTGCTATTTTTATGACAGTGGATTAAAACTAGTAATTTTAAAGACATGATTTACATAAGGGGCTTTTTGTTAATTCTTTTTAGAGAAATTACATAAGGTACTTTGCCCAGATACTGACAATGATCCAACTTTTCAATGGAGTTCTAAATTCAGGTTCCATGCCTCAAACATGGTGTGGTGGTCTCATAACGCCAATTTATAAATCGGGTGGAAGAAGTGATCCGTCAAATTACCGTGGTATCTGCGTTTCGAGTTGTCTGGGTAAATTGTTTTGTTCTATTTTAAATCAAAGGCTTCTGGAGTATTTCAACACCAATCATATATTACACAGGTCACAGATCGGCTTCATGCCTAACAATCGAACAGCAGACCATGTTTTCACACTCCGAACTTTGATAGACAAGTACGTCCATAATCACAATGGCAAAATTTATGCCTGCTTTGTCGATTTTAGAAAAGCTTTCGACTCAGTCTGGCATAATGGGCTTTTAAGTAAGTTATTGCAAATTAATTTAGGGGGATCCTTCTACAATTTAATTAAAAGCCTTTATTCTAAGTCTTCTTGTTCGATAAAAATTGATCAGTATCAGACACGACCCTTTCAATATATGAGAGGTGTACGACAAGGTTGCGTTTTAAGTCCACTACTTTTCAACCTTTATACTAACGATTTACCGTTCTCATTTGAAAATATTCTGTCTGATCCTTTTGTCCTACCAAACGGTACAAAATTAAACGCTCTACTATATGCCGACGATTTAATTATTTTATCACGTTCCAAAACAGGTTTGCAAAACTGTCTTAACACATTAGACACATACTGCAACACGTGGATGTTGAGCGTAAATCCCAAAAAAACCAAGATAATGGTTTTTCAAAAACGTGCGAAAAAATGTACTGAACATGTATTTTACATAGGAAATCAAACAATTGATGTTGTACAAGATTACACTTATTTAGGAACCAAAATATCTTTTACAGGAAATTTTAAAATCTCACTTGATCACCTAAAAGAGAAAGGACTTCATGCACTTTTTAGTTTGAGACGACACACAAATTTTAGTAGATTGAAACCTTCTCTTGCCTGTAAAATCTTTGATGCAATGATATCTCCAATTCTGCTCTATAATAGTGAAATTTGGGGTGGTTATGTAAAATCTGATTTTAAGGCCTGGGATGGTTCACAAATTGAAAGAACACATCTACAGTTTTGTAAACGCTATCTTGAAGTCAGTAATAAGGCTTCTAATGTTGCATGTAGAGCTGAGCTTGGTCGATTTCCGCTCCTTATCACCATTAATCAAAGAATCCTCAACTATTTGATATATCTCCAAGAAAAGCAACCGGATTCTTTTGTTAGACAGTCTTTTTTAATTTCATTAGAACTTCACACCGCTGGTAAAAATAGTTTTTACTCTAATCTTATGAAGATATCCGAATATTTTAATTTTGGTAATTTTAATCCTGATTTAGTAGACACCGCAAAAGTGACAATGTTTCTGCAGTTAATGAAACAGAAATATATTTCGTATTGGCAGCATACTCTACAGCATTCTCAAAAACTAGAATTTTATAGATCTTTTAAGAACGAATATGCTACCTCCAATTATCTAGAGTTAAGGACGGTGCCTACTAATAACAAAGTATTTTTGCCCGGCCGATGACTATACAAGAAATGTAGATGTTACCAAGGGCTACTTAAATTCAAAAAGAAAATTGGGGGTAGCCACGCAAATTTTCGAGATAATTTGGTTTGAAATCTGGAAAAAAGTGCTGACGTGGCATTTTAAAATAAAGTAAAACTAATACAATTTCCTTGCAAATTCCATTTGAAATTGGTTTTTCATGAACAAAATCAACATTAAATATAACAATCTTTACAATAACTAACAAATAATGTCTTCGGAACTGCGTGTTCCACGTTTTTATTTACAAAATAATTGCATTTGAGCCATTTTTGACTCGAGCAGCTCTCACTTGCGCGGCCCGGAAAATCGGCCTAAATTTTTTTTTCACTTAATGAAAAATTAAACATGTGCTCTATAGACTTACCACTTACATTTTATAAAATAAAAAGTAGGGGTCACCACGCGTTTTTAAAAGTTATACCAGTTGTTATCAGGTTCTATGAAATCGCTTTTGGGGTCTGTTACAGTTTTCCTGTCCCCTCCCTAGCGAGTTGAATATTTGCATCTCGCGCGTGCACTACGCCATTTGTCACGGTTAGCAGTTTGCGGGTAACGTTTTAGCGCCTAGCGATTTGTTTTTAACTGCTAATGTGAGCCATTTTCGGTGGTTAGCGGTCAATGGTTACTGATATGTTGCTTTTCCGCTGTTTCTGGCTTAGCATATGTCCATAAACTGGATTTCGTCGCAGAGAAAACTTTCTTGATTTTTAGTTGCGCGCTTGTTCGCGTAGTCGAATTCGTCATTTTGAGCGAGCAAATTAATTAAAAGAGCGCGCGCCCAGTGTGATCGATGCATTGCGTGATGCGCAGAACAAGTGCGCAGTAGCAATAGGAGGCACCGTCCTTAACTAGGAGAGTTTCTGGTAGGAGAACATTAGCTAAATTACGAATTAGCAATCATAAGTTAATGATCGAACTAGGCAGATATAACAATACGCCCAGACATAATAGGCTCTGCCCGGTCTGTGATTGTAATAAAACCGAAGATGAAATTCATTTTCTCTTTTATTGTTCCAAATATGCAACAATAAGAGATAACTTTTACAAGACAATACAGCCTATCATCTTAAATGTCAGCCAACTACCAGTGCCTGACTTGATTTTAGAATTAATGAATTCTCCCGATCGTTTTGTGACCATGCAATTGATTAAATTTATATCATCTTGTTTTGATTTACGTAACAAAATACTATCAATGTAATTAATTTTATATGAATCATTTTTGTTTTTTACTATATATTATTATTTTATTATTTTTATTATTATTATTACTAAATAAGTTTACGCTTTTGCAATATTGTAACAAATTTACAGTCATGCAAATAAAGCTTGTTGTTGTTGTTGTTGTTACCTTCGATTTTAATGCGGTTGTTCCAGATTATTTCATTGTGTGGAAATGTGTCGTTTTGAAAGGCTTGTTTTGTACTTTGCCAATGTTTTAAAACTTCGCAATAGAAACTTGGGAGGCGGTTAAGTTGCAGAGAATTGAAATCGTAGTTGCAGTGCGTCAGAAAAGACAGTCCTCCATAATTTTCCAACGCGATCTCAGGAATAACCTTCCAGGATGCATCAGTTCTGGTTTGCAAACGTGGTATCCAGGCAACCTTTAAAGCTTTATTCATAATGTCAAAATTAGTCATCTTGAGTCCGCCGTGTTTTTTCTCGCCAATAATAGTTGATTTTTTTATCTTTGCGGGTTTTCCATCCCAAATAAAGTTAAAAATTAATTTTTCAATTTCCGTTTGATAAATTTTTCTGGGATAACAAGAACAGACGCGTTGTAGATTAATTTAGAAAGTCCGAAAGTTTTAACAATGTTTATTTTCCCGTATAGTGTTAAATTTCTTCTTTTCCAACTGTTAAGCGTCTTTTCTAAGTTTTGGATTTTCTCTGCAAAGTTTAACTCGTCAGTTTTATTTGTGTCATACGAAAAGAAGATACCAAGAGCTTTTATTGGATCCCGCGGCCAGCGAAAGCCGAAGGGAGTTTCGGTTTTATTTTTCCATTGACCAAGCCACATTCCTTCAGACTTTGTGACTTTTGTGGTGTTAATTTCTAAGCCAGAGAGATTTTTGAACTTATCAAGTAGATTAAGCAAGTGGTCAACCGAATGGCACGAATAAAAACAGTGGTATCATCTTCATATAGAGAGACTTTAATTTCTTTCTCACCTACAATGATGCCTTTTATGCCGGTATCATTTTTAATTGCTCTCGCGAGCATTTCTATGCCAATTACGAACAATAGTCCGGACAAGGGACAACCTTGTCTAACACCTCGTTCTACGGAAAAAAATTCTGACGCAAATCCATTATTAAGAACGCAGCTGGAAACATTATTATAAAAAATTTTAACCCAGCTTTGAATGTCAGGCCCGAAATTGAATTTTTTAAGGCAGCTGTTTATGAAATCCCATTCTATGGTATCGAAGGCTTTCTTGAAGTCTATAAATAGGGCGATTCCAGGAATGTTGTTCTCTTCTGTGTAGTTCATGATGTCAGAAATTAAACGAACATTTTCACCAATGTACCGGTTTTTTATGTAACCGGTTTGATCAGGGTTAATAATTTTTGGAAGAACCTTTTCTAGCCTTTTTGCAATGACTTTCGTTAAAATTTTATAATCAGTATTAAGAAGAGATATTGGTCTAAGGTTGTCAAGTACAGTGGTATCTTTGTTCGGCTTCGGGATGAGTGTTATAATTCCCCGTCTTTGAGATATCGATAGTTTTCCGCTATCGTAGGCATAATCAAAACATTTTAACATATCGGAGTGTAGTTCTTTCCAGAAGTGTTTATAGAATTCTGCCTGAAACCCATCTGTACCTGGCGATTTTTCATTTTTGAACTCGTTTAACGCTTTTAAGCATTCCGCCTGAGTCACTTTTACCTCGCACGACAACATGTCGTCATTTTCTAACGGGGTGATGTTTTCCGTGAAACTGCGGCGAGGGTCGTCTAAAGTCGAAGATCCTTGCTTATCTGATGTATAGAGAGTTTTATAGAAGTGCGTTTGTTCCTGTAGTATTTTTGATTGGTCGTTAGTAAAACTGCCATCTGAAAGTTTCAATTTTGTAGTTGTCTTTCTTTCATAGTTTCGTTTTTCCAAGCCATAGAAATATCTCGTGTTTCGTTCCCCGTGCTCATGCCATCTGACCTTGCTTCTAAGAATCGCACCATTCGTCTTATGTTGCATGATACTTTTTAAGCGGGATCTAACATGATAAATTTCGTTGATTATTTGCTTGTTGTTGGGTTGTTTTTCAGCCTTTTTGTAAAGTTCATTGATTCGATTTTGGAGGTGAATTTCTGTAGATTTTCTTTTCTTTGCTTTATTTTTAGAATATTTAATCGTAAAACCTCTTATTTCCATCTTAATTAAATCCCACTTGAGGGTTAAGTCGTCGACGTCTTTATATTTTTTTCTAAAATTTGGAATTTCCGCACGCAAACCGGAGACATAGGTTTCATCTTTAAGAAGCGATTGGTTAAACTTCCAGAATCCGGGACCTTTTTTATGTTTCAGTTCATCGGATTTTAAGTGTATCAGTGTTGCCGAATGATCTGTTTCGGGTGCGTATACGATTTTGCAATTGTTGGTTAAATCATTACCGGGGTTCTACTGTATATTTCTTAGCCCTTGAAACGAACCCAAAATTTGAAACGTCTTTCCGTTGACATGTTTCTCACTGCAGAGGGTAGAGGTAGTCATTTCGACGCACGAATTTCAATGTGAGGGGTCATGAATGGTCTATCAAAATTTTACAGTGCTTGCAAAATTAGGCTTCTGTTCGGAATGCTCCCAAAATTTTAGTGGGTGCTCGAATGCTCGTCACACTTGCTCGGGTCGCATATTTTTACAAGTGCTCGCACGCTAAGTTTTAAGTAGAGGTAGCTTTTTGATAAGTGCTCGATGCTCGCAAGGCTAACTTATGTCAATGTTCGTGCTCGCAAAGGAAAACGCTCTGCTCGCATGCTCGCAAATGCTCGCAAAGACCATTCGATAGCCCTAATGCGGGTAAAACGCGCAGAAATTGTTCCGGTTGGTTTTTTCTTTAAAGAAAGCGAAATGCAATCTAGTATGACAAATCAAACCGAAATAATGACTGTTCTTTCGACGACCGCGTGCGATGACGAACGTGAAACGAGGAAACAATTTTTTCCGCAAACTTCAAGAGTCATTCAGAACCAGATTCTTCGGTCTTGAAGTTATATGCCTTGTGCAATTTCATTCAACCCTCGGAATTGGCTTTCTCTGGATGGCTCGGACTTTCTGAGTGTGCTCAGGTTTTCTAAAATCATACATGACTCGGCGTCTCGGTTACTCTTGGATTTTTCCATTCGCCACTCATACCTAACCGTACATCCTTATTTATTTGCGTTTTCAAAACCTTTAAAATCATCCTGTACGCAAGCGCTCGATCGTGTTCAGTCTTTGGCATAAAGGAGCGCGCGTATCTGCTAGAGGGTAAATAAGGTCCTTTAAGCTTAAAGTTTTGAAAAACTTGGCATAATCTTTTGTGTGATGTACATGCAACTATAACACAGCTGGATCACTCGGTTGCATGGTCATTATAGTTTAGTGTGCAACTGCTGAAACTGCCTACAGAAAAGGAAATTACTACTACGGTCCCAAAAAAGTGATGTGTACTAGCTATGTCTTAAAACAAAGTGAGATTCACTTACCTAGGCCTAGGGCAAAAGCTGCGGTAAACAAGATCATTCTCCTCCGAATTCACTCGACTCGATACGCACTTACTCGTACTCGATACGCAAGACGTATTTTGCGGTGTATTTACATTAAAGAAGCTGCCAATAACACAGTTATCCCAAGGTTATGCCCCAGTCTACCTTGATAACACAGGTATCCCAAGGTTATGCCCCAGTCTACCTTGATAACACAGGTATCCCAAGGTTATGCCCTAGTCTACCTTGATAACACAGGTATCCCAAGGTTATGCCCTAGTCTACCTTGATAACTCAGGTATTCCAAGGTTATGCCCCAGCCTATCTTGAGCCAGGTACACGACTAATTCGTGATAGCGAAAGACAATAGCGGCGAGCGAAAAAGGTCTGGAACGAACAGGCTAGCTCTGATCGCAGTGATAGTACCCATTCTCGTACCCAGAGCCACTTGCCTCTTTTAGCCGGCTGAGCCTGTGCACGAGAAACAAGTGGCTCTGGGGACACATGATTTGTTTGGCTAGATTTTAACAAAAGGAACAGCCAATCATATGAACAAATTTTAAAATACCTTTGTCATACGAGGGTTTAAACGGTTGATTTGATTAGCTAGAATTGAAACTCCGTTTTTAAAATTCTAGCTAATCAAATCATGTGTTTCCAGAGCCACTTGTTTCTCGTGCACAGGCTCAGCTTAAGTCGACAAGCGGCTCTGGAGACAATAATGTGTTCGTACCGTAGCCGGAAAATGCGTTTTCACTTTGTGATCCATTTGTTTGATAGATGACTGATGTGACATTGTTTTTTTTAAGGCAATAATCAAAGAGGATCAAACTATTTTGATCACCCTGTGTTTAGCTTGGGCTTTTTTGCGCATGGGTGGAGCGAGGAGATGTGTGGCATGGGTCGGGCGAGAAGATGTGTGTGTGTGTGGCGGGGGGGGGGGGAAGGGGGGGCTTAAAGAGCTTCTCGCTTGTTTAATCGAAAAGTATAAAAGCATCGTGAAACTTAGACAATGTGTAGTGCTCTCAAAAATTGTCATTTTAATTTAATAAAATACCCTTAATGACGTCGCAGTCGCGTCTTCATTTCTGAGAGCTGTATCTTGGATAAAATAATAAAGATACATACTGAAAGAAATTGATGTGTAAGTTATCTAACAAGAATATAATTTTCAGAATTTTTTCTTGTGGAGGTTGTTGAAACCCCGTTGATAGCATGCATCGTTTGTGCTTTGCTGGTTTAGCTTGCACATAAACCAGTATGGCCAGTTTTTTATATACAGTCGAAGCTCTCGTAAGCGGACACCCTCGGGACGCGAAAAAAGTGTCCGTAACTGTAGCTGGCCGCTTACGAGAATGGTTCTCGTAAGCGGCCACTAGAGGTGTAGGGTATAGATGGCCGCTTACGGGAGCTTGCCGAGCTAACAATAACTGGACGGACGTGAATAACGAAAAAACAAACACTGAAAGATGGTTCTGTAATTACTGTAAAATCATTGTCACGAACCGCGAGGTGAAGTTGATTGATAAAAACAAAATAAAGAGGTTGTTTGTAGAATTTTCTTTGGAACGTCCGCTTACGGGAGCTTAAAAACAGAGAAAAAGTCTAAGTCGTAATCTCTGCAAGTGTCTGCGGCCGCTTACGGGAATGTCCGCATACGAGAATGTAAAAATGCAGAGTTTGTATGGGAGTTAAAACGGGGTTTCAAACAAGGTGGGCGTAAGTAGAGCTGTCCGCTTACGAGAGTGTCCGTTAAGAGAGCTTCGACTGTATCGTGTAGCTTTTCAAGACTTTCAAGTAGTGGAGTCTAGTCGAGGCAGAACGAAACGATTTACAATAGTGGCATAGCACTATTAAAAGACACTATTCGTTTAAGCTGACAACAACACAGATATAATTGCGATCTCGCACAATATAAAAGTAAATCAGAATTATCATCCTGCTTCGCCAACAATATAGTTGCTTGGTGGTTGGCAACAAAAGGCGGGGTTTTCCAAATACAACAGCCCCATAACTCCACGCGCACTGCGCTTTAACCTGGAGAGAGGCCTGGGACTAGACAAAATTGAGTTTTGTTCAGCCACTTGCGCCAGGGAGCATTACCGTATTTACTCGAATAAGCGCCGCGGTGCTTATTTAATTTTTCGCGCCTCAAGTGCGGCGCTTATTCGAGGGCGGCGCTTATTTAAAATTTGAACGCCACAAATAATCTAATCTTTTACAGTAATGGAAAATAACGTCCTTTGATTGATGTTCTAGCAAAGTTCGCGGCCTTCACAACATTTACAGGACTACGTATTTGTAAGAATGTTGAATAGAAAACTAATGGGCAAGCGGAAAAACAGGGCGGCGCTTAACTGCAAAACATCGCTTTTGATGGAAAGAAACGTCGAAGTTTGTTTTAGAGTTGTTCTGTGGTGCTGTTTTTGGTTGAACGGAATTCCTCGAATAAGCGCCGCATCGGGACTGCGGCGCTTATTCGGGGGCGGCGCTTATTAACTTTTTTGTCCCAAATGCGGCGCTTATTCGAGGGCGGCGCTTATTCGAGTAAATACGGTATTTAAGCAATAAACCACACTCTCTAGGGCTTTACTGGCGTAATAAAACCACGCAGGATGTTGGGAGAACACGAGAAAAGCTTGTAAATCACGAGCCGCAGGGTATTTCGGCTATTACGATACGAAATCTTTCTTCGCTCAATTCTTCGCTCCTGTTTACCGGGACTTTACCGGTACAATAGTACATAGGTTTGGCAACTATATTGACCAATCAGGGCGCGCGTAGAATCTAAGTTATTTTATAAATCGGGATAATAAACATACAGGTAGAAGACCACAGCCCAGTATTTCTCTTATCGTTTACAAACAGATCTCAAAGTATAATGACGGTACAAAGAAAGTCTGACATGTTTAACCAAAAAAATATTTATTAGTAAAAATTAATATGCCTCTACATAACTTTTCATAAAAGCGCAAAACGCCGTTTCAATCCCTTGCTAATTGGTTAATATGGTTTACAGAAACGAAAAGAAATTCGCTGTTCCTAAAACCTAGAATCATCCTCAGATATAACGAGCTAACTGAACCTGGTTTTTTTTGTTCAGAACTTAACAAAGAACAGAAGTGACGCGATAGCAAACAGCAGAGCCTGCAAGACACTACTTTTGAGGCCAGCAGCTGCGTTGTATGGGTTGACAAGATCTTTCACGCCATCGCATTGATCTTTTCCGGTCGCCCCAGGATCCCGATTGTTGGAACAGAAAGGATTGTAGTCGCCAAAACTCAAGTCTAACGCTTCCTGGACAGTAGAGGGAAAAGTGCAATCAGAGTCCATCAACTTCTTGAGGCATTGCTTTGCTTTGGCTTGTTCCCTGTTGAGTTCAATGATATATGATTACAAAATTATCGTCGCGAACTATCACCACTTATAGTTTTATTACTCAGGCTTATACGAAGAATGTAGAAAAGCCTGAATTTAAAAATTGGAAGGTTTTTTTTTTCATCCTGGCGCAAATCGCCATCTGACGTCTTCTGCGCGTGCACAATATATGAGTATGCATAAAAAAAGGTCAGCGGAAGTGTTTCAAGAGTAGCTAAGAGTGTTTGCACGATTGAACAAGAGATAGAAGCGAAGGTATCTGTCTTTAGTGGAATCTCGGAGATTGTAAGCTTGAATACTGTGTGCTAAATCCATGGAAGACCAACCGTTTAACATGACGAAAGTCAATTTCGGAACAGTTCGGTCCAATAACTTAACGAAAAACCTTTACGAGTGAACTCTTCCATCGAGAATCCTAGATTTAGTGAGCTCTCTATGGAGTTGGAAACGTTAGTAGAGAATCGTCTTTTAACTGCCGTTACTGACGCCGTTGAACATTTAAACAAAAGCTTAACAACTGAAATGCAACCGATATATAAAAATAAAAACAAAGATAATTATTCATGTAACCAAGCTTATTTCCAAAGAGAAGCCTGAGTACACGCAGTTATGCGTCAAGTTTCTCCCATTCTGAGTGGTGTAAAGTGATCCCGTGACACAAAAGTGTTCATCCATGGAGAGAAACTTACATTCGTTAGCATAAACCAGTGGCCGACAAGTGGAAAAAGTGCAACCTGATTGGCTACACAGGTGAAGCCTATTTAACAATTAAACGGCACCAATCAGATTGCGCGTTTGCCAATAGATGGCCTCGCTAGACGGCTCTCGGAGCACTCGCTCAGTTTTTCGCTGAATTTTGTCGTTCAAATCCTTCAATAAATCAATTCTAGCGATATTCTTTGTTAAGTAGATCACCCACCAGGGCTATGAATAAACAATTAGACGACTCGCTCTCGGTTTCTATCGTCTTTGATAGTTGACAGTTAAAATTTTATCTCTATTTTCGGAGGAAGGGGTGGTCGTAAATTTCAAAGCTGCTGTACTGTTGTGACTTACTGGCAAAGAGACGGGTCTGACTTGTCTGCGGCGAACTTTTCGTGGAAAGTTTTCACGCAGGCGTTTGCGTCACTGCTGAATGAGGCAGAGCACGGGGAACTGATTGAATGCGGCGGAATGGTTGGTACTTCCAGCGAGCCTTCAAAACACAATGCGTTTTCTTTGAAACTCTGACGAACTATGCCATTGATCTGGCTATCTGTCAGCTGACCATCAGTACAAATCTGGATTGATTTGCTGACACACGTCACCATTTGGTTAAATTTGGCACTGCAACAGAAAACATAGCGGTTAAAAATGAAGCCACCCCCTCCCCTCTCTCTTTTCACCTATCATATTTTCTTCTTCCCACCCTCCTAGGGAGGGAGGCGCGGTGGCCTTATGGTTAGTGCGCCGGACTCCGGATCGAGCGGTCCGGGTTTGAGCCCTTGACGGGGTTTCTGTGTTGTGATCTTGGGCAAGACACTTTACTCTCATAGTGTCTCTCTCCACCCAGGTGTATAAATGGGTACCGGCGGCATAATGCTGGGGGTACCCTGCGATGGACTAGCATCCCATTCAGAGGGGATAGAAATATACGTACGCTGCTTAATGCTACAGAAACTGGGATAAGCTCCGGCAGTATGGGCCGCTTGGCTCGGGGCTTCCCTCCCTCCTGCTACAAAAGGAGTTAAGGCAAACCTCGACGGCAACGGCGACGGAAACGTCGCCAATTCATGAAAGATTTAAGGAAATTTTCTTTGCAACTTGCAACGCAACGATAACGAATGAGAAACATTGCAAGTCGCAGAGGTGGTATCACAATTATCGCAATTAAGCAGGCAAGTTTTTTTCGAACAAGGGAACATGGACTCCACCCCCCACCCCCACCTTACCTGCAATCTCCTTTGGGGTCTTCCTGGAGTTGTTTATAGAATCGCGTGTTGCATTTTAACGCATCACAGAAGTACTCCATAAATGTACAGCTGCCAACATTTGGAAGCACTGCCTCACTTCCAGAAAAAAGCACTAAAAAGGATGAGAACAACAGAAAAAAAAATCATGATACGCTCAGGGGCTCAAAGACTAAGTAAGGCCCAGGCCAAACATCGAACTTCACATGAGACGAACCTAATGCAATTTAGTAGAAGCTATGATTATATAATTGTTTTTGTCATTTGCATTAGGTTCGACTCATGTGAGGTTCGACGTTTGGCCTGGGCCTAAGAGGTCCGTAATATGCCGGATCTGTGGAAAATTGACGTAAAAGCCGTTCCAATAAAAAAACAACATTTTCAACACTTAGGGAAGGACTTTCACTTACGCAAGATACCTCTCCAGGCCCGTAACGAGGATTTTGCATGGGGGGAGGGGGGTGCGTATGAGCGCCTCCGGCGCGAAATCCTGACCGCCGCAGGCGCGATTACGTAGGGGGGTCTGTAGACTGTCCACAGCCCTCTATTTTTTCGTGTTTTTTCGATCGAAGAGCGCGCGGTGAGAACGGCAAGAGAACTGGACGCCAGCGCAAAACGGAGGAAGCCTCCCGCCCCCCTCCCCCGCACGCTCGCGCTTCGCGCTCGCTTTGTTTTCTTTTTTGCGTTGAAAAATCGAGAGGCTGTGGACAGTCTAGGGGGTCTGGGGGTATCCTCCCCGAGGAAATTTTGAAAAATAGGTTATCTGAGACAGCATTTCGTGCGTTTTGAAGACAGTTTGTTAGGAAAAAAACAGAACCTCAAAAACGTAATTTACGATTTGTTTAGCTAACAATGGCGGCAGTACATAGAAGGAAGACAGGAAAAAGATAGCTTTCTTCATTTCAGTGTCAAATGGTAATTACATAAATCAGCCAGAGTCGGTTTGTTGATCTTTTAGCGCTGTGGCAAGCTCCAACCTTCTTAGGTGCTTCCGAGCCCAACAAGTACCCAGTGTCCTCACTTTTTGGTAGCGCCTGGGAATATTAATGGCACTTCGAACGGTTCGACTATGAAGGACATTAGGTAGAATGTATCGTTGAAAGTAACCTAGAATCACACAGTTTGGTCCAAAATATACCACACGAATCTACAAATGGTGGACCTTCAACCTAAAGGACCATATTGAATGTAAAAAGTCGAAGTACAGAAATACCATTTCCTTTTATTTATTTATTTTAATATTTTTTTCACAATGAGTGGACTTCCAAGGCTCGAGGGGGGGGCGCGGACGCACCCATCGCACCCCACCTCCCTACGGGCCTGCTCTAAAGAATTAGATGAGCAAAAGCCTGCAAACTACGCGTTTTTTATGTGCGAGTGTTGGATAATTTTTTTCGCGTATTTGGCCTTGGAGTCCCAAACGCAGAGGTTGAGACGAGACGAAAAATCTCCCCCAAGCCTCTCCTGGTTTCGAATTCGAGAAGGCGCTCGCCCGATCACAAAATGCACTCGCCTTTATGTAAGCTAGATTCTGGTAGTTAGACTCTGGTGGAAAACGGACGTCGACTCGCGACTTCTTCGCTCCTTATTTTTACTTATTTTCGCAAGAACTTAATTACGCAAAAATTGTTAAAAGAGGCGACTTGTGGCAAGTCTAGTTCCGACGGTGTCCGCGGCGACTTGGAGACAATTGACTGTACCTTTATAAATTTTGAACAGTATGTTATCTTTATCGTCGGAATGGGTTTTTTTCTTACGTGGACTGGTGTGTCTTAAAATTGCCAGGAGGTCACAAAGAGCTCGAAAAGTCAAAAACAACTTCAGGAATTATAATATATGGAGAGGAAAACAGAAAACCTAAAATCCATGCACTAGAATCGCTTTGAACGACTCCGAATGTCATAGAAACACAAGTTATACACAGAAGTGGGCAGGTAAGTTGATTTTGTTTAATCTTTTTCCCTTATTTTGAATTATTTTTCACGATCGTTAAATTCCCATACAAAAAAAACTCTTATACAGTCGAAGCTCTCTTAACGGACACTCTCGTAAGCGGACAGCTCTACTTACGGCCGCCTTGTTTGAAACCCCGTTTTAACTCCCATACAAACTCTGCATTTTTACATTCCCGTAAGTGGCCGCGGACACTTTTAGAGATTACGACTTAGACTTAATCACTTTCTTTTTGTTTTCAAGCTCCCGTAAGCGGTCGACCACCCCAAAGAAAATCCTGTTAACAGCCTCTGTATCTTGTTTTTATCAATTAACTTCACATCGCCGTTCGTCACTATGATTTTACAGTAACTACAGTACAATGTTTCAGTGTTTGTTTTGTCGTCATCGACGTCCGTCCGGTTATTGTTAGCTGGGTAAGCTCCCGTAAGCGGCCATTTATACCCTTACACCTCTAAGGGCCGTTTACGAGAACCAATCTCGTAAGCGGCCAGCTCCAGTTACGGACACTTTTTTCGCGCCCCGAGGGTGTCCGCTTACGAGAGCTTCGACTGTATTAAATAACGTTATTACGCAATGTCATATGTTGACGGTCCTTTCAGGAGCCTGTGCATGTGATCAGAGTTCGAAAATACTGTGTCACACATTGCGCAATTGAAAAAAGACACAAATTACAAAAGTTACGCCAGCCGATTGTAAGATAGCCTCCCACGCAGTCGTTCTTAGGGCTGATCAATTAAGAATCGGAAACCAAGAGTCAGCTTAAGAGTAAATAAATAATGTTTGTCCATGCATGGATAAAATATTCTACTCTGGTTTGCTTGCAGTTAGTTGCACTCCGGTTTGCTTGCGGTTAGCTTTAATTTGTTAGTAAGGGTAGCACTATTTTCAAATTTATACCTCTAATTTAAGATTTGACTCATTGACTCATGACTCATTGACTCATTTGACTCATAAAAACTTTAGTCTCGTCTTCAAGAGGCGTTATAAACCTAAGCCGACCCTGAGCCAACATTAAACTCGAAGACACGAACCGGTACGGATTGAAACTGTACAATCCATCTTTAAAACATGAAGAGTATACAAAGAATCAACCTAAGTTTTCTTGGGCTTTACAAGCGCAGACTAACTAACTAACCTGAACTAACGCATTCAGTGGAAGCAATAAAGATGGGGTACTTTATAATTTCGTGTCACAAAAACACGAGGAGGGTTTCACAATCCTACAATAGATCGATTTTTTGTGTATTTTAGTCTTTCGCGTATACTGGCGTGAGTTTGGGTGTAGATGACCTCATTTACAGCGAATCGTTAGCGTAGAATCTTTAAAAACTTGGCGTAACCTTTTGCGTGTAATGTACATCGAAATGGAATACATTATGCCGCTATCCCCGATTCACATCATCGTTTGCATGCAAATGCTGAAATTGCCTTAAAAAAAACTGAACTCGGCACTAATGCCGAATAATATGTAACAGCTATGTCTTTGAGAAAAGTGAGATTCACTTACCTAGGGCAAAAACTACGGTAAAGAAGATCATTCTGTTCCGATTTCACTACTCGCCACGGCGTGTTTCCGGGGTGTTTACACAAAAGGAGCGGCGAACGCCACAGGCTCCCCAAGGTTATGCTCTAAGCAGACTCACGTGGTTGTGAGTCACGCAAAAAATGGAATACAACTTTTAGTTTAGGGTTGGCGAATGGTCCTTCGAAAAAATGCGAGTTTCGCAGACTTCTAGCCAAACTTCAGGGGTCTGGACACCTCGAATTTTTCTGCGACACCTTCTTGGAGTTTCACTTCCTTTTTTTAGAAATATATCTCGCCGTCTTGCTAATTCTCGAATTAACCATTTGACACCATGGAAACCGAAAAGATAACGCCTAGTTTTGTTGACATTAAGAGCTAACATCATGAGTAAAAACTCTAAAAAACGCATGCATAAAAAGATTTTGGTCACTAATTGAAACACTTTTCAATCGACTATCATATTCTATGCTTGTTTCTTGGAAAAATCGCAAAATCGCTTAAAGCTAATTCTCACATGCATGAGCGAAGGTACTTCGGTAATTAGTCATACTTTTAGCACTGTTTCGCTGTGTAAGTCCCCTTTATTAAACTCTTCATTTACCTACCAAGGGCAAAAAATAATGCTAAAGAACGTCATCTTCTCTTCTTCTAGCTCTTCGGTCCCCCGAGACTTTTCGGCGAGTTGTATTTACGTAAAAACAGCTGGAAACATCACATGTGACCGATGCTTCTGCTCTGAACAGTCGGAACTCTTTGTAATGGATATACCGAGGGGACAATAGAAAGTGTTTGCAATAACAGGTGTCCGTATTAAAACGTC
The DNA here is from genome assembly GCF_052425735.1 of Oculina patagonica. Lineage (NCBI taxonomy): Eukaryota > Metazoa > Cnidaria > Anthozoa > Scleractinia > Oculinidae > Oculina > Oculina patagonica. Next base: position 20,732,569 of record NC_135767.1, read on the forward strand.
AGGTTTAGTTGTTTTATTGACAAAAAAAATTAAGTACATTTTTTTCGCTCTATACCATAAGTTGTAGGTCTGACACGCACGTGTGCGTTTTCCACCCTTCATGCTGCATGCTGGCCCCGGGGTGCTGGTTACATTTATTTGAGTTTTGATTGGGTCACTGGATTGTCTGTGCCCTTTGTGATTGGCCAGAATGATTACTCTTGTTTTTTAGGTTTTACGACACTCAATTGAAAACTTCTCTATAATCTTGTATTTGAATAAGCGGCATTATTGTACATTGTGACCTGTCAGAGTGTGTGAAAAGCACACTTTTATCATCGGGTTCTGCTATTAAAAAAAAAAACTTGAAACAACAAAAGCATTCCTGTATAATAACATCATACAGTCTAGTTTTCTCAACCAAACTGATATATTATTATCTGTACCCTACCACAAACCTGTTCTCTAATTATAAAATCCCATTCCTTACCTTTAATGCTAGTGATCTTGTAGTAAATTGGAGAATCCTTAGTTTTAAACTAAATGAAATTAAATTCTTCCTCCACATTTTCGTATCCTTGAGTTAACCTACTAAGGTGACATGATCCAGGGCATAAATTAAGGACAATGAACGAAAACTGAAGTGAAAGTATCGACCTGGCAGAAAAATCCCCCACAGTACACCAAATTTATCATAATCCCTCAAAATATGTACCTAAATGGGTCTTCTGAAATGAATCCAAACAACAGACTTAAATATGTTGTAATCCAGGTGATTTATGATACATTTCTTCTTCAGTGACTCCATTCGTTGTATGTATACTAGATTTATTTTCGTAACCTTAGAACAAATGTTCAGTACATAGCTTTTTGACCTCTACAGTCGGGGAAATAAAAGCCAGTTAAGGCACTCGAAGAATTTCCGAATTATTTCACCCAATCAAAAACTAGCGCGAGCGTTCACGAGTACTCCGAAAGCAATCACGCGTAAAAATACGTCATGTTGCTTAGCAACTTTTGGGACGAAAACCGCGGGCTTAGTCACTTCTCGGAGAAGTGATGTCGCCCTCAACTGGCACTTGTTCCCCGGACTGTGTATGCTAATACCGCTCTACGTTTTCACTTTGATATAACGCCAGTGATCATGATTTCCCCAATACTTTGTTTGTTTTAAAACCTGTACTCTTCTACGATGCTTAGTTTTCTCTGTTTTGTGATGGCCTGTATTTAAAGTTCATTCGTTTCTACGTGCGCGTTTTCATTTGTTATAACTCGTACGCCTCTACGTTTTCATTTTGTTTTAACCAGTAGCGGATCCAGACCTTCAGGTAAGTTGGGGGTCCGATCATCCACGCTCCAAAAATAAGAGGGGGCCCACTCCAGAAAATAATTTTTCTCAGCCCTACAGGTTTTTGTTTGGCCTGAAAAAAAGGTGGGGGCCTAGCCCCCCCCCCCCCCCCCGGCCCCTCCCTAGATCCACCACGCTTCTATGTTTCTAAGTTTTCATTTAATTTTGTTATAACTTGCATGCTTCTTCGTTTTTTTTTTGTTGTAACCAACGCTTCTGCGACTGTAATGTTGACATTTTCTTCTTTTACCGGACAAAGCCACTTACAACAATAGTTTTTTTAAACAATTTTTAAAAACAATTAAAATGTAGGAACACGGATGAATGGGTTGTTAAGATCTCTCACGCCAGCGCACTGATCATTTCCGGTCGCCCCAGGGTCCCGATTGTTGGCGCAGAAAGGATTGTAGTCGCTGAAACCCAAATCCAACACTTCCTGGACGACAGAGGGAAATTTACAGTCAGAGTCGATCAGCTTCTTCATACACTGCTTTGCTTTGGCTTGTTCCCTGTTGAGTTCAGTATATTGTTTTTAGAAAACGAAGGTTAATTTGCAAGGACCACCGTGGCGACATAAAAGTACAGAATCCCGGCTCACTAAGGAGGATCTAATCAGCTATAACTCAATAATAAACTAAAATTTTTAGGATCTTACAGAAAATGACTCTGGGGAATTCAATATGAGAGGATGGTAAAGGGGGGAGGGGGTGGATGCTATAAATCAAGGAACTTTAACAATGAAATCCTTGAGTGTTTTGTGAATAATACGGCGGGGTCAGAATACAGGCAGCAGTGTGAACTATCAGGGACACACCCCTACCTAACTTTAGTTGCGTACCCCCGTGGTAAATCAGTTACCCCTGAGATAATATAAATGCGAGTGGTTCATTCAAGAGACCTCAGAGCTAAATTTAACACTGTAACTTACGAGCAAAGAGACGTGTCCGACTTGTCTGCAGTGAATTTTTCGTGGAAGGTTTTCACACAGTTGTTTGCAACCAAGCTGAACGAAGCAGAGCACGGTGAACCGAATGAGTTCGGTGGCATGGTTGGAATTTCTAGTGAACCTTCAAAACACAATGCAGTTTCTTTGTAACTCCCGTGAACAATCCCTTTGACCTGGCTTTCTGGTAGCTTGTTGTCAGTACAGATCTGGATTGCCTTGCTTACACAGTTCACCATTCGATTGTATTTGCCACTGTAATGTAAACAGGGAAACACAGGGGTTAAAAATAAAGCCGCGGTACCACATACATATACTTGCTGTGCAACGCTTTCGAGTAGTATACTTAACAATTATTCCACGAGCGCGAGTCGGATATGAGATGGTAGATAGCCAACGAAGCGTGTTGCGTAACGATCTCATATCCAACAAGCGCGAGTGGAATAATTGTTTTATTAAAAACGCCCTAAGAATTGCAATATTTGAGCTCCTCAGCTGTTTTCGTTGAGCTCATATACCATTGTCTGTCAACCAATCAAAACTTAGGAATTTCAATATACCATTGCTAGTTGTTAATAATTAACAATTATTCCATGAGTCCGCGTTGGATACGAGGTGGTAAATAGCCAACTCGGCGCTTCGCGCCTCGTTGGCTATAACGACTCGTATCCAACAAGGGCGAATGGAATAATTGTTTTATTAAATTCTTCTCAAGTTCACTGAACTTGAAAATCGAATGGACATTTCATTTTGATGTAAACGAAGTGATAGTATGAGGAGGCGCGAAAATTTCTGGCGCGGTGTTCACTTCTTGAGTTGAATGAAACATACGAGGAAAGCGAGCAAGAGAGTTTTCTTCAGAAGATTTTCCTCAAACAATCCCCTCTAAAGTCGTCTAAATATCATGGAAATTGTGACAACAGTTAAGATTTACGAGAAGATCCGAAGCAAAACCTTTTCTGGAAACTACAAGTCTTGTGCAAGTCGAACGAGGAAAGTGTTTAATTTGTACTTCTTTACGGCTCCACGGCTGTCATCAAGACTGCTATATTATTTGAAGCGAAATTGAGCTCAAAGTGGAACAGGTTTACTAAAGTATGAAAGGACAAAACCAAGATTGAAAGGTAACAAACTTTACTGAAGTGCTGAGCCTAGTTTTATGACGTACACTGAATGAAACTGTGTCAGTTTGCCGTTCTTTCGTAAATTATTTGCTGCTTTTATACTTTATTCGCTCGCTCTTGCTGTGCGTTCAGTTTAAAAGTATTATTAATTACACTTTTCGCATCTATCCTTTTGTTTTGCGTAGTTTAATTTACTATGGCATTTCTTTGATTTTTGTAGGCACCGCTAATTATTTCTTGTTCATAAAGCTCGCCAAATTTGCTGTTCAAAACCATTTTGATGGAACTGTCGCTTCCCGCAGAAAAATTTTAGTTTGGCAACAGTAACGCAATCATTTTCCAAATAAGGTCAAACTAAGGTATACGAGCTGACAACCGGGATTGAGTGAACCAATCAGAATGCTAGAAATGCAATATCCGTGGCTGAAAATTTAATAATATGGAATATTCCACGAGTCACTTGCATTTTCTCGGTATACACACGAGCCTTAAACTATTTTATACCATGTCATAGACAATACGCTTACTAAATTTGTTGAGAATAAGACCGCAGCGCACGATGGGAAGGTTGAGTTAAATACCGTCGAATATACAACGGCTTTCCTGAATTCCGATTGGCTGTATTTTCTATGACATGGTATAAAATAGAATATGAATAGATTTTATTGCCAGATCATGACTGCGACGTTGCCCCCCCCCCCCCCCCCCCCCTTCTCCCTATTCACCTATCATATCAAAGTGCTTATAAGTGTCAAAAAACCACTCTACCTGCAATCTCCTTTGGGGTCTTCCTGGAGTTGTTTATAGAAACGTGTGTTGCATTTAAGAGCATCGCAAAAGTACTCCATAAATGTACAGTTACCAACTTTAGGAAGGGCTGCATCACTTCCAGAAAGAAGCACTAAACGTGAGAACAACAACAACAAACAATATTACGCTAGGAAGCTATAAGAGGTACCGTTATATGCAGCAACCTAGCCTGCGTGGAAACGGGAGGGGAAGGGAAGGGAAGAATTGAAAGGGAGAAAGAAAAAGGGAATAGGCTAGCAGCAACCGTGAAAATTTGACATGAACGCCATTTTACTGTAACTAAAGTCCATATACACAAGGCGGACACCCGTCTAAGACGAGAGCCGGTCCCGATAGTGTCCTCTTAGAGAGAGTTGGGTGTAAGAAATTTGTGAGATTTTGTTTTCAAAGCTAATAACCTAATCTAATTTCGACGCGTCAATTTGCATACGCGATTTACAAGGCTAGTTTTATCGAAGTTTTAATTCGTCGAAGACCTCGTCAGCTGATCACCATACAATAACATACTTTATGAAGAAAAGCGTTGCTACTGTTCAGTATAAAATCAAATGTTCGAAAATCCTGTGACACATTGCGCGATCGAGAACCCGGTTGATACGGGCGCGAAAAGGGCACACAAAAGTGTCCGTATTATCCAGGTGCCCGTGTTAAGGGGGCTCTGAGAATGAACGTCACGGACACGTTTTATAAATACAAAGACTAAGACAGCTTACCAATGATGTAAAGTGTATAAATTTACACAATAAACCAGTACCTGATTATCTTGTTGAACTTGAGTTCAAACAAATTTAGATATCTTAGCTTACACCTGAATAAAGACAGTTGTTAAGCAAATATGACACGTAATTATGCTTCTGTATTACAATCGTTACAAATAAAAATAATGCAACAGCACGGTGCACAGATAAGCAGTGAGCGAAAAGTGTCCGTAGAGCGAGGTAAACTAATTGTATGAGTCACAAAAAAGTTTCCGTTGACCGTGTTATAGGCGGGTAATTATTATAAATGTAAGAAACAATATATGAGCTTTACCCATGTTTATTTGTCGGGAAAAAACAAAACTGTACGTAAAATGCGGGTGACCGTAGAGAGGGTTTGAACTGCAATTTTTGAAACATGTTTTGAAAGTTGTTTCGTCTTTTCTAAGCACCTCAGCTTTCCTCAATTTGCCCGCTACATGTATTGCATTTGTTCTGTGTAGGTATTAAAGACGAAATAATTATCTTAAATTGAGCTGAATTCAGAGAACGATGTAGTTCGATGACTTCCAACGGTTCATTCACGAACAAGAATAACAAAAGTACCTCCTAGAGTCAGCTAGAAATAAATAATGAATGGCCATGCATAAATGATATTTTGTTAGTTTGCAACCCAGCCGACGCTAAACAAACAGCAAAAACAACGTACTCGACGACAAGACACAGAAATATCGAGAAATATTAAACAGTCTATGTTAACGTTTAAAGCACGCACAATCGTCGTGAACTTTCTTGGGCTTTTACTGGTACAGACTAGCCCTCGACAAACGCATTTTACGTGGAAATAATGCCGACAGGGTTCTTAATTTCCTGTCACGAATACACAGGGACTAAACTATTTTTGAATATAAGTCTTTCGTGTAAGCTTGCGCGTGAGTTTGCTGGCATGTATCTTATTGTTGTTACTAATTTTCGCGGGACTTGATTTTCGCGATTTTTAAACACTCGCGAAATTAAAGACCTGCGAAATTTTATTTTTAAAGTTTTCGATTGTATTTTTCATGTTTTAAACGAACTTTTTGGCCATGTCGCGAAAATTCAGTCCCACGAAATATGCCCGTTCCATTTTCGCGAAATTAAGTTCCCGCGAAAATAAGTAGCAAAAAGGTATATGACCTACTTTACAGTGTTTCTGAAGCGTAGATTTAAATCTTAGCGTAATGCATGTAATGTACATGGAAATATTCTTTCATACTGGTTCACTCGGTTCCACGGCCATCACTTTTTGCAAATGCTCGAATTGCCATCAGAAAATGACACTGGCGCTGATGCCTGCAAAAAAATGGTCTGTAAACAGCTTTGTATTTGAGCAAAGTGAGATTCACTTACCTAGGGAAAAAACTACGGTAAAGGAGATCATTATCTTCCGAGTTCACCCGAACTCGCTATGCAAAGCGTGTTTCTGCAGTGTTTACACTTTTATAAATTATCAAAGCTGCCAGCACCACAGGTATCCCAAACTTATACCTGTTTGCAGGTTTTATCGACCAAACGGCCACAAAATACAAATTTGACATTACATGTAATAAACTAAACCATATGCATACTACATGTCTTACAGTGCGACTACGGTACTCCAACCAAGGCCTGTAAAGGGGTACTTTGATGCACATGATTTCGGAAAAATTAAGAATTAAAACTAGTGGTAACCACAGGTTAGAAAGTGCGGGCCTAGATGCACCTTCCTTCACCTCCATCTGACAGAAGCGTCGATCAGTTGACAAATGCTATTGACACTTTCTTCGCATTCTAATCGAAAACGTTTCTCAACTTCCTGTTTGAACGACTCATTTTCGGATCCTTTTGCAATTTTGAAGAACCAATAACTTAGGTCACCTCATTTTTACGCTGGCAATTATTCCGACAGGTCGCGAAAATTCTCAGAAGTGTCGATAAATCGCTTGATAAAAGACAATTATTATTCCAAGTAACGCGTCACGCAAGGATCTAGGAATGCACGATTTACCTTATTGTTACTTATTTTCGCGGGACTTAATTTTCGCGATTTTCGCGATTTTCAAAAAATCGCGAAATTAAAGACCTGCGAAAATTAATTCTAAACGATTTCTATTGTATTTTTTATGCTAATTACGTATTTTTGGCAAAATCGCGAAAATTAAGTCTCGCGAAATATTCCTGTTCCATTTTCGCGAAATTAAGTACCCGCGAAAATAAGTAACAATAAGGTAATCGAGCACGCGGTGTACACAGGGCGGTGTAATCGAGATGTGATCTTGTTTGGTCGGTGAACTCGCTATGTTGTCAATGTTGTAAGGAATCATTCGTTTTGCCGTAGTTTATCTGTGATACAATCACAGTAAATCTTCTCAAAACCAACGCCTAAACAACGTCGGCCAAACGTAGTTTCTAATCTTCCATGTGACAGAAGGCTTGATCTTATGTGACAAACTGTTGAGATTGGCTTAAATTTTGCATTATAATCGCTCTTGAAGAACAGATTTTCAACTTCCGGTATTTCGACAAACTGTTGTGATTGACACATTTCTCGCATTCTGATCGTTCTTGGTGGAAGAACAAAATTTTTAACTTCCGCTTTGCAGCTATCCATTTAGAAACGTGGCGCGCATGTGTTATACGCAATCCGCTGATCACTGTCAAGATTAGGGTTGCGGGCCTCTCTTGGGCCCGCAAAAAGTACCGAGGGCAGACTGTTTCAAACCCTGACCCTGTCCTAAAAAAATCGCTTAAAGATGATTCCCAGTCCGCACTGCGCAATCTCCGCCTGCAATGTTTGTGAGCCTCACAAACAGAAGAATGTTTACTAGCAAAAATAAAAATTCCGGGACAAAACTTACCTTTTTCTTCATTATTAACGCCAGATATCCTTGCAAAACAATAATAACGAGTAAAAGAAGCTCGACGGCCCAGGGGGGGGGGGGGGGGGGGGGGGTACTCCGGGATCAAAGTGACGGGGATGATCGAATGGAGGCAAAACTCAGGACCCAAAAAAATCCCTAAGTCTCCCAACATTACCCAGAAAAATCCCTGGACCAAAAAAAAAAAGCCCAAAAAAATCCCTAGTCAAATTACCCCTAAATTGCCAAGGCCGCGCCAAGGCACTTTAGTTTGATTTTAATACCCTAAAAAAATCCCCTATTTAAATCAAGTCACCCAAAAAAATACCTGCCAAATTCTCCTACCCAAAAAAATCCCGGAATCGAAAATTTCGACCCCAAAAAAATCCTTCGCACATCCCCGTCACTTGGATCCCGGAGTACCCCCCCCTGGGCTCGACGGTATTTCAAACGGAAGTTTTAGCTCATCGTGAATTCTTGAACGAAACGATCCGTAATGGCGAACTAAAAAACTTCATGTACGCTATCACCGAAGTGTAACGTTTTAACGAATTCAAAACAAAAATGAAAACAAACCCTGAGTCTGCGCAGTACGGACTGGAAATCATCTTTAAAGCTAAAGCTTCTAATCTTTTAGCTCTTGCGGAAATGTCTGGTTTAGTTGCTTCATTGCCAAAAAAGAAAACAATAAACAGCTTTCCAAGTATTCAACAGTCACACCCAACCAAAAAAAAACAATTTTCATTTGGACAATTCATTATAAATGACAAAAAGGGAAACTGACGTTTCAACACAAAACTTCAACTTTCTTCACAAATTTACCGTTTGGGAGTTCACTGACGATTGAACGATGTTGCAAGCTTGGCACAGATGATTTACCCATTTGCAGTTAATTTACGGTGCTAACTTAGCGTGAAAAAGGTGCGTTGTCCGCCGTCAGTGAGCTAACCGCGGACCGGTTAGCTCAGTGGTAGAGCGCCGGACTGTCATGCAGGAGGTCTCGGGTTCGAGTCCCAGACCGGACCAACACTCAGGGTCTAAAAAAAACTGAGGAGAATATTCTGCCTTTGCAATAACATCTGCAAAGGGTTAGATATTCTAGTCTTGTAGGATAAGGACGATAAACCGTAGGCCCCGTCTCCTGCATCTTCAGTGTTAATGAGAGTAGGGCATGGAGTTCCCGGTGTTGTGGTCTGGTCTTTGCCCTTTGTATTGTGCTTACTGTGAAATGCTCGGAGATATAAGCTGTATAAGCTACTCTTCAAATCCGAGGGTAAACAAAGTGATGATGATGAGTTAAAGAACGTACCACAAGGATTGGGCCAATAAAAATGGCAATTTTTTTTAGTTGTAGTGTGCGAACAGGCTCCCAAGTGGCGAATACAGATATTAATAATACAGGGTTCGTACCCATTTTAACAGACAATTTTCCTGGACTTTTCAATGACTCAAATTAATTTTTCCAGGACTCCAAAATTTACATTACTCCTTTAAGTCCCAAGATCTCAATATTATTTCTCCTTACTGTCTGCCATACATTTCTTATAACGTTAGTTCTAGGAATTCAGTTGTTACTTGAGTTTAACAGGTTTCTAGATTTTTTCAGGACTGACAATGTATTTCTAGGACTTTCCAGTCCTGGAAAGTTCCACAATAAAATTCCACGACTTTCCAGGTTTTTCAGGACCCCTAAAGACCCTGTTATAATATAAGGATTTACATAGCGCCATTTCCTGGAGCTCAATGGCGCTTTACGATGTTAAAAATCCATGTAAAATAATAATAATAATAATAACAACCAGAAATCAAATTTACATTTACATAAGTTGATGGCGGTATCCAATGAAGCTTTACAATAACATAATGGCCAATATTACTCGGAGAAATAAGTTGTCTGATCAGTTTTTGGAACGAAAAAGTTATCTTTAAAAAAAAGTACAAACATTTTATAAAAGAAAATCATCTTTATTTACGACTTCTTTAAAAGTGTGTAAATGATTGTTCCTAACGTTTCACATGATTTACATGCTCTGTACAAGGTTTTACTGTTCTTGAATTCGTGGAAAAGCAGTGTCATTTTTTTCCAGATTTCTTTATTCCACTTCCACCTGCCAAAAAAAGAAAAAGAAAGAAGTTGCAATTTGCATAAATATATAACACCTCATTTGCATAAATACTTAGGGAAATGGTCAAAATTATTGTGCTCAGACAGGACCCACCTAGGCTTTTGTACATTATGCTAGCATTTTTTTGGAGTATTTTAGTGAGGCAAAAGCATTGAGCATTATTCGAGCATTTTAGTGGAATTTTCCTGGAAAATTGATTTTTTCCTCGAGAAAAGAAATTATTTTTTTTTTAGAGAAAATGAAGACTAAAACTCAAAATTCAACTACATATAACTTTCTAGAGATAGTCAACTACTTTCTGTACTTAGCCTCGTAGATGACTTAGAGGATTATGTTTTTTAGCTGTATTTATGAACTTGACACGTTTACTTACAGAACTTGTACGTTTTTGTAAGTGTTAACAGGTAACACCATGTTAAAAACTTTTGAAATTAATTTTAAAAAACCGTTTGTATAATGAGCATTATCTGAGCATTTTAGTGACTTTTTTGGGGGAGACCGAGCATTTTTAATAGTGGAAAAAATGGAGCATTAAGGTGGAGCTTTTTAGTGGGGAAACAAAAGCATAATGTACAAAGGCCTAGTCACCCACTACTCTGCTTAATGACAGATGGTCTCTTCATGTATCCCCCCACCCCTCCCCACCTTAGAACACGATGTCATGTATGTATAGCCCCCAGTGACTCTATCAGGACTAGAAACTAAGAAAAAGATTCAAACCTGCTATTATTTGTACTGTTTCTCCAGCAATGCGTGCTTAATGTGGACCTAATATGAAAGTCTCAACTCAAATTTTTAGGCCAGGTGGTATCTTGCATAGCCCCCCTACCCTGACACAAGGGGGTTCCTCGTTGAGTTGAGTTTTATTGTTCATAGGTTACCAGGCATAACTAATACTCGAAACTTAAAGTGCACAAACCCAGTTTAAAAAAAAAAACATTTCATGCTATTTCAGACTGAAAATTTGACATAGCTAGTTTTTTTTAGGGTGATCTTTGTACTAGAATTAGAAAGGGTTAAAGAATTCCACGACAAAGCAAAACAAGGAACTTTAAGTCACAATACAGCTGAACAAAAAAAGAGTGGCATGTATACATACCCATTGGTCCTTTCTGCCCAGCTTTTGCCTTGGCTTGTTCAAGTGCTTTTTTCTCATTCTTTAACTTCTGCTGATGTGCCAACTCATCCTGAGAACCACAAGGAGAAATGATTTAACCAAGATATTATTAACTAAGATATGGAATGCTATTGATTATGATATAAAGCACTTGCCAATTTCATCATTCAAAATGAATCTGAAACAGAACTTTCTCCAAGGCTACTAGTCAATTCACTTTTCCTTTGTCTTCACATTAAGATAATATCACTGTTTTTGCAATGCCTTACCATTATGTTTCTAATAATTTATTCTAAATTGTTCAGTTCATTTATATTTTTTTATTTAAGGTAATAGATTACGCATGTAATTTCAGCTTCTTTTCTTATTTACTTTCTGGTATATATTATATTCTATATTATATTTTGTATGTGTGTCCGGCCAAAATTTGACAACTCAATTTGTAAACTGGCAATCCGGCATTTTTAACCTAGTGGTTATTTCGGGTTGCCAGAACTCCTTATCTTTAGTAATATAATTTTATAACAATTCTGTAATTTTAATTTATATTGATAAGGAAATAAAGAGGATGTTTGTTTGTTTTTTTTTTTTTTTTTTTTTTTTTACAAAATTACATCAACATGGTTAAAAATCCCAAATGACAGTAGGCAGACTAGTTGCCTTTTTACAATGCATGACTAAGGAGTCAAGCTTGCAAATACTGAAAACAAATACAGATAGTGGCAAGATTACAAGATCAGTGCTCTTAATTATTTAATTGTTAACATGTAGTGTCTTTGATTGGTTGCGGCAGGGGTTGCCCCCCTGATGACAGTACTGAACAGGGCTAAATGTTGCGTTATGAAAGTTTCACTGCACAAGCAGTAAAAGGCAGTTAATGGAGCGCGGCGTGTAAATCCCTAATCAGTTTTTTTTACATATAAGGCGGCGATAACATGATTTATTATATAAACATCAGTGAAATACCAGGAAATCTTTTGCGCGAAAAAATCATATCTTCACATGTGAAAATAACATGTTATTTTCACATGTGAAGATATCGATTTCGAAACATTTTCTGACAAGTTTGCCCTGTTTCAATGCTGAATGAGCCAAAGTAAATCGATATTGATCGAAACATCTTCGGATGTTCCTCGGTAATCTTCGGATATCTTCGGAAATTTTCGGAAAATGTTCGGAAACATTCGTTCGACCTTCTGACAACATTTTGCAAACCTTCGGAAATCTTTGGAAAATGGTCGGAAATCTTCGGAAAATTGTCAAAAACATCGTAATTAGTAGGTTTATATAATAAACAGAATATTACATGGTTGCTTGGAGATATGAAATTTATCTTCTCGTGTTCAAGTCGATATCCCACTCGTTCGATCGATTTGAACACTCGAAGATAAATTTCATATCTCCGCGCAACCATGTAATATCCTCTATGTCTTTGTTTTTCCGCTGGTTTTAGTTGAGATCTTTGAATTAGCTTATTGTTTCACTTATTGCACAAGACTGTCTAGTCTTGTCACAGCATGATCTGTAAGGTGGCAGTTTTCTATTGATTACAACCATAGCCATGTCTAGCTATAAAAGCATTATGATTCAATGTAAAAGCACTTCCCTTCATGGTGTGCTATAATCAGTAAGCATTTGTTGTAGAAAAGAAAAAAAAATTTCCCACCATCCCTCCCTGTATGGAGGTTACTTGTTTATCAATGAACTTGGGGGTCACATCCTTCAATGATAATGATAATGCATTTATATAGCGCATTTTCCATATATATATATATATACATGTTCAAATGCGCTTTACACATACTGTAGTTTAAGATACAATTGTAAAGACCAGACCACAACACCGGGAGCTTCGAGTCTAATGGTAGCAACTTCCCCCAAGCTTTGGGCATTGTTTCTGCACCTTTCATTCTAGACCTGCAAATAATCTTGTCTGATGCGGCGCTATCTTATCCAGTGCCGGGGAGATAGGTAAGGCTTCAAAGGTCACGTTTTCAGTTTGACCGTCAATTTGACCTGCCAATACTCTTGTCCGTTTCCAGTACAGTAGTGCTGGAGATAAGGGAGGCTTTATAGGTCATTGTATTTGAGGTCACGTGTTTTAATATTGACCTGCCAATACTCTTGTCTGTTTCCAGTGCGGGGTAGTGCTGGAGGTGAGCGAGGCTTTAAAAGGTCACGCACTGCAATACAGTCGAAGCTCTCGTAAGCGGACACCCTCGGGACGCGAAAAAAGTGTCCGTAACTGGAGCTGGCCGCTTACGAGAATGGTTCTCGTAAGCGGCCACTAGAGGTGTAGGGCATAGATGGCCGCTTACGGGAGCTTGCCCAGCTAACAATAACCGGACGGACGTGGATAACGACAAAACAAACACTGAAATATGGTACTGTAATTACTATAAAATCATTGTGACGAATGGCGATGTGAAGTTGATTTATAAAAACAAGATACAGAGGTTGTTAATAGGATTTTCTTCGTGCTGTCCGCTTACGGAAGCTCAAAAACAAAGAAAAAGTCTAAATCGTAATCTCTGAAAGTGTCCGCGGCCGCTTACGGGAATGTCCGCTTACGAGAATGTAAAAATACAGAGTTTGTATGGGAGTTAAAACGGGGTTTCAAACAAGGTGACTGTAAGTAGAGCTGTCCGCTTACGAGAGTGTCCGTTAAGAGAGCTTCGACTGTAATATTTGGTTTTAATGACATACCAAAACAAGCTGTCAGGGTACACAACAATCACGGAACAGGGCATTTTTGAAACAACACTTCCGGGGATCGTTTTGAAACGATTTTTTTTATTTGCCATAGACAAGGCAAGATCTTGCTTGGTAGTTCTGGGGCCATGCCCTCCAAAAAAGTTTGAAATCTAGAAGCTCTGAAACTCTTTCTTTAACATTTTTTCATACAATATTTCTTGAGAAAAATCAATCTTTGTTCAACTGGAGATTATTTTCCCAACAAAACATATTTTGTTTTTAATTTTGAGTTAAAATCTAGATGAGGCAAGTGCCTCGTCTTGCCTCTTGCTAGTTACAGCCTTATAGATTCTTATAGTTGGGCAATTTCGTTTAAATATCAAAGTGGTTTCTCTTGGAAATAATTTCTTGTAAAATAATCAATACTCTTTTTGAATTAAGAAGTTTGCTCTTATTTGAAAAAGGATTTTTCTTATTTTAAGAAGGCTGTTCTTGATTTAAACGCCTGAATTTCAACTTTAAAGTAACCCTGCTCCCAAGATTTGATTTGAGGAATAATTCTTCTTAAAACAAGACTTCAGGTTTAAGAGTGTAAGCTTAATCATTTCATCAAGTGGCCTTTATACTTGATTTTATAAATTTGTAATGTTGACATTCGATATAACAAGAGACAAAACATTCTCGTTACTTTTAACAGGCAGCCTTACAAGTTTAGTCTACAAGTCATTTAGTAAAAAAGGTTGACTGCTCTGACATGTAGTTGCTGTACAAACCTCGTCTAGTTCTTTCTTTTCTTTCTTGGGCTGTTTCAATGGTTTCTTTTTGCCTCCTGTGAAAAAACACAAGATCAGATAAGCTTCGTAATAGAACGGTTTGAAATTTATGTAAACGCAAATTCTATTACCTTCTCTTCCAGACATTTTAGATCACAAGAAAGTATATCCCACAACAAACTTTTACCTCCAAAACCTCTTTCAAAACGACTTCAAAACACAAAACGTGTTCAGCGCTTTGAGCCTGCGATAACGATTCACGTTCCTAACATACTTGCTGATTGGTCAAAGCAGCTAATTTGATACTCTTCACCAATCACAATACGCGTTGCAAAATCAGATAGTAGGTCAGCGGAAAACCACATGACCGAGTAAGTTCTTTTTCAAGATGGCGGCTTGTTGGTCTTGCTACAGTGTATCGTATATCTGGAGCGGCAGCGCTGTTTTTCGGCCAACGTCGTGGTGAGAATGTGACTATGTACATGAATTAGGAATTTCAAGAAATGTATTAACTGTTGTAAATGTTGTTTTTAACTCATTTTCTTTTTTAGCCTGGTGGTAAGTAACGTTGAAAGACACTTTGTTAATAAATTTTTACTATCTCTTTGGTACCTCTTTTTTCATTCATCTGTCGTAAAAACTACCTTTATTGTTTTCCAACTTCTTTCCCAGGATCTCTCCCTTTTTCCAACTTCGTTCCCAGGGTCTCTCCCATTTCCGACTGTTTCAATATGCGCTCTAGATAGGTACGCACACCAGTATGTGGCTAAAGAGACTGACTTTAATAAAACAAACATCCGACTATTAACATGTTAATCAAATATTCTAATCACGATATTCTAATCAGCTACATCTTGTAACATCCTTCCCTTTATGAAAGAAAGAGAAACAAAGAGTGTAAGAGTCTTATCTTGTGCTGCGGATCAATCAGCAGTCTAACATTGATATCTAAGAATCACGAAGCTTAGCGATAAGTAGCTCGCATAATAGTCTCAGTCCATATTGCTCATTGGTTCTTGATCAAGAATGGATTTTTAAAGCAATTAAAAAAAAAATCAAACAACTATTGTGATCATCGCAAATTGTCAGTCCGGTCTATGAATTTGTCAGTCCGATTTAGTTATTTGCAGACATAGTCCTTGAGGTAACTGGGAGGTCTCCTTTCTCGCTGAGGTCTTACAGGCGCTGGTGGTCGCCTCGGGGAAGTGCTTGTTGCAGCCGCTGCTGGTACCAATGGGGTAGTACTTTCCTCAACTGTTAGAGGTGGGCTGCTTGTATTGGCTGGTGTCGCTTGTTCTGCTGCTGACCTCTCTCCCTTGGCTATGTCTCTATCGCTGTCAGCTGTCACATGCTCTGCTTTCTCCTGTGTCTTCTTGAGGTGTCCTCTGTTTCTCCGGTAAACACCTCCTTCAGGTGTCTCCACGGTGTACGATCTCTCGTCTAGGCGGGCTGTGACAACTGCCTTCTTCCAAATCTTGTCGCCCAAACGAAATGGCTTCATTCGGACAACATCGCCTTTAGCTAGCTCTTGAAGGTCTTTGGCACCACGGTTATAATACTTGGCCTGCTGTTCTTGTTTCTTTTCCAGTTTGCGCTTTTCCTTTTCTGGATACGTCACTCTAGGCTGGAGTAACGCTCTTGCCGTTGGTAATAGGGTCTTTGTTCGCCGATTCATCAATCTTTGCGCTGGGCTAGAATCCATTCCTTGCGTCGGCGTATTTCGGTAGTCAAGGATTGCCATGTATGGGTCTCGTCCACTGCTAAGGGCTTTGCGTAGAAGATTCTTCGCCGTCTTGACTGCGGATTCTACTTTACCATTGGCCTTGCTGTTGCCAGGGCTGCTGGGGGTATGTTCAAAGTCCCATGTGTTGGCGAACTTGCGGAATACTTCAGAGTCAAACTGTGGCCCATTGTCGCTGACTACCTGGTCAGGGCATCCGTATCTTGCAAAGTGGCTCTTCAGTTTTAGAACTACGGTGCTCGCCAGGGTGTTGTTAAGCTTGTCGATTTCCCAGTAATTGCTGAAGTAATCGACTGTGATGAGGAAGTCCTTGTTGTCAAATGTGAAAAGGTCTACTCCAATCCTTTCCCACGGTCTAGACGGTGACTCTACTGACATTAAGGTTTCCTTTGGTTGAGACTTCTCGTACTTTCTGCACGTCTCACATGCTGCTATCATCTCTTTAATTTCGGCATTCATGTTTGGCCAGAAGATACATTCTCGTGCTCTTCTTAGGCAGGACTCGGCACCCATATGTGACGAGTGAATCCTCTGCTTCATATCTCCACGTAGGGTCTTCGGGATGACGACTCTCTCGCTTCTAAATATGAGTCCATCTTGCACTGCGAGTTCATCTCGAATACTGTAATAGGGCGTCACTTGTGCTGGTGCCTCGTGTCTCTCAGACGGCCAACCTTGCAGGATTACGGACTTGAGGATTTGCAGTGTCTCATCCTTCTCCGTCTCTTTCCGAATCTCCTGTAGCCGTTGATCTGAGATTGGGAGGAAACTGGCCATATTGACATGCTCAAAGCTTGCTCCCGTCGGGTGTTCTGTATTTGGCAGATAGGCTCGGGATAGAAAGTCTGCAATGTGCATGTTCTTCCCTTTCTCATATTGAACATCTAGGTCGTATTTTTGGAGCCTCATGATCATTCCTTGGAGACGTTTTGGTGCGCATGCAAGAGGTTTCTTTAGGATTGCCTCGAGAGGTTTGTGGTCACTGTAGACCGTCACGTGTCTTCCATAGGTGAACTGGTTGAACTTTTCCAGCGCGTAGACGATGGCTAGCATCTCTTTCTCTATCTGGGCGTATCTTGTCTCAGTTTCTGTGAGAGCTCGACTTGCGTACGCCACTGGCTTTTGATTCTGGAGCAGGGCTGCACCTAGCCCCTTTTGACTTGCGTCGCACTGGATGGCTAGGTCGCTGGACGGGTCATAGTAGCTTAGTACGGGTGCTTCAGTGACCAGCCGCTTTACTTCTTGAAGCGCATCTTCTTGCTCTTCTGTCCAGTTCCACTTTACGTCTTTGCGAGTCAGTCGGCGGATTGGTTCCATGCTGTCTGCAAGTTTTGGCAGAAACTTTGCCAGGTAATTGACAAAGCCGTTTAGCCGCTATACTCCTTCCACATCAGTAGGTCTTGGCATTTCCATTATAGCCTTGGCCTTTTCAGGATCAATCTTGATGCCTTCATTAGAGAGAACATGACCCATGAAGGTAACGCTCTGTCGACGTAACTTCAGCTTGTCAGGGTTGAGAGCTATGCCTCGTGACTGGCATCTCTCTAGAAGTTTGAGCAGCTTTTGGTCATGGTCTGCATTGGCTTCGTCTTCTGTGTTACCGACACCATATATCAGGATGTCATCAGTTATGTCCAGAACACCGTCCAAGCCTTCCAATGCCTGGTTTACTCTTTTCTGGAATATCTCCGAGGACACGGAGAGTCCAAATGGAAGCCTGCACCACCGGTATCTGCCATAGGGTGTTGCGAAGGTAGTAAGAAGACTAGATTCTTCGTCAAGAGTGCAATGCCAGTAGCCCGAACGTAGGTCCACGGTCGAGAATATTTTGGCCTTTGCCAGCTCAGGCAAGATATCGTCAAGGATTGGAAGCTGGTAACGCTCTCTCTTGAGGGCTGCATTTAGCGGTCTGGGGTCTATGCACACTCTTAGTGCTCCTGTTTTCTTCGTTGCCACGACTACACTACTGACCCATGGAGTGGGCTTGTCCACTGGGACGACCACTCCTAGACTTTGGAGCCTCTCTAACTCTTGTTTGAATTTCTCTTTTAGTGCTGTGGGAATCCGTCGAGTTGGGGTCACGACAGGTTGCACGTTAGCATCGACTTCTAGCTTCACCGTTCCCGGAAAGCATCCGAGTTGGCTCTTGAAGACATCTGGGTATTGCGTGACTACTCGCTGAGCTGTCAGTAACTGATGCACCACTGCTTTATTCCGCTTGGGCGCTGGTACCGACTTGAAATTCCCCCAGTGTACGGTAATCAACTTCATGTGTTGTGCAGCTCTTGCGCCGATCAGGGGAGTTAAGTTTTCCGACACCACGACGAACTCTACGGAGTATTTCTTGTGGTTCTCGGGGTTCGTGACAACGATTCTTGCTGTGCCTAATGGCGTGACTTCCGTTTTATTCCACATTATGAGAGTTTTTGAAGTGGGTGTTAAGTGTCGCTTGTCAACGAGGCTTTTCGGCAATATATTTGTAGATGAGCCGCAATCTACTTGAAATTTAACAGGCATGTCATCGATATGCATTTGGGAGTAGATCTCCTTGGCGAAACTGTTCTTATCTGATGATGGTTTGACAGAACAAACAGCGGCACCTTCCACTTCTATGCTAGTTATGTAGTCGACATCTTCGTCTTGGTCTGTTGACGATGAGGGACGATCTGTCGAGAAGATCTGATTAACGCGCTTTGGAGGTTTCTTGCATTTGTTTGCAAAGTGATTTCTTCCCCCACACTGACGGCATTTATGTCCCCAGGCAGGACATTTTCCTTTTTGAAACGGGTGAACTCCACCACAGAAGAGACAAGATTTTCTGGGTTTGTTGCTCTTGTCATTCTTATCATATTTGCCGTTTCCTCGCTTGTAACGGGGAGGACGCGTCTTTTCTTGTTTTTCGTCTATTCGGTGCACATCTTCCGGTGCTTTGTCGCCTGAGATGGCTTTCATTTGCGAAGCGGTCGTTTCGGTGCTCCTGCAGATATCGATGCACTTATTTAACGTGAGTTTCCGTTCCTGTAGGAGTCGTTTTCTTGTTTGGGGGTTAAAGATTCCCAACACGATCCTGTCACGGATAAGGGAGTCACGCAGACATTCGCAGAAGTTGCACGTCTGTGCGAGCGTGCGAAGTGTAGCCACATATGCATCGATTGTTTCTTCTGGCGATTGGTTCCTACTGTTGAAGACATAGCGCTCGTATGTTTCATTCGTCTCGCCAATCGTGAATTCGTCAAATTTCTTGATAATGGTTGCCAACTGCTCTCTTTGTTGGGCGTTGTCAAACGACATACCATTAAAGATTTTGAGAGCTTCGGGACCTATGCAGTGGAGAAATAGAGCGACTTTATAGGCTTCTGGCTGTTGATGAATATTTGTAATTACAGCGTAATTGCTCCATTGCTGTTTGAAGCTCTTCCAATTGTCAGCTATGTTCTCTTTAACATCCAGATGGCCTGGGGGGGTGAATTCCTTGTATAGGGAACATCGCTTGTGCGGAACTTGCCGCGGTAGTGGTCGTCGTCGTTAACTGCACAGGCGCTGTTGACGTTGTTGTCGTTGTTGACAAAGTTGACGTTGTTGCGGTTGTTGTGGACGTGGTTTCTTCTGAATCACTCATGCTTGTATCCACTACGCTGCCACCATGTTTCAATATGCGCTCTAGATAGGTACGCACACCAGTATGTGGCTAAAGAGACTGACTTTAATAAAACAAACATCCGACTATTAACATGTTAATCAAATATTCTAATCACGATATTCTAATCAGCTACATCTTGTAACACCGACCATTTCCTCCCTTGTCGTTGAAGAGAGACTGTCTCTCTCCTCGACGACAAGGGAGTAAAAGGAGAGAGACCCTGGTAACGGGTTTGTATTGTTTTCTAGGCCTAGGTGCATTGTTGGTATGTTTCGTTCAACCTGTTATGCGACCATGTTCTGGGTGGGGGGGGGGGGGGGGGCGGGGTAACCCTAGGCAAGGCGGGGGACTTCGCAGAAGACCCAGAGTCCCAATATTGGTCAAAGGGGTGTTTGATGTCAACCCAGGACCATTATTTGCTCGCCAAATGATCTGAATTGTGACTTTGTTCTAAAAGTGCCCAAAATGTGTGCAAGTCCATGTTGAAGCAATTCAAGGGTTGGGGATGGGAGGCCTCAGAAGTCAAAATTTTCATGGCATTGGACATTACTGGAATTTCGATCAAAGGGCTGGGGTGATATTTCAAATCAAAAGATCTTCCATATGAGGGGTGTGGATATTATCTTCCAAACTGCATCTGTAAAATGCCTTTCTCACAATAAAGTTATTTTTAGATGCAATTTTCCTGCAAATTGGTTACAGATAGCCAATCACAAGCGATTTCGTAATAGACTGTTGGTACATAACTACAGTACCTCATTCACCTGGAAAGTTAGCATATCGTATACATGCAAAGAAATTTTTCGGAGTGTTATAACAGCATTTCAAGCAATGATTTCAGTATTTCCTGGCAAAGGAGTAGCTGACATCATCGGGACCATAATTTTCACGGGAAAGGCTTAGCTAAAAATAACTTACGGTCAAAACACCTCAAGCCTTCCTGTCATGGGTGGATTAATGATTCCATTATTACAAATTTGATTGCATTCTTTGCTTCAATATTCCATTTTTGAATTGAATATTTCAATGTTCAAACGGCGAGTCGGCGACTTGATTCAAAACTCAAATGTTGATTTTATTCATGCGACAGACGGAGAAACTTTGCATAAAATGGGTCGATGACACTTTTCCCACTTTTTTTTCTGCCAGTAGTATTTTTGTGCCTTTTCAGTGCACCAAAATACCTTGCCTCTCTTTTGGTATTATCATGGGGTTGAAATAAAAGAACGCGAAGAACAAAATGATGAGAAAACACCATTGTGACATTTGACAGTTGACTAGTTTATGCAAATTCAGGCCGAATCCCCTCGTGCCCGCCGCGTGGAGCCAGACAACAATCCAATCAACATTCGAGTTTTGAATTGAGTCTCTGTTAGAACATTGAAATATTCAATTCAAAAATGGCATATTGAAGCAAAGAATGAAATCAAATTTGCAATAATGAAATCATTAATCCACCCTTGACAGGAACGCTTGAGGTGTTTTAACTTGTTGTGCAATTGGCAAATATATGGATCTTGCACGCTCCGGGTAATGGGCTCCTGTTATGACATGTAGAAACAAGCTGATCACTCTCACCAATGAATTAGTATTCTTAAGAAATGTTCAGTCATTTTTTTCTCATACAAATAGGAAATTAACTTTATTTACAACTTTGGACAGTATTTGACTGTAATTTTCAAAATTATTTTATTAAACTCTTGGAAAAGACAATCAATTTACATGCTCTCTGTCTCTACAATGTTAAGAAACTTGTTTTCAACAGTCAATGAATCTTGTACTTCGTGTATAATAGACTTGTTTATCCTGACTAAATACAATAGGCAAAAAAATTATTATGCTAGCCAAGCCCAACAGACATACATGTACTAAAGCGACATCAAGTAACTGGCATTTTGCGATAGCTATCAAGCGAGTAACAATGTTTTTCTGTTCACAACTTCATCTGGAAAAATCAGTTTCACTTATTTTTTTCCATGTTTCTTTGTTGCATCACCACCTGACAAAAAAGAAAAAAATTGTGAGATAAAACCCGTACCGTATTTACTCGAATAAGCGCCGCCCCCGAATAACCGCCGCCCTCGAATAAGCGCCGCATTTGGGACAAAAAAGTTAATAAGCGCCGCAGTCCCGATGCGGCGCTTATATGAGGAATTTTGTTTAACTAAAAACGGCAGAACAAAGCAACTCTAAAACAAGCTTGAACATTTCTTTGCATCAAAAGCGATGTTTTGTAGTTATGAGTGATTGTTTTATCGTTCTCCCATTGGTTTTTCTATTCAACAGTTACACTCTTACAATAAGTAGTTCTGCAAGTGTTGTGAAGACCGCAAACTTTGCCAGTACAGCTAACGCCACTTCTGTCTCAGCAATAGACGAATACTGACAATCAAAAGACGCTATTTTCAGTTACTGTAAAAGATAAGATTCTTTGTGGCGTCCAAATTTTAAATAAGCGCCGCCCTCGAATAAGCGCCGCACTTGAGGCGCGAAAAATTAAATAAGCGCCGCGGCGCTTATTCGAGTAAATACGGTATCTTTATAATAAAATAGTTATTGCCCTTATGTTCTATGGGAGGCCCAGTAGCCTAACAGTTAGCGCCAGACTCGGGATCGGTCAGTTTGGGTTGGAGCCCTGGCCAGGGTCCCTGTGTTGTGTTCTAAGGAAAGACACTTTACTCACACAGTACCTCTCTCCTGCCACCCAGGTGTAAATAATGCTGGGGGGGGGGTACCTTGCGATGGACTAGCACCCCATCTAGGGGGGTAGAAATATTCCTAGTCGCTTAATGCTATCAAAACCAGGATATGCTCCCACAGTATGGGCCATTTGGCTCAAGGCTTACCCCTTTATGTTCTATGGTTTGATAATGGGGGTACAAAACAAGGTTAATTTTGCTTTATCTGTAGGTGGCTTATTATGCCAGGGCTAAACTATAGTTTCCATGAAAAGGGTTAGAGCATTGTTACTCCCCCCTGGATTGTAGGAAACGCAGTGGCCTAATCGTTAACATGCAGGACTCCGGATCAAGTGGTCTGGGTTCAAGCCCTGGATTGAATGCTAATCTATAGCAGGTTATCCAGCATTTTTTTCAGGGTGCCCTTACTGAACAACTCCCTAAAATACCCATTTGTTACACCTGGTTTGGGAGAGAAACTGTAGGCACTGCTGAAAATGTTTTCATGAAAATCTCCATTTTGACCAGACATATTGCAAATTTGGGGTTGGACATTAATTACAGTCGGGGGAACAAGTGCCAGTTGATGGCGACATCACTTCTCCGAGAAGTGACTGAGCCCGCGGTTTTCGTCCCAGAAGTTGCTAAGCAACATGATGTATTTGTATGTGTGATTGCTTTCGGAATACTCGTGAGTGCTCGCAATAGTTTTTGATTAGATGAAATAAATCGGAAACTCTTCGAGTGCTTCAACGAAGATTTGCCAAAAATCTCCTGCACTTATTCCCCCTGACTGAATTAGCATTTTATGCAATTTGCATAACTGAAAGCTCAGTCCATGTGTATACAAGAAGTAATAAGAGTACATAACAATGCATTATGGGGCAATTTTCAAAGTATATCTTTGTTTTGTGTTTATCATGATGGACGTTTGAAGAGTAAGCAGCAAGATCTGAAACATGATCTCGGCAAAATGGATAATTAAATACGGGTAAGTTAAAAATGTGGGAAGCACAGTGCAGGGTTGGAAACTAAAATTTCGGAGCACTCTCCATCTGGGCGAGTGACCTTCAAATTGCGCTTGCCCAGATAAATTTTCTCTCGCCCAGTCTCCTCCATTAAAGAAAGGAAAATTTAGCCCCCCTCCCCTAACAATTTTAATCACGTTCAATACTCATTGTGCCACAGTGGTGGTCGATCATGATACAGACTGCAATCTAATTCTTGAATGAAAAATCGCCAAAAAAGACTTTACTTTACAATTTAACCATGAGCATGCTTACTTCAAAAGTTGAAACGCAGTTTTCAATTTGATACGTCTTCCCAAATTTCTGTATGTTGCAAGCAAAGTGACAGTCGAAATTGTACAGAAAAAGAGGCAGGAAAAGCACTCTTGCCGCGTTTCGTGGATCAGTGGACGCTTATTTTGAAAACTATAATCTGGATATGAAAATCGTACTCGCCAAACCGGGCGAGTGATCCGTGATTTGTACTCGCCCGACAGTTTTCACACTCGCCTGGGCGAGTGGGCGAGCGCTAATTTCCAACCCTGCAGTGGCCCAATGGTTAGTGCGCCTGACTCCTGATTGAGCGGTCCAGATTAAAGACCTAACCAGGGCACTGTGTTGTGTTGTTAGGCAAGACACTTTACTCTTATAGTGCCTCTCTCCACCCAGGTGTATAAATGGGTACCGCCGAATTTACTGCTGGGGATAACCCTGCGATGGACAAGCTTCTCATCCAGGGGGAGTAGAAATACTCCTAGCTGCTTAATGCTACAGAAACCGGCATAAATTCTGGCCTGATGAGCCACTTGGCTCGACAGCAGGATTTTTTTTTAAATACTAATGTAAAAAAAGATGGTCAATTTCAAGAGGATCATGTATGACATATCTGTATATACCTTTGGGCCCTTTTGTGGCAGGTTTTGACTTGGCTTCTGCAGGTACTTTTTTCTCGGCCTTTGGCTTGTGTGTCAGGTCATCCTAAAAACAACAAATGGAGAACATTTAACCACTGCATAGTAGTGTACAGAGCTTTGCATAGGATGTCTGAAATATGGCCCTGAACTATATGCAAAGCACAGGTGTGGCTACATAAACCCTTCCAAGTATTGCGCCATCTACATTTACTGTCATTCTGTGATGTCAAAAAATGTATTGTTTATAGTACAGTGGTCATGCTCTTAGTTTTGATGCCACTAATTTCCAGACATGCCACCCAAACAGACAAATATTACAAATAAACATCATCTGTAAAAAATCCAGCTGCCACTAGGCAAACTATATAGTGACGTGTTCGTTTGATTTCACAAGGTAACATCAGCACTTATGTATGGCAATCCCTTGTGGACAAAACATCAGAACCACGAAATATGAAGTTGAAAATTCCACTTCTAAAATCCAAACATAAGACAAGATGTACTGAAAAGTTTAAATGATTAGCCCAAAGCATCAAGATGTGCTATATAATAGGTTTCATTGAGAAACTATTACAACTAATTGAATTTTATTGACAGATGCTGTAGAGAAGCAAACGGATGATGACTGCATGGCCTCCAAGCATCTTACCAGTCAGGATATTTAATTTTGTGTTTTCTTCAACGTTTTGCTCTAAATGCACTTGTCACTGGAAACCCAATCTGAGGAGACCTGGGCATGGGTGGCGATTTGTGGCATTAATAGTGTCTTTATTAGTGTCACCAGCTTAAACAGGATTATTGTGCTGCCCAGAAAACATGTCGAAGGCACTTTTTTTCTTTTCTTTTCTGGGCAGATTGCCCAATGCCCACAAACCACCACCACCCGACCTTTAGATAAAGCCTAGTACAGTGAGAAAATAAAACGGGTCATCTTTCATCACCTACTTGAAATTGCCTGGATGGAGGGAGGGGAATGTGACAAAGGGATTTTTTAAATTACGTGCCACTTCAAGAATTTCTCCTGATTATATCTCGCTAAGACAACAAACCAAAATAGAACCAGGTGCTTAGAAATGACCAGTACGAGATAAAAAAGAAAGAGACACGTTATATTTTAGGCGTTTAAGTATTTGAAAGAAAACGGGCATCTCTGACAACTCTGACATCTCTACAGCTACATTCAAAATCCATCAAAGCATTATTTGACCTTTACAGCAAGGCGCCCAAATTAGGCTTTTGTACATTATGCTAGCATTTTTTTGAGCATTTTAGTGAGGCAAAAGCATTGAGCATTATTCGAGCATTTTAGTGCCATTTTTCCGGAAAATTGATTTTTTTACCAGAAGATAAAAAAGAAATTATTTTTTTTAGAGAGAAACTGAAGACTAACACTCAAAATTCAACAACAAATAGCTTTCTAGAGATAGTTAAATTCTTTCTGTACTTAGCCTCGTAGATGATTTCAAGAATTGTGATTTTTGGCTGTATTTATGAACTTGTATATGTCGTTGTTGTTACTTGCATTGCTTTTATGTTTTTGTTAGTGTTAACAGTTAACACCATGATAAAAACTTTGAAATTAATTTAAAAAAAACGTTTGTATAATAAGCATTATCCGAGCATTTTAGTAACTTTTTTGTGGGAGACCGAGCATTTTAGTGGGAAAAATTGAGCATTAAGGTGGAGCATTTTAGTGGGGAAATAAAAGCATAATGTACAAAAGCCTAGCCCAAATGTGTGACCACTTTTAATTTATTCACATTCTTTCGTGCAGATTTAATCCAATCAAAAGCCGTGGATTGCTTGCAGTTGACTTCTGACTGGATTAAATCTGCACGAAAGAATGTGAATAAATTAAAAGTGGTCACACATTTGGGCGCCTTGCTGTAATAATGACCATCGATTATCGTATGTCGGATGTGACACCTCAACATAACGCACTTCTTCAGTAACCTTCAAAATAACGCTGCTGCGTTCGTCTACAAAGCCTGCGGGTTTTCTTATTACCAAAAAAGCGGTTGAACAATAACCACCCCGATTTTGAGCTTTTTTGAACTTATTGTTTTGTTTGTTTGTTTTTGTTTTTTTGCGCGAGCTTGCGTCAGCTCGCGTGCGCAGAATTCCCAAAACGTGTATCTGCATCAACGCGAGCGCGTTTTGGAAAATTTGACAAAAATGCTGACGGAAAAAAGTTTTCTTTGTGCGGGCATAATGCGTGCCGATTCGATTCATTTTTTTTTGTTTTAGATCTATCATTTTAAAAACTTGAATATTATGATATTTGTATATTATAGTGTATTTTATCTTGTTTTTTTGAATTTTACACTGGGTTTATTAAATTGTAAGCTTAATAAATAAGTAAAATAAATAAATTAACTCTTAGACTTTTAAGAATATTTTGTTGATCTCATCTAATTTTCTGTCCGCTTTTAGACTTTTATGAATTTTTCGATTTGGATATTTTGTCCGCAAAGCAACGCCATACGTAAAAACGTTGACTTCCTACGCACGTACCTTGGGTTTTTTCGTAGTGGCAGCTTTCTTCTGGTCTCCTGTGAAAAAAATACAATACGAATTTAAATCCAACTGATCTATTCTAAGCCCCGTAAAAAACAGGTCAAAACAGTTAAAATATATTAAGTATACAACAACGATTTGCCTTTTTTAAAGCTTACCTTCCCTTCCAGACATTTTATGTCACAAGCAAAGTAACTTACAAACAAAGCTTTTGTTCCAAGACTTCTTAAGACCCTTCTTAAAGAACTGACTTCGAAGTGCTCGTTTTATATAGCGTGCGATAGCATCCTGTTTTTTCCGCTCTAGGGCGGTGAAGCAAGCTTGTTTTACCAGCCAAGAAAAACCGGCTTTTCTCGGCGGGTGAAACAAGATCCGAAAAACCTGATGTCCTGCATGCCTGATTCTCAGACCGTGTCAGCTGTCAGACCGAGTCAGTCTGGTTTGACTCTGGATCATTGAAGAGTTGTCTTTTCTAACATGCTTACTGATTGGTCAAGCGGTTAGACATTTTTCACCAATCACAATTTGCGTTGTAAAATCCTTATAAGTGGTCAGCGGGCAAATAGGACCACGTGACCGCGCAAGCGAGGTACAGGCATTCAAGATGGCGGCTAACGGGGTCTTCCTCCGTGGAGCTGTTTTTAGGCCAACATCATGGTGAGAATGTGATTCTTTGTGCATTAGGAATTCGAAGGAATGTTTGAGTTGTTGTAAACGTTGTTTTCGACTCATTTTCTTTTTTAGCCCGGCAGTAAGAAACATGGCAACGTTGAAAGACAGTAAGTAAATTTTAGAATAATTTGTTTCTTTCTTCGATATTACGCTGAGCTCCAAATCTTAAGACTTATATTATGTTGATATGGGTTTAACTTTTTGTAGCTTAAGTTCTCACTTCGAAATTTCGGAATTTTAGATTAAGCATACACATTCATACTCGCATTCTGATTGGCTGGCTACTAAACGAATTGGCATAAAATATTACCGGTATATAAGCTTCTCCTAGCTAGCTGCCTGTGAAGCGGCTTATAAGGGTGCGTTTTAGGAATACTTAGCAATTCCCTTTTATAAATCTTTTGATTTCTATGAGAAGGTGCACATTTCCCAACTTTGTGATATTCCATGTGAAAATTAACAGGGCACAAAGTACCCATGTTTCAATAAAATTTGTCCTAGTACTAGCAACATTTTGTGTGCAAGGTTTGAAGGGGTTAGAGCTTCTTTGTGTATTTTTATCAACATTTTGGGGGGTTTTTGCATCCTATGAATTAAAGCTCATTTTCACAGGCAATTTTTGTCCTGCAACTCAATGCAATTTTTGCTGTTTCGAAGTTGCATGAAGTCTCCTGCAATATCAAAGTGATAACATCATCATGAAATCGCCGGAAGTTTGCATGCAGGCCAACTAGCGGGGATAAAAACGCCACATGATCTTGCAGGAGTTTCGAACCTGTTCGAAACTTAGGCAACTTCGACATGACCAAAAATTGCATTAAGCTGCACAACAAAAATCGCCTGTGTAAACGGGCCTTTATAGGTAAATGTACCAGTCTCCATCATTTTCAGTATCGTGGATTATTTCTCAAGTATTAAATTGTTGTTGTTGAGTAATGACACATAATGTAACATATCAAAACTTAAATAGCAGATTTTTGCCTTGGACAGTGGGAAGTGAAAATTCTTTTTTAAACCATTTAGTGACTGTAAGAGTTTGCGGTGCAGTGTCATTTGCATGCTGAGAGAACATAACACATTTGCTTTTTAGTCTCTTTGCGATTAAGAAGTGTCAAGAATATCCAGAAGATCACCAAATCCATGAAGATGGTGTCAGCTGCCAAGTTTGGCAGGGCAGAGAGAGAACTACGGCCAGCAAGGGTCTATGGAGCTGGTGCTTCAGGTATGTACACGGAGGTTAATTCAGCTTGAGGAAGGGGACCTACATGTATTTCCCCAGGAGAGTTCTCCAAAGTAGCACCCCGTTTTAAAAAGAATTTGCATCCAAAATGATACCCTATTTTAGAAAAAGGTCAATTTTTTTCACACCCCGTTTTGGCTGCTAATGATTTGAAACTTTCTCATGTTTTAAATGCCATACCCTGGTCTAGAAATTATCTCTAAAATGGACACCCCATTTTAGTTTGGGAGCCCAAAATCACAACCCCATTGGGCAGCACACAACTCAACCTGTATCAAGGCATTTTGGTGAATTACCAAGTTTGACTGTGTAACTTGGAAGAAAATCACTTGAAAACCAGTGATAACATTTATTCGCAGCTGGGAGAATGAATTTGTGCCTCTCTTTTGTTGTTCAAAGGTCATGTTGTTGACCACTGAGTGCACCATCATAAATGTAGCATACATGTAGTTAACACAAAAACTTGGAAGACTTCTCGTGATACTGCCCCTTAAGTTAAATCACTTGTGCTCCAAGCCTTCCATTATTTTATCATCAGTTAGCTCGTGTATATTTTCTTTAGCTTTGTACGAGAAGGTTGAAATCAAGCCAAGTGATGCAGAAAAGACAAAACCTAACAACTTGGTAGTTGTGATGTCATCTGATCGTGGATTGTGCGGTGGAATCCATTCAAACTTGGTCAAGGCTGTAAAGAGCGCTTTGACAGAAAGGGAAGGCGAAAACACAAAAATTGTAGCATGTGGAGAAAAATCCAGGCAGCTCTTCCTAAGGACACATGGTGAGTAGGACTATCTGATTTAAATCACTTTAAGCCTGCCACTTAGTACATACAGTAGAACGTCGGTAACTTAAACTTGGATAATATATCTTGAACTCCTCTGCTAACTCGACCAAGTCTCATTTCCCTCATTTCCCTGAGTTCAAGTTACCTTGGCAACTTGAACTCAGATACCGTATTTACTCGAATAAGCGCCGCGGTGCTTATTAAATTTTTCACACCTCAAGTGCGGCGCTTATTCGAGGGCGGCGCTTATTAAAAATTTGGACGCCACAAAAAATCTTATCTTTTACAGTAATTGTAAAGAGCGTCTTTTGATTGTCAGTATTTGTCTCTTGCTGAGACAGAAGTGACGCTAGCTGCCCTGGCAAAGTTTGCAGCGTTCACAACATTCACAGAACTGTGTATTGTAAGAGTGTTAAATAGAAAAACTAATGAGCGAGCGGTAAAACAATCACTTTGAACTACAAAATATCGCTCTTGATGAAAAGAAATGTTGAAGTTTGTTCTAGAGTTGCTTTGTAGTGTCATTTTTAGTTCAAAGAAATTTCATCAAATAAGCGCCGCATCGGGACTGCGGCGCTTATTCGGGGGCGGCGCTTATTAACTTTTCTGTCCCAAATGCGGTGCTTATTCGAGGGCGGCGGTTATTCGGGGGCGGCGCTTATTTGAGTAAATACGGTAACTCGAACTCCCCCACTAACTCGAACCAAGTCTCATTTCCTTTAGATTTAGCCCCACTTTTCAGACTTTTTTACTCAGTTGACTTAAACATTTTTTACTCAGCTAACTTGACCTCACCTCTAACTCGAACTGTATAATGTTTCCCTTGATCAAAATTTACCTTGATAACTACAATTTTTGTTCTCCCAACTCCCCACAGATGCAAACTGAAATATCCAATTAGCTCTTCTTGTTGTGTAATCAGATTTAAACTCTAAAACTGACACTACAGCAGGCACTACAGTAACTTGTGCAATGAACAGATACGTATTTGACATTCATTTCCCAACCTTATGAGTCATACATACAATGTACATTCACAGTACTGTGGTATCATAACAATGCACAATCTTGTTACAGTTACTGATGAGATAAGTTTAACTTGCACTGTACTGTGTACTGAAGAGCAAAAAGATCAGTAAACAGCTAATTATTAACATGCCCAATAACAAAACATCAAGAGCCTGGCAAGGGCTGGAGCTAGGAAGGCAAACACAGCAAAAAAATTCTGGCATAAAATGTTGAGAATATGCTAAATATTCTGCAAGTGTTTTGTAGTTGTATTCTGAATTGTCTTGTTTCCTTCTAACAGCTGATCACTTGTTGATGAGCTTTTCTGAGATTGGCAAGAGGCCCCCGCAGTTCTGTGAAGCTACATTCATAGCACAGGAAATCATGGACAGTGGATTTCAGTTTGATATGGGAGAGATGTACTATAACTGGTTCAAGTAAGTACTCTGATGATTCAGAATAGCTTTTGTTAGCTCAACAAAATAAGGGAAATAAAAATGTTAAATAATGCAAACACTGAGTAAAGTATTTCAAAGGACCCCAAGCTCATGACATGAAACACATACCAACATTCACAACTGTTGCCTTGGAGCAGTGTTGCAATTATGATGTTGCACAACATTCGGTTTATTTGAGCACACATGTATGTGAGAGCCTAAACTTTTTTTGTGGAATTTGATCTACATATATTGGTCTTAGAAACGGTATCTCAGATTTTTCTTTTCTTGCTCCATTAATTTTTTTATGAATTTTTAATCCTAAAGAAGCCCTAAAAACTTCATTTTAAAGTTTAAACATTTATAAAAAATTAATGGAGCAAGAAAAGAAAAATCTGAGACCCCCGTTTTTAGACCAATATATGTAGATCAAATTCCACATAACAGTTAAGGCCCGTGCGTAAATGTGTTCTGAAATAAACCGAATGTTGTGCAACATCATAATTGCAAACAAACTGCTGACATTGCTAATTATGGTCTATATGATTGTAAACAAAATCCAAAATTACAATCTTTATCCATTAAGCTTTCAGAAAATATATACTTTATAGTGGTTACCATTGATTGTTTTCACACAATTTCACTTGGAACGAAAATGCCAATTTTCCTTCCGTGATACCTTAAATCTTATTTTCCTTTGTAGGTCAGTGATATCATACAAGACTCTTACAAAACCTCTTCATTCATTTGAAACCCTAAATGCTGCTTCAGGAGGTGAGTAAATAATGTTGATGACTATTAACAACAATGATACATCCTTGGGGCTGTCAACTTTAGAAAGGTGTCCTTTTATGAGAGGTTAAAGGGGCCATGTCACGCAATTTTAGGCAATTTCGGCACTAACCAACTGGTCATAGAATTAACTAAAATATCACAATAACGGCTTAAAACTGTAGAAGAACTCACAAGAAACACAGAAAGGCCAAAAAGGGGCATAGATGGGCAAAATTTGAGAAGATTAAAACGGATTGCGTTTGGGTAAACTTGAAAAACGTCGGCCCGACTTTTTTCAATGCTCGAAAATCATCCTTGTTTGTTGTGTGGCCATGATTTTGCCAATAAAAGACTTTTGCACTGCCAATTTGAAGTTTAGAACTCTAAAAAAATGAAAATAAATAAAATTACCTAAAATACTGTGACTTAGCCCCTTTAAAAAGTGTCTACGGTATGTGGCTGGAACCATGTGTATGGTAGACGTTTGCTTACTGGTGTCCATTGCTTTTTTATATCATAGCCTCTTTCGTACATGAATCACTGTATCACTGTACATGGCATGTGCATGTACAAATCAAGTTTTGATTTTCTGTATGATGAATTAGTGATGTTTGAAGTGGCTAAAGGTAAGAGTTACATCTGAGCTTTGTTTATAATTTCAAAAAATGTTACCGGTATTCAGTATTTTCAAGCAGATAATTTTGGACGTTGTGAACTACCTTAATTTAAGGTTACTATTTTTAGCGACTACTAATTTTCGTGATTTTTTTTCTGAGCAAGATTTAGCGACTATTAAATTTAGCGATTTGCCGAAAATTAAAAAAAAAAAACAATTTAATTAATATATTGCTAAGGTGGAAATAAATGTTCAGGAATAGAACAAAGTCACTTGAGTTGAAGGAACATTATCATTGTCACAGAGAAGAAAGTGAATTGCAAATGTTAGAAAGTAGGTCCACGTCGGAGAAATTAGTCATATTCTCCACGATGACGGCGATCCCAGCTCTCTCCCAACCCTTCTTAATTGTAATTAACGTTGTCATATAGTTGAACAGGGCCACTATATTTAATTTTGTTTTCCTTTAGGACCCCTCTAGCAAGTGGGGGTATTAATTTAACGCATATAAAATTAGACCGAGACAAATTTTAGTGAGTACTAAATTTAGCGATTTTAGCCCAACTTGCTAAAATCGCAAAAATTAGTAGCCACTAACAATAGTAACCTTAAGGTAACCATCTGTGCATTTTAAATTTCAGAGGTGCTCAGTACCTATGATGACCTTGATTCTGATATTATAAAGAACTACTCAGAGTTTTCACTGGCCAGTCTTCTGTTTTATGGCATGAAAGAAGGAGCTTGCAGTGAGCAGAGTTCTCGTATGAATGCTATGGAAAGTGCTAGCAAAAATGCTGGTAAGTATTACTAAAGGAGTCTTATTTTATAGACGAGATGTTTTCTCATTTGGGAAAGTGACTACTTTTTTGGAACCAAGTTAGAATTCAGTTTGACCATGGCATCATTTTCAGAAGTCAGCAAATTATCACAGGAAAAATTTACTGTGGAGATTGTTTCTCGCTTACAAAAGTTCATGGTTATGAGAATTGTTTTCAGTGGTAGAAATAGAAGCAAAATGTAATGCATGCTTCTTGTTTATTTGATCATTCTTTACTCAATACTGTTAGTTTTGTAAGTGAAAATTGTGTCAGTGGGCTCTCAATAAGAAGTTAATACCCCCTCCCCTCCCTTCTCCTGTCTCCCCCTCCCCCTCCCCAACTGATCAAAGATCACCATTGCTTACTGTTATCTCGTGTTCACAGGTGAAATGATTGACAAGTTGACACTTACATACAACCGAACCCGTCAAGCTGTCATCACAAAGGAGTTGATTGAGATTATATCAGGAGCCGCAGCTCTGGATTAGTTTGTGGACTTTTTATTGAAAACGAAGTGTTAATTAATGTTTGTAACAGTTGAAATAAACAATCATTTGGAGGACAGTTTCCATCCCTGTCAAACTTTGTCTGTTATGTTATGTTATTATTAATTCTGCTTAATTTGCCACACTTTTACGGTTGGATTTCTCAAAACTGGTGTCGTCAATCAGTCATTTGTAGACACCCAACTGTAGGCTAGCAATTAACCTGCGATCAGGCTCGTGCTCTCGCGTCTTTGCCACTTGTGCATGTATTCGTGGTTTGCAACCATGTGACAAGGCGGCCATGTTGGATGACAAAACAATAAAACATGTTTTTGCGGAATTTGCATAATAAAAAAGTTGTTCCCAACGGAGGAGAATGCTTTGTTCCTGTCATCCAACATGGCTGCTGTGACGTCAGCTGCAAACCAGCAATTTACCAAATGTGAGTTTGCTCGTAAGTTAGCTATCAATGAACCTCCTGCCTTCCACGAGTGTATCAAATTTATGAGTTCGAGTTACAAAGTTCGAGTTAGAGATTTTGAGTTCGAGTTAGAAATTTCAAGTTCGAGTTATGGGGAAACATTTTCCCAGTTGGTCACGCATAGTGTCGCCCTTATCACCAAATGAAAAGCTAACCGCAAGCAAATAGGAGTGGAACTAACCGCAAGCAAACCAGAGTGGAGCTAACCGCAAGCAACTCGAACTCAATATTTTAACTCAAACTCGAAATTCTAACTCGGGCTCGATCTCAACTCGAAATTCTAACTCGAACTCAACTCGAAATTCTAACTCGAGCTCGAACTCAACTCAAAATTCTAACTAGAGTTTGAACTCAACTCGAAATTCTAACTCGAACTCCAACTCATAAAATGGACAGACCCGCCTCCCACCCCTTTCCATAGTGGTTCCCTGCTCTTCGTCCCATTTCTTTTTTAAAATATAACGAAGTGTTGCAAATTGTTTTTTTAAATTCCTCTGGCTCTCAGTCCCGTGGACCACCTTGGGAATCCAGCCTCTTGCCCTCCCTTCTCCCGCCTCTTGCCCCTTTTCTCGCGGGCTCCCACTCTCCAGTTTCAATGCAACCTTGAGCTTCAGTTGTGAACCCTCTTACATGACCTTTCTGATCCATAGTAGTACAAAATGGATGAGAGAAGTTGAAAGGGCGTGATGAAATAATAAAGCTTGCCATTTTTAACACCATGTCTCATAAGTCTAAATTATTGTGGTGGTATGTAGACTTGAAAAAAAAATGGTTTGTATGGAAAAGCTTTGATTCATAGACTACATAGCAACCTTTTCCATGTATTCAATAAAATTTTGCAAATTTTAGGTCATGAATGAGCATCACAGTCTCTGAGCATAGAGTGTTAGAACATCAATTACAAAACGAGCTCCAAATTCGGAAGGCGTTTGTGCTTTAGATTTGTGATCCCGAAATATCCCTATACCAACTCATCGCGCTGCGAAGGCTCTTTCCCACCCTACCCGTGAAACAAACTTTATTGCATTGGTCACGCTATTGCTTATGGGTAATGTAACTCGCAAACAACAAAATGGCGGCCTCCTGAGCTGTTTTTTTCCTAAAATGAATATTTTGTCTTGGTTCTTTATCAAATTATGACATGTACAGGTCATTATACAATTACCGAGGGAAAGATAGAGGGGCTCTATCCGTTCGTGCTGGAGACTATTTTACATTTGTCGAGCAACATGACGCGAACTGGTGGAAAATGCGCTCACAAACCGGCTCAGTTGGACTCGTTCCGGCTTGTTATATGGAGCCTGTTGATAAAGGAACGGTAAGGAAAAAATCATAGTTACTTTTCTGGTTCGACAGTTGGTCGCCCGGACTGTTTGTTTACGTTAATACTGCCACAAAAATTGATTTGGCAATTTATATAAAGCAATTATAATATTAAACTAGCACTTTGCATGCGGAATACCTGAAAATGAACCAGAGAAAAATATTTGAGCGATTTTAGAATACCGGCCCACTTATTTACATTTAAAATCTGAACGCTTTTTAGATGGAAGCATATAGAAACAAAAGGAGCCATTCAAATTCAATGAGATGCAAAATTATAAGTGGCCCGGTAATCTAGAATCGGCAGGGTTATTTTGCAGAATGCAGAATGATTCCCTTACCAACAAAATAATAAAATCTAACCACAAGCAAAGCGCCTGTTGACCACCATTCTGCGTTCTTCTCTCTGGTTTGCTTACGGTTAGCTTTACACTGGTTTGCTTGCAGTTAGCTTTCACTCCGGTTTGCTTGCGGTTAGCTTTTATTTGTTGATTAGGGCATCATTTCACATTGTGTTGTTCTACCCCTCCAATGGAAGGCTTTTTGATTTGAATCCCCTCAAGTTTTCAACCCCATTTGGTCAGGCCTTTAAACTTATACGAACTTTTTCATAACTTACAGGCCAACCCAAATGAGACACAAGCAGTGGTAGAATCAGTAGACAGAGCTATTGAAGCAATCCATGTACAAGCAGCTCATGCTGGAGGCTTCTACACACATGAACAGAGAACTAATTTGAGGTTAGTTACTTGAATAGCATTCAGGGGTCACTTGGAAAAGTAAGGGTGGGGTGCTCCACCGGGCTCTAGAAACCCCTACCCATCTCAGACCAAGAAAAGCTCAGATTTGTTACCCCATACTGGTCATGATATACCTTACCTCTTGTATACCTTATCTCAGACCAGAGGTGAACAGGATACTTTTATGATTGAATTTCCTTCACAATACAGCATATGCAATTGACTGACTGACTGACTGACTGACTGACTGACTGACTGACTGGCTGGCCGACTGACTGACTGACTGACTGGCTGACTGACTTTGTAGCTTGCTGGGTGGCTGGCTGATTGATTGACTGACTGATTGATTGATTGATCGATCCATCGATATTGATTGATTGATTGATTGATTGATTGATTGATTGATTGATCGATCGATTGATGCATTGTTCAATGTCACAAAAATAATGCTGGATGAGGGAGGGGGGCATACGATAGACTGGCATTTATAGATAGGCGGTTCATGTCACACTGCTCTTTGTTGCTCTCACCTGTATTTGAAATAAGAGTACTTAGTGTTGTTGTTCAGTGAATCAAAAGCAGATAACATGTATTAGCTAATCAGATTTATTTCTCATTTCCTGACTTGTAGAAAATTACTAGAACACAGAAAACGTCTTCACGATCAATCTGGGAAGATTTCTCCTGTAAAAGCTTCCCATTCTTCGGAACTCCATCCAAGTGGAGTGCAAAATAAGTCATCAGTTACAGCACAAGATCCGCCAGCTCAGCCTCGACGCCCAGCACCGACACTCCCACCTGAAAAGGAGAAAAAGGAGAAAAAGCAGGAATCCACAAAAAGGAGGCCAGCACCAGTTGCACCTACTGCTGCTGCTGCTGCAAAACAACCTAATGAAACAAAGGGTTTGTAGATCCTTGATCAAAAAGTTAATTCTCCTTTCTGAATATCATACATTTCCTTCAATGTTAACTCCGAGAATTTAGAGGTTCATCAAGTTGATCTCTTATGAATATTTCCCTTGTTTTACTTGTCACCTTTGAAGACAAAAGTTATAAGTTTTCTAAAAATTTCTGAGAATGTTGTGAGAAAGAATATTTTACAATAATTATTATAGACCTCTTTAGCTTTGTTTGTTTGTTGTCCCATTTCAGACCACATGTTGTTACCCTTGAGAATTACCTCTTTCAGATTCAAACAAATTCATGAGGAAATGAATGAATAATTTTCAGCTAGACAAAGGGACAATTCTCTGGAGAATATCACATGATTTGAAACAGGAAATTTACATACTTAGCTAAAGAGGTCTCTTACTAGTATGTGTGGTTCCGGGAAATATCCATACCCACTTTGCAAAGAAGGTCATTGGAAATTCTGAGGGGTAAGGGGCCTGGTTAAAAAGAAACTACATGTATGAAATAAGCTACAACAAGCCTCTGTTTGAATTGCAGGGAAATGTAGATCTGGGATAATGATCTTGTTGAAAATGTACCTGTAGTCATCGATTTACAAGGACTCTTTGTCAGTTATAATTTAAGTATAAAACACTTCCGTTTTGTAAATAAAAAAAAGAAAAATATAACAATACAGACAACTCTCTCTCTAAGATAGACACTGTTGGGACCTTTGTCTTATAAATGCAGGGAGTTAAGGTACTAACAGTAATATTGGCTGAAAATCGGCAGGGACAGGCCCAACACCATGAGCCCGTCTTGTAAGAGAGAGTTGACCATAATCATATTGTACGTTCAGGTGAAGTGTCATCTGAAGATAGAAGATCTACCCCTCCTGTTCCTGTTGTGCCCCAGAGAACTGACCTTGAACCTGTTCAGATACGACCTGGAATTGCTGCAGAGTTGTTGGAGCTTTTGCGTATAAAGTAAGAATGCTCTTTAATTACACCTGCCTTTAGTTTTACGTGCATAGCAACTGTCTTGTAGCATCCATCTCTTGACATGCTAAACAAACAAGACAAATCCAAATTCACCAATCAAAGCCCACTAGCATGACCTTCTGAACTTGTAGGCTCATTTGCATGAAACAAACATCAGAGAATGCATCAGTTTTGATTGGCCCATTTCAAACAGCAGGTCTAAAGATGACGTCGAAAGTGGATCGAAAGATAGCTGCTATGCACATAACACTGAAAGGGGCTGTAATTTGTAATAAATTATCAACTGGATAATAGAGCAGTTTTCAATTCAGTGCCGTAAAACCAAAACCAAAGGAATTACTCTGACCAATCACAAAGGACACAGACAATCCAGTGAACCAATCAAAACTCGAAGCAAATACATGTAGCTGGCACGAAGCGCGGGAAATTGTGCGCGAGCGAGTCACGATTGGTTTTGGTTTTATTCCTGATTGGCTGAGAAAGTGGCGCGAGATTAATGAACCAATCATTAAGCGTAGTAATGCAAACCCAAAGCAAACGCAATTTACTTTCGACACTCAAGTGAAAACCGCTCTAGAGTAAAATTTGGAGTGACTATTCATCAAAAGAGAATAGCTAAGACGTTTGTAATGTTGAATATTGTTTACAGCACAGGTTTGAGCTATGACAAGTCCTATGTTGCAGTCTATACAGTGGTATCACACATACAAGAGTCCGTACCGGGGGTATCAGAGGCCATGACACAAATAATACAAGATCTTGCCAGTCAGAAGGTCAGTAACATGTAATGAATGTAACTGTATTGATACGCCCTGTGTGTGACACCTGTGGTACTCATGTATTTAACAGTTTTATCTATAGCTAGGTCTCTGTATCCACAGTGGGGCTATCATGCTTGATATTTTTATTAGTCTTCCTTCATACTTTACATGTAGATTTGCTTGAGTTAACAGACCTCTTTACTAAATGGTTTGTGCCCAGAGCATCTGTTCAGTAGTTCAGTGATCGTCTGGGTGAGAGAAGGTCTGAAAAGAACTGTTGTTGGTGACTCTTTGCCTATCAGTCCTGTAAACATCTACAAGCTTTCTCCATTTCGGTTGGTCTGTTTCAGGCTGCAAGGCTCCCCTCTGTTAAGGTTTAGAGCCTGAAGTTCTGCCTCTGCAGTTCTCCTCCAAGTGGATTTAGGATGCCCTTCATTGCTTTTAACCCTCTGATTCCATCTGAGAGCAGCTTTAGACATGTCAGTGGTTTTGGTATGGAGCATGTGACCAGTCCGGGAGGCGCGGTGGCCTAATGGTTAGTGCGCCGGACTCCGGATCGAGCGGTCTGAGTTTGAGCCCCGGCCGGGGTCACTTGTGTTTTGTTCTTGGGCAAGACACTTTATTCTCATAGTGCCTCTCTCCACCCAGTTATATAAATGGGTACCGGCGACATAATGCTGGGGGGGGGGGGGGGAACCCTGCAATGGACTAGCATCCCATTCAGGGGGGAGTAGAAATATTCCTAGCCGCTTAATGCTACGAAAACCGGGATAAGCTCCGGCGGTGTGGGCCGCTTGGCTCGTGGCTTCTCCCTCCTCCATGTGACCAGTCCGATGG
Organism: Oculina patagonica; assembly: GCF_052425735.1. Taxonomy (NCBI): domain Eukaryota; kingdom Metazoa; phylum Cnidaria; class Anthozoa; order Scleractinia; family Oculinidae; genus Oculina; species Oculina patagonica. The sequence continues at coordinate 20,772,422 of NC_135767.1, forward strand.
CATCTTTCTCTAACAAGAACAATCCCCATGTTCTCCTGCTCTGTCAGTTTGAAGCTGAGCTTGTTTTTGGAATCCTCTTTTGGTATACAGTGAAATTCTGAAATTTGACCCAAAAATTTCAATTTTATCTTGATTTGCCTCAGGAGTCTCGAAGTGAAGATGAAGAAGCTTTGCTTCAATCTCATGATGGCCAGCAACTTATTGGAATTCTTGACGAGTTGACAGAACACAAGGAAGACTCACAACAAAGAACTTGGGCAGTTCATGAAGATGAAGGGATAATCCATAAGCTGCTGAAAAACCTGCTTAATATACTGGTTAGTCAAGTTTTATACTATACATGAGTTTACCATTGATGGATTCAATTTTGCACTCTGCTTCCATTAAGGTTGGGTGGTGCAGTGACTAAGATGGGTGTATTGTGTAGCGTTATGTATATTTGAACCCCCACTGTCACAGTACCCTAATAAGTACATGTAAGCATGCCCCTTGCTACTAAGAGCAAAGTAGCCTCTCCACTGTCACTACTATTAATTACGTGATCTTTCTTTATTTCTAGCTGGATGCTGACCCTTCTGTGTGCCGAGCTGTATTGAAACAGGACGACTATGAATATGTCAATATGCTTGTTGTCTACTTTCAAATGGTCAGTAGTAGATAGTTTAGTTTAGTTTGAAAAGCTTGTTAACTATGAAGAGTTAAAAACAATAAATGCTACTGTGAACAAAAAGGGATCATGTTTAAGATGGGAAAACATTGAGAAACAGCGAAGGTGATGAGCAATGAACTTGAAAATTTTGGGTTGCAGTTTCAGTGTGCAAAGAAATTGAATTTTCAAGCTCTCCCTTTGGGAAAGCTGAAGCCAGTACATGTACTAGCCCAAAAGTCATTTTTACTAGCCCCCAAACAATTCTTACATGTATGAGCACGATGCTTGTAATGCTTCACTTGCTTGTCACGCTGAGTTTTCAATTGATGTCATTAGATTTTATGTTTCCTTTTGCAACATACAAAAAAACACAATTTAATATCTATGTTGTGGTTTAATTTTATCCCCGGTTTAAAATTTTTCAAACCAGTTTGATTTTTATTTTCTATTGTCTCATATTCATTATCATAATCTGAAACAAAGGAAAATCAAAATCAAACTGGTTTGAAAAAATTTAAACCAGAGATAAAATTAAACCACAACATCTACATTATTATTTTATTAATGAACACTGTACTGTCTTGTAAATCTTACATGTTTGTTTTGTTTGTAAATTTGTTTTTTTTTATAAAACTTTATCTCACTTATTTAATAAGTAAAGTTCCTTAAATCTAGGAAGAGAGACGATCACTGCGCCAACAATTAGTTGAAATATTTGGCTGCATGTGTGGCTTGGAGAAGGAAATTCTATCACAGCTTCTGTGTTCTGTCTTGCCTACAGAACTGGCTATAGAGATTATGAACAGGAAACATGGTAATTAAAAAAAATATAAAAATCTCGATGATTTGGTAAGTGCAGAATGCAATATGGAACAATTGAAAGTATGATGTTTTATATATGTTCGTGTTTATTTGCTTTATTGTACTTTCGGAAAAACTGTTCACAGGCTACTTGTATTCTTTCCCAGGTGTTCCTTACGCTAATCTTTGCAAACGTATCACGACACTTTTGTTCGTTTGTAACAAAATACTTTGGTCTTCCTTGAAAATGCGATAACATGAAACTTTTGTTTTTTGTTTGTTTTACGGCGGCATCGATGACATTTGTTTAATTTAATTAAGTTACGGTTTAGACTGCACGAAAGACGATTCTCAAAAACTAAAGAAACAAATCTAATCAAAAAACATATTTTTCGACAGGTTTTTTAAAACGCAGTACAGCTAGGATATTTGTTTCCTGGTTATCAGGTGTTCACGCCGAAAATCCCGGTGCAAGTTTTTGCATACCTAATTACGAAAGCGATGTGAAAGTCTCAAAATCTAATTTAATTAATTTGCGGTTTTTACTTGGCGCCAAGAAGTCTGCAGGAAGCCTACCGCAAACACGCAATACAAGCGATGTTCATGATAGTTCCAGAAAACAACGTAGACTAATCTGCGCATGCGTTTGGTGTAAATTACGTTGAGTAGTACCACAAGGAGAGCAAAGGGTTTTCTGAAACAAATATATACGTTTGAGATCTTCATATGAAAGTAACGTAGATGTGATCCAGGTTTTACCTAGGGGTACGGTCAGGTGCTCCCCACCCCCACCCCCTTCACAAAAAATAATTAATTAATTGATATTAATTAATTAATTGACTATTAAAGTTTACACCATAGCGCTTTAGGGGTTTAGGGGTTTAGCGGACGACAGCCCCAACAAACCATCACAATAGTGCATTCTGCACTAATAAGGGTTCTCTTTGATAGCTCAACCCACCAAGTTTATTTTTTCCTTAATGGCCATTTGGCCACTGACTGCTCAAATTTAATCGCCAGCTCACGCTTTCAATCCTTCTTCTTAATTTTGGTCGCCAGGCTGGTGACTTCGTTTCCAATTTAGTCGCCAGACTGACTGACTGACTGACTGATGGTTGATGGACTTCAGGACCGACTGTACCCCACCAACCCACTGACCTACTGACTCACTAACTGACTGACTGAATGACCTACCTACTCACCCAATGACCAAACTACTTACCAACCTTCAGACTGACTGGGGGATAAATGGATGGATAGATGGACAGGTTTGCTAGTGGGTAGATAGATGAGTGAATGATGGACAGACAGACAGACAGACAGACAGACAGACAAACAGACAGACAGACAGACAGACACGGTTATAATACCCGAAATGGCTATGTTGTGGTTTAATTTTTTCTTTGGTTTAAAATTTTTCAAACCAGTTTGATTTTTATTTTTCATTGTCTTAGGTTCATTAACATAATCTCAAACAAAGGGAAATAAAAATCAAACTGGTTTGAAAAATTTTAAACCAAAGAAAAAATTAAACCACAACAGCTACATGCCCAAAGTCAGTAGGCCAAGAACGGAATGGGGAAAATGCAAAACATTTTATAAAGCCATTTAACGACTGGGCCACACTAGCTAGTGCTTTAAAGAAACTGATGCCGAAAACTATTTTTAAATACAAACTGAAACAGTTTTTATTAAATCATTCTTAACCTTAGTTAGTAGTATTTTAATTCTTGTTCTAATTTTTAATCTTAGTTAGCGTACCGCATAGGTTTTATCTTTTTATTATATTTTAGATTTTAATGCATTTTAAGGTTAAACATTTATTTTTTCAGAGGACCCTCCTGAAAACCACCCCTAGGTGATTGGAGGCCTCCTCTTAAAATATTATGTATTATTATTATTATTATTATTATTATTATTATTATTATTATTATTATTATTATTATTATTATTATTATTATTATTACAGATGGAGTTACCCATAATCTTTATGCTAGAAAATTTGATGTGTGATTTTTACCTTGCAGATGTTCTGATGCAGTGCCACTGTGCTTTGTTATTGACCATGATCTTTTCAACTGGAGAATCTGTTCCATTTACTCTTTATGGTGAGTCTGTATCCCATTAATATTGTCTCCACATCATATCTATTTATTTAGTTATTTTTTATTTTAATGCATTGCATTGTGTTATTCCAGGAAATATCCATTCCCCACCCATCAAAGGTTTTATGATTTAAAATCCTCACCCCTCTAGAAATGTCAGTATTAAGTCATGCTTTTGTTTAAAACTTTGGCCTTCCCCCACTTGGTATTTCTAACAACCAAGCATGGTTTGTGTATGGATTTTTCCTGGAACGGCACATTTTTCTCACACTATAGTACATTATGTACATAATACGTCATATTTTAAATAAATGTTCATCATCAGAGAGGTAAACTCTCCCAGTCCAAGAGGCCTGGGAGCAAATGTCTGGTAATCAATGTTTCTTTTGTAGCAAATATTCGACTCACTCCACTGTGGTTGCCTCAATAGCTTAGTGGTTAGAGCCCAGGGGGGGTACTCGAGCACCTTCCATGGGATCAGGGTGTGGTAGGTTTGAATCCAGCTCAGGGCATCTGATTTTTTTTCTGACATTTGTTCTGTTTAAATGATATATAGATAGGCATATCAGAGTTTACCTCTCTGATGATGAACATAGTACATTGTATTTCTGGCAATTTTCCAACATTAATGTTGTTGCTTCTGTAATTTAAAGGGAACCTCTGTTCTTGAGGCAAGTTGACGTTGAGTTGTTTGAATTAATGCCTAAACTACAAATTTTACAGGACAGGGGAGAAACAACATTTAATAACAACCGTAAACGGAAAAGATTATGGCTTTTAAATTTCCCGCTTGGCGCCATTTTGAAATTTATGACGTCAGTGCGTTGCCCAATTGTTTCACACAAAAGAACCTCTGCTTTCTAATAATAGCGGCAACGTAGTGACGTCATAAAATTCAAAATGGCGGCGCACGGGAAATTTAAAAGCACAAAAATTGACAAATCAAAGGCCCAGTATTCTAATGAAAAAACGAATCTGCGACTTTTAACAACCAAAACGATTTTAGACTGTGGTAAACTTATTATTTTGACCAGAACTGTTTTACAGTCGAGGTTCCCTTTAACAGATCAGGTGAATGAATCTTTTGTGGATTTTGTTATTGGAGTCATTGAAAGTGCTGGAGGCGGTGAACATGGTGAAGAATTAGTGGATGCTTTGGTTCCTCTTATCCTTGCATTCAATCAGCACTTTGTAGGTAAGAATATTAAATTTTGTCAGCATTGCAACTGTAATGAAATTGTTAAGGTGAGATTGATCTTGTCTTACTTCACTAGCCTAATAATAAATAATAATAATAATAAATATATTTTTATAGCGCCTATCCAGGCCTGCTCTAGGCGCTTTACAAATGTTTAAAAAAATATATATATATATAATAAAATCAATAAAAATAAATAACTAATTATTCTCCCAGACTGAATGGTTCAGTGATTCGATTTCATTACTGAGTTCACTTAAGTGCGTCGAAAACCATTGTTCGGAGACAACAATGTCTGCAATAATAATTTATGCGACTACAGGCTCTATTGAATAGCTTGATGTAAGACTATGCCAAGTGATTTTTTGGATGAAAAATCGTTTTTTCCTTCAAGCTCAAACGTGCCTGAATTTTTGCGTGTGGTCTTCGATTAAATAGAAAATCATTGTCCTTTTTTTTTGGGAGGGGGGGGGGGAATTTATTCGCTCGCTCAAAAACGGGATCTGGAAATTAATTTCTTAAACTACTTTGTGACGTAAGCTTACGTTTGAATTATTTTGGCGCGCGAAGCCAAGGCAACGAGACTTTCAATCAGACCAGTTGAAAACTCACCTTACGCATTAGAAGTCCGCTTATTTTCGCTTATTTGACACATATTTGCGCCCGTCTGGTGGTGAAAGGACATCATTAAGTCTGGAAACCCGTAAGCCACTAGCATATTTCAAAGAAGCGAGATGTGTTGATGCCCGAAGATTGCTAAGCCCTGCGAAGTTAGCGATCGAAGGCGCACTGGGCCAGGCGAGGTCTAGAAGCAACTTCTGTTCCACAAAACGTTATTTTCTCGTAGTTTTGGCCCATTTGCCTCGTGTTGCCGCGTTGAACGTTTGGAAATAAGGAGGTGCTTTTAGACTTATAAAAATTCTCTTAGATTTGGCGATATGAGTTCCCGTATTTCAGCTACTCAGGGATATCCCATAATAATCTTTAATGGATACGTCATTCGATACGCATTGTCACAATAAACAAAGTTCGTTCGGCAAAGACGGAAAACGCTCACTCAATCAACAGAACACAACAGAATCGACAGAAAAAGATAATTTTCACCGAGAAAAGTAACAGATTGCTTCATTTAGGCAAAAAATAGCCCTAAGCTGCGATTCTTTCCAGGAATAAAGGACCTGAATGTTTAAAAGAATAATCGTTGCTTGTGAGTCAAGATCAAATTGTGTTACACGTGACTACGGAGAGAAACTGGGGAAAAGCGAAAACATATTATGGATTAACCTTTAGCAGCCTAAATTTGCTGACTGAGAACGAAACATTGAACATTTGGCGAGTGCATTTGTGGTTAGAAGCTGGCGAGAGGAAAGGGCAACGGCGTAAGTCCTTTTTGTTTAAGTATTTCGTTCATTTTGCTATATATTTTTCACTTCTTTTCACTGTTCAGTCGCTCAAGATTGTCGATCGGTCAGGTTCATGCAGTGTTGACAAAACATTTGTGACACTTAACCCTAATCTTAACACTAGCTAACCCTAACTTAACTTTACTGTAACTGCAAAATTTAATCCTCGTCCCTCTTTGAAATCGAAAGGCTATTTGGCTTTGTTGAAGCGTGTTATTGTTTTAAAGTGACCATAGTTCTAGTTTTTCTCGAAGACAAGGTGCAAACCAGAAATGTTAATTCGAGGACAATGTTTTTTCATTAAATTGAAGACCACATGCAAAAATTCGGGCACGTTTGAAGGAAAAACGATTTTTCATCCTAAAAGTCACTTGGCATAGTCTTACAGCGAGCTATTCAATTGTCCAGAGAAGTCCCGATCCTTTAAAAAAATGCAAATATTTTACAGTTGTTTAGTGCATTCTTTATGGTACCTTTAGTTCTGTGTGTGACATTTGTAGACTGCAGACTGCAGACTTGCAGACCTTTCACTCTGACTATAGCCTACTATGCATTCCAGTTAGCCTACTATTCACTCTGGTTAGCGTGAATAGCACTTTGGTTAGCCTGTTTATGGTTTGCTTTCAATAATGGTAATGGTTACACAATAAATTCTCTTAGATTGCAGTCTGCAGTCTGCAAATGTCAGACACTGCCTTTAGTTTTCAGACATGCCAAGGTACCATCCTTCTGAGAACTAACATTTTTGTAAGCAAAAAAAGCAGGGTAGAATAGGCAGGAGAATTTGCACCTGAGTAATCTATTTGAAAATCCTTCAAGTGCTGCTATGACGCATCCTCCAAACTGAGGAATAATTCTTTTACAGATTTTCAGAGTAATATTGTGATGAGGGTATTGGCTTCCCGTCAGACAGCTAAAACATTTAGCGAGAAAATCATGTTACTCATCAACAGAGAAGGTTAGTACAGTTTATTTTGAGCCCATATCAACCTAAAACTTTGAATGCAACAACCTTTTGCAGCACAAAATAACTCTAGAGCAATATTGCTACTCCACCCACATGGTGGGAGGTAATGGGGGGAGGGGGTGGGAGCCCAGGAGAATTGGAGGTAGGGGTACAGGAGGCAGGAGGGGAGGGGCTGGGAAGTGGGATTCTCAAGGTGGCAGAAACTGGGAAATATTGGAAAAGATTTTGCAACATTGCATAATATTTTGCATTAGAAATTCAAATAGCACTGTAAACAGGCAGGTACCACTTAGGAAAAGGCAGAAGCCCTGAAGTAACTGGTACTGGAAGAGCGAGGTTCAAACCACCCTGCATCCTCCCCTCCCCCCTCTCCCCTCTCCACCCAAGAGATGCCACCCCATCACACTTAGTAAAAAAAGGTAAAGTCTGTGTCCGAGCCATGAGGCTCATACAGCCGGAGCTTTTCCCGGTTTCCGTAGCATTAAGCGACTAGGAGTATTGCTACTCCCCCCTAGATGGGATGCTAGTCCATCGCAGGGTTACCCCCCAGCAGTAAATTCGCCGGTACCCATTTATACACCTGGGTGGAGAGAGGCACTGTGAGAGTAAAGTGTCTTGCCCAAGAACACAACGCAGCGCCCCGGCCAGGCCTCGAACCCGGGCCGTTCGACTCGGAGTCGAGCGCGCTTACCATTAGGCCACCGCGCCTCCCAACTTAGTCACACTTAGTAAGACACCAATAACCCTCTGCTATTTTCAATGCCATCAAAATTAATAACTGTATGGTGAAAAGAAATCTTATTGCATTGCTGTAAGTTGTGTCACTGAAAGTTTTTTAAATTACCTTTAGCAGTTTCGCAGTGATCTCTTTCGTTTAGACATGCTCCACGTAATACAGAAACCTTTTTACGTAAACAAAATCAAAGGCGTGGCTGACAAGGCTCCTTTAACCTCAAAATTTCCAGCTCTTTAGTCTGACACCCTATCAACTGATGATGAGCTTACCAATAATTGTAGTTCCAATTATTTTGTTTTACAGAGGATCCCACAGCCATGTTTCAGTACCCTCGAGCTTGTCCTGATTCTGTTCTCAAGTTTCTTACAGACATCTTTTCATCTCAAGAAACTTCTGGGTTTTTCTACACCTCAGATATGATGATCCTAATAGAGATTGTCCTGCGGCAGTTGGCTGATCTTTCTCCTGGGGCAGGGGTTAGTTATGAATTTAATATATTTCTTATCATCTTTCTTCTTACTATCTGTACCATATTTTCTCCATTAGACGCCCCCTGGCTTTTGTTTAATAATATTAATAATAATAATAATAATAATAATAATAATAATAGCTTTTATTTATACACGATAAATATTGCAGCATAATAGCTGATGTGGTCGTGTCTTATGAAAATAACAATAAATTAAGAAATCAATAAACTTATAATGCTAAATCATTAAAGTCCCTAGATGATACAAACCTCCAAAGTGAGTAACAAAGATATAAATAAGATTTTAAATAGCATCGAACTCGGAAAAAAAATCCGAGTTCCAGATAGGATTTGAACCCACGACCCTCCGTGTTCTAGGACGGATGCTCTACCACTGAGCACGGGTCGTGGGTTCAAATCCCATCTGGAATTCGGATTTTTTTTCCGAGTTCGATGCTATTTAAAATCTTATTTAGATGATACAAAAGATTAAAAAACCATGTTCTATTAATGAACTTTTGAAACCCGTCAAAGATTCTTCAAGGCGGGCCTCATTGTCTAATTTGGCCTGGTGGACCCAGCATTGATTTGACTCCTGCAGTTTATTCGAGCCCAGTTTTTACTAAGCAACGGTTTTTATTCATTGTTTTTGACAAAAATGTATCTGGTTAATATACCAGAGGCGTATTTAATCTAGAAAATACAGTATATTTGCTTGATCAAACCTATATATGTGATAGTGATGTGAACTCAAAAATTAAACTCCAGTGAAAGTATATATGCTTTAAGGCCCGGTAATACGGGCAACACTTTTGTTCAACTTGTCTCGCAACATTGTTGCATTGCAAGTTGAACGAGTTGATGCCCGTATTACAAATTTCGATGTTGCAAGTTACAGCAACATGTTGCACAAAGTAGAACCGAGTTCTACTTTTTGCAACAATTTTTTTCAACTTGCAACACCGAAATTTGTTGCGAGGCAAGTTGAGCGCGCGGTTAAGTAATACGGGCAACAACTCGTTCAACTTGCAATGCAACAATGTTGCGAGACAAGTTGAACAAAAATGTTGCCCGTATTACCGGGCCTTTAGTCTACCGTTTTAAATTTCACTTCACTTTCAGGCCTAGTCTAACCATTTTTGTTTTGGCATCATGGTTTGACCAACTCCATGTCCCCACTTTGCACAGTTTTTGGCCTACGTGGAAGTACAAAATTCACATTTTTAAATGGTTAAAACATGGTGAAAGAAAAACCATTTTGATTTTTTTCATAGTCATTTATTAGCTCACATCAGGATCCCATATAGATTCAATTGTAGATAACCAAAAAAGACATATTCACTTTACACTTTTAAGCTTTCTAACAAAGCAAAAAAATTAAAAAGGTTTTGTTCAAAGACATATGTTTGCTAGACTACAGGGCTTGTAAAGTGAGATAAGCTTTCTTAACAAATGACAAAAAATTGAAAAAGGTTTTGTTCAAAGACATATGTTTGCTAGACTACAGGGCTTGTAAAGTGAAATAATAAATTTATGGGTTTTTATGATTTTTTCTTTTTTGCAGATGAGAACAGAACACATATCTTTACTACACCAAATCCTTATGAATTCTAATTACAGCGAACACAAGCACCAAGCTAATGAACTGCTGGTTTGTCTCAAGAGAATTAGCAAGGAAGAAGACAAAGAGAGTGAACAGGACAGGCTTATTGTGCAAGAAATTCTCAAGAACTCTGCAAAATATTTTTAAATTGATCTGTGTAATATTCTGGCCATAAACTCTTTTAATTCCAGAGTCAACATATACCGGTAGCTGATAACACCTAAACTGCAAGCAGGCTCTTGTTAAGATTACATTAGCAGTGAATCCACAAAAATGTGTTGCTGATAAAGTGAGTCAGCGGAGTGCAAATAAGTGAGCCTAAGTACTCTGCACATAAAGTTTTGTGCCTCACTGTCTCACTTCACTCTCTGACTTGGTCTAGCACCTTTTCTGCTTCTATATGTGACCAAAAGTTGAGACTGCTTGTAGGCAAGAATACACCTTGTCAATGTATAAACGCCAAGCTAAATTTTCTAAAGTTATCCTCTCTTCATTTTCAATTATTATTTTGGCAGACAGAATGAACCATGGATATTGTATAGATCTATGTACTACCAATCTATAGGTCTTTATCATACATTATGGACACAAAGTTTTTCCCCTTTTTTATAACCCATGTACAAAGCAAGTGGGTCATAAACGGGAGGGAAAAAATAAGAACGGTCCATAAGTTGTGGTATGGACAATCTAATGAGGTCGCCAAGTTATTTTGTACACTCAACCCTCCAAGTTGAGACCATTTTGTTGCCATGGCATCTAAAATTTTGGAGCTGGCAACTCTGGACTGAGCGCCAGCCTGGCAATAATGGGGAAGAAGTTAGCGGGTTTTTTTTTTTTTTTTGGGGGGGACACTGTGATTGTTCAATTTGCTGGCTGTTCCAGAGACATGGACGTGAAAATGACAAGGATAACCCTAGCGCTCTTCTATTGGCCAAAATATAAAACAGAGCCTCTCCCCCTTCCAAAAAAAAGTAACTTGCTGTGCTGGTATTTTCTTCAATACTTGTACAGTTGTACTTTAAATATGGCAGTACAATTTTTTCTTGTTGGCAAAATAAAAAATTAAAGATATTTTATTATTTATAAGGATTCAGATTTTCTTTTTTTTGTATATATTGGCAAATTTTACATGTTTAACAAAATGGGAATGTTGCACTGAAATAAAAAAAGAATGTTATGTAACTGCCTGTCACGTGGTTAATTTTATACTCAAGTCAGTGTACTCATCTTGAGTTATTTCTGCATACCTGGTATCTGCCCCCGACCCACCCCCCCGAACTCCCGTTGGGGTGGGGGGACTGGTCAGTTGTTCAAAGGGACTGGAGACAGGGGGTAGTGAGGGGGGAAGTCACGAGACTGTTTGAGTCAGAGTTGTCCAGTGCTTTCCACTTCTTCGCGATTTTTTTTTTTTTCGCCCGAAGACTTTTCCCTGCCCCCACTAACTGCCCCCGGGTCTCCGAGGATGTTCAAAGAGTGGATAACGCTACCACAGACCGGCAGATAATTTACTACCTAGTGGACAAGTGATGACAAAAGAAACTATGCAATCCACTGGATAGTGCTTTTTTCCAGTTGATAGTGAATAACAGCAATCCATTCATGTGCACAACTTCAAATGTCCAACAAGACATGTTCACAACTTGCCTACAAAGATGGTGTCATTGTTTTCCTACCAGGGCGTGGTGTCCTGAGTAGTACTTTTCACGGTGGAAGTAAAATCACTCTAAAATACTTATTGACAGATTTATGGTAAGTTGGGTGGAATGGGAAAAATATACAGCTCCTGCTCTCTCCTCGGCAGAGGCTTCTTTTATTTTTTTGTACGGGCTGGGAAATGGGAAGAGGTGAATGCATGGAGCCTGGGGAGCGAAAAACGAAGGGCGTGCAGGGGACACTGGGTTAGGGCCCTAAACCAACTTTTTCGCCCTTCCTGTTGTCCCACGCTCTCCCCCAATTTTTTATTTTTCATATTTTTTTTTTCATTTTTTCGCCATCTTCCCAGCTCTTGTTCATTTTGCACATACGTTTTGACCTTGCACCGAATATTAATTTTTTTGCCCAGCCTGCCAAACCAGTCAAGTCGAAAGGGCCAATGATTTTTATTGGATTAGGTTAAGTTCCAACAGCACTTTTCAAAAATGTTTATTATAAAGTCGTAATACATCTGTTATTAACCAAGCTTACTGGGACGTATAAGAACAAGAGATTATATAAAATAATTTAAATTCGCACCATAACCCCTCGGCGGCGCCGGGTTGTTTTTTTTTTTTTTTTTTTTTTTTTTTTTTTTTTTTTTTTTTTTTTTTTTTTTTTTTTTTTTTTTTTTTTTTTTTTTTTTTTTCACACCCCCCATTTCTTTTTTTTTTTTTTTTTTTTAAAATAAATTACTACTATACCTCCGACCTTACTGGAAAAACATCATCCCCGTCTTTCCTGTATGGGCCCACGTTCACTTCGTATACATAATTTCTCAAGACCAAGAGCCAATAGATCCTTTTCACATGATGTCATCAAAAAGCTAAATTTAAATCTATTAAACCTGCCAGGCTGTTCTTTTATGTTTTTGACGTCAGTTTCACAAGTCACTAGGAAGCATTATATCTCAGTAGTGTGCTTTGTTTTATTAATGTCTAAATCAATCAGAATACATGTTATACGTTAAAACTTTTTATAAAATTTATTACATTTGATGTTACACATTGCATGGTTCTAAAGTCATCTTTACACTATTGTTGTAGCTGTATCCTCTTTGCTGACATAAAGGAATTGCTGAGCACAGTATTTTATGGTGTAAGATGTGGAGGGGGAGAGGAAAATTGTAAGAATACCCTAATTTAACACTTGGACAAAAAAAAATTCATCAGTTGCTGTGTCAGTCAAACTTGAACCCTTTCCTTGTTAAGTCCGCTTTTGCATCTTTTATCTCCTGCAATACAAAAACAAAAAACAGTGAAGAAAGTAAAAACTTGGCTGGTGAAATGATTACAACCACACTGGTCTCCCTGGTTACAAAGGCAACCTTGGAAAAATGCAAGAAAATGGAACTCCACATATCAAGAATTAAAGAAAGACAAGTCAGTATAAAAGTACCTGTTTTAAAGATTCTGAAGCTTCCTCGCAGTCATTGAAAATTGCTACACGGTATCCAATAGTGGCTAAAGAATAACACTGCAAGAAAATCACAGATCTTTGTAAAATACAGAAGAATTTTCTTTTTCAATGTAGAGCTATTAAAACGACAATAATACGTCCAAAGTAGGAAATATGTCTATCTACTCACTCCAAATACAATAAGTGCATATACTGGCATCTGCAAAACAAAAAGCATCGGTTCAGAGACAAATCATTTCACTGACTAGATCAAGAGACAAGAGATCGCTCACAAAAAATATTTTACACCAAGCACTGTTGTTTGACATTTTCTTGCAAAATTCTTCGGTTCTTACCGGCCATATAACCTCCTTTGCCTTGTAAGATACTTTAAACGGTAGAATATCCGCTAATAGTGTAATCCAAAGCGAAAAAGCTAATCCAGCAAATAGAATCCATTCCGTAAGTTTTGTCATGTTGTCGAACTTCTGATCAGGAAGAAAGCGAAGAAAATTAATCCTTGGTCAGCGGGTTTTGTCATTGACAATATAGCTACTGTGTAAGACAACAGTTGTGTCTTTATTGTTCCCAGGACAGCTCTTTCTCACCGGAGCGTAAGAGATTTTTTTTTTTTTTTGTGTTTTTTTTTCGAAGTAATTTATTTTTTTTTATTTTTATTCCTCCAAGCCTCAGAGCCATTAGATTTTAATTGTTGAAACTGACCTATTGCGGTTAAGTATAAATTATATACCCAGAGGGAGAGGGAAAGCGGAAGCGGGGCGAGGGGTTACTTGTTACGGCAAAACTAGAGCCCAAAGTGTAACAACTATTAATAAATTCACATAATTTCTTTTTGGCAGCCATTGTCCGATCAGAAACTAAGGACAGTTTTCACCGCACAAAAAAATTGGTGGTCACGTTTGCATTGATGTTTTTTCATTGCCATGAAGGAACCTGAGCCCTTGCCACGCATACATTCTAAACGCTCGTACCATACCTTTATCAGCTACTGTAATCGAAATGAGCAGTTCCAACACTACTCTCAGTTGATAATAAATGCGCACACTAATATAGCAATTGGTACAACTATAATTAATGTTATTTTATTTATGGCTGTTGATTTGGCTGATAATAAATCGATATCAATTAACTATTTATCGATTGATCAACTGATTTGTGATTGTTGATTTTTATCATTGTTTTTGTTGGATTGGTCAGGGCAGAAATACAAACTTTTATTCCTTTGCACTGATCATGTGACCTGGAAATGTTTAACATATCATCATCATCATTTATTTGCCACTTTAGAATTAAACATACAAAATAACTTAAAAATTTGGGCGGGGGGCCCCCCAAAAACCCGTTTTGGGGGGGCCCCCCCCGGTTTTTTTTTTTTTTTTTTTTCTCTTTGTGCCTGCCCCTTCTTGTCCCCAGAGTCCACGATCCTCCTGGTCTGCACCAGGGATTGAGACCTCTGGCAAGCTGTAACACAGGACGTCCGTGATTTTAATTTCGGACTCATTGTCAAATCTGACAAATCTGATTGGCTGAAAATACAGAACAAGTTCTCTGAGCATGCTCGCAAATTGGGACCCGCCAGAGGTCTTGATCCCTGGCGAAGACGAGAAGGACCATGGACTCTGGGGACACGAATGACATGAGATCGGAAGAAAATAGCTTGTCTGAACATCAACAGAAAGAGCAAAGCAAAGTCCTTGTTTGGGATACTGACTTTAATAAAAAATTTGGCACTGCTGTACATTATTTTCCTTTGTACAACCAAACATGGTATGTAAGAAATCCCCATTTGAAATTAGCTCTTTATCATCACAAAATTTGAAATCATCGGAAATAACACTAACAGCAGACTTTTATGTAGTTTGTTTGATGAATGAATTAATACACTGAACAGTTTAATTACTTGTTATCATGAAAAAATTGTCACTCATCCAACAAGAAATCTTTGATCTGTTCTTTCATTTGGGCTCTGTGATGAACCTTACTTGCCGCTTCTAGCACAAAAGAAGGCAGATCGCTCACATCAAACTTTGTATCTTTATATGTCAGCCGACAACCATAACAAAATGTGTCGAGAATGTTGTCTTTGGTTAGCTGCTGTTCCGAGGGCGAGGTCGAACATCCACTATCGCAACCACCACAACAATCACTGGCAGACTTGGGAGTGCTTTTGTTATCGTCGCCAAGCTTGGCAGCACTCAAGCTGTCTGTAAGAGTGGATAGAAGGGTTGGGTCAACATTCATTGGAACACCACAAAGAGCGCAAGCTGTTACATCTTCAGAAGATTCCTTTACAGACAACTTGTCACCAGTCCTGAAAATTGTACTAACAGTGAATGGTAAGTCAGCCTGCAGTCCACTTACAAAATCTTCTGTTAAACGATCAATACTGGCATGTGATTGGCTCATAGTTCCAAGCGTGGGTATTAAAACCGTTTCAACATTGTTAAAGAAGTTATACAACGCAATCTCCTTGGTCATGAATTCTCGCATTGGTCGTATATAACTGACATCGCCATGACGATCATCGCTGAAGCCAGTGTCATATGGCAAATCCCCACCCCTCCCTTGAGATACGTCTGAAAGCAACCGGACTGAAATCCTTGTCGCACAATCAGCAAGCATTACTTTGGAATACCCTTCATTCCTGGCTGTCATAAGCAACAGCTTGCTGCGCAGTGTCCTAAGCAAATCTTCCTTTGCTGTCATTGATGACGTTGCATCAAAAAGATTTCTCAGTTTGTCTGCTTGATTAGTTCCACTGTTTGGCCTTTCAAACTTCTTGCAAGACATTGCATCATCTTGTGGGTATTTTTCTGAGACAAAAATGTCTTCCAAATTTAACTGATGGAATGGAAATTTTGTCCTTGTCGCTGCATTTCGAATCTGTTGGATATACTTAGATCTCTCTTCTCCACTGTGCTTCAAAACCTCGCCTTCGTCTATGAAAGCGACACCGGGTTCAAATCGAAGCTTTTTGGGCGCTGTACCGCTCAATCCCTCACACACTAAATGAAGCATGGAACTCGAAGACGGACCTCCGGAGAACGCCAGCAAGACCTTTTCCCCAGCCCTTATCGCACGTGCTTTGCCGATCGTTGCACGGAATTTGTGCGTAAAATACGCCATAAAACACGACTTACACAACGGGTCGTTGAGTCGAACGACAACTACTGCGGGGCTGATGGAACATTTCATACACGTTCGTCCCTGGCGATTTTTTTCTTTGGACGCCTTATTTTGTAGCTCAGACGGAACGTTTTCCAAATCTTCCTCTTGTACACTGCACATGATGGTTAAAAAACAGCTTTATAAAAGAAAAACTTTGACCAAAGTACAAAACCTCGTGGCGGCCATTTTGATTTATGCGCTGGACAATGCGCATGGGCGATGAAAGACTCCGCTGATCAAAGTTTTCTCGGCAGGTTCAAAATTTCCATCAAATTTCCATAATTTCCACGTTTTCGGTGATATTCTGCCTTCGATTTGCTCGAGGGCTTCCTTTTATGAAATCCAGGGCTGTATCGAGGCGAAATTCGACCCAAAGCAAAATGACTGAGTCTGTTTTTGTGAAGTCTACGAGAATAGCCTCTGTTGTGGCACTATATTGGTGAGCTGATTGATTTAATGTAGGGCACACATAGGAATAATTTGAAATTTACTGGATCCTAGTTATTAATTAGCTACCAAGTATTAAAGCTTGCCACGTCGTTGTAACCTTGTGTTAACTTTCCCTGCTTCCTTTAGTCAGCCTCTTGCCGTTATTCTCTTAATTGTTGTCTTAAATTTTCAACTTTCAGGGTGATTTCAATATCTATGGTATTTTTGAACAAGTATCTTCTGAGCAGCCCTGACCTGAAGGTAAAAACAAAAATTAGTACGACCTTTATAAGATTAATTATAGATGCACGATTTTTAAAGAACCGTCTCATTATCAAAAGAAGATATTGTACGTATAGTTTCCCAATTGTGCTGAATGATGAATGCTAAATTCTATCATTCTAATATGTTTTAAAACAGAAAGTGGGCACAAAATAAATATTTGTGTTATAAGCTATATATATATATACGATTGTATGGAATTGAACTTTACTGTAGTCTTTCCTGAAAACAGTTTATAGATTCAATTCTATAATTTTTTCAAATTATTGCCCATTAAAAATTACTTTTGAAACCATTCTTTCCTCATTAAATTGATATTATTTTTTCCTTATCATTTTATTAAAAAATAAAAACACTTGCCTAGTTTTTGCTGAGCTTTAGAAACACAAGGTGGTGGAAGTTATGGGAAAGCAAGAAAATAGTGCAGTTTGAAAATGAGCTGTAGAAGATTGTTTCAACGCTTTCTGTAGTTTTCTTAATGATTCAATAGACATTCTATAGACTTTGCAGCGATTTCTAATTCTCTAAGAGACATACTGTGAGTAGGTCCTGTGAAAAATAGAGAGGGAAATTACTCAATTATTGTAAATATCAAAATTTGAATTCTCTCTGCCCCCACGATTAATACGTCTACAGCTTACACTTCATTTTTTTTTTCTTTAGAGCCATGGAAACAATGGCTTGTAACTAGTGCACACTTTTTTACGGGTTATTTTCTAAAATTTGAATGATACATGTATATATCATCTCAATTAGAAAAAACTCATAATTTGTATTTACTTTTAATACATGCATTTGCATAATATATGGATATTTGTCATCTTTTTGGGTTGTGGTGAACACAGGGCTGCAAATAACAGTCGGTCATCGGACATTGGCCGACCAAAATTTTCTCTTGTCCGACAAAATCCCATTTGGTCGGACATTTGTCTGGATATTTTTTTTTTCATAAATTTTTTTTTTGAAAAAATTAAAAAAAATTTTCCACCAATTTTTTTTTTCCACCAAGGTTGTTTTTTATTAGAAAAAAAAACCTAAAAAAAAAAAAAATTTTTTCCCCCCCCGGCAGTTCATTTTTCCAGGGTTGCCACGGGCAGGAAATGGTCAGGGAAAAATAAAATTCTTGAAGTTCAGGGTAATGTCAGAGAATTTTATTTTGAGTCAGCGAAAACTGACATTTTGAAGACAGGACAGTTGACTTGAAATTATAACACTTCTGATTTAACACCATTGGGGGTCAATGTGATCTCAGCAATGTTTTGTTTTTTGGAAATTGGAGGCTGGAGGCCACTACTATATCTGACTTTTTGTATTTATTTGGTCAGAAAAATTTTGTTTTTTTGTCAGGGAAAAGTCAAAACTTTGAAAACTGATGTCTGTGACAACCGTGTCTTTTCCATTTTTTTTGATATAGGGTAAACGCCGGTTTGCGTGCTATGATTTCTTGGCTCAATTTGTTCTAATGAAATTTTCCTGCTGCTACTTGTTGAATTGTAAGGGTCAAAATCGGCCCAATTTCTAAAATCTGTGGCACTGCAACATATTTTTTAAAAAAATCTGATCTGGCCGATTTATGACTGTGCACTCATTTTCCTACCAAATATGGGCCAAATCAGGCCAACAAATCATACCTTGTAAACCGGCCTTAATGGAGATGTGTATAATTTTTGTTTGTTTCAGCTTGATGCACCGCTGTTTGTTACATGGTTCCAGTGCATAGTGTGCCTATTTTGTTTGTTCCTTTTGAGTTTCCTTGGTGACAAGTACCCCTCGATTGACAAGTTCCCTGCATTCAATATTGATCTGAAAGTTGCACGAGAGGTAAGTGCTAATTGCATTGTCTAACTCCTCTGTTTATAGAGGTTTTTAAAGTCTGACATGTGCTGTTCTCATGCTTAGTGAGAACAGATGTGCAAAATAGACCCTTTCATGTTTTTTTTTTAAACTTTTGACACGGGCCAATTAGCAAATATCCATTGACACTGCTAACAAAGGGTGCCTTACGATACAATTAGCAAACTTGCCATGTTTGAGAGTGAACATATGTCAGAAACGAGTGAAGATATAGCTCTGCAAAGGCGCGGAATTTTAGAGACATTTGTATGGTTACAAGCACAAACTTGCCCCCCACCATACAAACTTCTGTAAAATTTGCAGACCAATTTTTTTACAAGTTTTCAGCAATTTTTTCTCTAAAACTTTGCTAGGTTGCTGAATCAGATGTGCCCTTTCCAGCAGTTTCAATGGATTTTCGCCTACTAGTCCATGTCAAAAGCTGAAAAACCATGGAAGGGTCTATTGAGCCCTAGCCTGGGTCACTGATGCAGCTTTTTCTGGTTACAAATAACAGTCGGTCATCGGACAGTTGGCCAAGGCGGCAAAATTTGCTCATGTCCGACAAGTGGAAAATGTGTGGTCGGTCGTGATATTCAGGGAATTTTGGTTGATCTTAAATGATTTTTTGGCATCAATGAAGTAATAATGGATGTATTCAGAAGTCGCAAAGAGATCGCTAAGGAAAGTGATAGCTCAGTAATTTTAAGAGAAATAAAATTTAACCTGGTTTGGCTTTTTTGATGATGTCCGACCACAATTATTGTTTTGTCGTGACCAAGATGGTGGGGGTTTTGATTTCAGGGAAAAGTCAGGACACTTTTTTCTCTCAGAGCCTCTCTCCACCCAGGTGTAAAAATAGGTACCTATGAACTGTTAGGGCAGCCTGACAGAATGCTGAGGAGAATTAAACCTACATCGATAATGATGATAATGATGATGATGAAGATGACATTTTTTGAACTTCGGGTTGGGGGGGCGGTTTAGGCCCATAGCCCCCCCCCCCCCCCCCCAACCCCCCCAGGGCCGGGATCCCATCCAGGAGGAGTAGCAACACTCCTAGCCACCTTAAAAGCTCCAGGCTTAGGTTCCAGAGTTCTGTTCATAATTTTTGCCTTTTCTTGACCCCACAGGTGCTTCCTCTTTCAGTTGTTTTTGTTGGAATGATCACTTTCAACAACTTGTGCCTGAAACATCTTGGAGTATCCTTTTACAATGTTGGAAGATCGTTGACAACAGTTTTCAATGTGGTAAGTGTCTGAATGATCTAAAATCTGCCAAATTTTTTTATCAACATGACTTAACATATTTTAGCTTTAACGGAACAGGCCCTAGCCTGATTCTTTGATGGTCCAGGTAATTCTTGCCATGACGCTCTCTTGTGGCTGCAAATAACCTGGACCCTCTGAGGATCAGGCTTAACAGGTCCTGTAGTACAAAATAGAATGATGTACAAACCCAACATCATAGGCACGCAAAGCATACAGAGAGTACCAGTATGAGGCAATCAAAGGGCATTGTAAAGCCTCTTTCACACATTGCAGGCATGTACATGTAATAATAGGCCCATAAAATATTTGTCATTTAAACTTGCTCTATTTGTTTTTGTGTTTGTTTAGATCTGCACATTTCTCATCCTTGGCCAAAGAACATCTCTTAAAGCAATGTTCTGCTGCGCTATCATCATTGCCGGTTTTCTCATGGGTGTTGACCAAGAAGGGAGCTCAGGCGAGCTTTCCTACGTCGGAGTCCTGTTTGGCGTGCTGGCGAGTCTGTGTGTCTCCTTAAATGCTATTTACACCAAGAAAGTCCTCCCTGTCGTGGACAGCAACATCTGGCGGCTGCAACTCTACAACAATTTCAACGCAGTTTTTCTATTTCTTCCCTTGATGGTTATTTGTGGCGAGGTGCAAGCCATCTTTGGTTTTCACATGCTCACTTCGACGTACTTTTGGGGAATGATGTTCTTAGGGGGATTGTTTGGAATTGCCATTGGTTACGTGACCGGTCTACAGATCAAAGTGACAAGTCCGCTGACGCACAATGTCAGTGGAACTGCCAAGGCATGCGCGCAGACGATTCTGTCTGTGACTGTCAATCATGAGACAAAAACAGCTCTTTGGTGGTTCAGTAATGGGCTGGTGTTGGGCGGGTCAACTGCTTATACTGTGGTCAAACACCAGGAAATGAAGAGTGAACACAGCAAAGTTGAACAACCTAGCAAAGGCAATGGAAGTACTAATGGAAGTCGTAAAAATGGAGGGGCTGTTGTTTAATTATACTTTATTTACAGAAGTAAATTGAATTTACAAGTGCAACTTTTATGTGGCAAGTTTTATGTGATAACTTTTATTTTCACATGTAGATGAGAAAGAATTGGCTAATTTTTTGTGTGACAATTATATTTCCCAATGTTGACAAGCTGGCGTGTTAGCTTTTATGTGACAAATAAAAGTTGTCACATAATGGAAAATTGCTTGTGAAGACGACTCATCACGTAAAAAGATTCAAATATTGCGTCTGCATATGTGGTCTCCAATCTCTCAAACTTCGACTGGGCCTGAGCACGCATCTCAGTGCGACCTGCTGTCCAAGGCAACTGTGCACTAAACTTAGGATACTGACAAATAATTGTTTTGTCATCTACACAATCAAATATATTTGTCACATAAAAATTGTCAAATAAAATTTGCCCTTGTATATCCGGCTTAACACAGCTGGAACTTTTGTAAACAGCAATAACTTAAAAAAAATAGAAGGCTCGTAGAGAGTCTAGGCACATGAAAAAACAATACTAAAAACCTGTTCTCAGATCTAGCAAAGTATGAAATATGAACATACGGATGTTATGTCTTTTAAAAGAATGTTATTTGTCCAATCTACAATGAGTTTGTAGTTAAGTTTTAATGACTATGGAACTTGTAACAAATTAGTGATTTGAAATACAGTTGAATCTTGATAACTCAGACTCTCAAAAATTTACCTTAACTACGAACCTTTTTCGATTCCCACTTTAGGTCAATTTCTTACTAATTTTACCCCTTGATAACTCGCACCCCTAATGAATTGAACCTTTTTCAATTTTCCTTGAAGGTTTGAGTTATCAGGATTCAACTGTACATGTAGATGATAACCAATAAAGTTTTGAATTGAATTTTGCTGCAAATAATTTTATGTAAAAACTTTATTGCTAAACTGTAAGTTTATATTGTTCTAAGTTATTCTCGGCTTTTTGAGAAGCCTCTGTCATTATTTTTTTTGGAAGGGGAAGATGACTATTGTAAGCTTATTAATGAGTTAAAATGGTAGAGTTTTGTGAATAAAATGGCCCTGCCTCCAGTTCCTAGGCCCAGCGCAACCGAAAATAATAATAATAATAATAATAATAATAATAATAATAAGGCCCAGAGCGTCAGAAGTCGTTAGGCCGGAATACCGTGAAGGCCGGGAAAAAAGCCGTACAGGAAAGACAAGAACCTGCCTACACAGATTCCGTTTGTTCAAAGCATGAAGGACGGTGGCCTGTTGAGCTCCGACTGTATTGAACTACTGAAAGTAGCAGTGATAAAATTTCACCGTTGTTAGTAAGTAATGACGTACACTCTAAAGAAGCGACCACAAACTTGATTTAGTAACTTGACTCTCTTGGAGAGGGACTAACTATTCTGCACTCAGTTGATGTAGTGACACAATGGCGAGACACCTCATGACTTATTTATACAACGTAACACTCAGTTCATGTAGAACACTACTGACAAAACAGCACTGCGGTTAGCCTAACTAGCACTCTGGTTAACCTAAATAGCGTTCGGTTAGCCTAAATAGCACTCTGGTTAGCCTAAATAGCGTTCGGTTAGCCTAAATAGCGTCCGGTTAGCCTCAATACCACTCCGGTTAGCCTACTTTATCTTGGGTTGCTTGCGGTTAGCTTTTATAATAGGGTGAGGATTTCTATCTAAAAAAATCAGGAATCTGGCAGCTGGTCGACAGTGGCATAGTGGTAGCATTCTCGCTTGGCATGCCGGCGACCCGCGTTTGAATTCTTTTGGTCTCAACATTTTTTAACTTAAAAAAATACTGATTTGTACTTCGTGTATGAAAAAATAACGAGTCTCACGACATCAAGTGAGTGCTAAATAGTCACTCCCCCCCCCCCCCCCCCTCTTGGAGAACCTCCAGCGGCTAACAATATCATTCAATAGAAAAATCCCCTTCCCACCCCTCCTCCGAATGTAGCGATAAGAAATTGAATAAAGGGACTGTTTGTGTCACGGCTTAGTTATTAATAAGTTTGTTTCAATAATTTTTGCCAAATGCTTGAGAAAAAAACACTTTTATGGATAAAATTGACAAAACCATAGCTTCATTACAACAATATTTGGCTCCCGAGCGTTATATTTTAAAGTTACAAGAAAATGAGAAAAATTTTGAAAACTATTCAGTCTAACAGTATTTCAAAAGCCCATATCACAATCTGTTTTAATCTTTTGCACTTTCCGCCATCCGTACCTTCTTTTGTATTTGCTGTTTTTTAAATGATTATCATCCTTTATTAAAAGGATGATGATGATGATGATGATGATGATAATAATAATCATCATTATCATCATCATTTGTATAGCGCCAATTCCATACATACGTTCAAAGGCGCTTGACAATGTTAAAAAGTAAAATATTAATTAAATAAATTACAATTTTCCTTTACTGTTCTAAGCGGTTATTTTAATATTTCGCCGAATTTGGTGGCCATTTCCTTTGCCTAAATTTGGCTAATATCCGTAAGACAGTTCCTTTAAATCAGAAAGCAAAAGGGCCCTTGTTTATACATACTTTGGGAATTTGACAGTTAAAAACTTTGACCATGCGTCCACAATGATTTGGTCCAGAAACTGCAGAAATAAACAGATGTGTAGTCACAATTTATGGTCGATTAACTTGTCAATTACGGGCTGTAACAGTCCTGGAAATGCATACCCAAAGAGCTCCATATCCTCCTTGTAAATATTCTGCAGTTGTGCTATCCTTAGCAACGTTAAATTAGAATAATACTTTTGCATTAAAAAATGTGTGTCGGATGGCCGCCATTGTGGAAACTGCACTTTATCCTGAAGGTTAGTCTTTCTAAAAATAAACTGCGCGTCTTCAGAAAGTGTTTCGTAATGTCCAATGTAATCAAACTGAATGTAACATGGGTGACATAGACTGGTCATTTCTCGCCAATGAACTTGTAGTTTTTCGCCATTTCTCTTCGTAAGAACCACATACGTTGCGAACTCTTCAAATGTAGTGTTATCAACATTTGGGTCGATCCCAAGACGTCCATTTTGGACCAGATATTCTCGGACTCTTCTGCGGTAGCCTTGCCAAAAATTATTACTGCGTTTGAACCGTCCCAAAAAAACGTCTTTATATGCTGATAAAAGTCGTTCAAACGGATTCCTTACAAACATGAACTTTGTATAAGTCTTCAGGATATTTCTTCGATCTTTCAAGGAAAATTGCTGCAGAGAGGTTAATTTATTCTTAATTTCTTGATGAACATCTTTTTCAATGTTTACACCCTCCAAGTTCACCAGTAGTCTCTTCCAAACTGAACAAGACACTTTGGGAACAGGGCAAAAGACAAGCTTGTGTTTCTCCAAGACAATAATGTTCGACAAATCTACATGTTCTACATTTGAGTCGTTCACATGTTTACTACAATATTCTTGCATCTGTTTAGTTCTAAAGTTGTGTTTGAAACTCTGTTCTCCGCCGAATTCATCTCGGATCTGCAATAGTCAAACAAAATGAAAAGTGTAGCGTAGAACAAATTAATCTTCTGTATACTCCACATAGACCCCACATACACCATTCAGTACAGGCGAAACCCTGGGAGGGGGAAGGGCGGTTAATTCCTATAGTGAACGAGTGCAATGGATTATTGTTACTTTCTGAGTAAAGAACGCCGGGCGAAAGGTTTCCTTCACGCGAGGGCGACGCGCAAGGGTAGAGCATCACGCGTGCGAAGCGCGCGATTTTTCATTCTCTCCAAACGAGCACAGTGGATTACCGCTACTCTGCGCGAAGTGCGTGAAACATTCTCGCTCCCCGAAGTTTTATGGAAACGAAACGACTCTACACTATAGACTAGTTTTACAGTGATTTGGAAAGGAATCGAAGGA
The DNA here is from genome assembly GCF_052425735.1 of Oculina patagonica. NCBI lineage: Eukaryota > Metazoa > Cnidaria > Anthozoa > Scleractinia > Oculinidae > Oculina > Oculina patagonica. The sequence continues at coordinate 20,797,340 of NC_135767.1, forward strand.
ATAAGGCCTGAATATTATCATCTCAAATACTAAAACAACAAACCATAGTTCTAGCATTAAATTCTTGCTTACTCGATCGACATAAAGTCTGCGTGAATAACATTGGATTGTTTGTCAATTAAAATCATTCAGTTATATATAATTCGCACGTATCGGCTAGGCTTTTCATTGTTCATTGTTTTATTTGGTTGAATTGCTGCTGAAAATGCGTTCTCTATACTTAAGGACGTTCGCGCGAAAATCTTCCAACATTGCAATTTTTCTTAAAATTTCACCAGAGCTAGTTTATTAGTTACTTTTATCAGAAATGTAAAAAAAAGTGGGGGTCACCGACTTCGTTTCCGAAATACGATAACCGAAAGAGGGTGCGTATTTGGATAATTTTCACTTCGTCACTCGATATGACCTCAGCGGCTTCGGGCGACAAAATATTTTAAATTAATTGATGTAGGCTAACTTTCTTTGTCTGAATTTATTTTAGTGGGTCTATTGTACAAATATATTTCAGTTTTGAAGTCCCTTAAGGAAAATCTTGCCTTAAAGAATTGGATTTGCGAACACTCGAGACTGGAAAATGTGACTAATTTGGTCGCGCGCGAGTGGAGAAAATGAAAAAATAACAAAGTTCCAACATTGGAAATTCGCTCATTTTTTGTCAATCAGTAGAGATTTATCGGTAAAGTTGGTATATCCCGAAAAAAGTGGGGGTCACCGACCGTTTAAGAGAGGAAACTGCAAGCGAAGTTAACGCAACGGCTACCAACCCTATATGTGTTTGGAAAAGTTTTCTCAGCGCGCGCGCTCGTGCATGACGTGGCGTGACGTTGCGACATGAATTACGTGCGCAGTAAGGATGCGCATAAACAATTAGCGCGAACGTCCTTAAACCATTCATGCATATGATATTTTGATCGAACTTTTACCGTCCGTTGTTAAGCCCAGTCTGTCTCTAACGTCCAGAAGGCCGTATACTCTTAATCTGGTTTCCCTTATATACACACGTACAGTACAAGTGAATCCAAATTCACATTTTAATACATTTTGAGATCGGATTTTTAAAAGTTTTGTAGACAGCAGGGCTTAATTATCAGCATAACATATTTGCAAATCTGGCTGCCTGCCCTTTTTGAGTTTGTTCGTAGCACGAGTCAAGTTCGAGTCACGAGTCAAGTTCGAGCCCGAGTCAAGTTAATTTTTCTTTTTTTATATTTTTAGTCTTTTGGTTTAAATGGCAGGTGAAATTGATGTACCAGAGGTACAAGAACAGCAACATTGATTTGATTCTTTTTTTACTGCCGATTGCGAGAGTTCATTCCTGCATTGGTTCGCAGCAACTGCTTTTCAAAGCAGAAATATTCCTTGGCATTCATTAATTAATACAATTCATACAACGCGATGCAAATCTTGCGTAAAGGAAAAAGTATATAAATTTCTCAGTCGCTCGAGACAAACCATCAAGCTAAGAAACTGCTTGGAAAAGCTATTGAAAGTCGAAAAGCGTATTGAAAAGTTTTAAAAACAAGGAGTTGAAGCTTATATTCACATCACATCACATCACATCACCTTTATTTTACCTAGGATTTATAAGTGTAGCTCAAGTATAGCTATGTTCAGTTTCAAAATGTAAAATGATATCGTTCCGATCGCGTCTACAGTATATATCGTAGTGTCGTATATCAAACCTAACTGCTGATCTTTATTATAGTCAAACGATGTTATTAAAGAAAAGAAAAAGTGAAAAATTCTTTGACTCGAACTTGACTCGGGGTTGAACTTGACTCGTGCTACGAACAAACTCGCCCTTTTTGACTCTCTAGTTATTTCAGGTAGCCAGGCCCCTTTATCTCTATAAATATGGGTTTCTGATTAATAATGGTAATAGGACTGAGTGGAGTCCAATTCGGTCTGTAATCATACGAGTGGATTACTTGAAAATCGGACCACCGCGAAGCGGGAGTCCGATTTGTTTAACACGAGTATGATTACAGACAGAATTGGACGACACGAAGTCCTGTTACTAATTAATCAAAACTATAACAAAATTTGAGAAAGAAACTAACCTTCGGTTGAATAGTTAAACCTCTTTATGAATACTGAAAACATAACTACTCAACAAATGCAACAACAACAGCGCGCGCAAAATGACGCGTAAACTGTCCTATTAGTGCTCAAATCGGGCTGCTGATAACCAATTACGTTCGAGAATTTTGTTTTAGTTTTGATTAAGCATAAAAACTTTTAAAACCGAAAACAGAATTTCCTAGTTGTTGTAACTTAGTCCAATTCACAAAGTTATGAAATAATGACGTACCATTTTCTCTTCTCCTTGCCTATGGTGGCCGTTTGTGCCAGTTTGCGTTATCCACGCTACCATGAAAATAAGCGAAAAAAGCCAGGCAATTGTTGCTAAAAGTCGGAGAGATTTTCTCCCAAACAGTAAATGCCTAAACCTCATTTCAACGCTGTGTAAAACAACAACATCAGCGCTGTTTGCATGTTTGCCACTGTTTTGCCGGCGGGGTGCGTTTGCTAATTCATGTATGCAAAAGTGATAACGTCTTGCTTGATTTATCATTATAACTTTTGTGTTCATTCAAGTTAGCCTACGTGTTGCCGTAGGCTAAGTCCATGCACGGTCAAGCAATTTAGCATTATGAACTGTTGGCTGAAGGAATATAAAACTGCGGGGGATAAATTCAAGGATTTTTATTGGAGACGATCAGAACCAAACTCACGTCATTAATCGGCTGACTGGAAAATTAAAGGGGCTATGTCACGCAATTTTAGGCAATTTCGGCAGTGACCAACTGTTCATAGAATTAACAGAATAACTCAAAACAAAGAAAGGCCAAAAAGGGGCATGGATGGGTAAAATTCGAGAAGATTCAAACGGATTGCGTTTGGGTAAACTTGAAAAACGTCGGCCCGACATTTTTAAAATTATCTCAATTTGTATAAAAGTGTCATTTACAATGCTCAAAAATCATCTTTGTTTGTTATGTCCGTGATTTTACCAATAAATGACTTTTGCTTTGCCAATTTGAAGTTTACAGCTCTTAATTAACAAAAATAAATAGAATTACCTTAAACACCGTGACATAGCCCCTTTATTATGGGCTCTGTTTTTCAAAGAGTGGATAACGCTAGCCACTGGATAAATCGCTATCCAGTGGATAAATGTTGGCAAAAAATACGCTATCCACTGGATAGTGATTTATCCGGTGAATAGCGCTATCCATCCGCTAAAAAACCTGGGCCAGAAATACGTTTTTTTTTTCTGTCTCTTCAGGTTACTTAACGGAGCTCCTTTAATTAAGTCCGTCTTTAGTTATTTTTCTGAATTTTTCCTAATCTCAATTATCCTTGCCCCTTTCTAGTTTATTATTGCGTCTTTGTTGTTTTTCTATTTCAGTAAACTAAACCTTAAGTTGAAGATAACTTTGTGCATGGAAAATACGTCCGGGGAGGGACAAACTTTATTAAGATTTTGATTTCGCCAAAAAGGATCATTTCTTAGTTTATTCCTTGTACCATTAGAGATTAATTTGTAGGAGGATGTTTGGAATGTAAATTTGCTCTGTATATTTCAAAGCAAAAATACTCAGTGAGTAATGAGCAAAGTAATAGGAAACTTGATTTCTTCTAATAAAGAAAAAACAACAACAACAAAACGTGGAATGCATATGTCCCTCATTAAATAATCAATTTATTCCCACTAAAATTTGATTTGCGCTTAAGAGTAAAACTCTCTTTAATAATATCGATAAAGCAACCCTTATTATATCTTAACTCTTTCACAGTTTTCAAGCGTCTGGCAAAGAAACTGCAAGATCTGACTGAAAATAAAATAAAAATATTGATTGTTATCCGTGCATAGCCACCAGCTCGATCGGTCTTCAGTCGTTCACCCTTTCACTCTTCGTCCTCAGGTTCCTCGGTGCATTCTTCGGTCGTAGGTTCCGGTGACTCAGTCGGAGTTGGTGGCTCTGGTGGTTCAGTTGGTTCTCCTGTGGTAATCGGTGGCTCTGGTGGTTCAGTTGGTTCTCCTGTGGTAATCGGTGGCTCTGGTGGTTCAGTTGTAGTTGGTTCTCCTGTGGTTATCGGTGGCTCTGGTGGTTCAGTTGTAGTTGGTTCTCCTGTGGTAATCGGTGGTTCTGGTGGTTCAGTTGTAGTTGGTTCTCCTGTGGTAATCGGTGGCTCTGGTGGTTCAGTTGTACTTGGTTCTCCTGTGGTAATCGGTGGCTCTGGTGGTTCAGTTGTAGTTGGTTGTCCTGTGGTAATCGGTGGCTCTGATGGTTCAGTTGTAGTTGGTTTTCCTGTGGTAATCGGTGGCTCTGTCGTGCTTGGTATCTCTGTGGTAATCGGTGGCTCTGGTGGTTCAGTTGTTGTTGGTGAGCCTGTGGTCAGTGGTGGCTCAGTTGTAGCTGGTCCCTCTGTGATTGTCGGTGGTTGAGTAGTACTGGGACCACATCCTCCTTCTTCAACTCCAACCCAGTTTTCTTTGCGGCGAAATTCTATAGCGGCTTCACTTGGCGCATCAGTGTTCCTTTTCTTCTTTCCAATGACGACCATCTCCAGCCTTGAACATTTTTCAAGGAAAGCATTGTGAGGTCGATTCTCCAATTCGTAAACCTTTCGATCCTCGGATCGCCATATCTTGAACGCTCTCGGTGTTTTAAGGTTTTTAACAGGAGTGGGGAACCTGAGGGTCATTTTCCAACCACCTTCGACCTTCTGCTGCATAAGGATACTAATATTCATCTTGAATCCATTCGGCCACTCTTTAATCAGTTCTGCAGTAGATGTTTCTTGCACGGGAGGGGTCGCCCCAGGCGGAATGATCGTGGGGGGTGGGGACAGGTCACATTTGGCACTGCTTCCCGGGTGAAGCTCAAGAGTCGCCAATGGAGCCGCTTCATTGTTGATAGCCTTTTCACCGGTAAAATCCATCTCAAAATTCGATCCAGCCTGAAGATTAGCGTTATATTGCCGGTTCTTGAGGCAGAAGACTCTATTTCCCTGGCTAGCAGAGAGCTGTTGAGCTTGTGGGAACTGTATTCGACCAACTGGCTTTGAAAACTTGAGGGTCATTTTCCAGCCTCCTGATACACTCTGAGACATGACGTGACTGATCTTCATTTTGAAACCATTGGGCCATTGTGTTACCAGTTTAACTTCTATTACCTCGCTGTGGCCGAGCGAAGCCAGGTACAGAAGCAACAATAACTCCTTCATTTCACGGGCGTACAACACTAGGGAAAAAAGAAAAAGTTAAATTATAAATCATAGTATTAATATCGATATATGGATCTCTTTAGAAGTCAACACTATAATTTAAAGACCTCGTTGTCATCAAAACAGTGGTTATGACTAAGAACCTCGGCTCATGCAAGAATAGTTTTAAGCGTAATATTCACAGGCACAAAGCAGAGTTTGGAAACATTTAGGGCCTGATTACATGAGCCGGGCTGGCTCGGTTTGCCGAGATGACTTTCAGCCCGGTATTACATGAGCCCGGTTTGCCGAGATGACTTTCAGCCCGGTTTTAGCATAAATGATCAGAGCACGAATGATCTTAATCTCCTTTTTCCGGCAATAAAAAAATATTTGGTGGTTAATTTTTTGCACTTATGCATCTGAATGGGTTACTCTACATCCTATTTAGAAGGAGTTGCATTGATTTTTTCGTCGGATATTGTGCTCAGAAGAGAAATTTAATGCTGGCCCGCTTAGCCGGGCTGGCCCGGTGAACGCGATTACATGGAAAATTTTCATCCCGGCTAGCCGAGATCCCGGCATCGCGATACCGGGATCTCGGCTAACCGGGCTGGCCCGGTTGTCATGTAATCGCGAAGTTGATTTTTGTTGCGTTCAACAGACGTTCCGAGATCTCGGCAAACCGAGCCAGCCCGGCTAGCCGGGCCAGCCCGGCTCATGTAATCAGGCCCTTAGGGCCTCTTCACATGATCCCGGTTGACCGGGCTGGCCCAGTTACCAAGATCTCGGCTCACTCCTATTTTCTTTGTAAAATTTTGGATGTGTTCAGGGCCTCTTCACATGAGCCCGGTTAACGGGCTGTCTCGGTTACCAGGACAGATTTTGACGTCTGTTCATATGGAAAATTTTAGCCCGGTTGACGGGGATAAAATTCAAGAAACGAAACCAAAATTGCGACAAATGAAGTTGCATCTTTTGCGACTATCGTAGCTTTATCGACCCTTGTAACTTTACTTATAAAGCTAATTCACATATTTCTAAAGTGGAAATAGATACAAGGCAAAATTATGCCATTTTGACCGCCTAGTTACGAAAGGGAAGCTATTTTTTCAAAAAAAGTTGCGTCCCGGCGGCCGGGCTGGAGTGTTCATATGGGAAAATTTTCTTCCCGGTTGCCGATATCTCGTTTGCAGAAACCGAGATATCGGTAACCGGGCTGGCCTGCCTTCTCATATGAACACATCAAAAATTTTACAAAGAAAATAGGAGTGAGCCGATATCTCGGTAACTGGGCCAGCCCGGTCAACCGGGATCATATGAAGAGGCCCTAATATGAGAAGGTGGGCCAGCCCGGTTACCGATATCTCGGTTTCTGCAACCGAGATCTCGGCAACCGGGAAGAATATTTTCCCATATGAACACTCCAGCCCGGTCGCCGGGACGCAACTTTTTTTGAGAAAATAGCTTCCCTTTCGTAACTGGGTGGTCAAAATGGCTTAATTTTGCCTTGTATCTATTTCCACTTCAGAAATATGCGAATTAGCTTTATTAATAAAGTTACAAGGGTCAATAAAGCTACGATAGTCGCGAAAGATGCAACCGTATGTGTCGCCATTTTGGCTTTGTTTCTTGAATTTTATCCCCGTCAACCGGGCTAAAATTTTCCATATGAACAGACGTCAAAATCCGTCCTGGTAACTGAGACAGCCCGTAAACCGGGCTCATGTGAAGAGGCCCTTATAGTCTGCCCGTCTTTTTTCAACTCAGTTTCAATAACTCATAAAACTCCCCTTTAATAGCTTTAGCCAACTAGTGACGTAGTTTTTTAGCAAACGAAAGCTATAATGTTTCGGTTTCCATTGATGTTAATATGTCTTTTGGCTTTTGACAATGATAGCGCAGTTTGACATCGACCAAGTTTGTAATGTTTCGAATAACCGCGCGCGCGTTCTCAAATTTTACGACGGGAAACAGTATTTTCAAGTTATCTTTCAAGAGGGTGTGTAGGGGTTAACCGTTAGCCGTAAAACGGCCAGAAATTTAGCCGTTAGGCGTAAAAATGCGTTAACCGTAAAAAAAATCGATCAGTAAACAAACAGACTAGATCACTTCATCGTCCCAGAATGGTCCTAAGATCTAAATACGTTTTTCAATAATGGAGATTAATTTTAACTTTTATAATCAATGGAAACAATTTTTTAACTTCTGTTAACCGAAATGGAAAAATCTGACCGATAGCCGTAAAAAAGACAAAATTTTAACTGTTAACCGTAAAAGCCACCACCTCATTAAGAAACAAACGTTTGGGCGTGTTCTCTTCGGGACAACCGTTTTTCGGTTGGTAAAATTGCTGAAGTTTTTTTCGTTTTCGGCTATAACGGTCCAAGGGATTCTTTAATATCAATCAGCCATTTGGATCTAAAATTGTTAAACTTCAACCAAGTACAGTCAACCGCTTTAACCCAGCTTTATGTGATTTTAAAATTTGAACAATTAGACCAACTAAAATGTTTTTTTCTTTAAATAGAACACAACCAACCTAAAATGTTTGACTTGAACAGAAGACGACCTCAGTTAAAATTTCGTCCAAATCTGATGTCACTTATACCGGACAGCAAAATAAAACAAAAATGAAATTAAAAATTAAAAAACCGTACTAAGATGAATTACGAAAAAGTCTGTTTGAAATCTCGTTTCTAAAAGTCGTTCAATTATTTGACATTAACCCTAGGATTCGTTTCATAGACTTTGCGCGGAAACTGAGACAAACATTTCCCCACAGGACTTTGATATGAAGGGCTTTTCCTTCCTTTTTGAAACCATCAAAAATTTGAGATAAGGTATACCGACCGAGTTAAAATCCTGACCCAACATTATGTTTTTACAAAACAATTGTTACTGATTTTTACGTAGAAAAACTAAATGACCTATAGACCATTTTTAGCCAATACTCTGGACCATACTTTAAGTGTTTCTAAGATAGAATGCATTTTGTTGTGTGGAACTAAGAAAATCAAAAGTGTTCAGTTATACCTGAATTGAGAAGTGACTTCTTGTAGGAAAGCGCCTTTCTTCACAGAAATGAAGGTGTTGTAAGTGCCGAAGACACTAGCAAGTGGGTTTACTTGAAGAAAAAAAGCGTTTATACCAGGCGTTGCTGGTCATGTTTATGCAGGCAGCACTGGTGTTGATTTAAGAAAACAATATATATCTTTTGAACATTAATACCCTTTCAGTTTAAACAATCAGCGTTAGAAGAGAAGGCGGACAGCTGAAAATACAGAATACAGTTATTGTCAACAGGGCTCGCGTAGCCAGGTTTTCGTCATAGACGAGGCAAAATCTGTGATCGTCGAAAGCACGAGCCACTAGAGGGGTCTGGGGAATGCTCCCAGATATTTTTGGAAATCAAAAAGCTCTGAAACGCTATTTGCAGCAATTTCATGACGTATTTCTTTCGACAAAATCAATCTTATTCAAATGGGGATTATTTTCCTGAATAAAAGCATTTTGTTTAAATTTTAAGTTAAAATCTAGACGGGGCAAGTGCCTCGTCTTGCCTCTTGCTAGTTTCGGCCCTGGTCAAGTGAAGAAGAGGCAATGATGTGCTATAAGTAAAAACAGAAGGTAACACTTTATCTTCAACTTCAACTTTAAACAATCATCCTTTGATGTGCAGAGGAGGCGAAGCGTTTTGGAACGTGGGAAGCTAAGACTGTCCTAAAAATACTCGGCAGGTTTTCATATTTGGAGCAACGTTTTTTCCGTTCTAGCAACTTTTTGTTTTCTGAGCAGTTTCTAGACCGAAGATATTCTGATTGTTGTTTGAAGGTCATACGAACGTTCCGACAATTTTTCGAACTTTTCTGAAGATAAACGAAGTTTCCCGAAGACTTCCAAGGAAATTTCGAAGATGTTTGAACTCACACACAAGATGGAATATCTTGAGAAACCAATTTTACGCTGCGCTCGCGATATTTTCGGCCCCAAATGTGCCCCCGCCCAACATTTTAGCTGAAATACAGAATCATTGCAGTTATTGTCAAGTCAAGAAGCTGGTAATGATGTGTTATTGGTGAGAACAGACGGTAAAACTCCTAATGACTTAACGGTTTGACAATAAAGGGCTTTTATATTTAACAATGTGGTCATTATCAGCAACATGGCTACTGTTTACCTAGCTGCAAATTCTTGTTGCCTGGCAACTGTGTTTAAATGAGTGAGCTCAACCTTAACTGGTATATTCAAGGGAGCAGTCCCAAATGTTTCCGGTCTCACGGACCCTCGCCCTTACCCCCACCCCCCTCCGGTGTTCATTTTTCGTTTGTCATTTGTATCAGTCCCTGACATTACCAAAAGAATGCGCCCGAATGCACGTATTCACTTTCATAATACACAACCGTGACCGCAGTTCTGAAAACACACTTGTGAGCAAAATAAATTGATTGTCAAATAATAGAGCCAGAGGTATTTTTTGTGCAAGAATTGCATGATTTTTCGTTCTGTGTGTCTTTCAGTATGACAAGATTTCGATAAATAAAGAGCTATTTTCCAAAAATAAAATCTTTGGTATTGAATTCATAATCAACTCATTCAACATGACTTTGAGTCTTGATGTCTTTAATTTTTGCGTGGGTTTTATTTTCTTTATTTTTATGCGTCGCTAAAAATCAAGAATTATAAACCTGCCAAAATTACATGTAACCCCCGAAAGTAAAATGTATTCTTATTTGGTATTATTCACTTTTCGCCCTAACATCTCATCAGTGATGGCAGCCGTGTTTTTGTTTTCACGCAGGAAGTTTTAAACTTTTCCTTGGTAATTTTAAAGCGACTCATAGAATATCACAAAAATTGCTATGGAAAAAATATACTCGAAAACTTTGCGCGACTTTCACACATTTTACATTCTCCGAAAAAGGTAACATGTTTCATGGACTATAAAATGAACAATTTTCGTTATATACTTGTTTCTTCACCCGGGTTCCCTCCGTATGGTGTCTGCACTATCTTTTCTCCCTCTTTTTCTCTCTGCTGCCAAATGCCCACCCCCCCCCCCCCTTCCGCACCACCACCACCTTCGACCCCACCCCCTCCAGCTTTTGTCACCTAGGAATTTTACCTAGGCTTTTTGAAACTATTATAAAAACACCATTGAAGGTTCTTTGAGCAACTTTAGATTTAGCTGATCTTGGTATTTTCTTAATTTATGCGAACGGCAAATTTCCTCCCTACTCCTAGCCTGCGTAACTAGGCTTTTATAGATTGTGCTCCTAAAAGTGGCATATTATGCTACTAGCAGTGCTCAAAATTTTGCCAAATTATGCAAAAATTATGCCAGAATTCCCAAATTATGCTTCTGATTTCCGAAATTATTCTCACAAAATGACGTAGATTCTATACATAGAGGTGCGCAATAACGACACCAAATTATGATGTTTTTTAAATAAACTGTTGTTGTAAATTTATTTGTGTTTATGGCAGTTTATCACGGCCGTCAGCTGTCCAAATTAGCTGCTCGCATCTCTAAACCGTTTGTAAAATGCCTCCAACGACTTAACAATCACAATTGTATAGCTAAAACACGCATTGCAAGAACAAACTACCTAAATTTCATTTATTTCTGTAGAAAGTACACCATATTTACTACATTTTATGAATTTATGCTCCAAAAAGTGCTAAAAATTGCTAATTATGCCGTGGCAGTGCTCGTTTCACAAATTATGCTTTTTAGCTCCAATTATGCCAAAAATTATGCTAGCACAATCTATAAAAGCCTATGCGTAACTGGCGGTTTCTGTCAGGGTTAACGCGCGCGCGTGCAAGTAGCAAAGCCGCGACAACGAGCAGCGAAACCGCGAGGGGCCTGGGAATGCCTGAAATACGTTAATCATAGATAGGGACATTCATTTTCTTACGAAATTGAAACATAAAAATTAACAGTTTCTACTTTGTTTTTTTGCCAAGAAGTAATAAACAAACGTTTTCAAACCTTATTTTTATCTGTCCCTAAAATGTGATTTTAGCTTTCATTTTCTATGATGATCACCCAAAATGAAATCTGCAAATGTTTCGGTTGTTATCAACTGGGCTTTCCCGTAGTCTTGTTGCCTACGGTCAATGTTTCACTAATCATAGTTTAAGTAAAACTAACACGGGTTCTTGGGACTAATTTAGTGGAGTAAAAAAAACTTCAGAATCTTTTCCCTGCCTTACCAAGAAGACGGTCTGGGTGAAGTGATAGCTGGGAAATGGGCAATTTAAGTCAGCTGAGAGACGACGCGTTTTGTAAAATGATTTCTTCTCACTTCTCATTACTTGATGAAAAGAAAAGATTATAAGAATTAATTAAAAAATCACCAAATGAAAATTGCTTTGATCTTTTAACAAATTCTCCCAACCAATACTATAAGCATAAATTCCAGCACCCACGTGTGATCTTTGTTGTACGTCTTTCTCTTCATAAGAAAACTATCATCTGCCTTAAATTCCTCCATGTTTGTTCGTGACGCCGCGGGTTTGAAAAAATATTACTAAACATATAAGATAAGATTACAACTTTCGCTGGAGTTTCGGTTCTTTCTGGATGTACAACCCAAGCATGATCTTCCCGCTTGTTTTCACTTTCATAGAGACAGAACTTTGTTGACCTTGATTTGAAGCTACGCGGCCAGAGCAGAATATGTTTACATACTCAACATCGACTAGTCTCTAAATCATTAACAAACGTATTCAGTGTAAAAAAAGCCGAAAGAAAAAATAAATTTAGAGATCTCGACACATTAAAAACAACTGTATGATAAGGGTTAAAAAAGAATTCTAAAAATGCCAGTGTTTTCGGAAAACGAAACAGTCCAAAATGAAAAATAACTACAAAATTTCATTTTCTAACTTCCCAGAGGAACGTCTGTTTCAGTTTAATTTTTACGGATATCCGGTTTTTTAGCAGCCTGCGTACACAGGCTAGTTTTTTAGTTTCCAAAGCTAACAGTATTAAATAAGCTTGACAGTAAAGCTCATCCTATATACAAGCCGAGGAATACGTGTTGGTCTTTATCAGTCATTTATTTCAACTGACGTTGGCCTGGTGAGTAAAACTTGCCTTGTTAAGTATGCCTTTTGCGATAGAGGGGAACATTAAGATTTTATTGCGAAATTCGCCAATTTCTCATGATATTTCGGTAATTTTTGTCTTAGATTACGATATTGTGATATTCTTCAAACTTGCAAGACGGGTTTTCTTAGCGTTTTGGCCGACAAATGTCAGTAAAAAAATATCGTTTAGATTTCTCTGACCATTTTCTGGTTTCTGATGTCACCAGGTTTTAAATGTTTTTTTTTTCTGATGCACAAGATTTTTTTCCAATTGAAGAAAACCTCAAAATAACATTTTTCTAAAGTAGAAAGACAATTTAATAATATATCGAAAGTGAACAAGGTTGGATACGACTAATTTACGACTGAGGAAGATTTTAATCATAAAAGATAGATTACTAACGAGAAACTTTTCAAAATTGGTCATTTTTTCCAATATGTATTTTCGTCACGTAGTCCCTGTTTTGCACGTTCACGAAATTATGTTAAGCACGGTCCTGGCGTGGTTATGCTAAGTCCCTAGGGGGATATCTATATAAAAACCAACACGCGGTATGAGACGAGCAGTATTGACGCAATCTTGAAAAGATGTTTTAAAAGTTAAATCAGGGAAAGAGACGCTAAGTTAAATCAGGGAAGGAGACATAACCTAACACAAGGCTGCGACCGGGAAAAGGATCACAAGAATTGTAAGTTTAATATAGTTTAATTTCAGTTTGTATCCGTTCAAGACAGTTACGAACAATTACGGCACAAAGCCTCAAACAACTTGTACCAGTACAAGTGCAAAACAGTCCCTTTAACGAGGTTCCAATTTACTCGTGAAAAGTTTTGTGCAGCAAAGTTTGATCGTACATTCCAACATTTTGTAAATTGAGCGGTAATGAAATGCCGAGTATAGATTTGAGAAAATCAACCCATTCGCTCATAATGAATTTATCGCTAAGGTTGAAAAACATAATGTTTTTAAAGCGCAGAATAAACACACATTACATCAGTTTTCATCGTGTGTACTGAAGGAAGAAATGGAAATCACATAGACGCAATAAAATATGAAGTTCCCGGCCATTAGAATCCCAACGTTATTTGCGTGTGTTCTCTAAACCATTTTACTTTAGAAGAAGGAAACTGAAAAGCAACACTAAACACAAATTCAGATCATGAAATAATCACTGTTGGTGAGAACGTTCAGAGCAAACCTGAAAAATTATGAACTTATCTATTTTAAGTGGTATATTTGCGAAAACTGACTTACAAAACAGACTCGCAAAAATTTCCGTAGAACTTCTATACAAACAGCGCACGAATTGCAGACCTTTGCGATAACTGAGAGGAATCGCGGACTTCGAAAATGCATTGGATCGCGGATTAGCCGAGAATTTTGGCCCGAATTCGGGACTCTTCCTGATTTGAAGTCACCCGATCTTGAATACTAAATAAAGTTCGGATCACGAACTTTTGGTCGGTCTTCGTCGGTATCCAAGAGTGTTGTTCATTTTGTTTTCAGACGGGAGTCAAACAACCCTTTCGCCAACTTTTATGCATTAGAATTGTCTTATAAGACAGACGAGCAACGATACCAAACGTCTAGAAAAATTAGCATAAAAACAACATCAACCGTGCGCGGATTTGGCCAAAAACTGGTACGCATCGACGGATTTGTGTATTCCCCTTTATTAAATTCTCAACCTCGGATATTGCATTTCTAGCTTTCTGATTGGTTCACTGAATCCCGGTTATCAGCTCATATACCTATGTTTGACCTTATATGAGAAATGAGTGCGGCAATGCAAGTGCCGCTCAGCGTATATTTTTTCTGCGGGAAGCGACAGTTCCATCAGAAAAATGGTTGAAAACAGCAAATTTGGCGAGCTTTATGAACAAGAAATAACCAGCGGTGCCTACAAGATCCACAGAAATGCCATAGTAAAATTAACTACGCAAAACAAAAGGATTGATGCGAAAAGTTTAATTAATAATACTTGTAAAAGCACAACAAGAGCGAGTGAATAAAGTAGAAAAGCAGCAAATAATTTACAAAAAATAGGTCACCAAGGGTGACATGAGTCTAATGCTGTATGGCATAGTGATACAGATTGCGCGGTTTTCATAAGCCGGTTAAAAAATGGTTAGAGGTTTGTGTTCGGGAGTTTAAAATGCTTATAGCAAGCTAGGGGCATCGTGGATGATTATGGATGAAAACGAAACGGTCAAAATTGTTATATGCTTCACAAAATTGAAAGTATGAACAGGAGTTGATGTTACTTCTTCCGTATTGTCCGTATAAGCAGAAACGATTAAACATTTGGACAAGATTGCGTGACGATTTACAAAAAACATGCTCATTACAACAAGGGTTGAAGAACTTGACATCGTTTTCTTTCAGATTTTTCACCATTTTGATGATGACTCTTGAAACAGATTTTGCAATAAAAGCACTTGAAATAGTGACTGTTACTCCATTGTACTGTAAACACTGAGTGACAGATTTTCCGAAAAACGGTCGTAAATGCTCACGTCAATATAATGATGACCTTGTGAACGCTGGAAGGCAATTATTATCGAGCTACGATACACAGGAGCGAAGACCGTTTATCTTGATGTACAAATTTCGCGAATCATCACTTCCATATTACTGTAACCATTTTATGATTTTTCTAGCTGTAAGAGGAACTTGAGATCTCTGAGAGTCATAAAAGCATGAAATTCGATTTCAGTGTATGGCAAAGGCCGGGACAGTGTAATACTGCAAAGCGGCCAAACAAACGCATTTTGATTTAGGGCCTCTTCATATGATCCCGGTTGACCGGGCTGGCCCAGTTACCGAGATCTCGGCTTACTCCTATTTTCTTGTAAAATTTTGGATGTGTTCATATGAGAAGGTGGGCCAGCCCGGTTACCGATATCTCGGTTTCTGCAACCGAGATCTCGACAACCGGGAAGAATATTTTCCCATATGAACGCTCCAGCCCGGTCGCCGGGACGCAACTTTTTTTGAGAAAATAGCTTCCCTTTCGTAATTGGGCGGTCCAAATGGTTTAATTTTGCCTTGTATATATTTCCACTTCAGAAACATGCGAATTAGCTTTATTAATAAAGTTACATAGGTCAATAAAGCTACGATAGTCGCGAAAGATGCAACTTTATGTGTCGCCATTTTGCCTTCGTTTCTTGAATTTTATCCCCGTCAACCGGGCTAAAATTTTCCATATGAACAGAGGCCAAAATCCGTCCTGGTAACTGAGACAGCTCGTAAACCGGGCTCATGTGAAGAGGCCCTTAGTCACGTAACTTGATTTACATTTATCCATGTACATCTTTTATTTTTGAAGGTTTTTGTTTGCACTATGAAAGAAAAAATTGGTCAAAATTCGAATGTTTTAAATACAAAATACGAGGTAAAGTTTTCTGTTTTAACAAAATAAACATTTGGTCGCATTGTGTAAATAAACGCGAATCGCCGTCGAAATATTTTTTCTCAAAGACGTCTTGCTTTTTAAGCAAGACGAAAACACAAGTGCTTAAGTGATCTTAAAACGAAGTTTTATTTTCACAAAAAGCTTACAAATGCCTTAACTGGAAAATTATTTCGTCCTGTTCAAGTGTTGAATAATCGTGACTTGAAAAAGAACTTTTAATTATGCGTGGGAACACGTGTCGCTGATTGGCTGTTTTTAATTGAAACTAATCGTGCGTGTCCGTACGGAGTCCGTTCTTGCAGCTGGTCATTGTTTTCTACATTACAGCGAACGATTATCGATCCCGAACCATTCCCTTGGGATTGCTAACAGCTTTTTTCATATAACAAAGAGTCTAATGCGCATGCGCAAAGCGCACGCAAGCATTAGACTCAAAAACGGCAAACTGACACAGTTTCATTCATTGTACGTCATAAAATTAGGCTCAGCACTTCTGTAAAGTTTGTTATCTTTTAATCTTGGTCTTGTCCTTTTATACTTCAATAAACCTGTTCCACTTTGAGCTCAATTTCGCTTCAAATAATATAGCAGCCTTGATGACAGCCGTGGAGCCGTAAATAACAAGTACAATGTAAACACGTGTAAAGACGTGTAGTTTCCAGAAAAGCTTTTGCTTCGGATCATTCGTAAATCTTAACTGTTGTCACAATTTCCAGGATATATAGACGAGGAGGAGGAGATTATTGAATGAAAATCTTGGGAAGAAAACTCTCTCGCTCGATTTCCTCGTATTAGACTATGTGTTTCATTCAACTCAAGAAGTGAACACCGCGTACTATCACTTCGTTTACATCAAACTGAAATGTCCAGTCGATTTTAACTTAAAGAAGAATTTAATAAAACAATTATTCTATTCGCCCTTGTTGGATACGAGTTGGCTATTTACCACCTCGTATCCAACGCGGGCTCATAGAATAATTGTTAAATATTCATCCCCCTCCTCTGTTTATTTTTCAGGTTACACTGACACTTACAGATTGAAGAAGGCGTCATGAACAACATAGAAGAAATCATAGTAACCATCGCTATAGTCTTAATTGTTGCCACTTTCCTTCTCAACACCGGTCGTGCTCTTAAAGCCATCGAGTTATGCAAGGATAGCTTGGTTTTGCTGAATACTAAGGCGCTGAGTATAAAACAGCAATTTGGCAAATCGATTTACGGAGGAATCTATAAAACAATGTTCGACGCGTTCTGTCGTATCCACGACAACACAAATGCAATAACATATGGCAGGAAACTTCTCGCCATTCACTGCGTATGGGGTGAAACAGTCTCCGAAGGATATCTCAGCATAAAACTGGCACGAATATATGCGAGTCAAAACAAGTATATTGAGGCAAAAGAACTTAACGAGAGAGCAATCACTATCATGAGAGAAATTGGGGGCATAAACGAAGAAGCTACAGCAAAGTGCAACCAAGGAGCTGTGTATCAATCGCTCGGTGACTATGTCAAGGCTAAAGAATATCTCGAGAAATCACTTGCGATCAACATGAAAATTGGTGACAGAGTAGGAGAAGCAGCATGTTACGAAAACCTAGGAAGTGTGTTTCAATCTCTCGGTGACTATGTCAAGGCCATAGAATATCTCGAGAAAGCGCTTGCGATCAAAATGGAAATTGGTGACAGGGCAGGAGAAGCAGCATGTTACGAAAACCTAGGAAATCTGTTTCAATCTCTCGGTGACTATGTCAAGGCTAAAGAATATCACGAGAAAGCACTTGGGATCGCAAAAGAAATTGGTCACAGAGCGGGAGAAGCAATAAGTTACAGAAACCTTGGAGCCGTGTTTAAGTATCTCGGTGATAATGTCAAGGCCATAGAATATCTCGAGAAAGCGCTTGCGATCAACATGGAAATTGGTGACAGGGCAGGAGAAGCAACAAATGATGCAGACCTGGGAACTGTGTTTATATCTCTCGGTGACTATATCAAGGCTAAAGAAAGTCTCGAGAAAGCACTGGCGATCAACATGGAAATTGGTGACAGGGCAGGAGAAGCAAGAAATTATGCAGACCTGGGAACTGTGTTTCAGTCTCTCGGTGACTATATCAAGGCTAAAGAATATCTCGAGAAAGCACTTGCGATCAACATGGAAATTGGTGACAGTAAAGTAGAAGCAGCATGTTACGGGAAACTGGGAACTGTGTTTTATTGTCTCGGTGACTATATCAAGGCTACAGAATATCTCAATAAAGCACTTGCGATCAACATGGAAATTGGTGACAGAGAAGGTGAAGCAACAAATTACAGAAACCTGGGAACTGTGTTTTATTGTCTCGGTGACTATGTCAAGGCTACAGAATATCTCAATAAAGCACTTGCGATTGAAATGGAAATTGCAAACAGGAAAGGAGAAGCAACATGTTACGTAAAACTAGGAGATCTGTTTAAATCTCTCGGTGATTATGTCAAGGCCAAAGCATTTCATGAGAAAGCACTGGCGATCACAATGGAAATTGGTGACAGAGCAGGAGAAGCAACAAGTTACGAAAACCTAGGAAAGGTGTTTTATTGTCTTGGTGACTATGTCAAGACAAAAGAATATTTCGAGAAAGCACTTGCGATCGACATGGAAATTGGTGACAGAAAAGGAGAAGCAACATGTTACGGAAAACTAGGAAATGTTTTTAAATCTCTCGGTGACTATGTCAAGGCCGAAGCATTTTATGAGAAAGCACTGGCGATCAAAATGGAAATTGGTGACAGAGCAGGAGAAGCAAGAGATGATGCAGACAAAAAAGGAGAAGCAATTGCAAAGTGCAACCTAGGAAATGTGTATCAATCGCTCGGTGACTATGGCAAGGCAAGGGAATATCTCGAGAAATCACTTGCGATCACAACAGAAATTGGGAACAAAGCGGGAGAAGCAGTCTGTTACAGAAGCCTAGGAACTGTGTTTATATCTCAAGGTGACTTTATTGAGGCTAAAGAAAGTCTCGAGAAAGAACTTGCGATCAACATGGAAATCGGTGACAGAGAAAGAGAAGCAACATGTTACAGAAAACTGGGAGTCGTGTTCGGATCTCTCGGTGACTATGTCAAGGCTAAAGAAAGTCTCGAGAAAGCACTTGCGATCTTTATGGAAATTGGAAACAGAAGAGGAGAAGAAACATGTTACCTAAACCTTGGAGCTGTGTTTGAATCTCTCGGTGACTATGTCAAGGCCAAAGAATTTTACGAGAAAACACTCGCGATCGCAATGGAAATTGGCGATAGAGCAGGAGAAGCAACCACTTACGGAAACCTGGGAACTGTGTTTAAATCTCTCGGTGACTATGTCAAGGCCAAAACATTTTATCAGAAAACACTCGCGATCGTAATGGAAATTGGCGATAGAGAAGAAGAAGCAACCAGCTACGGAAACCTGGGAACTGTGTTTAAATCTCTCGGTGACTATGTCAAGGCCAAAGAATCTTATGAGAAAGCACTGGCGATCAACATGGAAATTGGTGACAGAGAAGGTGAAGCAGATAGTTACAGAGAACTGGGAGACGTCTGTCAAGGACTCGGTGACTTTGTCAAGGCTAAAGAATATCTCGAAAAAGCACTTGCGATCAACATGAAAATCGGTGACAGAGAAGGAGAAGCAAGATGTTACGGAATGCTAGGAAATGTGTGTGAATTTTTCTTCGACTTTGTCAAGGCCAAAGCATTTTATGAGAAAGCACTGGCAATCACAATGGAAACTGGAGACAGAGCGATAGAAGCAGTGATATACGGAAGCCTCGGATCTGTACTTATAAAATCTCTCGGTGACTATGTCAAGGCTAAAGAATATTTTGAGAAAGGACTCGCGATCAAAATGGAAATTGGTGACAAAGCAGGACAAGCACACTTTTACGGTTACCTGGGATGTGTGCATCTAGGTCTTAGACAATATAGAAAGAGTAAACAGTATCACGAGAAAGCACTTGTGATCCAAATTAAAATTGGCGACAGAGCAGAAGAAGCAATAAATTACGGAAACCTAGGACGTGTGTTTGAATCTCTTGGTAATAAAGTCAAGGCTAAAGAATACTATGAAAATGCACTTGCGATCACAGTTAAAATTGGTTTCAGAGAAAAAGAAGCAGCCTGTTACCTAAACCTTGGAAATGTGTTTATCTCGCTCGCTGAATACGTCAAAGCCGAGGAATATCTTGAGAAGGCACTTTCAACAAGTAAAGATATTAAAAATTGTCAAATTGAGTTTCAAAGTTATGTTGACCTTGCAGTGGCAAAGCTATTACAAAGAAATTCCCGGGAAGCTTATCGCTACCTCTTGCGAAGTATTGAAAAATTCGAAGATTTGCGAGGTTTTAATAAAGACAACGATGAAATTAACATTTCTGTTGGAGACATGCATGCTTATCCCTGTGAGCTGCTCAGTGAATTGTTCTGTGCCGCTGGAAACCCTAACAAAGCTCTGTATGTTGTGGAGATGGGACGGGCTAGAGCCCTAGCAGACTTGATGGCAACTCAGTACTCTGCTGAACCACACATATCAGCTAACCCTCAATCATGGATTGGTATTGAAAATGTCATGACGAAAGAAAGCAACTGCACTTGTCTGTACATTTCTTATCATTGTCAAAGATTGCTTTTGTTTATTGTCAAGACAAGTGGAGTCATTTCTTTCCGAGAAACGACAGTGGATAAAAACACTCTTTACAAGAGATTAGCACAGCCAGCTAAAAATTTAGATGAATTTTTTGCTATCATGGCTAAAAGATTCCGCAGCTTTGGTATTTTACCCGAGGACGTTTGCGAAGATCGATCTTTAAATGACATCGAGCCGACTGAACCTGATTCTTCTCAGGAAGAGAGCCACACAGCTTTGCGAGATGCAAAGGATGGGAAAAATCCCGAACCGAGTTTAACTTTGTTCCACGAAATGCTCATCAATCCTGTGTCCGACTTACTTGAAGAACCTGAAATCATAATTGTTCCTCATCGCAACTTGTACCGTGTTCCATTTGCAGCTTTACTTGATCAAAATGGGAAGTATTTATCAGAGACTTTCAGGATCCGCATCATTCCTTCATTGACGACTCTCAAGCTCATTCAGGACAGCTCTACAGACTATCACAGTCAGACTGGTGCTCTGATAGTGGGTGATCCTGATGTTGGTGAGGTGATTTACTGCGGAAGTACCAATAGAAACTTTGTACCATTGCCTGGTGCAAGAAAGGAAGCAGAGATGATTGGACGACTGCTGGGCGTTCATCCTTTGTTAGGACAACACGCAACAAAGCAGGCAGTACTTCAAAGGATAGATTCAGTGAGTCTGATACATTTTGCTGCACATGGTAGCGCTGAAAGAGGAGAAATTGCCCTTGCGCCTCAAGGCTCTACTTCCGAGATTCCACAAGAAGACGACTACCTTTTGCAAATGTCTGACATTTCAAAAGTTCAACTGCGAGCTAAGCTGGTAGTACTAAGTTGTTGTCACAGTGGTCGTGGACAAATTAAGGCCGAGGGAGCTGTTGGAATCGCTCGCGCGTTCTTAGGATCCGGTGCGCGCTCAGTGCTAGTGGCACTGTGGGCTTTGGAAGACAGTGCAACAAAGCAGGTCATGAGCTGTTTCTATCATCACCTTGTTCGTGGGGAAAGCGCCAGTGAATCACTTTACAGGGCCATGAAGTGGATGAGAGATAAGAAGTGGTGGAGAGGTAACAGCATTCCCGAGGTTTCCGAGTGGGCACCGTTTATGCTGATTGGAGATAACGTGACATTTGACTTTGGAAAATAAAGAAACGTAAGTTTATAATAGCGAAGAAAACGTTTCATGATTTTGATATGTTGGTTGCCTGTCTTAGTAACATCAAAATTACAGCCATCTTTTATTACATTACGAACAAAGTGATGAGCAAAATGAATGCCCGGACACTTTTAAGTCAAAACACATTTTTGTGGGGTGATCAGACCGCTTATTCTTGTGATAAAGATTAGAATACCAGCGCAGCTTAGGTGCTAAACATATGAATGACAAAATAGGTAAATACTACGCCGGCTGTAGTCAAAATACTTTTCCCGACGTTTCGGAAATGCTGCCTTCTTCAGGGGACAAAACTATTTCACCGTTTGACCGCTTATTCTTGTGATCAGTCTCCAAATTGAAAGCTGTTCCTTTCAAAAGCTCCCTATCTATTTTTTTAAATTCAACAAACAAAAGTAGTCTTTTTAAGCTTATGAGTCCAGTTCAGTCTCCGCTATTGGCTATTTGACATTTAATTTATTTGGACGGTGCTGGAATCCCAGATAGGAAGAAGTTTTTCTGGCCTGACTTCACTACCAGCTCGGATGACAGATAGGAACTTGCACTGCTTTTACTTTATTAAAAACAAGAGAAATTTCATGCTTGATGTTAAGGGAATTTTTTCGATTAAATTCCTGTAATTCTGATTTGTCCTCATTTTGATGTTGTAGGAAATAAAGACCTCATCAGTGGAGGACTCGATGAAGACAAAATCAAGCATTGCGCGTAGGAACTTCTACGATTTCAGTGTAGAGTAAAAGAGGAAAAGCCTTGATTTTCAGTTACGTCCATTATCGGAACAGTTTTTGTTGTTTCAAACTGATTTTAAAGGTGTTTTTCCTCAAAAGTAATCGAAAATATCTTGTAAGAATCGAAAGTGCCAAAAACGTGAAGCTCTAAGTTAAAATGTTAGGAGGATTAAGAACCGGGAAGTGGGGATTGGGGGGGGGGTGGGGAGGGGGAAAGGCCGTGAAAGGGGAAAGGATGGGAGGGAGGAGCGGAATGATCCGAAAACTGGACCCTTCATTTCGTAGTTTGAAAAATCGGAACGGATCGGGACCGGATAATACGAACAGCAGGTCTCGTGGGAATCGAAAAGCTTATTCGATCTGAGTTTTCATTGCTTCGGATCGGTGAAGGTCTTTTTTTTTCGTGGGAGCTGGGGGCGGGGGCATAGAAAAGGGCTCGGTGAATGGGGCTCATTACTTTCGCGTTTCTAAAACATGTACCGTATCTAGCCCGATCCAGCTCACTTGATTCGTGTCAAAATTTATGTGAAAACGGGGACATAGGAACATATCTAAAGAAGTAACGGGAGGGTTGGGGCGGAGGAAACGCAATCTCAAGGCGCAGACCTGTACCAGTCCCTATTTGTCTTTTCGTTGGGAGATAAGGTTGGATATTTTCCTTTCGTACCTTCTCGTGTTCTCCCGCGCGCCTCAATCTTTTTTTTTTCGCGCGCATCTTAATCTGCAAAATACCAAAAGCGACTGGGCGATTTAGAAAAGACAAAACTGGACTCATAAGGTCGAACATAATAAACTTGTTAATCAAATAGTTGTTATAGAGAAACAAGTCTGCTAAGCTTGACCCTGGGAAGGGGCTCCCATAGATTATGAAAGGGGCGGGGATAATGGTTGTCTCGCTTGGCGGTGTGAATTACGGATTCTGGTCTCATTTAGGGTGTTCAGGACAGAACGCAAACATTTTAGCCGTCGAAGAAACGCCGTCATACTTTTTTCGGTCTAGTCCGTTGAAGCATAAAAATGGTATCTTTTGAGGTCACAAAAAAGCTTGAGTCAAACTCACTGAGATGGGCCATTTCCGAGTTACCCTTTGCCTCCGTTTTAAAACGAGTCTACGTGCGAAACCATTCAAATGAAAATGAGTTTGATTTGCATAAAAATGGACCTGTAGGTGAAACTCATTTTCATATGAATGGTTTCGTACGTAGACTCGTTTTGAAATAGAGGCAAAGGGTAACTCGGAAATGGCCTATTGGTCTCCTTTATGGGTTTAATTAAAAGTTTTCGACGAGCGTCCCGGTCTCTTTTATATGGGAGTCCCCCTCCAAGGAGCTTGACGCTACTAAAACTTAAACTTAGAGCTATATACAACAAAAAAGAAACTACGGTAGAACCCCGGTAACTCGAACTCAGATAACTCGAACAACCTCGCTAACTTGAACTAACTTCTATTTCCCTTGGACCCATTTTTCAGTCATTTTTACTCGATAACTCGAAACCCGCTAACTCGAACTGTTTTTCGTTTCGCTTCAGAGTTCGAGTTACCGGGGTTCAACTGTAGACATTACGAGAAGTGTCAAACATTACTGGTTTATTTAGCATAGTATTGTTGTAACTGCTTTTAATATAGATTTAATAAATCAAAATTATACATGAGCAGATACCAATATTAAATCAAAGTATATTTTTTTCTGTTAATTGAGGTATTTTTTGTTCGGATCTTTTGTTAGTTTTCAGAGCGTTTACATGTGTACGTATAATTTTTAGTTGTAGGTAATGATTGCACATCCATAATGAAGAGCTAATAAAATGTGAAAAGAAAAAAACGCATGGGTTCTGCACACTAAAAATTATTTTTTTTTCTTTTAAATATTTTATCGCATCACCGTCGCTAGTTCCATACATCAGTCACATACCGTAGTATTACAAAATGACGACAGCCTTTACTTTCGGATTAAGCTTCCAAAAGGTTCGCTTGTTTGCGCGCTGTTACTTTCGGCTGGTGGCTACAAATACTTTACTTTGTTTCTATTGCGCAAATCAGAAATGCATACATTTCAAGAGTTCACAGCCAGTTTAGAACGATAACATTTTTAAATTCCACGAATTATGTCCTTCGTTCGCAAGCTTTGAGATGCACAACAACAACAACATATGCACTCTTTCGAAACACGCAGAAACACTTCGAGCAAGAAGATTTTTCGCGCGCTTTTCCGGTCGTACTCATCGCTCGACCAACCTGCTTACAAAAGCACGCGAGGAAATCCTTTAGTAACCTGGATACCATAGCGCATACCATAGCGCGGTCTCTGGGGGGAGGGGTCGGCCAGACTTTGACCGAAACTATAAAGCGCGCGGGAAAACATCTGGTAACCAAGGCAACAAATGCCTACAGTCGATCCAAATATGGACTGATCATGACCGGTTGAAACTCGTTTATTCTCATGTCTTAGCTCTATGAATGGATTCCCCTTAAAGACATATTTTAACACCCATTGTACTTCAGCCCGCCACTAGATTTTTGCTGTTCTCCATTAATCAAGTTTAAAACAGATTCACGCAGTTTCTGATGCCGTTATAGTCCCCATGAACTGTGCTTGTTTAATGGACTGGTCGATCCTGGAAGCTTTCAGCATTGTGAGGGAGCCTAGAAGGGACATGCCCACCATCAGGTAAAAAGGGCCTGCCCAGCCATACACGTCAGCGATCCAACCCACGATGGGACCTTCAATTATGGGACCTAATCCTCCAAAACCTGGCAAACACAAAAAATGCAATGTACTGTAATTAGTTTCTTTAAATACAAAATTAATTGAGTGGGTAAACGTACATGTATAGTGCGCAAAGTTCTGCACCATTATGTAACTACGTTTAAAAATGCTTAAAGAAATATTTCATTTCCTTTTGAAAATCAACAAGAACTGCAAGCAGTTTATAATCGTGCGGGTAATTTTTGACCACCCGACCTCTTTCAGTGCTTTGGCTTAAAGGCACGGCATCGCACAGTAAAATCTTTAGAAAAGCAGTCACTTGAGAAACACACAAGTCGTGTTTGCGTTAGACACGGAGTGAACGTGACATGAATTTCTTTACCACGTCATAGCCACATGCCTAGCCGGAAAAATGCCTGCTTACGCATGCAAATATTTATTTTGTTCCGAATGTTCAATAAAATAAACCCAAACCAGTTCATTTAAAAGAAAGCCAAATCACGCCAAAATAAAGAGTAGACTAAGGCCGTCCCATTGTGTTTCTCCGTTTAGCGTCTTCCGACAAGCTTTTGGTAATTCCCCTGGCGCGATGACGTGTATCCCGTGCTTTGGCACATTCTTGCTGAGCTTGCAACTTACGTTTCGATAACGTTTCGATTCTCAAAATACCATAAACTCGAAACAAAAATTGGGCTATCCAGAAAATAAGTCGTCGTTTTGCAATATTTAACACATTCCGGGTAATGTCATAAAAAATGTTGTGGTTATTCATCGTGGTAGAGTACAATAATAAAGTATTATTTCGTTTGTCTCACGACGTAGTCACGTGTGATGGAGATCGCAACGTTTCGACTGCATACTGCTAGTCTTCATCAGGCGATAAGGTCGACTGGTTGTGCGTTAGCTTATAAAGCACACGGCTGCGCTGCGAGTTTGTACGACTTGTACTCGCTCCGAGCCAAACGCTTGAGTAACACAACAATAAATATTTCACACAAACAGAGCGCAGAGTATTCAAACAGAAAATAGGTGAATGATTATTTATAGCTACAAGCGAGAGATCGCGTGACAGGGGTCTGACGTAGTGGTAGTTTCAAATAGCTTGGACATGTCCAAGCGGTCTTGGTTTTCGCTATGTGATTATATTCAGCCTTCTCTTCTTGTAAAATATGGTATGAAACAAAATTATACATTTCAGAGAGCAGAGTGTTCGTGTTAAACGCTAGTGATCGGCTGATCGCTATTAAATATTAAATCTTGCGTGACCGTGACAGAAGAGCCGGCTGGGCCGCGTGGGTCTGGATCGATTTACCGACAAAAAAAAAATAAAATTCCGTGCAGATTATGAATCGGGCCCAAACCCCGCCCGATTAACAATGACGTTTAGGAGACAGGGTGTCCTCCGCGGTGTCTGCCATGTCTGCGGTGTCCCCGGGGCCCAGCGCACTCACTTTTAAGGTAATGGTGAGTGCGCTGAGGCCCGGAATAAGCGGTCTGGATTCAAGCCCAGGTTTGGGTCACTGTGTTGTGTTCTTAGGCAAGACACTTTTCTCTCACAGTGCCTCTCTCCACCAAGGTTTATAAATGCGTACTAACAAATTTAATGCTGGGGGTCACTATGTAATGAACTAGCATCCTGTCCAGGGGGATTAGAGATACTCCTCTAGTCACTTCATGCAATGAAGACAAAGATAAGCTCTGGCTATATTAACCAGTTTTAAAAACGCAATGTGACAAGATGCTACGGAGGAATGGGTGGTGGGGTAAACCCTACCATGGCCTAGCATCCCATCCAGGAACCTAGCAATACTCGTAGTTCCTTCATGCTACCGAAACCAGGCTAAGCTGGGCCATGTTGTCCAGTTTGGCCTAAGTACCACTCAACTTTTGCCTTACACTCTGTTAAAGCTCTTAGTTTTTTTAGTGCGCTGGGCTCCAGATCAAGCGGTCTTGGTTGGAGCCCTGGCTGCGGTCATTGTGTTGTAGTTTTGGGCAAGACGCTTAATTCTTACAGTGCCTCTCTCCACCCAGGTGTATAAATGGGCACCAACGAATTTACTGTTAGGCCGAGTAACCCTGCAATAGACTATCGTCTCATCAGGGGGGGGGGGGGGGGGGGTAGAAATACTCCTAGTCGCGCCATGCCTCATAGACAGGAATAAGTTCCGGCTTTGTTAGCCAGTTTGGCATGATAGCGCAACTTGACAAAATGCTGCAGGGGGGAGGAGGGGGTGGTAACCCTGCCATAGACTAGTATCCCATTCAGGGGTATTACCGGTAGCAATACAGAAACCGGGATAAGCTGCGGCCAAGTTGTCCCATTTGGGCCGAGTACAACTTCACTTTTACGTTTCACTCTGTTACATGTAAATATCGTTTATTAAAAGCTCTATTACCAACCATACACAAGTCCTGTGGCGGCTGCCTGGACATTCTCTCGTTCTCCAATCTCAGCAGGTATTGATCCACTCAAGTATGGATCCACGCCACAGTTGCAAGCACCGGCCAAAAACATAAACATTGCATTAACCATGATTCCCATATGTCCTGTGTATTGAAAAAGAGCCATGAAGAGGGTGCTGCCAAATAGCAGATGCCTTGAAGGAATCTGGAAGAGATTGAATTATTCCGTGTTAAAAATAAACTCAGAGAGCTGGCTCCATACTGAGACCTCCAGAGTTCGCCAATGACCAGCTTGAAATCCGTCTGGAAGGACAAAAGTCGGGAGGTGAGGGGCAACAAACACCCTGGGTGTACTGCCTTCCTTTACATAAGCTTCATTGATATGTACGGCACCAAAGAATATAGAATTTTGAGCCATTTTTGTTTCAAATTGGGTTGGTTTGTTCATCTGATCAGAAATTATGTATAATTTTTGAAAGAACCTTAAATTTTATAACTGTTATTATTCATCCCTTGAGAAGTGCAATTTAAAAAACGTCGGGAATTTGAAGACCTTGTTCAATTGTGAAAATCAATAGGGGAGAGAAAATTGCATGTTTTAGTCTGAAATTTTCAAAGAGTACCCACATATTCTACCCTCGAAAAGATTCGGGGTTCTTTTTAACAAAAAATAACTTTAAAAAGAAGCCAAATATATAAACCAACATAAAAGCAAGAAATGAACTATTTTAATTTCATTTTTTAATAATAATCATTTAATTTTTGTGCCGCGCGACAAAATGTAATCAAACGCTGCGAAAGCGAAATATGCAAATTTGGATGACATTAAGGCGTCTAAAATATCGTGTTAGATCAATGTAATACAGACTTTGGTAGACTTTGGTAATAGCTAATATTTATAACTAGAGTTTTCTTTCGGAATATCGACTCTTGCTAGTGACTCAGGAATTAGATAGAAATTGAAGGAAAGTCCGCAAGTGATATTAAAGTTACTTGTCAACGCACTGCACGCTTTAAAACGCGCTTTCTACTTGACAACCATTGTTAGATAATATTGGTCTTTAATTATTATTAAATTGACGGGTAATAATTACTTTTATTATCTTTATTCGCACGTCAGAGAAAGTTAAAATATTCGTGGAAAAAAAGTTGAATTTTATTGCGCACGCATAAAGCAAATCAATATTTAGAAACAACATTTATCATAAAGTTATCAACATTTTTAAAAAAGAAACAACGACCTTACAAAAGCGTTTTCCTTTCCTGTGTTTAAAAATCAACATGGAGGCTACATATCGGTTGGAATTTTTGAGAGCTTACAAGATGTAACGACCACAATTTCCTCTTGTTCGGTTGTTGAGTAATATTTAAGTTCATTTTCTTTCCATTTCAAATTTAAAAAAGGTATATTTTAAGGTTACACAATACCTTCGCGGGTGTCCTTCGGAAAAAAATTCGTACGTGCGTTGTTTTTAAGTAAACTGCCACAATCTATTTAACAATTAGATTATGAGCTCGAGATTTCTATCGTGTGATAGTTGATGAGGGCGAAGCCCGAATCAACTATCACACATAGAAATCGAGAGCGAATAATCTAATTGTTTTAGTATAAATCTACTAGACGTTTAAAACTTAACAACAAAACAGGTTCTCGTTTTTATTAAATAATGATGCAAATAAGTCACACAACACGCGGATAATTGACAACTTCACCACATTGCATTGGCTTCTGTGTGCGCGTTTGCATTTCATTCACGATTTATTGAAACCGTTATATGCCCGAAACTGAAGGAAAAGCCAAGTTTTTTATTGTAAAATGACGATTGAAAGATGTACTGGCGTACAAGGGCCCTTGGAAGTCAAGTTTTTTTAAAATTCGAAAGCGTAAAAGATAAAAAAAAAGTTAAGCGAGTTGTTCGCAAGGAAGAAACCACATTGCGCTGTTTAGCTTCTGTGTGCGCCTTTGCATTTCATTCACGATTTATTTAAACCGTCGTTTGCTCGAAATTGAACTAAAAGCCGGATTTTCATTGTAAAATTTAAAGATAGTCTGACTTACAAAGGCCCTTAGGAAGTCAAGTTGTTTTATATGTAGGAAACTTGAACGATAAGAAATTTATGAAAAGTTGAACGATTCGCCCGCAACCTTGAATTCGCATTCAATTTTGTTGTTTTATTTAAGTCTTATTGATGCATTAAAAAACTTGCAGGTCGAATCTGTTTAGCCTTTATTTAACTGCTCCTTGATGGGACGATGAAACTGTGTTAGTTTGCCAGACATTTTAAACTTTATTTCCACAAAATGTCTCGGTGAAACGCATCTCTGAATGTTATAAAATTATAGATTCGCCCGCTTTTAAAAGCGTAAACGAATATTAATTGCTTTTCTTACCGTGTAAAATCTTCATTACATATTTCGGTACAGTCTTTATCTTCTCCAACATCGGCTGGAATAGTAAATAATCCAAGTCCTTCTTTACGGTCAATTTAAAAGCCAGAAAAGCGAAAAAGCGGCGACCATTCTGTTGACAACCGCACGCTGTTTCGCTACTCACCTTCTACAACAGAATAGAAGGTGAGTAGCGTAGCCAATCAGAGAACAGCATTCGTGATAGAACGCTAGTAGATTTATACTAAATATCAATAGAAAGGTAAAGAACTGTGGAATTCGAAAAAAAAATATCCGATGTTTGTCAGAGCCATTCTTGAGAAGTAAGAAGCCGGTAAAGAGAAAAAGACCGAGTGTCATTCCGCCGAATTAATCGGGTATCAAACACAACCACTACTGCAAAAGAACTGCACAATGTTAATCAGCAAGGATCAATCTCTCAAAGTGTATCAAGCTTTTTCTTAATTCTTATTGGTTATCTTTTTATAAACCCGTAAAGTTTAAGTATCGAATAATTTGCGACCCTGTTGCGTCCGCGGCTGTCACAAGAAAAATATCCAAAATAAATGAAATCCCCGACACACTTTTGTTCTTCGATGCTTTGCGAATGTTCTGGCCAAATTTCGTTGGAATCCGCCAACTCTACATACCCTATTAATTCATTCAAAGAGACGGTATTCTCGCGAAAAACGATTGCGAGTTTTCGCCATTCGAAGATTTGCAGGTGGTGTGCGCACTATGACCGCAATGCATTATTTTGATCAATTTCCAACATGGCGGAAGATTGTTGTGATGCGAGCGGTTTTTCGGGTCAGTTTGATCATCGTTTGCACAGCATTCGCTGGTCTTTTCTCTGCTTAAATATTAGATTTGGATAGGTCGGGAATAGGTTAGTTAATTTTTTGCGTCGAAAGTCTAACATTTAAAGCGTATCATGGTAAATTTGGTCATTTTCTCGAACAAGGTAAAATGGCCGACTTTTCTCTTCGTCTAGTAGGTCGGACGTTTTTGTTGAACACGGCTTTCAGCTAGTGGTGCTTGGCGTAAAATTATAATACAACAAAAGCTTAGACAATTTCCAATATGGGAAACATAATGCACCAGTATGCACCAGTCGATTTACGCCGTTTCGACTGAACCAAAATGTCCCTTTTTTGAGTGTTGATCGTCTGTACTATTGAAGTTTCCTACGTCGAGTTGGTAACGAGTTCAGCACTTTCATTAGACAAATTTCCAATGTTTTTGGAAGTTATGTTGTTTGCTTCAAAATGATTTAATTATGTGTTCTTTGGGACTTAGGAAAAAATACAATTTAAGATAAAAAGTTGCTGTAGATGATCAAGATGAACGCCAAAAGGACGCTAGTTTACTGAAGAAGCAAGCGAATTATTTGTTTGTACTGTACTGATTCTTATGTCACGGTTGAATTATAGTTCCTTTTGAACACCCAAAATAATGTTTCAGTCTTTTTCGGTTTATTTGGGGGACTGAGAAGATAATAAATTGCTATTTTGTTGCATAAATTGCTTCTACCCAAGTGGACCAAGTATTGCCTGTACAGGCTCTAGCAAGATAAGAGGTTGCATTATTTGAGCTTCAGAAGGTCACTTTGAAATGTTTTATTGCATCTGTTGTAACTAAAAAGTGATTCCACTACAACATTTGTGGAGACTTCATGTACAGCAAAATAATGTTGTGGAAGTGAGAAGTTCAATAAATTGTTTAAAACTTAATGAGGTTCAAATTGGTTCTGTTCATTATTTTGCAAGTGGTTATCCTGCTTATTACAGAAGAGAAAAACCCTGGTTAGTTTTGTCTCTGTCTGACACAGTCATCAAGCTTTTTGGCCAAGAGTATTTCATTTAATTTGTTGAGCTTGGTAACAGGAAAAAAATAAGTCCTACTCATTTGATGTCAAATTATTAAGTCTGTATATTTCCAGCCAAGTTGCCCAGCAGGCTGGAGCTTGTACCAGTTTCAGGAGCTTGAAGAGACTAGGAGTATTCTCCCCTCTCCCCTCCTGAATAAGATGTTAGCTAGTCTATCACAGGGTTACCCCCAGCAGTAAACTTGCCAGTACCCATTTATACACCTGCATGGAAGGAGGCACTATGAGGCACTATAAGAGTATTAGTGTCGTGTCCAAAAACACAACACAATGACCGGGGCCATGGTTTGAATCAGGACTGCTCAATCCAGAGTCCGGTGCACTACGCTTCCATACCACCCTTAAATTATCAAGACACTAATGGAAATATTATAATTATTATTATTATGAAATGACACAGTGTTTCTTTCACAATCTTTTATTTATGCAAATTTTTAGCAACCTTCAGCATCTGAGGTTGTCACTTGATGTGTTCCTTTATCTGGTTGGTTTATTCTGAAGCTTCCCCTGGAGAAAAAAATTCTGTTTCCAAAGTTATCCTCCAGACCTGTGCATTTTATATTCAGTTGCTGTTGCAGTGTAATATCCCTGAATAAAATTAAAGAAAAAACTTGATTATAAACCAGTTCTGTTATAATTGAAGTTGCAGTAATAAATGGAAGTACCATAAACAATCATGGTCTGTATACACACAACAGTAGCAAGGGGAGGGCTTCCAGTGAGATATTCACAAAAGTTAAAGTACGAGCTGTTTTTGCAAATAACTGTGGTTGGCTCAAAATTACATGAATTAAAAGAATGCACTTGGTCCAAATTGGCCTACAACATTAGAGCTTAGCAGCCCTGGAAGCTATAGTACATCACTGGTTACCCCTAGCATTGTATTAGGTTGCCCTAGTATAGTTGAGAGAGTCACTTGTGAGATAATAAAAACACCCCCAGTCAGCCTTCGAACAAGGTCCAGAGGATCTTATTTTTCTAATGGCAGCTAGTAATCAAGCCTACATTGTAAGGTATGTAGCCAAATTAAAAGTTCTAATAGAAACTCAGCTGATATATTTTCTGTTTAGACTCTAGCACTGATTTACTTCAGCCCAGCAGACAAGTTTTAATTTGCCTAAGTGAGATTTTTTAGCATCAAATCAAACCCAAACAATGATATCAAACTAATTTACAGGAACACAATTTTTTTAAATTAATTTTACTTAATAACTGTATTTTGAAATCGTAGTTAGTTTGTTGCAGGAATTATCTTTGTTGATCATTTGAAGTGTCGTAAAAGCAGAATTTTCTTCGATTTACTGCTGCTAAACACTGTACATCAGTCATTATGAGAGCAAAAAATAGTCCCTATAATCCCTTAAGCACTTTTCGAAATAAAGAATAAGAAATAAGAAACAGAAGCAAAACAATTAGGAAGATTATTAGCTTTAATGGTTGGTGAAAAGTATGCAGTGAAAAGTAATACAAAATAAATCAGGACACGTAACATAAATAACATCAACATGTGACAAATATGTTTTCCTCATTTCAAATCAAGGTACGATATACTTGTTCGTAGTGGTTAATAAAGCTAAAGGGCAACCGCCTTGTGAACATTACATGGTTATATTTAGGCTTAGCACATCCTACATCGTGTTTAAATAAAGGTTGCTTATCCAACTATGTTTACAAGCATGATTCTTACCTCTGCATGCATGCATGGCTTTGATGCAAGTCCCTTCTAGACACACAAAACCAATATTTTAAACTCCACGCACTGAAGTCTGAGGAAATCTTTGATTCAAAAAATCGACAACATGTCAAAACTAAGATATACATCGAAAGAATCACAAAAGCGGCGTTATTTTGAACAGAAATAAGTAATTTTGGCGTTCACAAGAGATCCTCACACGATGGCCGCCATGAGCAAATGATGCGAAACCGAAACAACTACCAGCGTGCATTGCGGTCGTAGCACGCACAAATGATGGCACCCGTACCGTTCACAGCGAGCGAAACGATCTTCGCGGGAATTCAAAGACAATAATAGTGTATTCAACAGTCACGTTTATTCTCCTTGTTGAACTTCAGCGTGCGAGAGAAATGGAAAAAACAAGAAAAATATGCAGAGGAAGAGTACAGAAAATGAAGTAGCAACGGGCAGTTCGATTTGTTCGCAGGATCTCCCGCCCGTACATCGACCAACATTCCGCTTTTGTCTTCTTCTTAGGCCTCAGCTTCGATATTTTCGCTATCCAAGGAGTTTTCTCTATTATTGTTAACTTTTTTCACGACCTCTATTAAGTCAATAACGAGAAACGAAGAGCGATAAACCGAATAGCGATATCTAGAATGTGAGAGAAGGAAAATCACATGTAAACAAAAAATGCTAATGAGGTTCTCGTAATAAGGCTCTTTCGCGCAAAAACGTCGCCGGGAAGTCAACGCGCTGAGGATAATGACACCTAACTGTGTTATTAACTTTTATTTTAAAAACGTTTTTTTCGAAATAACTCGCGTGCGTTTTAAGATTTTACTTTCATTTTTGGGGAAATGTTAGATTTATAGTAAATCTTGAGTTTAGTCCAAAAAAAATTTTTTCGACAAAAGTAGCCCTCTGAAGGTATTGTGTAACCTTAAATGAAAGAGGATTGAAATACGATGTTGAAAACTTAGAAGCGAGCCGTGATAGTTCGCCATTTTGCTTATTCGGTCAATTAATGCATAAATAAAAAGCGACTTAGAAGTTAACAGGCATCACACCAGTGAGTGTCAATTTGCATTTTTTGCATTCTATTAAAGCTCCTTAATTCACGAGTTAAAAATGATTCATTTTGGAAAATGAAAAATCTGAAACGACCTGTAACTAAAAATTTCATTTTCTGAGGGATGGATCATTATATTTTTGAAGAGGGAGCAAGAGTTGGGCAATTTTTCGGAGCAAATATATGATTTTCCAGCTTCAAGTTGTGCAGTTATTTTTTTAGACTTTGTTACATTTATTTCTTTGAGTGTCTCCC
Organism: Oculina patagonica; assembly: GCF_052425735.1. Taxonomy (NCBI): domain Eukaryota; kingdom Metazoa; phylum Cnidaria; class Anthozoa; order Scleractinia; family Oculinidae; genus Oculina; species Oculina patagonica. The sequence continues at coordinate 20,832,013 of NC_135767.1, forward strand.
TTTGCAGGAATACTATGGGTAATTTCCAAACCCTCCCCTTGAAAACTATAATGGTCCGTCTATAATTCCCAGAGGAAATTACCTTTTACGGATATTTTCACTTTCCAAAGCAAGCAGTATAAAATAAACTTGACAGTAAGGTTCACTCTCTACAAGGAAATAGCTTTCAGTCATTTATTTCAACTGACGTTGGCGTGGTGAGTAAAACTTGACTTGTATTGTATGCCTTTTATGATGTCTACCAGTTTATTATCAAATAGCGCAATTTTTTGTACAGCCAAGAGATATATACAAAAAACTAGCTGTTGGAAGTTACAAATGAAATGTGTATACATAGCATAAAAGAAGTTCATGGTAATAGCTTATCTGCGTGTGGTCACTCACTCCAGCGTTTAAAGGAGGCCAATTTTTATGATGTACAAAATGACTTTCAAATTGAAGACAACCTCAAAATTACATTTTTCTAAGGGAGATAAACACCATAATAAATGATACGGCGAAAGGAGGAGGATTTTTACCCTATAAGAACGATTACGAAAACCAAACTTGTAATAATTGGCAAGTTTTTGTAAGATTCGACAAGATTTAGCCTTTTTCGTGACGTATTTACTTGTGAAAAGTTTCGTTCAGCTTAAGTTTATTCGTATATTCCAACATTTTGTGATTTGAGCGATAATGAAATGCCCAGTACAAACTGAAAAAAATCAACTCGTTCTCATAACAATGAATTTATCAACAACGACACAAGTGCTTCTAGATTTAAGACGTCGTTGTTATTAAGTTGCCTGCACACGAGCGAATCTAACTGCTGTAATATATTTAGGTATTTTTCATCACTCGTCAAACGCTCATCAGTGAGCGTTTGACGAGGTTCCAATGCAATTTACCGCTGAAGTTACTTAAACTGGCCGAGTTTAAACACTGTTAACGTTGCATGTTGTTTATGTAAAGAAATCACTTGTTCTACCAACAAACCTTATCCAGTCGGCGTTTTATCAAGGAATAACCACCCCGTTTACTCGCTTATATAAGTTATATAATAAGGTATGTGCTGCGGTAAAGGGTATGGTTTGTTTTCTCTGGTCAGTAATTAGGTATTAATAATTCTTAGAAGAAACAGGCTATCTTTATCATTGTTATTGTGGGCCCAAGAGAGGCCCGCGACCCTAATCTTGACAGTGAACAGCGGATTGCGTATCACGCGTCCGCGCCACGTTTATAACAGCGCAATCTCGAGCCCAGAGTGACCCCCGGCTCCGCGATTCGTCAGCGGTTGGTCAGCGGTAGGGTCGCCGGGACTCACTCTGGGAAACTGAATTAATTTCTTTTTTTCTACTGGTCCTCGCAGAACAATAGAAATCAACACGGAAGTCTGAAAATCTTCCCCGGAAGTAAACCAAATCGGAAACCCTGGAAAAACGTTCTTTTTGTTTTCCATGGTCAAATGTTCAGAAGTATCAGCTTAATTTTGTTAAACACCTAAGAACTCGTGATATGGCACATAAATGAAGTACTTCTAATTTTACCCTTCTCTTTGAACGTAAAAGATACTATGAATAAAAAGGACTTCCTTTAAGCGTCGATTCTGAACGGAGTTTTAAAACAACAACGACGGCGTCACCAAGGACAAGGTCGATTGAAAACTCAATTTATAGATGACTTACAAATCTCGCTAGAACTACTGTTTTCATTTCAAATCTCCGTTCCGGTTGAAAAACTGAATATCCCAGACAGTGCTCGATTCAAAATAATAACTCATGACGCAGAATTTGAACATTACGTGTTGTTGTTTTGCTGAAGAAAATGAATTGTACAAAAATTATAACACACGTGTGCACGTGCTGTGTCGCCAAAATGATAATTACACCTTTTGAATAGCGTTGACCGGTGTGGCCTTTAACGTCTTTATTAATATCACCACCATTCGACGAGGAAAAAATTGTTTGCTCGAAAACATGCAATCTATCCTGAAAAGATGCACTGTCAGCGAGAAGCCTTTGAAATATACGAAAGTCGCCAAATAAAAATATGCGAAAGTCACCAAACAAAATGTTTTTATGAACAGAACAATAGCTTGACAAGCTATTGCTGAATTTCTCAATGCTCTTTCGCGGTTGATGTCCTGGGTTCGTCTTTGGCTGGTGGTGATTAAACTACGAGGATATCCTCTCTTTTGAAAGAAACTCTTTTGAGTTTGACAACAAATACTACCAACAGGTTGGGGGTGTAGCTATGGGGACCAAGATGGGACCAAATTATGCTTGTCTGTTCGTCGGATATGTGGAGAGCAAGATGTTTGAAGATTATCAAGGGAAGAAACCTCAACTTTACAAGCGTTACATTGACGATGTACTTGGGGCATCCTCTGGCACACGACAAGATCTGGAGGACTTTATACAGTTTTGTTCCACTTACCATCCTGCTCTCAGCTACACATTTGAAATCAGCGAGTCTTCAGTTTCCTTTCTGGACCTTCGACTCTCCATTTCCGGCGACAAAGTAGTCACGACCATTCACTACAAACCAACCGACACTCACAGCTACCTTGATTACAGTTCCTCCCATCCTTCTCACTGTAAGAAAGCCATACCATATAGTCAATTTCTCCGTCTTCGAAGGATATGCTCAGACGATGATGACTTGGTGGCCAAGTCCAAAGAAATGTCATCATTCTTTCAAAAGAGAGGATATCCTCGTAGTGTAATCACCACCAGCCAAAGACGAACCCAGGACATCAACCGCGAAAGAGCATTGAGAAATTCAGAACGAGGCAACAAGACCAATCACTCAGAGAAAGTGCCCTTAGTCCTGACTTACCACCCAAAGAATCAGGAAGTCAATAACATTCTTCTCAATAACTTCCGTATTCTGATCGATGACCCCACCACAAAGGAAATATTCAACTCCAAACCTTTTGTGCGTTTATCGGCGGGATACGAGTCTCCGAGACATCCTGGTCCACAGCACTTTCTCTTCTGGCGCTGTTCATGTTCAAGCGGAACCACCAGGAACATTTGCCTGCCACAGACCTCGATGCCACACTTGTGACTTCACGGGAAAGACGGCAACGGTCACCTCAGCTGACGGGGGTGTTCGCCTCAAGGGACGGTTTGACTGCACTGCGGCCGGCGTGGTCTATGTTATCGCATGTCAACGCTGTCACAAGATGTACATTGGCGAAACTGGTCGCAGGCTTTCTGACCGTTTCGGTGAACACCTTCGTTCAGTGGAGGGCTATCATCAGCACCCCCGCTACCAAGGGGGTGGCTTTCCCGTTGCCGAACACTTCAACCTTCCCGATCACAATAACATCCAAGACATGAGAGTGTCCGTGGTAAGGAAAGTAAACGGAGGAACGGCATTGCGTCAACGCGAAGAGAAACCGCTGATCTTCCAGCTGAAAACACTAGCCCCTGGTGGCTTGAACGTTGACTTTAAATTTTATTTATTTTCCTTTTCGCTTTGGTTGCGCGCGCAACACTTTTAAGCGCATCCACGCCATTGTGCGCGCAACAATTAACGTACATTGTATCAACGGCTCATTTTAGACTGAAGAAGGGGTTTCCCCGAAACGTCTCTATTTTTGTCAAGAACAAATAAGCACTTTTCCAAAAAATTGTTTACACGAACGTGTAATCCAAAGTGCTACACAGCAACACTTTATTTGCCCTTTCGATTCGGCGATCGAGAAATTCGAGCTGGTTCTTCAGTACGGTTCATTCACTCTATACTTTGTCGTTTGAGGAGTTTGAACAACGTACGGATGGGGAAGCATTACAAAATACTTCAAGCCCGAGGAAAAAGGTATATTTAGAGTCACCTTTTTTCGAGTGCATTTGAATTCATGTGTCGGATGCAAACATAATCAAGCATAATATTCGAGCCTGAGTCGAATTGGGGCCAACAGCTACTTGTTGATCCGGGAAATCAAAGTCCTTGCGATATTTTAAACTATCGCTTAACTATCGCTCTTAGGAGTTCAAGAAAGAAGAAAGATATGGGAGAGAAAGAGAGGTCACTTATTATCGATATAAGACCATAAAACATACTCGCGGCGTACTCGTGGCGTTATTTATCTCCCTCGTGCAATTACAGGAAACGCACAGGGAAGATAGAGAGGCTGGGGTGATGAACCCCCTACCACTTTTTTTTACCGTGACAAAAATTATACATATATATTTTTCTAAAATTGTATCATGTTCGAATTTAGATGCTAAAAGTACAATTACTATTTTTTTTTTTCATTTTTGTAACAATGAGAGTGCAATTGTCTTTTCTCTGTTTGTTCCGTCTGGTATCGTCTTAGTTACCGGTACTACAACAAGCTACAACACGATGAGAAAAGTTCGTGTCTTGATGTAAGGTTTAAAGTCTCTGTTTGAAGGGTCAGAAAAAAAGAGGTTTTATCACAAGCCTTTCTTTATTGCAACATTTTGTCGTTTTAAGCAATATTTTTACAGCAATATTTCAAGCGCTAAGCGTTTAACTATCATTTTCCGGTATCTGAGAGAAATTAAAATCCAAATTTCCCCGGTGGAGCATGCCCCCGGATAGGACCCCCTAGCTGCCTCACGCTTCTCCACTTAAATTCTTGGTGCGCGGGACTGCGAACTAAGTTAGCGTATAGAACTGTGAAACAGTATTTACGGGATAAAGCTTTTGCATGGAACTATTTAAATGTTAAGTTCAGTTGTTCTTTGTTGTATAGAAATACGTGCGTAATTTCGAAGTAATGAATATTGTACGTATAAGCTAATTTAATTTAAATTATTTTTTCGCTTTAGGGACCGTTCATTTTTTATGAGGTAGGGGGCTGGTGGAATTTTAGGGGGGTCATGGAAAAATAGGGCTTCAAAGGGGGGCAGCCAAAAAATTATGGTCTGTAAGGGGGGTCACTGAAAATAATTAAACGTTTAAGCGTTATTAATGAGCGCTTCTGTAATAGTTAACAATCTTGCCAGAATGCCCAAACTAACATTCCTGAGGATCTGAAAATTCAAAAATTCCCGGGGGAGCATGCCCCCGGCCCCCCTTCTTTGTTATGTACCCCTACTTTGTTATTAACTCAACCCAGTTCAGCTTATTGGTTTCAAATGCATTCAGCCCATACCAACAAACGGCATCCACAATAAACAGATGGTTTATTTAGTCCAGGCAATGTGAGCTATTTGGGGGAATGTAGTTTGTCTATTATCATGACCGAACAACTGATACATTCTTTAGTCATAAAGCTTGATAAATTTTAATTTCAGTTGACCATTTGTTGTTGGGGTCCATTATATTATAACAGTGACTGTCTATCAAATCCCACCAGCCCCTCTTACCCCATAAAAAATGAACGGGTCCTTATATGTTTACCGTTTTTACATATGTTTAAATTTAATATACTAAAAAAAAAAAGAAAATAGACGACATTACATCTTAACAGCAGAATGTGCTATAAAAATGGCGTAATCTGCTGTTGACGTAGCAATTAAAAACAGATTTAAAGGTGTGGAATCCGACATCTCGCACCTTTTGGAATCCGGAATCCACAGGCATGGAATCCGGAATCCAGTCGCCGGAATCCGGAATCCACGGTGCGGAATCCGGAATCCAAAACTCTCTTGGATTCCTTTACATGGGGCGAACTGCGGGTTTTACTTATTCGTGTAGATGGAAAGCGCTTTTTATGAAAGGAAACGCAACGTAACTTTACAAGTCCCGTGTGGCCAACCAATACATCCATGTATACCTCGTTCTATAAACGCTTGTGGGAAATTACACGCTCTATTTCTTGTTTTATTCCATGTATACCTCGTTCTATAAACGCTTGTGCGTAAAATGGAGGAATTTTGCTTCGAATTGAAGCCAAATTTTCCTCTCGGATTTTGAAGAACGATCGTAACTTGTTGTTTTGTTTATGTAACACAATGGAGGATCATGCGCTTGTGTTCGGGGCTTGAACAAAACTGACAAAATTAAAATATTGTCTGCTCTAGACTGTCTAGACAAAGAAATCGTTGTTGCAGACTGTAAAGCCGCACTTGAAGGATTCTGCGTCCACAGTTTCACGTCTGGAGAACGTTTCGCTTGTCGGAGAAAATGAAAACAACTGAACAAGAAATGTTCATTTCTTGGCGAAGTAGAGCATGAAACAAAGTGTTCTCAGGCTATCTCTGGAGCTGCCAAAGCTATCGAGTTGAAAAACATGCACGTAAACTATGTGTGCTGAGCGTGGTAACTGTGTATGATGAAAGTATACGATGATTTTACAAGAAGGTAACCTGCGATCAGGCTTTCTTTTTTTCGCCGCGAGAAAAATAACGCCTGATCGCAGGTTAACAAGAAGGATAAGACGTTTCTTTAATACGGTTTTAGCGTATTAATAACCATTAATGAGTGAGTGTTTGTAACTGTTAAACTAAACTGCGCTTATACATTTTCTTGCCTGGACAATTACGTTTGGCAATATTAAACGCTGTCTACGGGCTACAGTGAAATACTTATAAGCAAAGTTTGGAACGCGCGATGTTGTTTTTGTTACGCGTTGACAGTTATATTCATGACTTGTTAAGTTGCGATTAAATTAACATCGGGAATTTGAAACCTTCTCAAAATGTTTTCGCAAACCGAAGCAGTTCCTAGGGAGTCTGATCTAAAATAAAATATCGATATTTAGGTCAGCTCTGAAATAGGGTAAAGAAAAAAACGTGTTTTAGCTTTTATTTGGTGTGGATGGGGTGTAAGTCTATTTATAAGGTAGCGTTATACACCTTACTTTCAAATAGATCACTTAAGGGACGGACCATTAGAAAAGTGATGGGGGGAGGGGGGAAACAAAAAAAAATTCATGCAAGCCAAAATGGCAAGAAAAAAAAATCGTGCAAAGGGTAAGGCAAAGAAAAGAAATTCGTGCAGAAGGAAAGGTCCTATTAATACCTGGAAATACCTGTCATCATTTAACACTTGATGAGATCTATTTTTCGACGAAATATATGGTGGAGAACGCTGAAAATAGCATTTCCGAGCCTAGAAATTTTAAGATTTTCTGGGGGAGCATGCCCCCACACCCCCTAGATGGATTGTGATCATAACATTCCTTTTGCTCGTCTCTCTCTAGCCTGCGTAGATTGCTTACCAGTTAACTCATTTCTCAAACAGATTGCAAACATGAATGGTACGAACTACAGTAGTCTTGGTTTCTGTTGTCAATTCCGGTCAAATAGGATTTCTGCAGTAATTATTTATGAATTTCTATTACGTATTGTTTCAGTTTTGCATATGTTTATGTCTAAGGGCGCATTTGTTTGGGAATATTCCGGAATAAGAATTATTCTTATTCTGGATTGATCCCAAACGAACGCGCCCTTAGTTTTCCCACGGACTTTACACAGAAATATATGAAAAACACAAATCTATTATACGAAATGATCGAGAAATTCATCCTGCTTTGGTGTGTTAAGAAGCGAAAGAAGGTGTGTAAGAAACTACATATAGAATTACAGTGTTAGGATCGCACTTTAAAAGCTGATATCCCTTCAGAAACCTCTAATCCATTACAGACAATCAAAAAGGCTTTTTCCTTATTAACTATTTTTTGTAGAAAGGGGTAGATCATGTAATTTCCAACCCTCGACCAGGGTTTGTGTTTTGAGCTAGAAGGAAGGGGTGGGTCTCCACTTTTCCAATTGCACCGCCCTTTGACCCCCCCCCCCTCCCCCCCCCCCCCTCGGTACTTATTGCCAGTCCCTAAAGGATGAAGTCAATGAACAACAGCAGTTTTAAAATATTTAAAAAATAATCAACAAAGCAACATTTGTCCAAAAACGTGGTATAAAGTAACAAAACATGGCATTTGTGTGAAGAAAAAAACATTTGTCTAAAAGAAAAATTCGAGCAGAGGGTTTCACCCGAAAAAAAATTTCCTGCACAAGAAATGGACAGAAAAAAAAATTCGTGCAAGCCGAAAATTCCCCACCCCCCTATCACTTTTCTAATGGTCCGTCCCTAAAATGAGGTAAGTTCAAAATTTTGCAAGTTTGCTGTGAACGTTCTCACAAGAAGTGATTATTTTACCTTGATTTTTTTTTTCAACTATGACGATGTTTTTAAATCCAGATTTTTAGGCTAAACATACTAGACTCGACAAGATTAGATTTTATCATATTGTTAAGCTTTATTTGATAGCACCATTCATGTTTGTTTTTCATTATTATTATTATTATTATTATTATTATTATTATTATTGTTGTTGTTGTTGTTGTTGTTGTTGTTATTGTTTGCACCAGCCCTTTCCACTCTCGTAATAATTACCAGTCCCTAAACAGAGCGGATTCGCAGATTTGGTTAATATGGCGAATCGCGGATTAGCCGAGAATTTTGGCCCGGACCCGGACTCATCCTGCATTGTCCTGACATTATGTTTCCTGCCGAATTTCGTATCACGGACATTTGGTCGACCTTCTTCGGTTTGTTAACGTTATGTCCATTGAACATAAACAACTGACACATAAACAAGACAGAAAAGAAGTAACAAACCAAACTTCTTGAAAAAATTAGCATAAAACAACATATACAACATATATATACCTTGCAGTAAAATAACACCCACCCCGCAAAAAAAGCACACATCGGCGGATTTGCGCATACCTTTATTTATCCCAATCCTCTGTTTAATTTTTCAGTTACAATAACTCTTAGAGATTGAAGAAGGCGTCATGAACAACATAAAAGAACTCATGGAAGCCATCGCTATAGCCTTACTCGTTGCCACTTTCCTTCTCAACACCGGTCGTGCTCTAAAAGCTATCAAGTTATGCAAGGAAAGTTTAGTATTCCTAAATAGCGAAGCGCTGAGTATAAAACACCAATTTGGCAAATTAATTTACAAAAGAACCTATGAAACGATGTTCACCGCGTACTGTCTTATCCACGATAACACAAATGCAATAACATGTGGAAGGAAACTTTTAGTCATTTACTGCGAGTGTGGTTTAACAGTCCAAGAGGGGCACCTTAGCATAGTACTGGGACAGATATATCAGAGTCAAAATAAGTATGTTAAGGCAAAAGAACTAAACGAGAGAGCTATCACTATCATGAGAGAAATTGGGGACAAAAGAGGAGAAGCAACGGCAAATGGAAACCTAGGAACTGTGTTTCAATCTCTCGGTGACTATGTCAAGGCTAAAGAATATCTCGAGAAAGCACTGGCGATCAACATGGAAATTGGTAACAGAGCAACAGAAGCAGCAAATTACGGAAACTTAGGAACCGTGTTTCAATCTATCAGTGACTATGTCAAGGCTAAAGAATATATCGAGAAAGCACTTGCGATATACATGGAAATTGGTTACAGAGAGGGAGAAGCAATATGTTACGGAAACCTGGGAACAGTGTTTAAATCTCTCGGTAAAAATTTCAAAGCTAAAGAATATCTAGAGAAATCACTTGCGATCAGCGTAGCAATTGGTGCCAGAGCAGGAGAAGCAACGAATTACGGAAACCTAGGAGCTGTGTTCAAATCTCTTGGTGACTATGGCAAGGCTAAAGAATATCACGAGAAATCACTTTCGATCATGACAGAAATTGGTCACAGAGCAGGAGAAGCAACAAATTACGGATACTTAGGATCTCTGTTTAAATCCCTCGGTAAATATGTCAAGGCTAAAGAATATCTCGAGAAAGCACTTGCGATCAACATGGAAATTGGTAACAGAGCAGAAGAAGCAACAAATTACGTAAACCTAGGAAATGTGTTTCAATCTCTTGGGGAATGTTTAAAGGCTGAAGAGTATTTCAAGAAAGCACTTGTGATCAACATAGAAATTGGCGACCGAGCAGAAGAAGCAACAAATTACGGAAACCTAGGAACTGTGTTTTATTCTCTTAGTAGATATGAGAAAGCTAAAGAATATTTCGACAAAGCCCTTGCGATCGTAATGGAAATTGGTGACAGAACTAGAGAAGCATTTGTTTACGGAAAGCTAGGAAGTGTGTTTCAATCTATTGGCGATAGTGAGAAGGCTAAAGAATACTATGAAAAATCACTTGCGATCACAATTGAAATTGGTGACAGGCAATTAGAAGCAGTAAATTACGTTAAACTAGGAAGTGTGTTTCAGTCGCTCGACAAAATCATCATGGCCGAAGAATATCTTGAGAAGGCAGTTTCAATAAGTAAAGATATTAGAGACGGTGAAACTGAGCTTATGTGCTATTATCTTCTTTCACTGACGACGTTCTGGCAAGGAAAGTCCCACGAAGCTTCTTGTTACCTTTTACGAAGTATTGAAAAATGCGAAGATTTGCGAGGTTATAATGCAGACAACGATCAAATTAAGATATCCTTTGCAGACGAGCATGCTTTTCCCTACGAGTTGCTCAGTGAAATGTTTTGTGACGCTGGAAATCCTAACAATGCTTTGTATGCTGTGGAGCTGGGACGGGCTAGAGCCCTAGCAGACTTAATGGCAACTCAGTACTCTGCTGAAACACACATATCAGCTAACCCGCAATCATGGATTGGCATTGAAAATGTCATGACGAAAGAAAGCAACTGTACTTGTCTGTACATTTCTTATCATGCTCAAACAGTGTTTTTGTGGATTCTCAAGACAAACGGAGTCATTTCTTTCCGAGAAACGGAAGTGAAAAAAAACACTCTTCACAGAAGATTAGCAAAGCCAGCTGAAAATTTGGATGAATTTTTTGCTATCATGGCGAAGAGTTTTCGCAGCTTTGGTATTTTACCCGAGGAGGTTTGCGAAGATCGATCTTTAAACGACCTGGAACCGGCTGCATCTGATTCTTCTCAGGAAGAGAGCCACGCAGCTATGCGACATGGCAAGGATGAGAAAAATCCCGAACCGAGTTTAACTTTGTTCCACGAAATGCTCATCAATCCTATGTCCGACCTACTTGAAGAGCCTGAAATCATCATTGTTCCCCATCGCAACTTGTACCGTGTTCCATTTGCAGCTTTACTTGATCAAAATGGGAAGTGTTTATCAGAAAATTTCAGGATCCGCATCATTCCTTCATTGACGACTCTCAAGCTCATTCAGGACAGTCCTGCAGACTATCACAGTCAGACTGGTGCTCTGATAGTGGGTGATCCTGATGTCGGTGTTGTGAGTTACAACGGACGTCTCAATAGAAACTTTGTTCCATTGCCTGGTGCAAGAAAGGAGGCAGAGATGATCGGACGCCTGCTGGGCGTTCATCCTTTGTTAGGACAACACGCAACTAAGCAAGCAGTACTTCAAAGGATAGATTCAGTGAGTCTGATACATTTTGCTGCACATGGTAGCGCTGAAAGAGGAGAAATTGCCCTTGCGCCTCCAGATTTTACTTCCGAGATTCCACAAGAAGACGACTACCTTTTTAAAATGTCTGACATTTCGAAAGTTCAACTACGAGCTAAGCTAGTAGTACTAAGTTGTTGTCACAGTGGCCGTGGACAAATTACAGCCGAGGGAGCTGTTGGAATCGCTCGCGCGTTCTTAGGATCCGGTGCACGCTCAGTGTTGGTGGCACTGTGGGCCTTAGAAGACAGTGCAACAAAGCAGTTCATGAGCTGTTTCTACCATCACCTTGTTCGTGGGGAAAGCGCCAGTGAATCACTTCACAAGGCCATGAAGTGGATGAGAGAAAATGGATTTACCAAGGTTTCCGAGTGGGCACCGTTTATGCTGATTGGAGATAACGTGAAATTTAACTTCAAAAAATATTTAAAGTAAGTTAAATAAAGCGAAGAAAACATGAATTGTTTTCATGAATTTGGTTAGTTGGTTGCCTGTGTGAGTCAAATCAAAATTAAGGCCATTTTTCATTTCATTACAAGTAACGAAGTCGGGACGAAAATCAATGTTGGGATATTTTTTTAAGCCAAAATACTTTTTTGTGAGGTAATCTAATCTTACACTTATCCTTTTAATTTTAAATTAAAAGTCGTTTCTTTCAAAAGCTCTCTATCTATTTTAACAAATTGTCAACAAAAATCTTATCTTTTAGTGTTTATAACTTGGACTGAGTCCAAACGTGAAGAAGTGTGTCGGGTCGACTTCAGTACCAGCTGGAATGACTGATTGGAACTGGCAGTGCTTTTACTTTATAAAAACTGAGACAAATGAGAAATTTCTTACATGATGTTTAGGCAATTTTGTCGTTCAATTTCCTTGATTTCTGGTTTGTCTTTTTGGAAGAAGATCTAAACCGGCAGTGGAGGACCCCATGAAGACAAAATCAAGCAATGAGCTAAGGAACTTCTGTGATTACAGTGAAAAGTAACAGAAATGCTTTGATTTCCTTCAGACGTCCATAAGACAAAACTTTTTAATTTCCCTAAAACAGTTAAGGAACAGGTTTTGTTGTTTTGTTTTGTTTTGTTATTTTTTTTCTCGAAAACATCTTGTAACAATCGAAAGCGTGAGACACGTGGGGTGGGAGGGAGGGGCAGAACGGTTCCAAAATTGAACCTGCCTTTTTGTAGATTAAAAAATCGCAACGGCTCGGGACAGGATAAATAATACGGACAGCAGGGCTCGTGGGAATCGAAAAGCTTATCCGGTCTAATTTCTCGTTGCTTCGGATAGGTTCGCGGATCGGCGGCGGATTTGGCCTGAAAAAGCACACAAATTGCGGAATTGCATGGTAGATCGCGGATCAGATGAAAATTTTGCCCCGGACTGGGTCCGGACTGCCTGTCTTGAATTCAGATCGTAGTTCTTTGATCGGCCTTGCCCGTATTTTGGCGTTTTGTCCATATCTTAGTTTCGAAAAAAATTAAATTAAGATTTTTACTTTTTGCTCGTTGTGCCCCTTAATCTATTATCTATTTATCAATTTGTATAATGCATTGTATTTTTTTGCATAATTCTGTAACCTTACCTTTGAATAAACGAGCAATGATATGAAACCTCAAAAAGGAAAAAGCAAACATCTACCACATAAATTTTTCAAATACCGTATTTATTCGATTAAGCGCCCAACCTCGAATAAGCGCCCACCCTGAAGGCAGGAAAAGTTAATAAGCGCCCAGCCTCGAATAAGCGCCAACCCCCACCCCCTAAAAAATGAAGTGCACGAGAGGAGTAATGATTATCGAAATTGACTAAGTACTACTAAGAAGAGTTCCCCCATGACCGAGTTTTCTTAGTATTTTACAGAAAATTTCAATGAACAGTTGAGATTCTGCTTTGGTACATCTTCACGTTTTGTTATTATTTATTGTTTTGTTACAAAAATAAACTTACTTTTTGCTGAAAATCACGAAAATTTAATAAGCGCCCAGCCTCGAATAAGCGCCCAGCCTCGAATAAGCGCCCACTCTCAAGGTCCAAAAATTTCATAAGCGCTCAGGGCGCTTAATGGAATAAATACGGTAGTGCAGATTCGGATTTTAACGACAACTGTCGCGGAACGATGGATTACGCCAAAAAATAGCACGGATCGGCGGAATTTTCCATATCCCTGTCCGCCCCTTTTTACAAGAGAGAATGTTGTTGTGGTGCTCATTACATTACCATGAGAAATTTGTAAGTGCAAATTGTTGAACACTCAAACCCTTCTAATGACTCAGAACCCGCTCGACATCTACGACTGAAAAATCCATCGCATGCTTTCAATTGGCGAAATCTTTGCACAACACAAGCTTTTCACAAGCGCAGGATCGATGAATGACTAATGATCCAACGCTGGCATCCCAGTCTGAACAAATGGGTTCTTTCTTACTTTCCCATCGTGAATTACTTGATATATAAACAGTGGTGAAAGGGCGGTTATTCAAATTACCCTGATGACGACTTAGTTCGAGTCGAAAACTTTGGGTTTCTTTTCCTTTTTTAAGTTTTTAACAATTTTTTAAGTCTTGTAAATAGTTGCTTTAGCCAAAAGTGAACATTATGGACAAATTGTTTATTGTTGTCGATGTAAGAAAGTTAGGCGAAGCAAAATTGCCCGGGGAGGGACTCCTGTATGAAAGGACGGGGATTCTGGTTGTCTGGCTTAGGGGTGTAAATTACGGATTTTTGGTCTCACTTAAGGTCTTCAGGACAGAACGCCAACAATTTTAGCCGTCGATGTCTCGTTCAGGGTTGCATGCGAAGGAAAGAATCACCTTCAAACTGTGTTGGCGGCCAAGACCGATCAGGTATGAAAAAATGCCCGGGGGCCCTAAAATTAACTACGTGGGTGTGCCGCTGAGTCTCTGATACTCTGGACCTGTTCCAGACGAAAGCTGAACTTGTGAATTTGCAACCCTGTTCCAGACAATCATTGCAAAATAGGTACCCTGTTCCAGACAATATCCACAATGGAAATATATGTAGATAGGTATAAAACACTAGCGTATATCACAAAGCGCTCACCTGACTTCGTCTGTGACTCGGAGATAAAGCGATCCAGAGTCAAAAGGGTGATTTTTATACCTTGTTCCAGAGTCGGAAAGGCAAAAACATACCCTGTTGAGCGGCACATACCCGTATAGCCGTTATACGGGAGTACCTCCCCCCCCCCCGGGGGAAACGGTATCTCTTAGGGGTCTCAAAAAGCTTGAACCACACAAAGATTGGTCTCCCTTAGTTTTATTCACATTTTCGACGAGCATTCCGGTCCCTTTCATATGGGAATCCCCCTCCAGGGAGCTTGACTAAACTTGGAGCTTTATACCAAATACAGCTAATTACAGCTAAGAAGAACAAAAAAGGAACTATTATGTAGCATAGCAGTGTTGCACCTGCTTTTAAAAACAGAATCAAATTAGATTTAATGCATCAAAACTATATATAGGCGAATACCGATCTTAAAACAAAATTATAATTGATTTAGTGTTAGCTAAGGTTTTTATTTTTTTTTGTTCTGATGTTTTGTTTGTTTTTACAGTTGTTAAAAAACCGGTACATGTATAGTTTGCAATTGTAGGTAGAAAATGAACAGGTATAATTAAAAGCCAATAAAATAAGTCCTGTGCACACTACACGTAATTTCTTTTCTTTGATTTTTTTTATTGCATCACTGTCACAAGTTACATACATCAGTCACATACCGTAGAATTTTAAAAGTGCCGACCCAGTTACTTTCGGATTTAGCTGCCAAAGGGCTCGCTACTTTGCGCAGCCGTTACTTTCGGCTGGTGGTTAGAAATACTTTCGAATATTTAAAAAACGTTTTACTTTGTTTCTACTGCGCAAATAAAGAATGCATACATTTCTCGAGTTCACAGTCAGCCAGTTTAGATCAATAACATCTATAAATTCTACGAATGTCCTTCGTCCACAACTTACAACACTCAAAACAACAACACAATATGCACTGTTTCGAAAACAAACGTAAACACTTCGAGCAAGAAGATTTTTTCGCGCACTTTTCCGGTTGTACTCTTCGCTCTACCAACCTGCCTTTGAAAAGACGCGAGGAAAACCTTTACTAACATGGGTACCATAGGTTTTGTAGCGCAGCATTCTCGTCCCCATAGCCCTTTCGTTTCTCTTAGCCGGCTTGGCACGAGAAAACGGAGGAATTTTTTTGATTGGCTGTTTGGAACAAAGAATTCCTTAGCGGAAGTCGAAAACCAAACGACTCTCTCATACATTCTTTTGAAACGTCATGACTGCATACATGAAGATCGGAAGTCCTAGAATCTAGGACTGAAATTCTGTGTCCCCAGAGCCCTTCGTTTCTTCGTGCCAAGGCCCAGCCGGCTAAGAGAAACGAAAGGGCTATGGGGACGAGAATGGTAGCGAAGTTTCTGAGAGGCGGGGTGGGGGGGGGGGAAGCCCAGGGTGGGGGGGGGGACGGTCAGGCTTTGATCGAAACTAGAAAGCGCGCGATGAAATATCTGGTAACCAAGGCAACAAACGCCTACAGCCGATCCATATATAGACTGATAATTACCAGTTAAAACTCGTTTATTCCGGCATGTCTTAGCTCTATGACATATTTTAATAAATACGGTATTCTCATGTCTTAGCTCTATGAATGGATTCCCCTTTAAGAAACATTTTGACATCCATTGAACTTCAGCCCGCCACTAGATTTTTGCTGTTCTCCACTGATCAAGCTAAAAACAGATTCACGCAGTTTCTGACGCCGTTATATTCCCCATGAACTGTGCTTGTTTAATGGACTGGTCGATCCTGGAAGCTTTCAGCATTGTGAGGGAGCCTAGAAGAGACATGCCCACCATCAGGTAAAAGGGGCCTGCTCAGCCATACGCGTCAGCGATCCAACCTACGAGGGGACCTTCAATTATGGGACCTAATCCGCCAAAACCTGGCAAACACAAAAAATGCAATATAGGGTTTACTTTAGCCTGTTCCAGGCTCTCGGTAGTTGGGGACGAGAGAAAAACGCGGGCGAGCGAGGAAAAAAGCGAGGGGGACGAAGGCGGGCGAAGGAAACCTCGTCCCCCTCGCTTTTTTCCTCGCTCGCCCGCGTTTTTCACTCGTCCCCAACTACCGAGAGCCTGGAACAGGCTAGGTTTACTTAGAAGTACAAGATTATCGGCGATATTTGATTTTGTCCTTAATAAGCATCTATTGATACAGAATTAATTTAGTCTGGTAAACGTACAGAGAGCGACTGTACCATTATAATTATTTAACTGTAGCAAATATAAAAAGATTACAATACAACACAATGTTTAATATGGACATTAGGCTTAGCTATTTTTGGTGCGTCCTGCAGATTTCGTTTTTCAAATATTTAATGAAAAATTTCCTTTTCAAAATAATCAAACTTAATGATGCTTAGGAGACACGTTGGCTTGATGGAAAGCGCGCTGGGTTCCGGAATAAGCGCAAACATTATTCGTCACGAGTTTAACTGACCGATTTTTTAAACAGTCTGGCCCAACATTATGATTTTTACGCAACAATTGTTACTGTTTTTTTACGTAGATAAACTAAATGAGCTTTAGACCTTTTTAGCCAATATCTGGACCATACTTTTAGCGTTTTTAAGATAGAATGCATCTTGATGTGTTGAACTAAGAAAATCAAAAGAGTTTAGTTATACCTGAATTGAGAAGTGACTTCTTGTAGAAAAAGCGTCTTTCTTCGTAGAAACGGAGATGTTGTAAATGCTGAAGAAACTAGCAAGTGGCATGACTTTGAAGAAAAAACGTTTATACCAGGCGTTGCGCGCTGATCATGTTTATGCAGGCAGCACTGGTATTGATTTAAGAAACAATATATATCTTTTGAACATTAATACAGCTTCAATTTAAACAATCAGCGTTAGAAGAGAAGGTGGAAAGCTGAAAATACATAATACAGTTATTGACAAGTCAAGAAGAAGTTATGATGTAGTGTACGTAAAAACAGATGGTAACACTTCGACTTAAACTTTAAACAATCATCGTTGGATGTGCCGAGGCGGCGGAGCGTTTTGGCACGTGGGTAGCTAAGACTGTTCCAAAAATACTCGGCAGGTTTTCATTTTTGAAGCAACTCTTTTCCGTTCTAGCAACTTTTTGTGTTCTGAGCAGTTCCTAGACCGAAGATTTCCGAAGATTCTCCGATTGTTGTTTGAAGGCCGTACGAATGTTTCCGGCCATTTTTCGAACTTTCTCAAGATAAACGAAGTTTCCCGAAGATTTCCAAGGAAGTTTCGAAGATGTTTGAACTCACTTTCGAGATGGAATATCTTGAGAAACCAATTTTACGCTGTGCTCGCGATATTTTCGGCACCAAATGTGCCCCCGCCCAACATTTTAGCTGAAATACAGAATCATTACAGTTATTGTCAAGTCAAGAAGCTGGTAATGATGTGTTATTGGTGAGAACAGACGGTAAAACTCCTAATGACTTAACGGTTTGACAATAAAGGGCTTTTATATTTAACAATGTGGTCATTATCAGCAACATGGCTACTGTTTACCTAGCTGCAAATTCTTGTTGCCTGGCAACTGTGTTGAAATGAGTAAGTTCAACCTTAACTGGTATGTTTAAGGGAGCGGTCCCAATTGTTTCCGGTCTCACGGATAACGCCCCCACCCCCGCCCCCCTCCGGTCCCCGCAATGATTTTTGTGACTGTTCGCTGCACGTTTATTCCAGAAAACTTCACTCTATTTCAGAACAAAATATGCGATTTCGTTTGTAATAATCAAGTACTTTTAAGGGAAGTGTCCTCGATTAATTTTGTCTGCGGAGGCTGTATCTGCTGTCACTAAAATAATAGTTTTAATTGTACAAAACATTTTAGATTTTTAGAACGCAATTAAATCATTTTTGTGAACACATGTACGTACATTTCTGGCCGAGCCGTGGTCAGTGCACGAGTTTCCACGTTACACGTTCCAGTTCCAAGTTAGCTAAGATTTGAAACTATCCATGGAATCGATTTTGTGCTATTTGCCTTGCTTTATTGTTAGAAATAAGTATATACGGACCAAACATTCAATTCGAAGCAAGTATAGTGAGAATAAGGAAGACTTATTTTTCAGAATTTGTATGCAAGGAAAAGAGTGTTCATTGTACATGTTAGTTTCACATTTGTATCAATCCCTGATATTAACAAAAAAAAAAGCGCCCGAATGCATGTATTCACTTTCATAATACACAATAATTATTTAAGAACGTGACCGCAATTGTGAAAAATACCGCTTGTAAGCAAAATAAATTGATTTGTCAAATAACGGAGCCAGAGAGTACTTTTTTGTGCCAGAATTGCATAATTTTTTGTTCTGTGTATCTTTCAGTATGACAAGATTTCGATAAATAAAGAGCTTTTTTCCAAAAATAAAATCTTTGGTATTGAATTGATAATCAACTCATTCAACCTGACTTTGGACGCTGATGTCTTTTATTTTCGTGTGGGTTTTATTTTCCTTATTTTTATGCGTCGCAAAAAAGCAAGGATTATAAACCTGCCAAAATTACATGTAACCCCCGAAAGTAAAATGTATTCTAATTTGGTATTATTCACTTTTCGCCCCAACATCTCATCAGTGATGGCAGCCGTGTTTTTGTTTTCACGCAGGAAGTTTTAAACTTTTCCTAGGTAATTTTAAAGCGACTCATAGAATATCACAAAAATTGCTATGGAAAAAATATACTCGAAAACTTTGCGCGACTTTCACACATTTCACATTCTCCGAAAAAGGTAACATATTTTATGGACTATAAAATGAACAATTTTCGTTATATACTTGTTTCTTCACCCGGGCTCCCTCCGTATCGTGTATGCACTATCTTTTCTCCCTCTTTTTCTCTCGGCTGCCAAATGCCCACCCCCCCCCCCCCCCTTCCGCACCACCACCACCTTCGCCCCCACCCCCTCCAGCTTTTGTCACCTAGGAATTTTACCTAGGCTTTTTGAAACTTAAAAAATACCATTGAAGGTTCTTTGAGCAACTTTAAATTTAGCTGATCTTGGTATTTTCTTAATTTATGCGAACGGCAAATTTCCTCCCTACTCCTAGACTACGAGCAGTCCCTGACTCTGCAAAAAAAGGACTGCTCGCAGGTCTACTCCACTCCTAGCCTGCGTAACTGGCGGTTTCTGTCGGAGCCGGTCAACGCCCGCGCGAGCAAGCGGCGAAGACGATGACGAGCAGCGAATCCGCGAGGGGCCTGGGAATGCCTGAACTACGTTAATCATAGATAGGGACATTTATTTTCTTGCGAAATTGAAATATGGCAAATTACAGTTTCTACTTTATATTTTTGCCAAGAAATAATAAACAAACGTTTTCAAACCTTATTTTTATCTGCCCCTAAAGTGTGATTTTAACTTTCATTTTCTATGATGTTCACCCAAAATGAAATTTGCATAGTATAATGTTTCGGTTGTAATCTACTTGGCTTTCCCGTAGTCTTGTTGCTTACGGTTAATGTTTCACTAATCATAGTTAAGAACAACTAACACGGGTTTTTGGGACTAATCTATTGGAGTAAAAAAATATTCAGAATTTTTTCCCTGCCTTACTAAGAAGACGGTCTGGGTGAAGTGATAGCTAGGAAATGGCAAATTTAAGTCAGTTGAGAAACGACGCGTTGTTTTAAAATGATTTCTTCTCACTTCTCATTACTTGATAAAAAGAAAATATTATGAGAATTAATAAAATGATCACCAAATGGTAAATTGCTTTGATCTTTTGACAAATTCTCCCAAATAATATTATAAAGAAATGAATGGAAATCAGTGAGGAGAATTTGTTTGTGGATATTGGGGCTTGAAGGGTTAACTGATAACTGAAATTCCAGCACCCACGTGTGATCTTTGTTGTACGTCTTTCTCTTCATAAGAAAACTCTCATCTGCCTGAAATTCCTTCATGTTTTTTCGTGACGCCGCGGGTTTGAAAAAATATTACTAAACATATAAGCTAAGATTACAACTTTCGCTGGAGTTTCACTTCTTTCTGGATGTACAACCCAAGCATGATCTTCCCGCTTGTTTTCACTTTCATAGAGACAGAACTTTGTTGACCTTGATTTGAAACTACGCGGCCAGAGCAGAATATGTTTACATACTCAACATCGACTAGTCTCTAAACCATTAACAAACGTATTCAGTGTAAAAAAAAGCCGAAAGAAAAAATGAATTTAGAGATCTCGACACATTAAAAACAACTGTATGATAAGGGTTAAAAAAGAATTCTAAAAATGCCAGTGTTTTTGGAAAACGAAACAGTCCAAAATGAAAAATAACTACAAAATTTCATTTTCTAACTTCCCAGAGGAACGTCTGTTTCAGTTTAAGTTTTACGGATATCCGGTTTTTTAGCAGCTTGCGTACACAGGCTAGTTTTTTAGTTTCCAACGCTAACAGTATTAAATAAGCTTGACAGTAAAGCTCATCCTATTCACAAGCCAAGAAATACGTGTTGGTCTTTATCAGTCATTTATTTCAACTGACGTTGGCGTGGTGAGTATGCCTTATTATAGAGGGGGACATTATGGTTTGTGGTATTGCGGTACTGACCGATTTTTCATGCGGTATTTCGGTATTTTTAATCTTCAATACGTTATTGCAAAATTGTTCAAACTTTATCTTCGTTCGTATTCTGCCACACGAGTTAAAGGGACTATGTCAACGAATTCACCAGATTTTTAAACAGCCAAAAACATTTTATATTTGTGTCGCATGAAACCTAAAAATAATGGTCAATTTTTATTAAAAATTACTATATTAGAGCACTGAAACTGTTAACAAGCGTCTTTGGCTGCAGATGGCTAGGATGGAAATGGATTGCCATTTGAAAAATTAAGGCTTAACTTTTCGAGTTGTTTCCACGTATCTTCCAAACAATCGATACTTATAGCCGAAGTTTGATTTCTATTCCCAAATAAAGGTTATATCTTCCTTTAGATGTTCAAGCATAGTGTTTTTCATGGGTTAAGTTGCCTACCACTAATTTTAGAACAGTTTACAACAAAATATATACATAGTTTCGTAATGGTAAATGATTTCGTAGTGTCGAAACATTTCATTGAGTTCACGACCAGTTAAAAGTCGTGCATTGTTTTCACGGTCCCACCGCTCGTTTTTGCTTCTCTTTTTTTGCCCTCGCGACAACAAATTAAAACCGCCAGCTGATGCAGGCTAACTATGGCATTGCGTTATTTGCCTATTTTTTTCGGTATTGCGGTGTTCGGCAGACCCATTGTTCCGCGCTATAATTTTTGCCAGTATCACTAAATAGTGCAATTTCTATATTCAGCAATAGATATATACATGAAACTATAGCTGTTATACGATTTCAATTGAAATGTGGACCTAGTTTAAAAGCTAGAATCTCGTGGTTAAAGCTTCTTCACATATGTGATCAGTGAATAGTCACCCACTCCAGCGTTAAAACGAGTTGTGTCACCATATATTAAGTAACTTTACTGATGTACAAAATTTCTTTCAAAATAAAGAAAACCTTAAACTATTTAATTTTTCTCACCATAATAATATACCGGAAGTCAACAAGGATGGTTGCGACTATTTTACGACTGAGGAAGATTTTTTAACTGATAGATTATGGACAACAACGTTGTACAAATTGACCGGGTTTTTTTCCAGTATGTAGCCCTATTTCGTGACGTAACCCCTTTAACGATGTTACAATTTACTCACGAAAGTTTTGTATAGCAGGCAGCGTGGCCGAGTGGTTAGAGCGCCGGTCCCATTCTGACCACTAGCTGGTGTTGTTTTCGGTAGCCCCGAATTCAACTCCTCGGCTTCGCTTGTAAATATCCAACTGGCCTGCCTCCTGCCAGTTGGGATTCTTAATCATGTTACGTTCATTTACAATATTTGTTTCAGAGTTAGTTTACATTGGCCCTGAAAAGCCCCATTCGGGGAGTGGTCAATTACATATTTATTTATTTATTTAGCCAAAGTTTATTCGTACATTCCAACATTTTGTGAACTGAGCGACAAGGAAATGCCGACCGACTATAGATTGAGACAATATGTGCGGATCCGCATTTGAACGAAAATAATCACGGGGGCGCGGATTTGCTTCAAAAAATGTTACGCATCCTCGGCAGATTTGCGTATACCGCTATTCACCCCCCTCCTCCCCCTTCTTTTACAGTTACACTGACACTTGCAAATTGAAGAAGGCGTCATGAACAACATAGCAGAAATCATAAGAGCCACCAGTATAGCCTTAGCTGTTGCCATGTTTCTTCTCAACACCGGTCGTGCTCTAAAAGCTATCGAGTTATGCAAGGAAAGCTTGGTTTTGCTGAATAGTAAAGCCCTGAGTATAAAGCAACAATTTGGCAAATTGATTTACGGAGCAATCTATAGAACAATGTTCAATGCTTACAGTCATATTCACGATAACGCAAATGCTATAACATATGGAAGGAAACTTCTCGTCATTTACTGCGAGTGGGGTGAGACAGTCAGCGAGGGGAACCTCAGCATAGATCTGGCACGGATATATAAGAGTCAAAGTAAGTATGTTGAGGCAAAAGAACTTAATGAGAGAGCAATCAATATCATGAGAGAAATTGGGGACAAAAGAGGAGAAGCAATCGCAAAAGGAAACCTTGGAATTGTTTGTCACTCTTTCGGTGACTTTGACAAGGCCAAAGAATATCTCGTGAAAGCACTTGCGATCAACATGGAAATTGGTGACAGAGCAGGAGAAGTAGCAAATTACGGAAACCTAGCAGCTGTGTTTCGATCTCTCGGTGACTTCGACAAGGCCAAAGAATATCTCGAGAAAGCACTTGTGATCAACATGGAAATTGGCGACAGAGCAGTAGAAGCAGCAAGTTACGGAAGCCTGGGAACTGTGTTTAAATCCCTCGGTGACTATGTCAAGGCTAAAGAATATCTCGAGAAAGCACTTGCGATCAACATGGAAATTGGTGACAGAGCAGAAGAAGCAGCAAGTTACGGAAACCTGGGAAATGTGTTTAAATCCCTCGGTGACTATGTCAAGGCTAAAGAATATCTCGAGAAATCACTTGTGATCAGCGTGAAAATTGGTGACAGAGCAAAAGAAGCAGCAAATTACGGAAACCTAGCAGCTGTGTTTCGATCTCTCGGTGACTTTGACAAGGCTAAAGAATATCTCGAGAAAGCACTTGTGATCAGCGTGGAAATTGGTCACAGAGCAGGAGAAGCAGTAAGTTACGGAAACCTGGGAACTGTGTTTAAATCCCTCGGTGACTATGTCAAGGCTAAAGAATATCTCGAGAAATCACTTGTGATCAGCGTGGAAATTGGTGACAGAGCAAAAGAAGCAGCAAATTACACAAACCTGGGAAATGTGTTTCGATCTCTCGGTGACTATGTCAAGGCTAAAGAGTATCACGGGAAAGCACTTGCGATCAACATGGAAATTGGTAACAGAGCAGGAGAAGCAGCAAATTATGAAAACCTGGGAATTGTGTTTCAATCTCTCGGTGACTATGCCAAGGCTAAAGAATATCTTGAGAAAGAACTTGCGATCAAAATGGAAATTGGTGACAGAGCAGGAGAAGCAGAAAGTTACGGAAACCTTGGAACTGTGTTTACATCTCTCCGTGACTATGCCAAGGCTAAAGAATATCTAGAGAAAGCGCTTGCGATCAGTATGGAAACTGGTGACAGAGCAAGAGAAGCAACAAGTTACGAAAACCTTGGAACTGTGTTTATATCTATCTGTGACTATGCAAAGGCTAAAGAATGTCTAGAGAAAGCGCTTGCTATCAGTTTGGAAATAGGTGACAGAGCAGGAGAAGCAACAAATTACGGAAACCTAGGAGCTGTGTTTGAATCTCTCGGTGACTATGTCATGGCAAATGAGTATCACGAGAAAGCACTTACGATCAGAGTGGAAATTGGTGATAGAGCAAGAGAAGCAGCAAATTACAGAAACCTAGGAGATGTGTTTCAATCTCTCGAAAACTATGTCAAGGCTAAAGAATATCATGAGAAATCACTTGTGATCAGCGTGGAAATTGGAGACAGAGCAAGAGAAGCAGCATGTTACGCAAACCTAGGTGCTGTGTTTGAATCTCTCGGTGAATATGTCAAGGCTAAAGAGTATCTCGAGAAAGCACTTGCGATCAACGTGGAAATTGGTGACAGAGCAGAAAAAGCAACAAATTACGGAAACCTGGGAATTGTTTATCTAGCTCTTAGACAATATAGAAAGAGCAAAGAATGTACCGAGAAAGCACTTGCGATCAAAATTGAAATTGGCGACAGAGCAGCAGAAGTAACAGCTTGTGGCAACCTTGGAAGTGTGTTTAAATCCCTTGGTGATAAGGTCAAGGCTAAAGAATATCTCGAGAAAGCACTTGCGATCACAATTGAAATTGGTGATAGAAAAGGAGAGGCCGTCATGCACCGTGAACTAGGAAAGGTGTGTAACATGCTTGATGAATATGTTATAGCTGAAGAACATCTTGAGAAGGCACTTTCAATAAGTAAAGATATTAGAGACGGCGAAGCTGAGTTTGATTGTTATTGTGTTCTTGCATTGACGAAGCTCTCACTCGAAAAGTTCCAGGAAGCTTTTTGCTGCCTCTTTCGAAGTATTGAAAAATGCGAAGATTTGCGAGGTTTAAATTCAGGGAGCGATGAAATCAACATATCTTTTGCAGACATGCATGTTTTTCCCTACGAGTGGCTCAGGGAATGGTTTTGTAATGCTGGATTTGCTTACCATGCTCTGTCTGTTACAGAGATGGGACGGGCTAGAGCCCTAGCAGACTTGATGGCAACTCAGTACTCCGCTGAAACACACATATCAGCTAACCCGCAATCATGGATTGGCATTGAAAATGTCATGACCAAAGAAAACAACTGCACTTGTCTGTACATTTCTTATAGTGCTGAAAGAGTGCTTTTGTTTATTGTCAAGACAAGCGGAGTCGTTTTATTCCGAGAAACGAAAGTGGATAAAAACACTCTTCACAAAAGATTAGCGCAGCCAGCTAAAAATTTGGATGAATTTTTTGCTATCATGGCTAAAAGTTTCCGCAGCTTTGGTATTTTGCCGGAGGAAGTTTGCGAAGATCGATCTTTGAATGACATCGAGACGGCTGAACCTGATTCTTCTCAGGAAGAGAGCCACACAGCTTTGCGAGATGCAAAGGATGAGAAAAATCCCGAACCGAGTTTAACTTTGTTCCACGAAATGCTCATCAATCCTGTGTCCGACTTACTTGACGAGCCTGAAATCATTATTGTTCCTCATCGCAACTTGTACCGTGTTCCATTTGCAGCTTTACTTGATCAAAATGGGAAGTATTTATCAGAGACTTTCAGGATCCGCATCATTCCTTCATTGACGACTCTCAAGCTCATTCAGGACAGCTCTACAGACTATCACAGTCAGACTGGTGCTCTGATAGTGGGTGATCCTGATGTTGGTGAGGTGATTTACTGCGGAAGTACCAATAGAAACTTTGTACCATTGCCTGGTGCAAGAAAGGAAGCAGAGATGATTGGACGACTGCTGGGCGTTCATCCTTTGTTAGGACAACACGCAACAAAGCAGGCAGTACTTCAAAGGATAGATTCAGTGAGTCTGATACATTTTGCTGCACATGGTAGCGCTGAAAGAGGAGAAATTGCCCTTGCGCCTCAAGGCTCTACTTCCGAGATTCCACAAGAAGAAGACTACCTTTTGCAAATGTCTGACATTTCAAAAGTTCAACTGCGAGCTAAGCTGGTAGTACTGAGTTGTTGTCACAGTGGCCGTGGACAAATTAAGGCCGAGGGAGCTGTTGGAATCGCTCGCGCGTTCTTAGGATCCGGTGCGCGCTCAGTGCTAGTGGCACTGTGGGCTTTGGAAGACAGTGCAACAAAGCAGGTCATGAGCTGTTTCTATCATCACCTTGTTCGTGGGGAATGCGCCAGTGAATCACTTTACAGGGCCATGAAGTGGATGAGAGATAAGAAGTGGTGGAGAGGTAACAGCATTCCCGAGGTTTCCGAGTGGGCACCGTTTATGCTGATTGGAGATAACGTGACATTTGACTTTGGAAAATAAAGAAACGTAAGTTTATAATAGCGAAGAAAACGTTTCATGATTTTGATATGTTTGTTGCCTGTCTTAGTAACATCAAAATTACAGTCATCTTTTATTACATTACGAACAAAGTGATGAGCAAAATGAATGCCCGGACACTTTTAAGTCAAAACACATTTTGTGGGGTGATCAGACCGCTTATTCTTGCGATAAAGATTAGGATACCAGCGCAGCTTAGGTGCTAAACATATGAATGACAAAATAGGTAAATACTACGCCGGCTGTAGTCAAAATACTTTTCCCAACGTTTCGGAAATGCTGCCTTCTTCAGGGGACAAAACTATTTCCCCGTTTGACCGCTTATTCTTGTGATCAGTCTCCAAATTGAAAGCTGTTTCTTTCAAAAGCTCCCTATTTTTTTAAATTCAACAAACAAAAGTAGTCTTTTTAAGTTTATGAGTCCAGTTCAGTCTCCGCTATTGGCTATTTGACATTTAATTTTATTTGGACGGTGCTGGAAGCCCTGATAGGAAGAAGTGTTTCGGGCTGACTTCACTAGCAGCTCGGATGACAGATAGGAACTTGCACTGCTTTTACTTTATTAAAAAACAAGAGAAATTTCATACATTAAGTTCCTGTAATTCTGATTTGTCTTCATTTTGGTGTTGTAGGAAATAAAGACCTCATCAGTGGAGGACTCCATGAGTGCAAAATCAAGCATTGAGCCGAGGAACTTCTGCGATTTCAGTGTAGAGTAAAAGAAGAAAAGCCTTGATTTTCAGTTACGTCCATTATCGGAACAGTTTTTGTTGTTTCAAACTGATTTTAAAGGTGTTTTTCCTCAAAAGTAATCGACAATATCTTGTAAGAATCGAAAGTGCCAAAAACGTGAAGTTCTAATTTAAAATGTTAGGAGATTAAGAACCGGGAAGTGGGGATTGGGGGGGGGGGAGAGGAGAACGCTGGGAAAGGGGTAAGGGTGGGAGGGAGGAGCGGAATGGTCCGAAAACTGGACCTGTCATTTCGTAGTTTGAAAAATCGGAACGGATCGGGACCGGATAATACGAACAGCAGGTCTCGTGGGAATCGAAAAGCTTATTCGATCTGATTTTTCATTGCTTCTGATCGGGACGCAGCGCTACTTTTGAAGGTCTTTTTTTCGTGGAGGGCAGGGGGGGGGGGGCATAGGAAAAGGGCTGGGTGAAGGCGGTTCATAACTTTTACGTTTCTAAAACATGTATCGTATCGTGGCCGATCCAACTACTTTATTCGTGTCAAATGTGAAAACGGGGACATAGGAACATATTTAAAGAGGTAACGGGAGGGTTGGGGCAGAAGAAACGCAATCTCAAGGTGCAGACCTGTACCAGTCTCTATTTATGTCTTTTAGGTGCAAGAGAAGATTGGGCATTTTCCTTTCGTACCCTCTCTTGCTCCCCCGCGCGCTTTAATCTTTTTTTTTTTTCGCGCGCGTCTCAAAAACACCCAAAAGCGACTGGGCTTGACTCTGCTTCTCGAGATGCGAGAATCCTTTTTGTAATCTTTGTGATTTAGAAAAGACATAACTGTATTATAGAAAAACAAGTTGGCGAAGGTTTGGCCCCGGGGAGGGACTCCTATGAAAGTGATGGGGATGCTCGTTGTCTCGCTTAGCGGTGTGAATAACGGATTTTGGCCTCATTTAGGGTGTTCAGAACAGAACGTAAACATTTTTAGCCGTCGGAAAAAGGCCGTCATATTGTTTGCAGTCTAAAAGACCAGGCAAGAAAAATTGTATCTTTTAGAGGTCAAAAAAGCTTGAGTCACACACAGATTGGTCTCTTTTAGGAGCGCAATTGAAAGTTTTCCACGAGCACTCTGGTCTCTTTCATATGGGAGTCCCCCTCCAAGGAGCTTGACGCTACTAAAACTTTAACTTAGAGCTATATACAAAATAGAACCAATTACAGTTACGAAGAACAAAAAAAAAGAAACTATATATTTAGAGAAGTGTCATCCTTTATTGTTTTATTTCGCATAGTAAACAGCACCGGCTTTTTAAAACAGAATCAAATTAAGATTTAATACATCAAAATTATACATAAGCTAATACCAATATTAGATCAAAGTATATTTGTTCTGTTAACTGAGGTATTTTTTGTTCTAATCTTTTGATATTTTTCGAAGAGTTTACATGTGTATGTATAATTTTTAGTTGTAGGTAGTGATTGCACATGTATAATGAAGAGCCAATTAAATGTGAAAAGAAAAAAACGCATGAGTTCTGCACACTAAAAAATATTTTTTTCTTTTAAATATTTTATCGCATCACCGTCGCTAGCTCCATACATCAGTCACATACCTTAGAATTTCAAAAGTAACGACAGCCTTTACTTTCGGATTAAGCTTCCAAAGGGTTCGCTTGTTTGCGCGCCGTTTCTTTCGGCGGGTGGTTACATATACTTTACTTTGTTTCTTTTGCGCAAATCAGAAATGCATACATTTCAAGAGTTCACAGCCAGTTTAGAACAATAACATCTTTAAATTCCACGAATAATGTCCTTCGTTCGCAAGCTTTGAGATGCACAACAACAACAACAACCACATATGCACTCTTTCGAACACGCAGAAACACTTGGAGCAAGAAGATTTTTTGCGCGCTTTTCCGGTCCTACTCGTCTTTCGACCAACCTACCCACGAAACCACGCGAGGAAAACCTTTAGTAACCTGGGTACCATACGTTTTGTAGCCCAGTCTTTTTTTCTTTTTTCTTTTTTTTTTTTTTTTTGGGGGGGGGGGGGGGGGTTGATCAGGCTTTGACCGAAACTAGAAAGCGCGCGCAAAAACATCTGGTAACCAAGGCAACAAATGCTTACAGCCGATCCATATATGGACTGATCATGACCGATTGAAACTCGTTTATTCTCATGTCTTAGCTCTATGAATGGATTCCCCTTTAAGACATATTTTAACCCTCGGACGTACAAGAGGGGGGTGGATGCCACCCCCCCCCCCCCATAAGGTTTTTTCCAAATTTTGAGAAAACGATTTACTCTACAGTACTGAAACTTTCAGTAGCTGTTCATTCATCCTTTGCCGAAATTTTGATATGTCAACCATGTGTCCATGATATTTGACGTTGCCATGGCAACGTCATAAATACAGGCAGGTCTTGCCAAAAATCGTCATTTTTAACATTTTTCTTTATTTTTTTCCAGTTTTTTTTAAACAGAATTGCACGATTTGTTTATTTTACGAATCCATAAGCATTCTGACTTGATTTTGCATCAATTTCTGTTATTTTGTGACTTTCTAAGAAAATGTTGAAATCCAAGATGGCGGATCCAAGATGGCGGCTCTAATGACGTCACGTGACGTCATGTGACGTCACAGCCAATTAAAATTATGCCATCTTGTATAGTAAGCTACGGGCTTTCTTGTGAGAGCAAAATAATTTCGCTACGCCTTAATATAACGAAAACTCCGGGGAGGGGTTTCATCCACCCCCCCCCCCCCTTGTACGATGGTGGGGGTATGAGTTTGCTTGTACGTCCGAGGGTTAACACCCATTGTACTTCAGCCCGCCACTAGATTTTTGCTGTTCTCCACTAATCAAGCAAAAACAGATTCACGCAGTTTCTGACGCCGTTATAGTCCCCATGAACTGTGCTTGTTTAATGGACTGGTCGATCCTAGAAGCTTTCAGCATTGTGAGGGAGCCTAGAAGGGACATGCCCACCATCAGGTAAAATGGGCCTGCCCAGCCATACGCGTCAGCGATCCAACCTACGATGGGACCTTCAATTATGGGACCTAATCCGCCAAAACCTGGGAAACACAAAAAAATACAATATATTAAATTAGTTTTTTTTAATACGGAATTAATTGAGTGGGTAAACTTAGAGCGCAAAGTTCTCTACCATTATATAAGTACGTTTTAAAATGCTTAAAGAAATATTTCATCTCCTTTTGAAAATCAACATTAACGTTTAGGAAACGCGGTGTCCCCGTCAATGTCCGCGGTGGGGCCCAGCGCACTCACCATTAAGCTAATAGTGAGTGCGCTGGGCCCCGGAATAAGCGGTCTGGATTCAAGCCCTGGCTTGGGTCACTGTGTTGTGTTCATTGGCAAGACACTTTTCTCACAGTGCCTCTCTCCACCAAGGTTTAAAAATGCGTGCTATCGATTTAGTGCTGGCTTGGGGTAACTCTGATGAACTAGCATTGGATGATTCTGTCCAGGGGAAGTAGAAATACTCCTAGTCACCTTATGCAATGAAAACAGAGATAAGCTCTGGCTATATTAACCAGTTTGTCATTTAAAAGCAATGTGACAGGATGCTGTGGGGGGAGGGGGGGGGGATGGGTGATGGGGATAAAACTCAGCTATGGACTAGCATCCCTTCCAGGACAGCAATATTCGTAGTTCTTTGATGCTACCGAAACCGGGCTAAGCTACGGCCATGTTGTTTAGTTTGGTCTGAGTACCACTCAACCTTTGCCTTTCACTCTGCTAAAGCTCTTAGTTTATTTATTTAGGCTCCAGATCAAGTGCCCCGGGTTGAAGCTCTGGCTGGGCCTCTCTCTACCCAGGTGGTATATAGGGGTAATGACAAACTGTTTGGCAACCTGTCAAAGTACAAGGGAGTCTTGTAATGAAATAGCATCCTACTCAAGGGAAGTAGCAAAACCAATTCTTCACGCTACAGAAACCGGGATAAACCATAGTTAATAGAGGGAAATGGTTAGGAATCCCGACAAAGTTCTTTGTTGCATGTTTTTGTTCGCTATTTTGGGGGTTGACCCTGCACAAAACCTGACAAAATACAATAGGTGGTTACGTGTGTACATGTAACTAACCAATAACAACATTGCGATTACAAAATTCATGCATAGTGTATGAGCGCAAAACAAAAGATGTGCACTGTCGTGGACCTTCCAACAAAAATCTTGGCCTCTTTGTTTGCTCCTTTGATGTTTGCCGGGCTTCCTAACCATTTCCCTATATTAACTATGGATAAACCCATGATGTACTATGTTGGCCAGTTTGGCACGAGAGCGCAACGTGACAAAATGCCGTGCGGGAATGGGGGTCAGGAGCAATACAAATGTACTCATAGTTCTTTCATGCTACCAAAACTGATATAAGCTGCAGCTATGTTGTCCAACTTGGCCCGACTACAACTTCACCTTTAGCTCTCACTCTGTCAAAGCTTTTTTTAGATAAAGCTTTATTACTAACCGTTCACAAGTCCTGTGGCAGCTGCTTGGGCATTCTCTCGTTCTCCAATCTCAGCAGGTATTGATCCAGTCAAGTATGGATCCACGCCACAGTTGCAAGCACCGGCCAAGAACATAAACATTGCATTAATCATGATTCCCATATGTCCTGTGTATTGAAAAAGAGCCATGAAGAGGGTGCTACCAAACAGAGCCAGGGTGACACCGTATATGGCTCTGCCTTGAAGGAATCTGAAAAAGTTATTCTGTGTTAAAACTAAACTGGGACAGCCAGTTCCAAAGATTGCCAATGACTTGAAATCCAGAAGTACAAAAAAATAGAGGGGGCGGGAGTAAGGTAAGCGCTTACAAACACCCTGGGATGTACTGCCTTACATAAGCTATATAGATTTCGGTATCTGCGGTGCAAAAGGGTATGGATTTTGAGCTTCTTTGGTCTGATATAGGGAATAGATTTTGATCATTTTGTCTGAAATAGGGTGTGGTTTGTGTACTCTGATCAGCAATAAGGTATAATTTTTTTTAAAAGCTTTTTGTGTGTGTGTGATTCCCATTATTCATCTCTTGAGAATTGCAATTTAAAAACGTCGAGAATTTGAGGTCCTTGTCAAATCTTTTTGCAAACTGAAGCAGTTCCTGGGTAAAATCTTGTCTGAAATTGAGTGTGGATTTGGAGTCAGGTCCGAAATAGTGGAGGGGAGGGGGGGGGGGTTTGCATATTTGGTCTGAAATAGTGCAAGGCTTGCAGTAAGCACCCCCTTTCCCATCACCTAAATTTTCAGAGTACCCACCCACCCTTCCCTGGAGAAAAAAAATGTGGAAATAACACAATCCTAAGGTCCACTTTGACAGTAGGTCCCACAGCATATTCTTTAATTCAGAGGATTGGTCTTTATGGGTACTGCAGTCCTGTTACGGATACCAATGGCTGCATATCTCACACTAACCATATCAATCTTTTTTGTTTCTGCCTTAAATATTATGATAATCATCATTTTTGTTTGTTAACCACTTAAAACCACTTTTTGCCACTTTTTGGTTTGTTAGCCACCTAAAACAAACATTATTTAGTACCTTTTTACAAAGAAGCCTAACAAGGCTGTCCCCAGGACTCCTCCAATTTCAAATACTGTTGACAAATAACCTGCCTGAGCTTTAGTGTAGTTAAGCTGAAAATCAAAAGAGAACAAACTGTAAAATGCCTGCAATAAGCCCCCCACCCCACCCCCCTTTTATAAGTCCAACCTGGTTATTGGCCCATCTGTCTGCTAAAGAAAAAATATTTTTGACCCTCCCCCCTCCTCTCCTTCCCCCATCCAGCTTCACTGAACATTGAACTTTAAAAAATAGAAATAGGCAACAAATTTAATTTACAAAGTAGAGTGCAAATAAAATGGTTTACTCAGAATAACCTTCTTACAATACATTGCTAATCACAGCATCATCCTTTCAAGCAGGCTTTTAGCCAGGTGGGAGTCCAGGAGTCCTGTGGACGGCCACTTTTCAGAAAAAAAAATAATATGAATAACTGTATGCAAAGTTTTTGTTTAGCATATTTGGAAATCTTTAGTTACCTTTGCACACATAACTGCAGAAAAACACATTGCATGCTTCGCAGGCCCTCCTATAGGGACAAAGTGAGGCCTTCTAAAAAATTTGGACTCCCACTGTTTAAATCCTGGCTATATAAAAAGCCTGCTTTCAAGGGAACGTCCACTCTTACAGCAAGTTTATGTTGAATTGGTTGAAATAATGCCTAAATTCCAAATTTTACAGAAAAAGGGAGAAATAATATTTAATAGTAACAAAAAAGGAAAAGATTAATATGGCTTTTAAATTTTCCATGCGCCACCAGTTTAGATTTTATGACGTGTGATGGTTGCCCAATTGTTCACACAAAAGATCCTCTACTTCCTAACAATAGCAGCAACCATTACACATCTTAACATCTAAAATGGCAAAATGGGAAATTTAAAAGCCATAATCCCTTCCTCTTTTTTTGTTGCTGTTGCTATTTAATTAATAATATATGCTATTTCTCCCTTGTCCCGTAGAATTTGGAATTCAGGCATAATTTAAAAAAATTCAACAACTTGCCCTGAGAGTGGATCGCGAGGTTCCCTTTGTTATTTGTTGTTATTTCATTTACAAATAGACATTTTGCTGTTTATTATATATTCAGTGATATTCAACAGCTTTCTGTTATAAGATCCCTTTTTACTTACTGCTTGGTAAAGGTACATAGGCAGCCACATGTACATACAGTATCGCACTAACTTTACACAGCAACTCGCCCAGCAAAGCTCTGGAACCATCCTGAATACAAAATTGTGTTTAATAATACTAACAAGAACTTGTGAACCTGTGCACCTCACATGCAATGCTTAGTTCCTTGCCCTTGGGTGGGGGATAGGGCCGGCCTCACATGCAATGCAGATCATAAAATAAGTGCAAGTTTACTAAAGGGCTGAGTGCAGATGGTCCTACCCGCAAGGGTCCTATGCATGTGCAATTTTGGACTAGAGTACAGACAAATTTTAGTTCATAGATCTATTGTTTAAATGTTCAACTAAGAACAGATTCATATTGAGAACATACAAGTAAAAATTACTAGGCAAACTGAAGGGGTGCATGGAACAAAGCCCTATGTGACTTTTTTCTGGCTAATAGGCTTCTGGAACTTGATTCTTTATTTGAGATTGGAATTAAAATTTTTGCTATTGTTCAGCTCTATTGCCTATGATTACTAGACAGCTCATTTGAGACAATAATTAAACCTAAATCAAAGTGTGAAAATAACTGGGAAAAAATTTTATGTTGGTTACCTAAAAATATCCCCTAAATATGTCAACTGATGTAATTCTATTCCAAAAAAGTAAAATTTGAAACTAGCTAAAAAACAAAGAGAGATGTTATGATTCTTTGCTGCAGTAAATAGCTGGTAGTTTTATTGGTCTGAGAGCAAAAAAACAATGAAAAATAAGCAGAATAGCCCTAACAGCAAAATAGGAGAGGGGACCAATCTCCACTTAAATTTTAGTTTGAAGACTGAACATTGAGTGCTATCAGGAATTGTGAGACCTTTTGGAAATATTTCAATGCTTGTCTGAAGGTTTTTTGAAAAATTACCTTAAGCTCCAAAGTTGTCTGTATGTATTGCTCCAAAGTGGTTCTGTTTGGCTGCAGTTCCTGTTGTTGTTTTAGCAGGAGTATCACCTAATTCTACAAAAAAGAAATCACATCTGTCATGATTGCATATGTACAAATACAGTAGGATCCTGATTTCTTGAATCCTGGGTTTCTCGAAACTCCAGATTTTTTGAACCAATTTTTGTTTCCCTTGGATAGTGCTTCTGTGTAATTTTTCCCCCGATTTCTTAATCCTCCCAATTTCTTGAAGCAATCCCCCTGGATGGGATGCTAAAGTCCACCACAGGGTTACCCCCAAAATTAAATAATTTGCCAGTACTCATTTTAATTACACATTTGGGTGTAGAGAGGCAATGTGAGAGTAAAGAGATTGATAAAAAAACACAACACAATGGCTACAGCCTGGGCTCAAACCTTAACCTCTTACATAGGACTCCAGCATTAAATGTTATTACCGGTACTTATAAATGTCTTGATTATAATTTTAATTATTAGTTGTTACCTGCAGAAGATTCTGAAATCCCAAGTTCTGAAGGAGTCTGAAGAAACAAATAAACTAAAATTCCAATGCCTCCCTGCAAGAGAAACATTTGTTATAATAGGTTTACCTTATTTCATTCAATAATGGCTTGGGTGGTAAATTATAATCCATTGGGATTTTTATACATTGTAGATCGCCTAACAATATCTCAAGGCATCCGAAAACTCCATAAGTCTAAAAACTTCCCAAAGATTGCCCATCCCAATTCTGGGATGCATTTTGCCAAACACAACTTCGGTGACCACTACTTTTTCCTCAGCCTAATGTTGGTTTAATTGGGGAGGGGGCAGAGGGGAGGTGGGAAGGGGTTGGAGAGCACTGCCATTAGTTAATGAATTTTTGTTTTCTTGCATTGGCTAGAGTTCACAAATTCTTTGAAAGTGAATCAGTTAAGGCTGAAATGTTTAAATTTTTAAATCTAGGCATGGGAAAGTGGTCCATAGGTGTGGCTGTTGTGACATGGAAGTTTTTTACCCACAGACATGAGACTCACACCTATGTTAGTTCGTGCAAAACTGAACAATTTGGAATGCTTGGCTGTTATCATTCAAATAATTCCTTCAAGAAAAAATAACCACTCAGTAATAAAAACCTTTTCACATTTAAAAACTTACTACAATCACAGATGGTATCATGAATATCATCTTCATGTCAGGAGTAAACACAGACTGCAATTGAACCTGTATGGATTAAAAAAAATACTGACTGAGTTCTTTGAATCCTCAAACAGGTTTTCTTTTTATGGTCACATGAACACAGGTACCAAGAATCCACATTCTTACACTAACCAGTTAAAAAACTTCCTTTTAGAAGTACTGAAAATGTCTTAAATCTCCATTTCAATAATGTCAGTTTAACTCTTTGAATCAGGTTTTCAGAACATCTCCAAAAATGTGTTCTTGTATGTTTATATTTTTCCACCAGCGTGTTGAATATGAGATGGCCGATAGCCAACAAAAGAGCATCACATACTGCCAAGTTAGCTATAATCATCTTATATCAGGGATGATTGTTTCTTTTATTTAAGCAACCATGAAATGTCTGTAAGCGTTGCTAATTTTATTTTGTACATAAGTGTACAACAAGTGTTGACCATGGTATAAATAAACAATTGAATAGCTTGGTGCAAAACTATGCTGAGTGACTTTTTTTGGGTGAAAATTTTTTTCCTTCAAAAATGCATGAATTTTTGCATGTACCTTTTAATTTAGTAGTAAAACATTCCCTTGTAATTTTTTTGGCTGGTTAGCGCTTTGTTTCTGAGAAAAATGAGAACAAATTATCGAAGCGTGCGCAATGAATGCAACGAAGCGGAACAAGTTGAGACTACTCTTTAATACCTCAGTCTATTTGGCATGGAAAATATACACTGACATTAAATATTTTGTCCGCAGACATTATCCGTTCCAAGAGGGAAACAGTTTCAAAGTGCGAAGCTTGAGGAAAACTGTGAGAAACAGGTATTATCCAGGGATTGTAAATATCAGTACATGTTTTTTTTAAGCCAAATGGAGGTTACCGTGTTCATTATCCTTCAAATATTTTTGCACAAGAGCAATTTTGGGAGATTGTTTAAGTCTTTAGATTGAGTGTATTCTTGGGGTTAATTATGGGATTTTTGTTTTGGCACGTGGGGAGCTAAGACTGTCGCAAAAATACTCGGCAGGTTCTCAAATTTGGAGCAACTTTTTTTTCCGTTCTAGCAGCTTTTTGTTTTCTGAGCAGTTCCTGGACCGAAGATTCTCTGATTGTTGTTCGAAGGCCATATGAATGTTTCCGACCATTTTTCGAACTTTCTCAAGACAAACGAAGTTTCCCGAAGACTTCCAAGGAAGTTTCGAAGATGTTTGAACTCAATTTCAAGATGGAATATCTTGAGAAACCAATTTTATCATGTGCCCGCGATATTTTCGGCACCAATATGTCCCCCTCCCCACATTTCAGCTGAAATCACTGACAGAATACAGTTACTGTCAAGTCAAGAAGCTGGTAATGATGTGTTATAGGTGAGAACAGACGGTAAAACTCCTAATGACTTAACGGTTTGACAATAAAGGGCTTTTATACTTTACAATGAGGTCATAAACAGCAACATGGCTACTGTTTACCTAGCTGCAAATTGTTGTTGCCTGGCAACTGTGTTGAAATGGGTGAGCTCAACCTTAACTGGTATGCTCAAGGAGCGGTCGCAAATATTTCCGGTCTCATGGACCCCAAATCAAGAGTTATAAACCTGCAAAAATTACATGTAACCTCCGAAAGTAAAATGTATTCTAATTAAGCATTATTCATTTTTGCTATGCATAACACAACATCAGTGGTGGCAACCGTCTTTTTGTTTTCACGCAGGAAGTTTTAAACTTTCCTCCGTTCATTTTAAAGCGACTCATGGAATATCACGAAAATTTTTGTAGAAAAAAATATGCTCGAAAACTTTGCGCGACTTTCACACATTCTACACCTTCCGAAAAAAAGGCAGGCATCGTGTTTCATGGACTATAAAATGATCGCTTGTTGTTGTTGTTTTTTTTTTTTTACTTGTTTCTTCACCCGGGTTCCCTCCGTATCGTGCCTACCCTACCCCCCTTCCGCACCACCACCACCTTCGCCCCCCCCCCCCACCAGCTTTTGTCACCTAGGAATTTTACCTAGGCTTTTTGGAACTATTATAAAAACACCATTGAAGGTTCTTCTTAATAACATTAAGCTGATCTTGGTATTTTCTTAATTTATGCGAACGG
Organism: Oculina patagonica; assembly: GCF_052425735.1. Lineage (NCBI taxonomy): Eukaryota > Metazoa > Cnidaria > Anthozoa > Scleractinia > Oculinidae > Oculina > Oculina patagonica. Next base: position 20,870,064 of record NC_135767.1, read on the forward strand.
CAAATTTCCTCCCTACTCCTAGACTACGAGCAGTCCCTGACTCTGCGAAAAAATAAGGACTGCTCGCAGGTCTACTCCACTCCTAGCCTGCGTAACTGGCGGTTTCTGTCGGAGCCGGTCAACGCCCGCGCGGGCAAGCGGCGAAGACGATGACGAGCAGCGAATCCGCGAGGGGCCTGGGAATGCCTGAAATACGTTGATCGTAGATAGGGACATTCATTTTCCTACGAAATTGAAATATGGCAAATTACAGTTTCTACTTTATATTTTTGCCAAGAAGTAATGAGCAAACGTTTTCAAACTTTATTTTTATCTGCTCCTAAAATGTAATTTTAGCTTTCGTTTTCTATGATGTTTACCCAAAATAAAATTTGCATAGCATAATGTTTCGGTTGTAATCAACTTGACTTTCCCGTAGTCTTGTTGCTTAGGGTCAATGTTTCATTAATCACAGCTTAAGTAAAACTAACACGGGTTCTTGGGACTAATTTAGTGGAGTAAAAAAAACTTCAGAATCTTTTCCCTGCCTTACTAAGAAGACGGTCTGGGTGAAGTGATAGCTAGGAAATGGCAAATTTAAGTCAGTTGAGAAACGACGCGTTGTTTTAAAATGATTTCTTCTCACTTCTCATTACTTGATAAAAAGAAAATATTATGGGAATTAATAAAATGATCACCAAATGGTAAATTGCTTTGATCTTTTGACAAATTCTCCCAAATAATATTATAAAGAAATGAATGGAATTTAGTGAGGAGAATTTGTTTGTGGATATTGGGGCTTGAAGGGTTAACTGATAACTGAAATTCCAGCACCCACGTGTGATCTTTGTTGTACATCTTTCTCTTCATAAGAAAACTATCATCTGCCTTAAATTCCTCCATGTTTGTTCGTGACGCCGCGGGTTTGAAAAATTATTACTAAACATATAAGATAAGATTACAACTTTCGCTGGAGTTTCGGTTCTTTCTGGATGTACAACCCAAGCATGATCTTCCCGCTTGTTTTCACTTTCATAGAGACAGAACTTTGTTGACCTTGATTTGAAGCTACGCGGCCAGAGCAGAATATGTTTACATACTCAACATTGACTAGTCTCGAAACCATTAACAAACGTATTCAGTGTAAAAAAAAGCCGAAAGAAAAAATGAATTTAGAGATCTCGACACATTAAAAACAACTGTATGATAAGGGTTAAAAAAGAATTCTAAAAATGTCAGTGTTTTTGGAAAACGAAACAGTCCAAAATGAAAAATAACTACAAAATTTCATTTTCTAACTTCCCAGAGGAACTTCTGTTTCAGTTTAAGTTTTACGGATATCCGGTTTTTTAGCAGCTTGCGTACACAGGCTAGTTTTTTAGTTTCCAACGCTAACAGTATTAAATAAGCTTGACAGTAAAGCTCATCCTACGTGTTGGTCTTTATCAGTCATTTATTTCAACTGACGTTGGCGTGGTGAGTAAAACTTACCTTGTATTGTATGCCTTTTTATAGAGGGGGACATTATGGTTTGTGGTATTGCGGTACTGACCGATTTTTCATGCGGTATTTCGGTATTTTTAATCTTCAATACGTTATTGCAAAATTGTTCAAACTTTATCTTCGTTCGTATTCTGCCACACGAGTTAAAGGGACTATGTCACCGAATTTACCAGATTTTTAAACAGCCAAAAACATTTTATATTTGTGTCGCATGAAACCTAAAAATAATGGTCAATTTTTATTAAAAATTACTATATTAGAGCACTGAAACTGTTAACAAGCGTCTTTGGCTGCAGATGGCTAGGATGGAAATGGATTGCCATTTGAAAAATTAAGGCTTAACTTTTCGAGTTGTTTCCACGTATCTTCCAAACAATCGATACTTATAGCCGAAGTTTGATTTCTATTCCCAAATAAAGGTTATATCTTCCTTTAGATGTTCAAGCATAGTGTTTTTCATGGGTTAAGTTGCCTACCACTAATTTTAGAACAGTTTACAACAAAATATATACATAGTTTCGTAATGGTAAATGATTTCGTAGTGTCGAAACATTTCATTGAGTTCACGACCAGTTAAAAGTCGTGCATTGTTTTCACGGTCCCACCGCTCGTTTTTGCTTCTCTTTTTTTGCCCTCGCGACAACAAATTAAAACCGCCAGCTGATGCAGGCTAACTATGGCATTGCGTTATTTGCCTATTTTTTTCGGTATTGCGGTGTTCGGCAGACCCATTGTTCCGCGCTATAATTTTTGCCAGTATCACTAAATAGTGCAATTTCTATATTCAGCAATAGATATATACATGAAACTATAGCTGTTATACGGTTTCAGGTGAAATGTGGACGTAGTTTAAAAGAATCTCGTGGTAATAGTTTATTCACATATGTGATCAGTGAAAGGTTGTCACCCACTCCAGAGTTGTGTCACCATATGTTAAGTAATTTTACTGATGTACAAAATTTCTTTCAAAATAAAGAAAACCTTAAACTATTTAATATTTTTCTCACCATAATAATATACCGGAAGTCAACAAGGATGGTTGCGACTATTTTACAACTGAGGAAGATTTTTTAACTGATAGATTATGGACAACAACGTTGTACAAATTGACCGGGTTTTTTTTCCAGTATGTAGCCCTATTTCGTGACGTAACCCCTTTAACGATGTTACAATTTACTTACGAAAGTTTTGTATAGCAGGCAGCGTGGCCGAGTGGTTAGAGCGCCGGACTTGAAATCCGGAGGTCGCTGGTTCAAGTCCCGTTCTGACCACTAGCTGGTGTTATTTTCGGTAGCCCCTAATTCAACTCCTCGGCTTCGCTTGTAAATAGCCAACTGGCCTGCCTCCTGCCAGTTGGGATTCTTAATCATGTTACGTTCATTTACAATATTTGTTTCAGAGTTAGTTTACATTGGCCCTGAAAAGCCCCATTCGGGGAGTGGTCAATTACATATTTATTTATTTATTTATTTAGCCAAAGTTTACTCGTACATTCCAACATTTTGTGAACTTAGCGACAAGGAAATGCCGACCGACTATAGATTGAGACAATATGTGCGGATCCGCATTTGAACGAAAATAATCACGGGGGCGCGGATTTGCTTCAAAAAATGTTACGCATCCTCGGCAGATTTGCGTATACCGCTATTCACCCCCCTCCTCCCCCTTCTTTTACAGTTACACTGACACTTGCAAATTGAAGAAGGCGTCATGAACAACATAGCAGAAATCATAAGAGCCACCAGTATAGCCTTAGCTGTTGCCATGTTTCTTCTCAACACCGGTCGTGCTCTAAAAGCTATCGAGTTATGCAAGGAAAGCTTGGTTTTGCTGAATAGTAAAGCCCTGAGTATAAAGCAACAATTTGGCAAATTGATTTACGGAGCAATCTATAGAACAATGTTCAATGCTTACAGTCATATTCACGATAACGCAAATGCTATAACATATGGAAGGAAACTTCTCGTCATTTACTGCGAGTGGGGTGAGACAGTCAGCGAGGGGAACCTCAGCATAGATCTGGCACGGATATATAAGAGTCAAAGTAAGTATGTTGAGGCAAAAGAACTTAATGAGAGAGCAATCAATATCATGAGAGAAATTGGGGACAAAAGAGGAGAAGCAATCGCAAAAGGAAACCTTGGAATTGTTTGTCACTCTTTCGGTGACTTTGACAAGGCCAAAGAATATCTCGTGAAAGCACTTGCGATCAACATGGAAATTGGTGACAGAGCAGGAGAAGTAGCAAATTACGGAAACCTAGCAGCTGTGTTTCGATCTCTCGGTGACTTCGACAAGGCCAAAGAATATCTCGAGAAAGCACTTGTGATCAACATGGAAATTGGCGACAGAGCAGTAGAAGCAGCAAGTTACGGAAGCCTGGGAACTGTGTTTAAATCCCTCGGTGACTATGTCAAGGCTAAAGAATATCTCGAGAAAGCACTTGCGATCAACATGGAAATTGGTGACAGAGCAGAAGAAGCAGCAAGTTACGGAAACCTGGGAAATGTGTTTAAATCCCTCGGTGACTATGTCAAGGCTAAAGAATATCTCGAGAAATCACTTGTGATCAGCGTGAAAATTGGTGACAGAGCAAAAGAAGCAGCAAATTACGGAAACCTAGCAGCTGTGTTTCGATCTCTCGGTGACTTTGACAAGGCTAAAGAATATCTCGAGAAAGCACTTGTGATCAGCGTGGAAATTGGTCACAGAGCAGGAGAAGCAGTAAGTTACGGAAACCTGGGAACTGTGTTTGAATCCCTTGGTGACTATGTCAAGGCTAAAGAATATCTCGAGAAAGCACTTGCGATCAACATGGAAATTGGTTACAGAGCAGGAGAAGCAGCAAGTTACGGAAACCTGGGAACTGTGTTTAAATCCCTCGGTGACTATGTCAAGGCTAAAGAATATCTCGAGAAATCACTTGTGATCAGCGTGGAAATTGGTGACAGAGCAAAAGAAGCAGCAAATTACACAAACCTGGGAAATGTGTTTCGATCTCTCGGTGACTATGTCAAGGCTAAAGAGTATCACGGGAAAGCACTTGCGATCAACATGGAAATTGGTAACAGAGCAGGAGAAGCAGCAAATTATGAAAACCTGGGAATTGTGTTTCAATCTCTCGGTGACTATGCCAAGGCTAAAGAATATCTTGAGAAAGAACTTGCGATCAAAATGGAAATTGGTGACAGAGCAGGAGAAGCAGAAAGTTACGGAAACCTTGGAACTGTGTTTACATCTCTCCGTGACTATGCCAAGGCTAAAGAATATCTAGAGAAAGCGCTTGCGATCAGTATGGAAACTGGTGACAGAGCAAGAGAAGCAACAAGTTACGAAAACCTTGGAACTGTGTTTATATCTATCTGTGACTATGCAAAGGCTAAAGAATGTCTAGAGAAAGCGCTTGCTATCAGTTTGGAAATAGGTGACAGAGCAGGAGAAGCAACAAATTACGGAAACCTAGGAGCTGTGTTTGAATCTCTCGGTGACTATGTCATGGCAAATGAGTATCACGAGAAAGCACTTACGATCAGAGTGGAAATTGGTGATAGAGCAAGAGAAGCAGCAAATTACAGAAACCTAGGAGATGTGTTTCAATCTCTCGAAAACTATGTCAAGGCTAAAGAATATCATGAGAAATCACTTGTGATCAGCGTGGAAATTGGAGACAGAGCAAGAGAAGCAGCATGTTACGCAAACCTAGGTGCTGTGTTTGAATCTCTCGGTGAATATGTCAAGGCTAAAGAGTATCTCGAGAAAGCACTTGCGATCAACGTGGAAATTGGTGACAGAGCAGAAAAAGCAACAAATTACGGAAACCTGGGAATTGTTTATCTAGCTCTTAGACAATATAGAAAGAGCAAAGAATGTACCGAGAAAGCACTTGCGATCAAAATTGAAATTGGCGACAGAGCAGCAGAAGTAACAGCTTGTGGCAACCTTGGAAGTGTGTTTAAATCCCTTGGTGATAAGGTCAAGGCTAAAGAATATCTCGAGAAAGCACTTGCGATCACAATTGAAATTGGTGATAGAAAAGGAGAGGCCGTCATGCACCGTGAACTAGGAAAGGTGTGTAACATGCTTGATGAATATGTTATAGCTGAAGAACATCTTGAGAAGGCACTTTCAATAAGTAAAGATATTAGAGACGGCGAAGCTGAGTTTGATTGTTATTGTGTTCTTGCATTGACGAAGCTCTCACTCGAAAAGTTCCAGGAAGCTTTTTGCTGCCTCTTTCGAAGTATTGAAAAATGCGAAGATTTGCGAGGTTTAAATTCAGGGAGCGATGAAATCAACATATCTTTTGCAGACATGCATGTTTTTCCCTACGAGTGGCTCAGGGAATGGTTTTGTAATGCTGGATTTGCTTACCATGCTCTGTCTGTTACAGAGATGGGACGGGCTAGAGCCCTAGCAGACTTGATGGCAACTCAGTACTCCGCTGAAACACACATATCAGCTAACCCGCAATCATGGATTGGCATTGAAAATGTCATGACCAAAGAAAACAACTGCACTTGTCTGTACATTTCTTATAGTGCTGAAAGAGTGCTTTTGTTTATTGTCAAGACAAGCGGAGTCGTTTTATTCCGAGAAACGAAAGTGGATAAAAACACTCTTCACAAAAGATTAGCGCAGCCAGCTAAAAATTTGGATGAATTTTTTGCTATCATGGCTAAAAGTTTCCGCAGCTTTGGTATTTTGCCGGAGGAAGTTTGCGAAGATCGATCTTTGAATGACATCGAGACGGCTGAACCTGATTCTTCTCAGGAAGAGAGCCACACAGCTTTGCGAGATGCAAAGGATGAGAAAAATCCCGAACCGAGTTTAACTTTGTTCCACGAAATGCTCATCAATCCTGTGTCCGACTTACTTGACGAGCCTGAAATCATTATTGTTCCTCATCGCAACTTGTACCGTGTTCCATTTGCAGCTTTACTTGATCAAAATGGGAAGTATTTATCAGAGACTTTCAGGATCCGCATCATTCCTTCATTGACGACTCTCAAGCTCATTCAGGACAGCTCTACAGACTATCACAGTCAGACTGGTGCTCTGATAGTGGGTGATCCTGATGTTGGTGAGGTGATTTACTGCGGAAGTACCAATAGAAACTTTGTACCATTGCCTGGTGCAAGAAAGGAAGCAGAGATGATTGGACGACTGCTGGGCGTTCATCCTTTGTTAGGACAACACGCAACTAAGCAGGCAGTACTTCAAAGGATAGATTCAGTGAGTCTGATACATTTTGCTGCACATGGTAGCGCTGAAAGAGGAGAAATTGCCCTTGCGCCTCAAGGCTCTACTTCCGAGATTCCACAAGAAGAAGACTACCTTTTGCAAATGTCTGACATTTCAAAAGTTCAACTGCGAGCTAAGCTGGTAGTACTGAGTTGTTGTCACAGTGGTCGTGGACAAATTAAGGCCGAGGGAGCTGTTGGAATCGCTCGCGCGTTCTTAGGATCCGGTGCGCGCTCAGTGCTAGTGGCACTGTGGGCTTTGGAAGACAGTGCAACAAAGCAGGTCATGAGCTGTTTCTATCATCACCTTGTTCGTGGGGAAAGCGCCAGTGAATCACTTTACAGGGCCATGAAGTGGATGAGAGATAAGAAGTGGTGGAGAGGTAACAGCATTCCCGAGGTTTCCGAGTGGGCACCGTTTATGCTGATTGGAGATAACGTGACATTTGACTTTGGAAAATAAAGAAACGTAAGTTTATAATAGCAAAGAAAACGTTTCATGATTTTGATATGTTGGTTGCCTGTCTTAGTAACATCAAAATTACAGCCATCTTTTATTACATTACGAACAAAGTGATGAGCAAAATGAATGCCCGGACACTTTTAAGTCAAAACACATTTTGTGGGGTGATCAGACCGCTTATTCTTGTGATAAAGATTAGGATACCAGCGCAGCTTAGGTGCTAAACATATGAATGACAAAATAGGTAAATACTACGCCGGCTGTAGTCAAAATACTTTTCCCGACGTTTCGGAAATGCTGCCTTCTTCAGGGGACAAAACTATTTCACCGTTTGACCGCTTATTCTTGTGATCAGTCTCCAAATTGAAAGCTGTTCCTTTCAAAAGCTCCCTATCTATTTTTTTTAAATTCAACAAACAAAAGTAGTCTTTTTAAGCTTATGAGTCCAGTTCAGTCTCCGCTATTGGCTATTTGACATTTAATTTATTTGGACGGTGCTGGAATCCCAGATAGGAAGAAGTGTTTCTGGCCTGACTTCACTACCAGCTCGGATGACAGATAGGAACTTGCACTGCTTTTACTTTATTAAAAACAAGAGAAATTTCATGCTTGATGTTAAGGGAATTTTTTTCGATTAAATTCCTGTAATTCTGATTTGTCCTCATTTTGATGTTGTAGGAAATAAAGACCTCATCAGTGGAGGACTCGATGAAGACAAAATCAAGCATTGCGCGTAGGAACTTCTACGATTTCAGTGTAGAGTAAAAGAAGAAAAGCCTTGATTTTCATTTACGTCCATTATCGGAACAGTTTTTGTTGTTTCAAACTGATTTTAAAGGTGTTTTTCCTCAAAAGTAATCGAAAATATCTTGTAAGAATCGAAAGTGCCAAAAACGTGAAGTTCTAAGTTAAAATGTTAGGAGGATTAAGAACCGGGAAGTGGGGATTGGGGGGGAGGGGGAAAGGCCGTGAAAGGGGTAAGGATGGGAGGGAGGAGCTGAATGATCCGAAAACTGGACCCTTCATTTCGTAGTTTGAAAAATCGGAACGGATCGGGACCGGATAATACGAACAGCAGGTCTCGTGGGAATCGAAAAGCTTATTCGATCTGATTTTTCATTGCTTCGGATCGGTGAAGGTCTTTTTTTTTTTTCGTGGGAGCTGGGGGCGGGGGCATAGAAAAGGGCTCGGTGAATGGGGCTCATTAGTTTCGCGTTTCTAAAACATGTACCGTATCTAGCCCGATCCAGCTCACTTGATTCGTGTCAAAATTTATGTGAAAACGGGGACATAGGAACATATCTAAAGAAGTAACGGGAGGGTTGGGGCAGAGGAAACGCAATCTCAAGGCGCAGATCTGTACCAGTCCCTATTTGTCTTTTCGTTGCGAGATAAGGTTGGATATTTTCCTTTCGTACCTTCTCGTGTTCTCCCGCGCGCCTCAATCTTTTTTTTTTTTCGCGCGCATCTTAATCTGCAATATACCAAAAACACCCAAAAGCGACTGGGCGATTTAGAAAAGACAAAACTGGACTCATAAGGTCGAACATAATAAACTTGTTAATCAAATAGTTGTTATAGAGAAACAAGTCTGCTAAGCTTGACCCTGGGAAGGGGCTCCCATAGATTATGAAAGGGACGGGGATAATGGTTGTCTCGCTTGGCGGTGTGAATTACGGATTCTGGTGTTAGGGTGTTCAGGACAGAACGCAAACATTTTAGCCGTCGAAGAAACGCCGTCATACTTTTTTCGGTCTAGACCGTTCAAGCATAAAAAATGGTATCTTTTGAGGTCACAAAAAAGCTTGAGTCAAACTCACTGAGATAGGCCATTTCCGAGTTACCCTTTGCCTCCGTTTTAAAACGAGTCTACGTGCGAAACCATTCAAATGAAAATGAGTTTGATTTGCATAAAAATGGACCTGTAGGTGAAACTCATTTTCATATGAATGGTTTCGCACGTAGACTCGTTTTGAAATAGAGGCAAAGGGTAACTCGGAAATGGCCTATTGGTCTCCTTTATGGGTTTAATTAAAAGTTTTCGACGAACGTCCAGGTCTCTTTCATATGGGAGTCCCCCTCCAAGGAGCTTGACGCTACTAAAACTTAAACTTAGAGCTATGTATAACAAAAAAGAAACTACAGTAGAACCCCGGTAACTCGAACTCGGATAACTCGAACAACCCCGCTAACTTGAACTAACTTCTATTTCCCTTGGACCCATTTTTCGGTCATTTTTACTCGGTTAACTCGAAACCCCTGCTAACTTAAACTAACTTCTATTTCCCTTGGACCCATTTTTCGGTCATTTTTACTCGGTTAACTCGAAAACCCCGCTAACTTGACCTAACTTCTATTTGCCTTGGACCCATTTTTCAGTCATTTTTACTCGGTTAACTCGAAACCCCCGCTAACTTGAACTAACTTCTATTTGCCTTGGACCCATTTTTCAGTCATTTTTACTCGGCTAACCCGAAACCCGCTAACTCGAACTGTTTTTCGTTTCCCTTCAGAGTTCGAGTTACCGGGGTTCAACTGTATACATTACGAAAAGTGTCAAACATTACTGGTTTATTTAGCATAGTATTGTTGCAACTGCTTTTAATATAGATTTAATAAATCAAAATTATACATGAGCAGATACCAATATTAAAATCAAAGTATATTTTTTCTGTTAACTGAGGTATTTTTTGTTCTGATCTTTTGTTAGTTTTCAGAGCGTTTACATGTGTATGTAAAAGTTTTAGTTGTAGGTAGTAATTGCACATGTATAATGAAGAGCCATTAAAAAACTCATTAATAATTCATAAAGAAAATACAAAAAAAATTAATGTTTAATGAGTGTCTTTATATCTGATAAAGACACGGCTAAACTTTACGTCCAATTTTCTAGGCCAAAATAACCCCAAATCTAAATATTAGTGCAAGAATGAGTTGATCCACATCAGAGGATTTTTAAGCCGTTCAATAAATTCGCAGTTCGTGTTTTATCAAGTCTAAAACACTCGGCTGCGCCTCGTGTTTTAAACTTGATAAAGCACTGCTGCTCATTTATTAAACATTACATAAAATGTGAAAAGAAAAAAACGCATGAGTTGTGCGCACTAAAAATTATTTTTTTTCTTTTAAATATTTTATTGCATCACCGTCGCAAACTTCGGGATGTAAAACAAAAACACGCGAAAACACGCAAAATCACTTCGCGCTTTTCCGGTCCTACTCTTCATTCGACCAACCGGCCTTCGAAAGCACGCCAGGAAAACCTTTAGGTTTTGTTACGCAGTTTTTTGGGGAGGGATCTGCCAGACTTTGACCGAAATAAACTAGTAAGCGCGCGGAAAAACATCTGGTAACCAGGTAACAAATGCCTACAGCCGATCCATATATGGACTGATCATGACCGGTTAAAACTCGTTTATTCTCATGTCTTAGCTCTATGAATGGATTCCCCTTTAAGACATATTTTAACACCCATTGTACTTCTGCTCGCCACTAGATTTTTGCTGTTCTCCATTAATCAAGCTAAAAACAGATTCACGCAGTTTCTGACGCCGTTATAGTCCCCATGAACTGAGCTTGTTTAATGGACTGGTCGATTCTGGAAGCTTTCAGCATTGTGAGGGAGCCTAGAAGTGACATGCCCACCATCAGGTAAAATGGGCCTGCCCAGCCGTACGCGTCAGCGATCCAACCTACGATGGGACCTTCAATTATGGGACCTAATCCGCCAAAACCTGGCAAACACAAAAAATGCCATATACTAAATTAGTTTTTTTAATACAAAATTAATTGAGTGGGTAAACGTAGAGCGCAAAGTTCTGTACCATTATGTAACTAGGTTATAAAATGCTTAAAGAAACATTTCATTTCCTTTTGAAAATCAACAATTACGTTCAGGAGACGCTGTGTCCCAGGGGCCCAGCGCTCTCACCATAAGGCTAATAGCGAGTGTGCTGATAAGGGCCGAAACCGGGCTAAGCTGAGGCCATGTTGTTCAGTTTGGCCTGAGTACCACTAAACCTTTGTCTTTCACTCTGCTAAAGCTCTTAGTTTATTTTTAGTGCGCTAGGCTCCAGATCAAGCAGTCCAGGTTGAACCCCAGCAGGGGTCACTGTGTTGTGTTTTTGGGCAAGACACTTTACTCTCACAGTGCCTCTCTCCACCCAGGTGTACAAATGGGTACTAACGAATTTACTGTTTAGAGTAACCCTGCAATGGACTAGCATCCCATCCAGGGGGAGTAGAAATACTCCTAGTCGTGCCATGCCTCGTAGACAGGGATAAGTTCCGGCTTTGTTAGCCAGTTTGGCACGGGAGCGCAACTTGACAAAATGTTGCAGGAGGGAGGGGGTTGGTAACCCCCACTCATAGACCAGAATCCCACCCAGGGGTAGTAGCAATACTCCTAGCTCCCTTGTACAACAGAAACCGGACTAAGCTGTGGCCATGCTGTCCAGTTTGACCCAAGTCAAGCAGGGCTCGAGACTAATTTTTTTGCTAGCTAGCCTCTTGGCTATCGACAGCTTTGATCTCACTAGCCAACACCAACCTTCTACTAGCCAGAATTCTCAAGCTAATTTAGTGCGCAGAGGCACTTTGCCCTCTTCACTGGCTCTGTTATCATTATCTTTAGCGTTAATTTTAGGTTACTTTTTGGTAATTTCAGCTTGTCCACAGTCTTTGATAATTTTATATGTGACGACAGTGTACTTGTGAGTTCTGTTCTCTCGGAGTCGATTTAGATGCGTGGTTTCCTTTAACTAGCCATTTTGGCTAGTGAAAGTCCCGAACCTACTAGCCAAAACCGCATTTCTACTAGCCTGTGGCTAGTTGGCTACCGTTAATCTCAAGCCCTGCAAGTGCGACTTCACCTTTTAGTTAAAGATATTTTATTCAGAGCTTTATTACTAACCATTCACAAGTCCTGAGGCAGCTGCCTGGGCATTTTCTCGTTCTCCAATCTCAGCAGGTATTGATCCAGTCAAATATGGATCAACGCCACAGTTGCAAGCGCCGGCCAAGAACATAAACATTGCATTAACCATGATTCCCATATGACCCGTGTATTGAAAAAGAGCCATGAAGATGGTGCTGCCAAACAGAGCCAGGGTGACGCCGTAAATGGCTCTGCCTTGAAGAAATCTGAAAGAGAATTATTAAGTTATTTTGTGTTTAAAGTTAGCTGGAAAAGCTGACTCCAGACTGAGAATCTGCCACCCTCCAAAGATTGCCAGTGACTTGAAAGCCATTTGATCCATTTTGGTCTGGGTGTAGAGGGTGTGGTTTGTACAATCTGATCAGCAATAAAAATTAGGTATAATTTTTGAAAGGAATTAATTTTTATGATTGCTATTATTCATCCCTTGTGAAGTTTCATTTAAAAATGTCGAGAATTTGAAGCCATGTCAAATCTTTATGCAAACCAAAGCAGTTCCTGGGTAAGATCTGGTCTGGAATAGGGAATCAATTTTGGGGTCGGGTCTGAAATTGGGACGGAAAATTCAGGAAGTGCACTGTACAACACTGGTCATTGTTTTGTCATGGTATCAGCCATTTAGAATATTGTAATACACAAACAGACATTATTTCGTACCTTTTAACAAGGAAGCCTAACAAGGCTGTCCCCAGGACTCCTCCAATTTCAAATACTGTTGACAAATAACCTGCCTGAGTTTTAGTGTAGTTAAGCTGAAAATTAAAAGAGAACAAACAGTAAAATGCCTGTTATAAGTCCCCCACCCCACCCCCCTCTTATAAGCTCCACCTTGTTATTGGCCCATTTGTCTGCTAAAGAAATAAAGAAAAAATATTTAAGCTATGACCCTTCCCCCTCCCCTCCTTTCCCGATCCAGCTTCACAAAATGTCGAACTTTAATAAAAAGAAATAGGCAACAAATTATGCGCCCCCCCCCCCCCATTTTTCTGGATAATGGACAACTCTTAAAAGTAAGTGAGGTTTGTCATCAATATCAGTGATATTCAACAGCTTTCTGTTATAAGATCCCTTTTTACTTACCGCTTGGTAAAGGTACATAGGCAGCCACATGTACATACAGTATCGCACTAACTTTACACAACAACTTGCCCAGCATAGCTCTGGAACCATCCTGAAAACAAAATTGTATTAATAATGACAAGAACTTGTGAACCTGTGCACCTCACATGCAATGGCTTAGTTCCTTGCCCCTGGGTGGGGGGTAGGGCTGGCTTCGCATGCAATGCAGATAAAAAATAACTGCAAGTTTACTGAAGGGCTGAGCGCAAATGGGTCCTACCTGCTATGGTCCTATACATGTGCAAGTTTAGTATTTTTATTTTTTAGAATTTTAGTACATCTACTGTTTAAATGTTCAACTAAGAACAGATTCATGTTAAACATACAAGTGAAAATTACTAGACAAACTGGAGGGGTGCATGGAACAAAGCCCTATGTGACTTTTTTTTTTTCTAATAGGCTTTTGGAATTTGATTTTATGTTTGAGATTGGGGTCATAATTATATGTTGTAAGTTGTAATTCTGTTCCAAAAAAGTAAAATTTGAAACAAAAAATATTACCAGTCTTAACTGCAGCTGTAAATAACTGGTAGTTTTGCTGGTGCAAGGGCAAAAAGAAGGGAAAACAAGCAAAATATCCCTAACTTGAATTAATTAGGAGAGGGGACTGCACTTCACTTTAAATTTTAGTTTGAAGATTGAACATTGAATGCTATCAGGAACTGTGCATACTTTCGGAAGTATTCCAATAATTGTCTGAAGGTTTTTTGAAAAGTTACCTTAAACTCCAAAGTTGTTTGTACGTTAGTTGGTTCTGTTTGGCTGCAGTTCCTGTTGTTGCTTTAGCAGGAGTATCACCTGATTCTACAAAAGGAAATCAAATCTGTCACAATTGCAATTGTACACATACAGTAGAATCCTGACTTCTAGAACCCTCTGTTTCTCAAAACTCCAGATTTCTTGAACCATTTTTTGTTTCCCTTAAGTAGCACTTCTTTGTAATTTTACCCCCGATTCCTTAAACCTCATAATTTCTTAAGGACATTGCCCTGTATTGCATTGAGCATCCTTACTGTGCAGAATTTTTACGCGTAATTTGTGTGCGCACGTTAACAATATGGCGGCCCTTTCTATGCGGCTTAGTCCACGAGAGAAATAAATCATCACTTTCTAGTGAACGAGTACGGTGACCTATCAATTTTTTCTCATAATTTGGGTGTAGCGTTCACATTCTTTCTGTAAAATTAAAACAGATCAATTTCTATGTTTGAAAAATAAATTATCGCTGGAAAAGTGTACTTTGCCAGTACTCGCATGGGAATTATAAGGGAATTATATGGTACACCTGTCCTCCTGCTCCTAAACGAATATGGTGACCTCACTTTTTTATTTCAAAATTTAAGTTCCCTTAAGGTAATCATTAAGTAGGCAAAGTTTGGTTGAAAATCTATGTTCAGTTCTATTTCGGGGCAATGACTTTAAAGCAATCCCCCTGGATGGGACGTACTAAACCACCATAGGGTTACCCCCAGAATTAAATAATTTGCCAGTACTCATTTATATATTTGAGTGTAGAAAGGCAATATGAGAGTAAAGAGTTTGATATAAGAACAGCACAATGACCACAACCAGGGCTCAAACCCCATGCTCTTGATTCAGACTCCAACATAAAATGTTATTATTTATAAATGTCTTGATTATAATATTTATAAGTTGTTACCTGCAGACGATTCTGAAATTCCAAGTTCTGAAGGAGTCTGAAGAAACAAATAAACTAAAATACCAATGCCTCCCTGCAAGAGAAACATTTAATAGGTTTAACTTATTTCATTCAATAATGGCTTCCAAGGGTGGTATTTTATAATCCATTGGGATTTTTATAGATCACCTAACAATATCTCAAGGCATCCAAAAACTCATAAGTCTAAAAACTTCCCAAAGATTGCGCATCCCAATTCTGGGATTTACCGTACCCAAATTCGCAAGTAGCCAATCAGAAGCGCGATCTACTGTCCTGATATCCTACAATATCAAGTCACTGACCTGATATGCCACCATATCACGGTATATCACCATATCACACGGTCACTTTGAAGAAAAGTGGTGTTTCTGTATGATGGATTGAAAAGAGGTTTTACCAATGAAACAGAACTTCATAATTTAAATTTAGCGGTGTTTAGCGGTCGTAAAAAGAGAACAACTTTCCCGCCAAAACTAAACTTGAGCGTGCTCGCCAGTTGCGCGATGTTTGCCGACAAGTACTGAGACATTCAGACTGAAACAATGGAGTCGGAATTTCAAAATTTTTCGCTTAATTTGATTTTGAAAATTTAGAGAATGAAACTCTAAAAACAAACGAGTGGGAAAAAGGCAGAAGAAGAACTTGGTAAAAGTGTTGAAGACCAAGTCAACACAATTTGCAGTACGTACCTTGCAAGCATGGCTTCAACAGAGCGATAAATATAACCGGATTTTTGGCTGAATTTGGGTACGGCAAATACCTAATCATACCTTTTTGGTACGCTTCGGCTGCATATCAGGCTTGTTTTTCAAGGTTTTGCCATGGGTATTTTGGCTCGACTTCGTCTCGCCAAAATACGAACCATGGCTCGACCAAACTCGCCTGATATGCCGCCGAAGCGTACCAAAAAGGTATGATTAGGTATAAGTATTTTACCAAACACAACTTCGGTGACCACTACTTTTTCCTCAGTCTAATGTTGGTTTAATTGGGGAGGGGGCAGAGAGGAGGTGGGAAGGGGTTGGAGAGCACTGCCATTAGTTAATGAATTTTTGTTTTCTTGCATTGGCTAGAGTTCAAAAAATCTTTGAAAGTGAATCAGGTAAGGCTGAAATAACTCAAATTTTTAAAGCTACGCATGAGAAATTGGTCCATAGCTGTGGCTGTCGCAAGATGGAAGTTTTTGACCTACAGGCATGAGACTCACACCTAAGGCATGTGAGTTGGCCAGCATGTAAATTCATTCAAAACTGAATAATAAAACATTTTGGAATGCTTGGTTGTTTTCATTCAAATAATTCCTTCAAGAAAAAATAACCACTCAGTAAAAAGAAACCTTTTCACATTTCAAAACTTACTACAATCACAGATGGTATCATAAATATCATCTTCATGTCTGGAGTGAACACGGACTGCAATTGAACCTGTATGGATTTTAAAAAAAATTATATGACTGAGTTCTTTGGATCCTCAAACAGGTTGAAGCACAAGTTCCTGGCCTCAACATTCTTACCCTAACCAGCTAAACAAACTTACTTTGGACTAAGTACTAAAAATGTCTTTAATTTTTATTTGCATTAGCATCATTTGAACACTTTGAATCAGTTTTTCTGAGCATCTCCAAAAACGCATTGATCAATAGATGTTTATACCATCAACGTGATAGCCAACAAAGGGTATCACATACTGCCAAGTTGGCTATAATCAACAGTAATGTTTGGGATAATTGTTTCATTAAAAACAACCATGAAATGTCTGTAAATCTTTCTTAACGTAGTTGACCTGCCTCGTACCCAGACGCATCTCTCTCCTTTGTTATTGCAGCGCGAAAAATATGAAGCACCTGAGGAGGAGGCTGCATGGTAGTCGACTATGTTTGTCTGGTATGGTATAAGGGATGATATCCATCGGCTGCTAAACCAATCAAAACTCTGGAATTGTGTTAAATGGGCTGAGTGTTCAGGATTGAGTGTTCTTTGGGTTGTAGGATGAATTATTTTACTACTACAAACACATTCATTGTAAACATACTTACAGCCATTGCCGTCCCCAAGATTCCTCCTGCAAAACTACTGGTCCCAAACAAACCAAATATAGTTGTTCTTTGTTGGTCAGAAAACCAGTTAGTTAGTGACTTCACACAGTTTGGCCAAGCTGTTGACTACATCAACAATACAATAAATAATTGAAAAAATATTTGGTGAAGTTCTAAATGATTCTGGCATTTGTTAGGGTCCCTAATAGGGACGATGGGGGGGGGGGGGGGGATCAGAGCCCAAAATAACCTTTTTACTATGGAGCCCAAAGCCTGAAGTTCTTCACCTGGAGTGCTTTGCTGAAGAGTGTGGATCCCTGAGAATGTCTGCCATAGAGATTGGAGCCCTGTTGTATGGGAGGCCAGAAGTGCTGGAGCCTGGCATTTTTAGACCAGGAGCGCTACACCCCCTTGGTGCCCTGAGTTGTGTTTGCAATTTATATATTTTTTACAAGAAAAGTCATTTTTTTCATTCTCTATCCACAGTTCACATACAATGTACAATGTGATTCATTCACATCTGTGTTCTTCATTTGTCAACTTTGAAATTTAAACATTCTACTTTAACCATTACTGTCAAATGCCGTGATTCCTGTTTAATCAGATACACCTCTTAAAGTGGGGTTGAAGGTGTTACACCACCCCCTATCCCCGTCACGAGAAGACATAGGTAATGTCTTACTTTGCAATCTTTCTTTTAAAGCAAAGCATCGCTAGCCATCCTTTTTAGCACCAGTACTTACACCCCCTCCCCTCCCTCTTTCCACTTCACAAATTATCCTGAATCTATCCCTATTTATGGTTAACATCAATGTATTGTTCCAGAAAATATCCATACCCCTCCCACAGAAGGTTGTTTGGTTTGAATCTCCCCACGTCTCTGGAAATTCCAATTACCCGGTAAGCTCCATATTTTCCTTTAAAAAATTTGGCTTTTGAAACCCCCAGCCCCTCAGAATTGCCAATGACCTTCCATGGGTGGGTATGGATATTTTCTGGTACTACACAATATGACAACATCAATACCCGATTCCCTCTATGGCGCGCGCCTGCAGGGAATAACGGTAGTTGTATTCATCAAACCCTGTGCGAGACTCTGCAATGTGCATCATTGCCGAGTCTCACACATGGTTTGATGAAAACAACTACTGTGATTCCCTGCAGTCGTACGCTATAGAGGGAATCGGGTATTTGGCTTGGAAAAATATCCTTGAAACTATTACATGTACCAACCTGCGCTGTTCCATTCAAGAAAAGGAGTATTGCAAATACTAGTATGCTCTTCCAGAAACCAAAGGTAATCTAAAACCAGATTCAAATTAAGTTATATCAAGATCAACTCCCTTGAAATTAAATAGTATGTCGCATAAATCTGTCATAACTTATCTTAAAACTATCCTTCAGTAATCAGTATGGAATTATTTTGGTAAAATGGAAAGCTACATGTAGCTTTCCCTCAAGTAATAGGAATTTCATCTATGATGATGGGCTATATCTGTAATAATGTGATGATAATGATAATGATGATAAGGATGATGATGATGATGATGACAATGATAATCTAATAATGATAATGATGATGACAACAATGACGATGATGATGACAATGACGATGATAGGTTATAATCTTTCATGGGGATACCCGCTATCTTTAGTGATCCAGAATGCTACAAAAATTAATATGGAAATCAATCACAGAAATTGAAATCAGATTTCTTTTTAAAATCAAAGTTCAAACTTATAAGATGGGGTCACCTCTTACCATTGATAATGCTGAACCTAACAGACATGCAGCCAGTGCCCTCCGAGGTCCATATTTGTCACCAAAAGATGCTAAAGCAATCTGCAAGACCAACAAATTGATTAATGAATCAATGAATTGAAAATGATCGACAAATTTCCAATTTCTCATCAGGAGTCAAACCTGATATAACTAGTCCAGCATCCTACTGTACTTACAGTACCGCTCAGAAATAAGCTTCCCAAAATTAGGCGAAAAACGCGTATGCTTTTGCGCACACTGGCGTATGTGCGTCTGTGTATCTGCGTATGTGTGTCTGCGTATGTCCGTATGTGCGTATAAGGTGCGTATGCGATGGACGCTTATTTCTGAGCGGTACTGTACTGCTAAGATTTGAATGTTGGTGAGTAGCTTATAATAACGTTGTGGTTCAATTTTACCCTTGGTAATTTGTGAACCCTTTGAAAGGATCCTTTTAAGATCCTATAGAATCCTAATGAAATCTTTCAGGATACTGAAGGATCTTTGAAAGGATCTTATATATCAGCAACCTCATTAGATGTTTACAAGATCCTCTTGAAATCCTTGAGGATCCTTAAAAGATCCTTGTCTTCAAGGATCTTTGAAGATCTTTTTAAGATCTTTGAAGATCTTGTCACAGACTAAAAAGTCATCCTTATCAAATGAATGTAATTATCTATACCAACAGACTTTCATACATACCTGCATGAAAGCATAAGGTAATAAGAGGGCTGTGTCCAGGAAACCGAGTTCTGTTCTTGATAGACTGTAAATATTAGCCAGATCTGCCTTGACCTAAAACATAGTGTTATTAAAGAAATCATCATAGCTGAAAACAAAACACTGTAATAATATATTAGGCGTACGATCGTAGTTGGCACCTTTAAACTGGTGCACAGATGACTTATTTTAGGTATGAATAATAAAAGACCTTGGCGTAGACCTATAAAAAAAACTTGACGTATCTTCGGCATGGCGTGACAGGGAATGCACCCTGGCAGTAGTCGGAGTTGATCTGTATTTCCCTTTGTTCCAGATTTGTTATCATAATCCATAAAACAAAGCAAAATACAACTCAGAGCTCCATTGTGAAATCAAACAGGTTTAGAATAATTTTGTCCTGAAATTCATTTAAAACTGGAAATATATTTAAACATTTTTCCAATGACAAACAGTTGTCATAGCTACAGGTTCATCTAAATTACCTTACCCAGTATAAAGAACTGTTTTTTTACGTGGCTTACGTGTTTCTTAATGGACCTAAATATAATTTTAAATCTTTTTTCCCATTCTGTGAACAACGATACGAACCAGGGTTGTAAAAAGGTAACAAAGGCGTACTCGGTGCGAAGGAAACCTTACAAGATTAGAAAATAGTGGCGAAACGTTTTGCAGATTCATGCCTCATTATTTAATACGTTTATAACAACATTTTCTCTCGTTTTGACATTCAAATATGCACCGAATGCTTGCGCTTTTAACAATGCACATTTCCTTGAAATAGCTTACACTTTCTCGCGCAAATCGAGGAATCTTCACGAACGGCAGGCGAAATTTAGATGAGCTTATTTTTACTTAGAACTTACCACTCCCAAGGGCTTCCGAAGTAGATAAGTTGATGCATAACTTAGCCACGTCAGGAAAAGGCAGAATATCTGTCTGCCTTTATAGCCATCCATTGTTATCATAATACAATAACAAAGTTCAGAGGAAAAGCCTAGCGTCACAGTAAATAGAAAGGATGTCCGTCAATGAACAGTCAACGTTGAGTGTCACCCAGCCGCCATTTTGTCTTTGACCGACTGTGAACTGGGGAAGAGTTAATGACGTCATTTTAGATTCCAATCTTCTCTCGACCCAAAAAAGGCCCTCTTCCTGACCTCTTCCTGGCCCTCTTCTGATTTCTTCTGTAACGATTTCCTGGCAAAACTGGATTACCACACCTGTTTTATTTGTAGCTTACTAAAGCAATAAATGCATGTTTCGATGTTTCAAACATCATCATCAGCCATAATGAATATATAAGGTTTACAGAATGATCGTTATTATATATATATATGTAACAGCCTATACAATGAGCCTTTATAAATTCAAATTAACGTAAAATGCAAACTTATTAAAACCACTAAGCTGAAATAGATACAATTAAAAATGTAACGATAAATTGACATGCTCAACTTGTTTGTTGAGTTCTGGATTTAAACGTTCAATATGAAAACTCTCCTTCATTTTAAGTTGTGTGAAAGTCTTAGAAAATCAATAATTTTGAAACTGGAGGCATCACAACTGTCTCGACAATGCCTCGAACAATTACATGTAAGATGTTTGAAACCATTTTGTCCCGAAAAAGATGTTCATTAACACGTGTGTGAAAATGCCTATTGGTTTCACCAATATAACGAGCTCCACAGCTCGCACACGTAAATTGGTTCACAACACGTGATTTTAGAGACTCGGGAATAAAATCCTTAGGACTAAACATACTACTAAGTTTGAATGGAGAGAATATTACTTGTAAAAAGAAAGACACCATTTCTCATGCCATTTTTTGTCGACAGCCAAATAAATAATGGCTGTTTTCGCAGGCTTATCAGCTACAAGCCTGATTGTAAAGTTGCTTTCATCCCGTGATCAACGCTTCAGACGTGACAATATGAACATCAATTGAAAACAATTGCACTAATACATTGGAAAGGTCCAGAATCGAAACTCGAGGTTCCATCATGACAAAATTTTGCTGTCGGGGAACTCAAGCAACCTTATTGTTATTTTCATATAAAATCTCACATTCGATTCGGTGTAAAAATCGTGTGAGGGTCGTGTGACATTCATCATGTTCATTCATTTGTCACGCTTTGGCAAGTTGCATTTAAAAAATTTAAAGGCCAAGAAAGGCGTGAACGTCACCAGGCAACAACCAATCAGAAGACAGTATTTCCCAATAACTAAAAGCTGTTTTCCGTGAACGGCCATTTTGTATCGACGCTGTGTAGGGAAAGTTTTACGTCAAAGAGAAAGCGAAAAAAAGGTGGTTTATCTTGGCAAAATGTCGCGGAGGATTCACCCAGCGTTTCAAACGAAAACAGTCGTCAAACTGGAGTGCAAGTACTGCGAAAGAAGTATTTGTGCTCGCGGTATGCGGGCACTTCTGTTAGCAGACACGAAAGTGGAGTTGTACTCGACCGACTTGCCTCCCGAAAAGTAAGTTTGAAATGTACTTCCTTCTTGTGAATAACAGCGTTTTCTCCAATTTCTCACTTTCTTCTAATACTTCTAACGTCTTTTTTTAGTTCCATTCAGTTGATAGGAACGGATTATTCGACGCAAAACTGCGACTGTCGAATCAAAGATGTCGCCTGTCTTGGATGGTGCGTTGTGATTTCATTTCACGCTCAAATTCCTTGTAATGTTCTCAGTTATTCGGTATTTGTCTGTAATTTTTGTATACCTTTCTTATCCTTTGCTTGTTTTCTTTTTTTATTCTAGTGGAAATGTCGTTGGCTATCATGTGACGCTTCCATGCCAGTCTTGCATTCGTTCGTGTAACAACGGCCATTTCTGGATGTTTCACTCAAGCGCTGTTTATCCCGTGGAAAGATTGGATCAAACAGGTATATAGTATTAAGAAACATTAGGAGTCTTCGTTGACTTCCCATGACTGATAAAAGTTATCAAAGTACTGTGTAGAATAATGCGAAACTTGAAACACGTGGAAAACATACTTGAAACAGCTGTTTGCTTCAAAAGGTGTTAACAACTGGTTTTGTCAAGGAATGGTTTTCTCAAGGTCTAGCGAGATATTGAAAAAAAATCATCAAATTTTTTGACATTAAAGATGCCTATTCTGAACCATACTCCCCCACTATTATTTTCTTTTTGTCTGTATACTGGGTTTTGCAGTTTCCATATTAAACCCTTGGAGTAGGAAATACATGTAAGCCTTTTCACATAGCCATGTTGAGGATCAAGTACATTCAGGGGTGCTTACCATTTAACCAAAACTCTCAGACATTTCATTTGGAAAGTAAATGGCTCACAGACTATGCCTTATTAAAGGCAGTCCTTTTATTCTGGTTGGTATGAGCCGTCTGAAAATTCTGTTTCATTTGTTCATTTCTCCCATTTCCAATCTGCATTCAAGCAAAAACTAGAAACTGAATTATAAATGAAAACTGCTTTTGGAAAATTGTTTATTCCAGTCAACTCCAGCTAATGATAAACACCGAGCTACGTTTGTGATCGTCAGGTCAAAATAACATCCACTGCATGAACAAGTTATTTATGTATGGGACAGTAGTAAGAATAGTTTTATAAGATACATTCCAGCACATACATAGTACATGCATTTACAGATTTCAGGGAAGCTTACAGAAGCTTATTTTTTCAAGAACACTTAATAAAGTAGATTACAGAAATACTAAATTGTAGTCAAGAGCTAGATCATGATTGGTACAAATTAATTCCTGGACGTCTAACTGTCTAATTTCAAAGCACTGAATGGAAAAGTCCTGGAAAATTGTTTGTGAAAAAGGGTACAAACCCTGAAAGTACAAACAAACATGTTCCCCCCCCCCCCCGGGTCACCCTTGGTATCATCAAACAAGTAAGCATGATGTATTACGGTGTATTCATTGACCTTTTGTTTGCTTTTTTAGGAATTCAAATTATGCTTTGGGGATCTCTTCCAAACACAAAGGAAGACAATGAACTGAGTGATGACGACCTCATGATGGAAGAATGCTGCAGATGAATATTATAAATTTGTAAATAGAACAGGCAGAAAAATAATATTTATATATCAATGATACAAAATACATGTAAATATACAGAAAGCAATTGACTGGAAAATGCACAAGACAGTGTAGATGTGTCCAGTCACACATCGATATCTATCATCGCTAAAATCGAGATTGATCCATGGAATGGTTTTGTGGTTAAGAACTGTTTGGTTTCAATGGACCATACCGCTTGGATGAGCTACTTCAGAAATTAAAAAAAAGTACAATGGTGGAACAAGTGTATGGAGCCAGATAATTGATTTGTATTCAGAGCAGTTTTTACTTGAGTGTCAAAAGTACATGTAGTTCGCATTTGCTAGTCATATTAGCTAGTGCTTGGCCTATTTGGCCTAGAAATTAAAACTTTGCCACTTTCTTGTTGAGGTAGAAGTGAAATTTGACTTCCTTGTATACCGGTGCATTTTTCTGCACTGTGCACTGGTTTCTTGATTTTGCTTAAAGTTTTGCTTGACACACTGGGTTATCTGTGTCCTTTGTCATTGGCCAGATCAAGTGATTTAACACTTTGGTTTTACAACATGCACTCAGTTGAAAACTTCTCTAAAGCACTTACAAACAGAAAGAGGAAATAGTGGTACCAGTATATATTTTTTAAAAAATCAGACCAGTCAATAATTTTGTTGGAAGTTTTGTAATTAATTTATTAGAAGTACTGACAGTTATGTTGAATGCACTTTTGTCAGTAGCTGGGGAGCAGATGTTGTATGTAACAAGGCTCCAGATAGATTGGTGACATAACATCTTATAAGTATAAAGAAAGTACTTTTTCTCTCAAACTTTTACAAGCTGTTAAGGAAAGCTTTTACAGCAATTATTTTTTTCTTAGAAGGTAATGACTTATTTGTGTATCTAAGAAAATAATTATTATTCCAACGTAGCTAGTTGGAAGGTTATACCTATGTCAATGTGCAAGGTACAAAACTTAACTCAGAAAAAAATAAAAACAGCTATTAATAGTACAGTTACTTATAAAGTAACTCAAACTACTATTAAAAGCATTTCAATAAATAAACGTTGTTGTTGAATTTTTAAGTCTGTTGTCTTGTTTCTTTGAGTTTGGCCTATTTGGGCGCAATGTGAATCTCTTTTTGAGCGCCGAAGGTGCAAAGTAAGCTGCTGGGCGAGTGAAACTAGTGGGATCGTGCCTTTGGCGCTCGAAGAGAGATTCACATTAAGGTTATACGGCTTTCAGTGATTCATGCATAGCGGCTATCTTTCAACATCTTTGTTTCAACATGTTAAACAAACAATCGAGACATTGAAAATAGCCATTAATCACAGCAAACAATTAAAACAAGCATGACCTTCTGAACTTGTGGCAACCTCGTTCCCAGGGTCTCCCTCTCCTTGCCCCCAAGATCTCTTGGGGGTGGGGAGATAGAGACCCTGGGAACGAGGTTGAACTTTGTGGGCTCATTTGCATGAAACAAACACTGCTATAAATCAGTTTTGATCAGCTCATTTCAAACAGCACATTAATTGTTGTAAGACAGACGTAGAAAAAAGTGGCTATGCATGGAACACTGAAAGTGGGTGTAAACTCCTGTTTGGTTTGAGTAATTGTGTTAAGGTTGCAGCGTTTGATCAAGTGAATCCTGCAATGCCAGCAAGGCGCTTCTCCAGGGCAATAGCCAGAGACAAGATCTCGCTTAGGGGGGCTTGGGGCATTCGATTTCTCCAGAAAATCTTGAAGTCTAGAAGCTCTGAAACGCGGTTTTAAACATCTTTCATAAGAAAATATCAACCTTGTTCAACTGGGAGTTGTTTTGAATTCCCAACTAAACTTAATTTTGTTTCAAGTTGGGGTAAAAGTCTGGATGAGGCAAGTAAATTGTCTTGCTTCTAATGCTAGTTACAGCCCTGTTTCAACTGAAAGGGGTAAATTGACACAAAAGTCTTACTCCATAAAATTAGGGAAGCATGTAAACAAGTAAAGTAAATTGTAACTACGGTAAGTATTTTTATATCTAATTTATGCATGTACATTTTGTTTTTATTTTGTATCTATTTTTATAGTTGATGTGATGTCTTAAACGATTTTATCAGTTCAAAAACCCAACAAATCAAAAAAACATTGTAAAACTAAAAAAAAATAGCAAAGATATCAAAAAACTCTATGATCATAATGGGCCACCATACTAGCAACAAATCAATAGAAAACTTCTAATGCTTTAGTGAGAGCAGTGGGTATTTAACCACAAGAAATTTCTTTATGACACCTTGCTTTGAAAATTTTTCTGAAACCCTGAGTATATAAGTATTGAATCTAGTGACATTTCTCTCGACTGTGTCTGGATGATATGTCAAGATGGCACAACCTAGACTGTCTGAGAACACGTAAGTGGTGGATTACAATAAATGACTATACAGATTGCGCAACTTTGACAACTAGAATTTTAATTGTTTAGATCTCAGACTCAAAAAAAGAACTACAGTCTTCATCTTCACAAGATCACAGTTTTTTAAAAAAATATATAATCATGGTTAAACAGTAAATCCAGGTATCTGCACATATAAACAATTGTACAGTACTGCCAAGGGTAAATATATTAACTATTATTGTTCATTTCAAATTTAATGCAGCTAGGCCAACAGCAGCTTTTGCGAGATCCATTGTAAAGCCGGCAAGATTCCGGATGTGTCCAAATCGACTTGCAATACACAAGTCCAAAAAGGCCTTTGAAGAAAAGGTATAATTTACATCCTGAAAAGTCTGTACCACATTAATATTTTTATGAAGGTTGAGCTGAGAATATAATAATTTCCTATAAATCAATCAGTAACACATATTTCACATTTCTATGAAATGTATAGATAAATTATACAAATTTTTTTCGATAACAAAGCCTAAACCTTACATGAATGAAAATTTCAACAAAACCTATTAACTTTACTACACTAGTCTAAACCATAAATAATAGTTCACAGTAGATCTAACCATAACATAACATTACAATAATATGCACATTCAAAAAATTATTTATGTTTATAGTTCTTCCTCGATCAAGGCGATGTTTCTAAGCAATGTTCAGCCAAACTCCATCCAAAGCCGAAAGTACACCGACAACGCCTCCAAATTAACAGCTGACTATTCATCGATGCTTGGCTTGGGAGTCCCCCTTCAAGGTCTTCAAGATGAACTTGTAATTTTCTATATATATGTAGATATATGACGGATCTAACTATAGTTCCTAGACTGATATTATTAACACTAACTATGAATTAGTTCCGCAGAGTGCTATGATTCTTTTTTAATAGAATGCGTAGTTATTCCATTTTCCAAGGCTTCGCCTCCAGAACAGTGATTTTCTTGTAGTGATCCATTCGCTAAAGATGTCGTGACAGCCGTCAGAAGCACCGCTTGATTTTCAGTGTTTGAGTTCGTAAATTGAACATTAATTTCTGAAGGCACCGTTATTCCTCCGTTAGCGAAGAGAGATCTTAAAACGTTCAACTCCTTTTGTAGTAAAGAAACCTTGTTACGTAATTCTTCGTTTTCTTTCGATAAATCCACAACTCTTTTGCGAGTTTCCTCGATTCGCTCCTTAGCTTTCATACGGCTCTTCCTAACGGCGATGTTATTTCTCTCTCGCTTTTTCATGTAATCTTCGTCTTCTACCTTGCCCGCAGGACGCTTGACTCCTTTTGATGTCTTAGAATCTGTATTTTCAGTCGATGACTCCATTATTATACCGTGGTTTATAGCAGGTCTTCTGCAGGAACGGTTTTCACCTCGATTACCTAATTCTGTGTTTGAAGCTATAAAAAAGTTCGAAGCTTGCGCAATCATTTCAACGATTGCGCAAACAGCTTAGCAGCCTAGCCGTGCGCAGTTTGATCAGCGCATATAAAATGCTACTTTGACGCTGTGTAAAGTATACGTGGACTCATCCATTGGTTGGGGCGGGGCGGGGGGCTGGTGAAAGGAGGGGTCAGGAACAGTTTTTCGTTAAAAACTAGCCTAGTTATGAAGACACTGAAGGAGAAATCCCTTGAAGAAACTTATTTATGATACGAATATGAAAAGAATCAGGGAAAAGAGGGACTAAGCAAGCTAAAAGAAAGTTAATTTTGGTCATAATAAATGAAATTAAAAAGGTCATTTATTTTTCGACAGCACAAGTTATCAGCGAAATAAGTCGCAAAGAAAGGCAACCTGTAGTTGCCAGTTGTAGGAATTTCAGCCATGCTGGCATTTTTAGCGGCAAATTTTTAAATTTCGTCTTTTTTTTAGAACCGTTCAAATTGAGAACTTCACGGGAATAAGTATTACGTTTTGTATGCGAAGTCGTTCTATTCTTTTGTACGTGTGAAATGCGACGTGCGGGACGACTCGATAAAGTATTATTTTGATGAAATTTAGCCCAACTTCAAAAGTCGCTAAAAACAAATGAATCTCATCAGAAACAGCTGGGAAAATTCCCGCATTTGACAGATAAGGGGGCATGCAACCTTTGGGCGTGCAAAAATCACACAGTGGTGGAGAATCGAAGCCGAATGCATGTGCACTGCGATGAAACTTAAGCTGATTGGTGAATTAAAGACAATAGTGACAATTGAACCATTCAAAAGAAAGTATTCCGTGAAACAACACGAGGTGATAGCACAAAATGTATAAAAGGGCAGCAGAAATTATTCAAAGGCCTCTTACCTCGTGCTAGCTGTACAACTTGCGAAGTCAACCAAGATCTTTGAGAGAAAGAAAGCTCCTGACAAGATGTCTGGTCGCGGAAAAGGCGGAAAAGGTTTAGGCAAAGGAGGCGCAAAACGGCACAGAAAAATCCTGCGAGACAACATCCAGGGGATTACTAAGCCAGCTATTCGACGTTTAGCAAGAAGAGGTGGAGTGAAGCGCATATCAGGTCTGATTTATGAAGAAACCCGCGGAGTTCTAAAAGTCTTTCTGGAAAACGTGATTCGCGACGCTGTAACGTACACCGAACACGCCAAACGTAAAACTGTCACCGCTATGGACGTCGTGTACGCGTTGAAACGACAAGGACGCACGCTCTACGGATTTGGCGGTTGAAGAAACGAAAAGGACGAGATAGGTATCATACGACGCAATGAGATGGACCTTGGAGTGTACAAGTAATTTGACTTATTAGAATGAAATATTATTTATCATGTTTTGACTTTCAGCCGGCCTGAAGATTTTAATTTCAGTTGTTTTAATTTTGCTTTCACCTTGTCGCGTACAGTAAACAGACATTCACAAAGTGACGATATACGATTAATTTCCAATGTGTAATAATTTCTAGAGGTTTTAGCCTCAGTTTGTAAATTTTTTTCCTTATAAATTGTGTATATTATGTATTTTTTTGACATTGTTGCTACAGAATGGAGGACTTGTATTAAGTTGCCGATAACTTTTTCTTCTGTCACTGTAAAGATTACCACTAATTGTGTATATACTGTAGATTGTACAGCCTAATTAAAATTTATTACAATGCTACTAAACAGCTTGTAGAAATGCGTTATTTTGTTGTATTGGCTAAATGGCTTCCATTTTATGATCATTTAATCAGCTTGGGATCCCGCTTGAGGGTATATCCTAAACGGGGCCTATACGGGGAGGCTCCGCCCGAAAGGGGTACCTTTATCATATCAAGCTTTCTGTATGTTAGAGGGTAAGGATTTCACAAGTTTAGGTATATGAACGTAGGGAAATCTTTGTTCGGGTACTAAAACGGGCTTTGAATTAAAACAGATTAAACAAACGCACCTTATTTGAGGAGATAGTTTTTCTCAAAGGATTAGTATAATTTAGAGAAATGAGAACTATTGAAAATTAATTCCCTAAGAAAATAATTTTGCACCCAAATCGCGAAAATAAAGGCCCACGAATCATACCGACCTTTTTTCGAGAGCCTGCGAAAATTAATACCAATAAGGTAGTAGATTGACACCAAACAGTCCCCCTGACAACCTTGGGTGCTTTTGCGTGGGAGTTAACTGTCTGGTGGTGTGACAAAAATAATTTTCCTTCTTTTATCCCTTCTTTAAACCTCTTAAAATCTCACTCAAATTCACATTTACCCCGCCTTAACTTATTAAGCGCTACATAGAGTGATTTCATTTAACCCGTGAAACAATATCTACCAGTTTGTGCGTAATAGTCAAAAGAAAACAAAAGAAACAATGGAATTTGTGTGTAATATTATCTAAAAGTGTAATAACTATTTCACGGGTTTACTGAAATCACTCTAAAAAACGTATATGAAAAGGCATACGAAAGGGTACCTTTTTTGTCAAGGTGGTATACAAAGGATAAGGGGTTCCGTTGAATCTTCGGCGGAGCCTCCCCCTTTTTTTTTTTTTTTTTTGAGTACCTCCCCCCGATAAGGCAAAGCGCTGCAAAACCGCAATTTTGCTGGCTGTATTCTGTTTCGTTGACGTTTGTTGAATAATAAAACAAGTTTCCTGCTCAATGTTGCGAAATTTCGTGTAGCTATAGCTTTCTCGTGTAACGTTTTTCAGTTTAAACGAAATATAGAATTAGCCTCAATGGGACAATTTAAAGATCAGACTTTCTCATTACATTTTTTTTTTGATTTTATACAAAATATGGCGGGGGAATGACATCATAAAGTAGGCACTATAATTTTATTTTCGTTTGACTGAATATTTGAAGCAGTTTTGAACAAGCCATATTGGGAATTCAAAACAAAAAAAAAATATCATTGAAATATATCAATTGGACTTACCACTTTTAAATTAACACATTCTTTCCTGCAGATTTAATCCAATCAACAACAACAACAAGCTTTATTTGCATGACTGTAAATTTGTTACAATCAGAAACCAACTGAAGGCTGTTCTCTGCTTTTGATTGGATAATGACTGCACGGAAGAATGTGAATTAATAAAAGTGATCACACTTTTGAGCTCCTTGGGGCCTGTTTATATGGAGGAGAGTTGTCCCTGGTAGGACAGTTACCCTGTCCCCCGAGCCATCTTTTACCGAGCGTTTATATGAGAAAGTTGTCCCTGTTGACCGAGCCAAAACTTGACCCTGTCGGTTCAAAAGACTGGCGAGAGTTATTTTGAAAAATCTATTATGACGGCCATTTCTAAAATCAGGAACGCTGAAACATTGACGAAGACCATTTTGGACAAATTTACCGCCGACTTCGATTTTGTTTTGGCCGATTGCAGCATTTGCGCATGCTCCGTATGTGTCAACTTGTCCCTGGTAGGCGAGGCAAAAATAACAAAACTGTTTATATGGAAAAAAGTTGGCTCGCTCCCCAGGGTCAGCCTACCTTCAAAGCGAGTGACTCTCCTCCCAGGGTCACCCTGTCCCCCGAGTCAACTTTGCAATTTCTCATATAAACGGTTCGCAGCTATTTATAAAGAAACGTATGAAAAGCTATCTCGCCCGGGGTGGCTCGGTATGGAGGGTAACCCTCCTACCAGGGACAACTCTCCTCCATATAAACAGGCCCTTGCTGTAAAAGTAGTATGCCGTCTAGCATCTCCAAAAAAAACAACAAAGATAAGAGGTTCGCGCAAAACACACGAATCTATGAAACTGAAAAACTTTGGACTGAAAGACAGGTTGCAAAATTTAATGAAAATAACTAAATTAACGAAATAACAAGCTGGCAACAAAAATATCAAAAATTACAAAACGAAAATAGGACAACAATAACAAATCTATTTAAACAACTTTTAATTAACGAACTGTAAGGAGTGGCCCTGCAAATTAAACGGAAATAGCAAAAGTAAAAATAAAAAATACGAATTTTTTTTTCTTTTAGTTAGTTTCGATACATTTGTGTTTCTCTCTGCCCTTAAATTATTTGCCTATATTTGCTAATTTCTTTCTATCTTGAAGTCATTTGCAAAGATTTGTTATTTTTACGCTAATTTTCGTTTTGTTCGTGAACTACCCTTCTTTATTATTGTTATTATTTTTAAAAATTTTCCATTATTATACAGAATAAAGACAAGATCTTCCGTCCCCCTCCGTTTGAAAGCTAGAGGGTACCACTATATAAAGTTCGTTCGTTCGTTCGTTTGTTTGTACGTTCGTTAGTTCGTTCGTTCGTTTGTTCTTTTGTTCGTTCGTTCGTCCCTTCGTTCGCTCGCCTTTGATCGTTTTGTACATCTGAGACCCTTTAATAACTGAAACACCGGTCACCTGGTGCACTCTACTTAATGATAAATTTCAAAACGGATGGGCTGTGTTTTGTGTCAATTTGTTAGACAAATTACCCCATTTCCGAAAACGTGGTAAAATTGATTTGAAGATAGTTATACGGAAACCGAGCAGCTATGACGTCAGAACCGACCACACAAAGGGAAATAAATCTTTTAAAAGAACTAAAAAACTAAACAAACTCCCTTGAAAAATACTCCCACTTGCTTTGTATTTTGCGTAGAAAATTGTAAACATTATTTTAATCAGCGATACATCGATCAGCTAAATATTGATGGCATGCTTTTGCAAAGTTAATTGGCCAAGATTTTACCAGACCAAATTCGCTCGTTTTTATCGATAATGCAAATTGCAAAATTTATTGTATAAGACCGCCGTGAGATTCTTTGTTTCGCCATATTGGTACCTACTGATACCGCTTAAGAGCGTTTCATTCATTAGTAGCTTTGTATACACTTGAACTGACAGAATTTTTATCCGAATGTCACAACGTCATTCAAGCGATACAGGGGTCATGAAAGTACCTTTGTCCGTGGAGTCAATCAGAGCACATTTCAAACAAAAACAAACCTCGATAACGCTCTAATCCGCAACGGCGCGCCAAACAATTCTTTCTGTCCACAGGAGCTTTTGATTCCATTCATTTGGCATTCAGAGAATTCGAGCTTTATTAGATCAAAACTGACAGAAAATGGCATAAGAAAGCTACTTCGTCTGCAGAATAAGTGGGTTTTGGTACCATATCGTCGGGGATAAAGGTGAGAAAGTCGTCGTGTTTTTAGTTATTTTGTCTGTTTACTGAATGACTCAGTCAAGCGAATTAGAAAAACAAGTTGTTCGAGTCCCGCAACAAATTATTCATTTACTTTGGATTGTTCAAGTTTTTATTCAATTTCTTATCAGTATGATTGTGTTCCAGACTACAGAATTTCGCTAAACTCCTAACTGTAACAATTTGAAGTGAGTTTGACATTTATTTTTCCTCATAAACAAATGCATCATTCCGAAACTGTTACTGACAAAACTTAAATGTTTTGAATCCATAATTTAACAACAATTCTGTTTTTCTTTTATTTGTTGAGTTATAAATACAATATGCATCTCTTAACAAAAAAAGTTCTTAGAAAGTGTTTATGAGCAGAAGTTAACTCAAATCAGATCTATTTCGTTACGCCAGGGGCGCAGATGTTTGCCTGTATGCAATCTACATTATTTAGCATTGCGTCGATTTTGCGTCTATTCAGTCTGTTACCAGACTTGCAAACCCAGATCTCAGACTGATATTTTCAATCGCGGGCATCCCGGCAATTTATCTTACGAATGCTGTGATTATCGGTTAATCATGCTCGGTTTAAAATTATCTGCAAAGCGTGCTAAACGTTTGTGTTACGAGAGAGCTAAGGTCATGAAAGTCAAGATTGTTTTTTATCGTTTTACACACATCGTTAAACACGGGTTTTTGTTTTACATAAATTGTACGAAACATGTTTCAGTAATACCAAAAGAAATTGCGCGACTGAGATTTGCAGCTTTTCAACTTAACAAGACTGCCTAAATATTGTAAAGGTATTTTAAATTCAAGTGTTTGATACATCGCGTGATCGAGCTGTTGAGTTTAATCTAATTATCGCTTGTAACCGACAACCACTCATTTGATTCTGTTTTTCGCGTGAGCATTTTAGGGTTGTTTACAAGAGGTAGGATATTGTGGGTCCTGGGGGGGGGTAGAGGTTGGGGTTTTATTTTTTTTTTTTTTTTTGGGGAAAAAAAAGTTAATGGCTTTTCAAGGGTATTCGATCGTATGTATGGAAGGAATACGCGATCCTGCGATCGTGTGGAGAAATAAGTATCATATCAGTGGCTCAAATAAATTAATTTTCTTTCTAAACTTTGGCATGCATCTTTTAGTTAATCGAATTCTCTCTCTTGCTAATATTTAATAAATCGCGATGCTAAAGCTTAAGTAACCATCGGCTGTGACGATCCTTGAATATCAAGAGAATAAAAGAAATGAAAATTGCTTCAACTGTTCAAGCTGCAGGGTCGGCCAGGGGGTATAAGTGGTATACCAATATACCTAAAAAACATGTACCCAGTACACCCAAAATTGTCCCTCAAAATCATGCTAAATACTGACCAAACTTTGGAAAAATACAATATATATACTTTATAAAAGGCCCACTGATTTTAGAGTAAAAATACTATATACCCTTTTTTAAATTCCCCTGTATACCGTATACCTAAAAACCCTGGCCGACCCCGGAGCTGGGCATTTTTTTGTTATTTTTTAAACCGCTGATGAATAAATTTCATCCCTGCGGCCTCTCGGTTTCGACCGTTTCGATCACTACTGGAACTCAATGGAGGCAGACCGTTGCATTTGTTTAGAGGAATCCTGACTTGCAATAAAGCCTACGATCTCTGTTTTTACGAAAATGCAAATTTGCGACCTTCATATACCCCCCTCCGGTAAAAACCCCCAGCAGCGCTATCCAATCTGCAACATTATCGATTTCATATAACACTCGATCTCAGCGTGAGAGAAAGAATTAATAAACATTTTAAAACCTTGCCTCGGGAAATCGAAGCTGAATTCTCGTTTATTTGGTATTGTAAGGCGTTTTACTTCTCTTATCTAAGAAACTTTACACTTCTGTATAAGATGCCACGTGAGGATCGAGTATTTTACTATTTTTTTAGTGATATTTTTGGGTGATTAGAAAATAATGTGTTTTTGATGGTCGGCCAACCTTGCCGACTGCAACCGCATTGCATGTCTGCTTCCATGTTAGATTTATTTAAATATTTACAAATTTCATCAGACCTTTTTTATAGGTCTAACACGTAATTTCACTAAATGCAAAATTTTCGGCTTTCTCCAGTAGTTCTTGAAAATTTTTTTTAGAAAGAGAAATCTCTCACTGAGCCCGCGATCCCTGTGCGCTGACATGCGCGCCTAAAATACCCAACTTTTCAACAAACTTGTCACAAGCGGCGAAAATTGGCAAAATGAACTCCAAAATGCAGCGGAAAGGTTAGATAAACTTACATTTCCTTTCCTAAGCACACCAAGGAAGTGGTTAACTTACTGATTTGCTATGATTCGTTTCAGTTCTTGCAATACAAGCGAAGAAAAAGAGGTATAAAGCGCCGAAAGCACGCATGAGGCCTGAAGATAGCAAGACCAAACCGAAAAGGTAAAACGATTTACAACGAGATAGCTGTGAATTTTTTACACAGGCCAAAGTTTGATGGATGTTCTCTGTTTTCTGTTGTGTCTAGCGGGAGTGTGTCTAGTTTCAACGATGAAGATTACGAAGTGGACGAAAATTCCGACGAGGAAGAACAAGAAGAACCGGGCGATTATATCAAAGGTACATACGTCAGTCAGCGTAAACAAGGGAATCTTGCAATTTTCAAGTGGCTTTACAATTCCTTTCGCGTTTTATTTACAAGGAAAGAGATCTAAACCCGAGTAAATTATTAATACGCCTGCTGAGACGCAAAGAAGTTTATTCCCCATTACTTTGTTGCTGTAAATTTTGCTATAAAATTTGGTCGACAGTGCACCTAATGTATGTGTTGAAAAAGACAAGCTCATATAAAATTAATTTTCTAGGAAGCTGGAAAATTATGCTGCTCTAAAGCCTTAACTCGTATTAAAAGGGTTTGAACGTGATCTGCTTAGATTCTTCCTTTGAAATATTGCGGCCGATTTTATTGTCAGGAAGTATGGTCCAGTTATTTTTGAGAGGATCAGTAACACGAATTTTGTGCGATAAAGGAATTTGTTTTCGCGATTTTTTTATGTACATGTACATAAACTTCAATTGACTGACCGAGTTCAACTTGAATACGGTAAATAGCTGTAATAAAACCAAATCTTGTAGTCATTAAACAATACCACTTTGAAAGCATTTTCAAAGTGTCACTAAGCCCTATTGTATGTTTTCCAGTAAGTGGAATACTGTTTTGAGAAAATAATAAATATGCGTCCATTTTGTTTTAGCGGCTGAAGAATTGTTTTGTTTGAAATGATAATGTGCTAATTATCCTCTGTATATATCAAAGACAATAATTTTAAAGCACAATGGTGAGGTTTTTGTCTGCTTGATTAATTTTGTCATATATGGTATTATTCTGTTCTGAATTATGGCAATATTTATTTTGAATTCCTATATATTTCTTCACAATGTTGGACATCAGGCCTCTTTCTAATAGCTACTGTTCTATACTGCTCAAAATATCGGGCTTTTCGCAGACTCATTGTGGTAAAAATTTTGGATTGCTCATGAGAGAAGCTAACTGTGCTATCATATCATCCTCTTTCTGGTAGATTTTTTCATTGTTTTTATTTTCGGATAAGTTTTAAGAAATAATCTTTACATACATAAACAGGAAATTCTGTCGCCAAAAACTGAATGAATGGTATTCTAATTTTACCATCAGAGTGCAAAACTTTTACAAAACACACCACAAATATAATTGCATTTATGCAAATTGTCTGAAAGGTGAGACAGTTACGTTGCAAGACACCGAAAAAAACTACATTTAATACTAGAAGTTTATTGTAGCTGTCAATTCTTTGTTATTAAAACACCTTGACTTATTTTTATGGTGAATTGCAATCAAAATAGTATAAGCTGCAATGAGTTAAAAGGCGCAACAAATTTGAATGTCAGTGTGTGTTTTATTCAAAATAATTTTTAAAACAAATTAGATCCAGTGCAGACTCGCATTAGCTAAAGAGCCATGTTTTGCTCATACTGTCTGATACCCAAAAAGCAAGCATGTTATTGCAGAAGGTAATTGTATTTTACACCTGTGCTTGTAGGAATTGTGTCTCCTCTTAGAAGCCTGGTAGCCAAAGGCTATAAAAATTTAGATAGAGCTACATGTGCCCTTAACTAGCTATTGTTCATGGAGTTTTTGCGTCACAGTCTAATTTTTTACCCTATTTCACGCTTCACAGACTAATTTTGGTCCTTTTCACGAGTCACTCATAAACCCTTTGGGGGCTACCCTTTGCTATGTACAACTGGTAAAGACATAAACATGTTATTAACACCTGGCACCTGCTGGAGCTGCGGAGGTATTCTGTCATGAGTCTATATGCAAAATTCCTCCTGTCCTCCGGGGATGGGTGGGGGGTACTTCCATTTGAAAGAAATGGGAATGGTTATCAAAAAATTTGAATTCAACTCCTTAAAGGAACTACATCACAGACACACATTTTAAAAATTGCAGTTTATTCAAGTTTGCCATCATATCTCTTATCTTGTCATTGAACCTCATTGTTTTTTTTGGCTTATATTTTTCCGTTGCAGTTTCTTTAAAACTTTTTTTGAGGTTTTCTTTCATTTGAATGAAATCAAAAATTGACTTAAAATCTAGTGACATAGTTCTTTAAGTAGACCAATCTGTCTGTGGTTCAAGCTTTTTTTACGCCTAAAAGATACTTTTTTTCATGCCTATTCATTCTAGACAGCTAATTAGGTGAGCTATTGTACGTAACTGGCTTTGATGTTCTTTGCTGACTTGTTTCTCTTTTAGGAGGTTACCATCCTGTCCGTTTAGGTGACTTGTTTAACAACCGTTACAGTATTATCAGAAAGCTTGGTTGGGGTCACTTTTCAACTGTGTGGCTAGGATGGGATCTCAAGTAAGTAGAAAATAATAATAACAGTTCTTTTGTTACAAGGGCTTCTAATAAGACCTGTACCTGCCTGAGCTCTGGAAATATTCTGTCATGAGCCAGCAGCTAAGATTCATGCAGCTTCTTAGAAAAGGAAGATCAGCTTTCAGCTTCCTAGAAAAGGAAGATGCTTTCAGCTTCCTAGCTTGCTTTCTGCTGGGTGCTGTACAAAGGTCATCACCTACCTTTCATCTTGTTGAAAGCCCTAGTATATGCTTGGGATACAGTCTTGAACACAAATCAACTAATCTTTGACAAAACCTGGCATACACCAATCTTTGACAAAACCTTGGCACAATAATAATTGCTGTTTTTCTCATATGAAACATGAAAAAATTAACTAATTCCCCCTCTTCCCATTTAAATGGTCGCGTAATTATAACATGCAAAAAAATAATGCCTTCAATTGCTGCCTACTTTTGCTCACAAACTGAAGTGCATTAAACAAGGAGTTTGGGCACATTGCACTATCAAACACTGAAATGGGGGGATGGGGGGGGTGGGGGTGCCAACAAGTTTCGTCAATGTCTGTAGAGTGAAGTTCGCAAAATTTGTGTTGGCAAATTTTCTAATGGCCCAAGGGTTTTTTTTGTCTCCTGATGGTTGACAAATTCATCAAAACAGAGTTGAGTTGTCTCATGCATAGGTTGATCTTCATGTAACTCAACAGAGACGTCAGGTTGTAGAAAAACCAAAAGAGGAAACCATATTTATTTCACTCGTGAAGTCCCCAAAAAGTCCCACTGACTTAAGTTAATTTAATTCCACTGACTTCTTGTTGCCTACTGGACAGAGATCGTCGGTTTGTAGCCCTGAAAATTGTAAAGAGTGCATCTCACTACACAGAAACTGCTATAGATGAAATGAAACTTTTAAGAACGGTAAGGCTCTGTTTTTTTTTTAGTTTAATAACATCTGCATTCAAGTCTAGTAGTCCAGGTTTGTGTTATATGTCAGTTTCGAGCCAAGAGGCCTATTGTGATTATTTTTACTCCCTTCTGGATGGGATGTTAGTTTCATGCAGAGTTACTCCCCAGCATTAGGCGGAGAAAGGCACTATGAGTGTAAAGTGTATTACCCAAGAACACAACTGAGTGACCCCGCAGTGTTCGAACTCGGACCACTTGATCTGTATAGTCCAGCACACTTACCATTAGGCCACCGTACCTCTCTCTCTGTTTATCTTTACACAAGAATAAGTATGCAAATTATGTATGCTTTTGATGTCTTTCAGGTACACACAGCAGATACAATTCACACTGGATATAAACATGTTGTCCAACTAACAGATGATTTCAAAATTGTAGGGATAAATGGTTCACGTATCCTTTCTGAATAGTTCACTGATTACTAACTAAAGGCCCTTTCTCTTACAAAATGACATGATTTTGATTTTTTCTGAGACATGTTTTTATTGTTTTTATGTATTTCCTTGACCCATGCTTCACAGATATATGTATGGTTTTCGAAGTGTTAGGTCATAACTTGTTAAAATTAATAATAAAGTCCAGTTATAAAGGAATACCTATATTGCAAGTCAAGAGTATTATAAAACAGGTATGTTTATGAAGATTTCTTTGAGCTTGTAATTTCCTGATAAAGAAGAAAATTTTATATGTCATGAGCATGGGACAAAAATTAAAATTTTTAGACCAAAAAAAAGCACGCCAAACAGGAATCGAGCCTGTGACTGTGACCTCCCAGATACCGTTTAGGTGCTCTAACCACTAAGCTACGGAAAGACTCTTGGTGAGCTAGGCCGATGTACAGCTTCATATGTGACATGCATCCTGCATACTGCTAGGATCAGCAATGTTGAAAGCATTGTGTGTGTGATAAATAAATAAAGATGTAAATTTTAAACTTGGGGAATGAATGATAAAGTCTGCGACAGGAATCAAACCATGACCTCCTAGTTACCGGTTGGGCACTCTAACAACCGAGCAACGAAGAGACTCTTTGTGAGCAAGGCCATTTACAACTTTATTTGTGACATGCATCCTGCATACTGCTAGGATCAGTAATGCTGAAAGCGTCCTGTGAGGGTGGAATAAATAAAGAAAGATGGTAAATTTTAAACTTGGGAATAAATGCTAAAGTCCTAAACAGGAATCAAACCCATGACCTCCCAGATACCGGTTGGACGTTCTAACTGCTAAGTTGTGGAGAGACTGGGGAGCATGGCCATTTACTAGGTTGATATGTGACACGCATCTTGCTTGCTGCTATGAACAGCAATTGTGATGTGCTTAACCTGTGACTAGTGATGGTTTTACATGTATCTGCGATCTTTACACAGACATTACAAGGCCTGGACTATCTACACACCAAGTGTAAGATTATCCACACGGATATCAAACCTGAGAATATTTTACTTTGTGTGAGCGAGAAGCACGTACAACAACTTGCAGCAGAGGCTGCTGCGGCAAGAGCATCAGGGCTTTACTCTCCAGCTTTAAGTAAGTATCAACACATAAATTCTCCTCACTAATGGCAAACTTTTCTTTTAGTGTCAGTTTTAAGAATGTGGTGTTTCATATCCTGGTTGATGATTTTTGCAACTTTTTTGCTTGTAAAAGAAAATAGGAGAAAAGTATGGGGCCAATTTGCTCCTTCAACCAATTTAGTAAACTCTCAAGGAAATAGATTTCGCTGTGGGCGATAAATATTCATGAATGGAAATACGAATGCGTCAAAGTTTCCTTGAATTTGATGTGACTGTTTTGCAATAAAAAGCTGTCAACACTCAGCAGATACTGTAAAAGCACATTACATAACAAATTCAAACGTGACCTGTCATATCAACAAATGTTAAAAATGCACCAACAGCTGCAACGAAGTTGAAAACTCAGATAAGCATCATAAGAACCCAAATTTGTACCATACAATTAGGTATTTTGCAATACAAAACTCAACGCACATGTTTCTGAAAGGCGATCTATCTAAAGAGTCGCTAATATTTAACCTTGGGCACTTAATTTCATAACAATGGTTTGTGTGACTCATGCTAAAACGCAAGTAAATAATCCTTTTCCGTCTAAAGTTTTATATTTCTTCTTGTGCTTCATGCAAAATAGTCAGTAGATCTCTTAGAGATCTTTGATCTTTATTCTTGATACCTGTGTGCTTGACAAGGTATGGATATTGTAAAGAGATGTTGTATGTTGCATCTAAACTTTAAGTGTAGTCACTGTATGATGTCTACTTTTTTCTCTTTTAGTTAGTACAGCTCCGCCATCAGTGATGCAGGTTGGTGAACAGTTCATAGTTTATAATATTGAAGGGATGTAACTAAGGTGTGAGGGGAATGCCTCCAGCCATGCGACCCATACTGCTAGAGCTTATTTCTGGTTTCTGTAACATTAAGGGGCTAGGAATATTTCTACTACCCCCTGAATGGGATGCTAGTCCACCGCAGGGCCCCCACCCCAGCATTATGTTTCCAATACCCATTTATACACCTGGGTGAAGAAAACCACCATGAGAGTTAAGTGTCTTGCCCAACACAACACAGTGACCCCAGCCGCTCGAACCTGGACCGCTCGATCCAGAGTCCGGCACACAAAGCATTAGGTCACCGCACCTCCCATTAGGTGTAAGCCTGGTGGAAATTTCTTGCTATAGGTGGGTACTAGGCAAGGATAAGATAAGATAAGATAACTTTATTTATACACGGTTTTTCCATCAGTAATTAAGTTACTGGACTATCTACCTATCTAACTAACTACAAAAATTTAATAACAACAAATTCAAAATAACAAAAGAAAAGTCTGCTTTTCATGGAGGCCGTGTCTAAAACTTACTTAAAATTTAGATATTACTTTAAACTGTGCCGACTTAATTTAGATTTGAAATCGGCCAGTGAAGATGCTTGTCTTAGGTCTACAGGTAAGTTGTTCCACAACTGAGCTCCGCTGTACGAAAAACTTTTCTTGAGATAATCAGTTCGAGGTTGTGGAAGAACTAATTTGTTTTCGGTATTCCTTAAACGATAAGCACTAACATCGTCACGATACACGAATCTTGATCTCAGATAATCAGGAGTCATACCATGTAATGTTTTATACATTAGGATAGACTTCAAAACCTTCCCAATCTACTTGAGTTTCTGATCTTTCATTCTTTTATAATTATATTTATGTGCCCCAACTGATATATGACTTACATGTAAATTACCCCCTCTCCCCCAACTCCCTCTATTAAGCCCCTCCTCAAAAGCTCCTTAAAATAAATACCGGTACCCCCCCCCCCCCCAACCTGGACTTAATAGATCATTTATGATAAGGGAAGTGGTCATAACAAGTGTACTTGACGAGGACCCACCTTGTGTAGGGGTAGGGGGGCTATGCAAGATACCACCTATCTGGTAAGCCAAATGGACAAAATTAATGTGCTTTAAAATTTGAGTTCATATTAGGTGTGCATGAAGCTTGCCTTGCTAGAGAAATGGCACAAGGAGGTTTGAATCTTTTTCTTAGTTTCTACTCCTGATAGAGTGGAGGCTATACAAACAAGACACTATCTTTTAAGGTGGAGAAAGAAGGGTACATGAAGAGACCACCTGTCTTTTTGCAGAGTGGTGGGTCCTGTCCGAGTACAATAGTTTTGACCATGTCCTTAGTACACAAAAACTGGGTCTCTTTAATTAAGCTAAGTGGTTTTGTTTTCTATTTTATTCACAGCAATGCACATCGACAAAAATATCAAAGAACAAGAAAAAGAAAATGAAGAAAAAGCTAAAGAAGCAAATAGAAAAGCAACAGCAACAACAGGATGAAATTGAGCAAGGAATGTTGGACGAAAATGAGGAAGTTTTGGAAAAGGAGGACGCGGAGGAATGTTGTAGCAATAATGTGGAAAATTGTGTAGAAAATTCTGAAGCTTGTGAACAAAATGCTAGTGAACTTGAGACAAATCCGTCACAGGAAAAAACTGTTGAAAATCATGTTGATAGAGAGTCTGTTGAATTTTCCGAAGAGCTTAGTAGTCAGACTCTTCAAGAGAAATGTGTTGTGTCTGGTGATGATATGTCCATAACGGAGGAACAGAATGAATCAGGTAAAGCCACCATTTATTATTCCTTCTTTTTATCATTTGAAAGAAAGACAGCATTATTTTGAGTTGTACCTACCATTGCACAAGTTGTGCAGGCCTGTATGTGACGTATTGCGTTTGTATCATGTGACACAAAGCAGGTGCGTTGTCTTTGATTTCTCAATTCGCCATGTTGTTTTGTTGGAAAAACTTTGAGTGCTTGTGCCTTGAACGAAACATTCGATGAGGGTCTTGTACGATTTCACTTCTTCGATTCCCTTATTTTCTTGTTTCATTTTAATAATTGAATAGCTTGATGCATAACTATGCTAAGTGACTTTTAAGATGAAAATTCGTTTTTTCCTTCAAACGTGCCCGAATTTTTGCATGTGGTCTTCAATTTAATGGAAAAACATTGTCCTCGAATTAAAATTTCTGGTTTGCACCTTGTCTTCGAGAAAAACTAGAACTATGGTCACTTTAAAACAATAACAGGCGGCAAAGAGAGAAAGAGGATTTAACTTAGCAGTTACAGTAAAGTAAAGTTAGGGTCAGCTAGTGTTAAGGTTAGGGTTAAGTGTCACGAATGTTATATAAACATTGAACTTGACCGATCG
This sequence comes from Oculina patagonica, assembly GCF_052425735.1. Lineage (NCBI taxonomy): Eukaryota > Metazoa > Cnidaria > Anthozoa > Scleractinia > Oculinidae > Oculina > Oculina patagonica. The sequence continues at coordinate 20,913,091 of NC_135767.1, forward strand.
ACAAACTTGAGCGACTGAACAGTGAAAAGAAGTGAAAAATATATAGCAAAATGAACGAGAAATACTTAAACAAAAACGACTTACGCCGTTGCCCTTTCCTCTTGCCAGCTTCTAACCACAAATGCACTCGCCAAATGTTCAATGTTTCGTTTTCAGTCAGCAAATTTAGGCTGCTAAAGGTTAATCCATAATATGTTTTCGCTTTTCCCCAGTTTCTCTCCGTAGTCACGTGTAACGCAATTTGATCTTGACTCACAAGCAACGATCGTTCTTTTAAACATTCAGGCCTTTTATTCCTGGAAAGGATCGCAGCTTAGGGCTATTTTTTGTCGAAATGAAGCAATTTGTTGCTTTTCTTGGTAAAAATTATCCTTTTCTGTCGATTCTGTTGTGTTCTGTTGATTGAGTGAGCGTTTTCCGTCTTTGCCGTGCCGAACGAACTTTGTTTATTGTGACAATGCGTATCGAATGACGTATCCATTAAAGATTATTATGGGATATCCCTGAGTAGCTGAAATACGGGAAGTCCTATCGCCAAATCTAAGAGAATTTTTATAAGTCTAAAAGCACCTCCTTATTTCCAAACGTTCAACGCGGCAACACGAGGCAAATGAGCCAAAACTTCGAGAAAATAACGTTTTTTGGAACAGAAGTTGCTTCTAGACCTCGCCTGGCTCAATGCGCCTTCGAAAGCCAAGTTTACCGCCAGTCTTGGCAGGGCTTAGCAATCTTCAGGCAGCAACACATCTCGCTTCTTTGAGATATGCTAGTGGCTTACGGGTTTCCAGACTTAATGATGTCCTTTCACCACCAGACGGGCACAAATATGTGTCAAATGAGCGAAAATAAGCGGACTTCTAATGCGTAAGGTGAGTTTTCAACTGGTCTGATTGAAAGTCTCGTTGCCTCGGCTTCGCTCGCCAAAATAATTCAAACGTAAGCTTACGTCACAAAGTAGTTTAAGAAATTCATTTCCAGATCCCGTTTTTGAGCGAGCGAATAAATTCCCCCCCCCCCCCCAAAAAAAACAAAAAAAAAAAAACAAAAGGACAACGATTTTCTATTTAATCGATGACCACACGCAAACATTCTGGCACGTTTGAGCAAAAATTCAGGCGCGTTTGAAGGAAAAAACGATTTTTCATCTTAAAAGTCACTTAGCATAGTTATGCATCAAGCTATTCAATTGTTGAAAACCTGTTCTATATAATCTTTAGAACTAGTGAACCTGGATTAGCTGAACTTGAACTGGATTTATCTTAATGTGTGTGGATGGTAATCTGGATATGCATCTCGACGTTTCGTATTAAAAGTTCTGAGTTTTCGACATTTATTTTATTGGATTTACTGTGTGGCACTTGGGCTACTTAACATGAGTATTGCTCGCCCTTGTGGTTGGAACAACTGAGTTTTCCTTGCGTTTTCTAGCATTGTTGCATTAACTTTTACGCTTCTGTAGGTCTTCCTTCTCAAACAGCAATATTCCGTCTGAATGGGATGCTAGTATTAAAGACTGCTAATTTTCTCTACTAGACATAACTAATTTGACTGGGGTTTTTTTGTGATTCTAGATGGTCCACTATGCAATGGTGATGTACAGGACAGCAAGAGTGTTGATATGGAGTCATTACCAGAACAAAAAGGTATTCAAGCTCTTGGAACAAAGCTAGAGAAATAATTTAGCATTCAGATAAGCAGGGCTAATGTTAAGGGCTGTAACAAATTTGGAAATCTTTGGATACCTTTACACTCATAACTGCAGAAAAACACCTTGCATGCTCCTCAGGCCCTCCTATAGGGACAAAGTCAGAAAATTTTGGACTCCCACTTTTTAAATCCTGGTTAAAAGCCTGATGCCGATTGATGTTGTGTAACACTTGCATACAGAGCGAAATGCTAGGGATGATAGCTTCAATGCAAGAGCTGCTTACAGACTTAATGACAGCCCTGGATAAGCATGCTTACATAACACGCAACCTGACTCATTGCTTAAAGTCCGTTGAAATTGGGTGATTTTCAGTGTCAGTGCTGAAATTGCCATGAGGAGAATTGTCAAAGCTGAGCATAAAGACGGTCTTTATGCTCAGCTTTGACAATTAGACCTGGGTTGGATTAACTGGAATGAGGTGGAACAGCGAGCAAAAGACTGCAAAAGATGGAAGACTACATCCACTACAGGAGCAAAGAGGATAAGTGAGTGAGTGGGTGAGTGAGTGCTGTAATTGCCTGTTAAGTTGCATGACCTGGCCCATTTTAATGTACATTTCAGCTGCACCTGAAGAGAGTTGCATTGAGGAAAGTTGCCTAGAAGAATGTTCTGTGGAACCTGAACAAGATGATGACTCCATTAGAGTGAAAATTGCTGATCTTGGAAATGCTTGTTGGGTGGTAAGTAGATGTACATGTAAACCCAGCTTTACACCCGCTTTTAGTGCTGCATGCATAGCAGCTATTTCTCAGCATCCATTTTTCGACAGCGTCTATCAGCTTGCTGTTTGAAATGAGTCAATCAAAACCAAAGCTTACTGGTGTTTGTTTCATTCAAATGAGCCCACAAGTTCAGGGATGTAACTAAGAAAACTATATGCCGGCTCATCAACAAGCCCAGCTGGCTTTTCTGGCCTTAGCAGCTCTAAGAGTTTACCTAAGTCTTTGTTTTCATGTGAAATTTCAGCCGGATTTAAGTTCTTTTTCAGCCGGTTAAATTAGCCGGCAGCCGGCCCTTAAAGACATCCCTGAAGTTCAGAAGGTCATGACAGTTGGCTGTGATTGGTGGACTTCTTTCCATCTCATTCGAAGGCTGCAAGAAATATTTGAGGTCAATTGGATCTCAGCGATGTTTTTCTTTTGGAAACGTGGCTGGAGGCTGCAACTTAATCTGACATTTTGTTTGTTTTTTGTCAGGGAAATTTGATTTTTATCAGGAAAAAGTCAGGGAATTCTGAAAAGTCACCCTTCCCTTGCTTGCATTTGCATTAGGGATGTTCCCTTGTGAAGGAAGTGCAAATGCAAGCACAAGTAATATAAGGTCAGCTTCGAGCCAAAGTGGCGCATACTGCCGGAGCTTATCCCGGTTTCCTTAGCATTAAGCAGCTAGGAGTATTTCTACTCCCCCTGGATGGGATGCTAGTCCATCGCAGGGAACCCCCCAGCATTATTTCGCCGGTACCCATTTATACACCTGGGTGGAGAGAGGCACCATGAGAGTAAAGTGTCTTGCCCAAGAACACAACACAGTGACCCCGGCCAGGGCTCGAACCCGGAACGCTCGCTCCGGAGTCCGGCGCGCTAACCATTAGACCACCGCGCCTCCCATGAGCACAAGTAAGGTGCAAGAAAATGGACAATTCATTCATTGTGCTTGCATTTTTTGCATTGAGCTAGTTCACACATGTTTTTCCTTGCATTTATTTTTGCATTTGCATCACAGGTGTGAACTGGCTTAAGTTGTGGCTGCATGTCTTTGCAGGTCTCTAGACAGTCTGTCTTGTTATGTGTCTTTTCTTACGATGTGCCATTTGCCTTTTTACCAGCATCATCACTTCACAGAGGAGATCCAGACAAGGCAGTATCGTAGTCTTGAAGTTTTAATTGGTGCAGGGTATGGTCCGCCTGCTGATATGTGGAGCACAGCATGTATGGTAAGGACGAGTGATATAACATGAGTCAAATAAGATACTTCACAATTATTCGCACGTTGCGCGCCACTTATTTTACTCTACTGGACACTACCTATGATATTGACATGCCCTGCACCTGGTTCCTCTTCCGTAACTGCCCTTGCCACCGCTCTTAATTTTTGTAATTAATATTATCTGCATCTTGTTTTATAACTTTAGCTATAAGTAATTAACTAGATTTTATAACGATAATTTTTAACTATAGTAATTAATTAGATTTATTGTATATACATATATATATATATTTTTTAATTTAAGATTTTTATCGCCATTCTTTTAAGTTTTTAGGGTTGCGCCCCGCATGGGTTACTATTTTCCCGTTCGCGCAATTCCTTTTTGGTCCTTTTCTTTTTCTTTTATTTGTAAAATTTTAAGACCAATAAAGTTGATAGATTTCAATAAGCACCAAGTTGGCTATAACTATCTCATATCCCACAAGTTTTCAAAATTACATTTATAAAATAAAAATAATTTCAAAAATGGTGATAGAGAACTCATTTCAAATGTAGAACACACCTTGGTGCCAAGACTTCATTTTGTATTAATGTCATGCTAAAGTAGCTTTCATAAATTTGTCAGCCATTTATCTGTCAATTGTTAAATTAAATTTATTTAAATCACAATGACTGTACAGTTTGTAATATCATAAATTAAATTGTACCTTCTATATAACGGCCCAATATAGCTGCTAAGACTGCATGTGTTTTTTATATTCCAGGCATTTGAACTGGCGACAGGAGACTTTCTTTTTGATCCACATTCTGGAGAAGATTATTCAAGAGATGAAGGTATTGCTGACATAGTTATTTTTCCTTTCCTTTCCTTTTTTTTCTTTAATTTTTTTGGGAGGCGTGCTGGTCTAATGGTTAGTGTGCTAGACTCTAGATTGAGTGGTCTGAGTTCAAGCCCATGCCAGAGCACTATGTTGTGCCTTTGAGCAAGGTACTTTACTCTCACAGTTCCTCTATCTACCCTGGGATAATGCTATCCACTGGATAACTCACTATCCGGTGGATATGTACTGATAAACAAACTTAGCTATCCACTGGATATAGAGGATATTACATGGTTGCGCGGAGATATGAAATTTATCTTCGAGTGTTCAAATCGATATCTCACGTTCTGTTTATTATATAAACCTACTATTTATGATGTTTTTGACGATTTTCCGAAGATTTCCGACGATTTTCCAAAGATTTGCAAAATGTTGTCCGAAGGTCATACGAATGTTTCCGAACATTTCCCGAACTTTTACGAAAATTTCCAAAAGATATCTGAAGATTACCGAAGATTGCCAAGGAAGATCCAAAGATGTTTCGACTTAATATCGATTTACTTTGGCTCATTCAGCATTGTAACAGGGCAAACTTGTCAGAAAATGTTTCGAAATCGATATCTTCACATGTGAAGATAACATGTTATTTTCACGTGTGAAGATATGATTTTTTTCGCGAGAAAGATTTTCTGGTATTTCACTGATGTTTATATAATAAAGTGATTTATTCAGTGATAGCATTATCCACCCTATGAACAACTGGGGCCAGACCTGTGTATAAATGGGAAACGGTGGCTTTAATGCTGAAGGTGACCCTGCTATAGACTAGTATCCAGGGAGGAACATAAATACTCCTAGTTGCTTAATGCTATGAAAACCAGGCTACAGTACACTCCACGCTTGTAAGCCACAAGGCTCAATAATATATTGCAGATTAAAACCTCCTTTACTCCCATTTTCTGCATCATATCAAACCTAAAAAAAGGTGAAGATTAATGTGTATTTTCTTTCACAGATCATCTAGCTCATGTCATTGAACTTCTTGGGAAGATTCCAAGGCACATAGCTCTTTCTGGCAAATATTCCAGAGATTTCTTCAGCAAGAAAGGTTGGTTCTTCATCACTCTTGATGCATCACATCCATGTCCATGATGTTTGCTATGGCATATCCACTCTGAGGTGCTAAAAGGGCGGGGCACTGAATGGGGTGCTCAGAGGGTGAGGCAAGGGGATGGGGTACTCAAAGGAAAGGGCAAGTGGATAGGGTGCTTAAAGGGCAGGGCAAGGGGATCAGGTACTCAAAGGGTGAGGCAAAGGGATCAGGTACTCAAAGGGTGGGGCAAGGGGATCAGGTACTCAAAGGGTGAGGCAAGGGGATGGGGTACGCAAAGGAAAGGGCAGGGGGATAGGGTGCTTAAAGGGCAGAGCAAGGGGATCAGGTACTCAAAGGGTGGGGCAAAGGGATCAGGTACTCAAAGGGTGGGGCAAGGGGATCAGGTACTCAAAGGGTGGGGCAAAGGGATCAGGTACTCAAAGGGTGGGGCAAGGGGATCAGGAACTCAAAGGGTGGGGCAGGGGGATGGGGTACTCAAAGGGTGGGGCAGGGGGATCAGGTACTCAAAGGGTGGGGCAACGGGATCAGGTACTCAAAGGGCAGGGCAAAGAGATCAGGTACTCAAAGGGCAGGGCAAGGGGATCAGGTACTCAAAGGGTGGGGCACGGGTTGGGGTGCTCAAAGGGCGGAGCAGGGGGATGGGGTACTCAAAGGGCGGGGCAGGGGGATGGGGTTCTCAAAGTGCTGGGCAAGGAGTGAAGGGGGAAGGTGTAGAAGTAAAGACAGACTCTTTCCCGACTTCTAGATTGGTCACTACTTAGACATTAAGGGAGAAGTCGTCTAATAATTCATTCCTTGAACCAGTTACCAGAATAAAACTGCTTGTGAGAACTTGGAAATCTTGTTTTTTTAATGTTACTGATAATTTGCATTATTTTATAACAGGTGAACTCAAGCATATCTCTAAATTACGACCCTGGTGAGTGCTTTGTGAGTAGTTATATTTATATCTACTCATGTGATATTTACACTTGGCATCACATTATGATATGTTTTTAGTTCAAAAGGCATGTTGCCAACTTTGGTCAGGCAAACAAAAAATTTGGTCGAACAGCACATTATATGAAACTTAAATTCATACTTCACAATCACTTTTCATCCCATACTGAGAACTGAACTCATCATTACCCAAGATTTTTCGTTTTGTGGCATAACAATTGCAATTATTGTAGTTTGCATTAACCCAGTTCTTGTGGATTTTTAGGTGTTTTCCAGTCCACAAGGACAAAACTTGAAAAAATCAGCCTGACTTTTTCAACTTGAGATCAAAAGTTTCTGATGGCATCACAATAATATCACTTGTTTATAGCTTCAGTGCACTTGCATGGTGATTTTTAACGAAATTGGACCACTATTCGTAGTTTCTTTATGTTTTTAGGCCTTTGAGTTTTTTAAGTGCGTCCCTTTAATTTAATTTAATTTTTGTCCACAGGGGGTTGTACGATGTTTTACGTGAGAAGTACGAGTGGCCTGAGAAGGACGCCATGGAGTTTTCAGCATTCCTGCTTCCAATGTTGGATTTCAACACAGAGAAACGAGCGACTGCGGTACAGTGTCTGGAACATGCTTGGCTTAAAGATGTTGTTTAGAGATCAAAGGGTTATAAATTGAACCAACAAACCTTTGTTTCATGAATTTCAAGTCAAGTCTTCACCGCCATTTTTCCAACTGATGATGACAGAGGGTTAATTGGTTTATACTAGTTCAGGATGTGTTGTCCTGTAGTTTTTAAGTCCATTTGTCCAAAGATGGTGCAGTTTGGGCTCAGTCATTGTTAAAACAACAACTTCTGCGGTGACGATTCAAGAAAGAATTCATCACCTGCGAGTCAAGGAAATTTTGATTTTGGACATTGTATTTCACTTTTGGACCCTGTAGGGTTCACTGAAGAACTTAAAAGAGTCGATAACGTGACACTTGTCAGTGACATTAATTTTTCGTGTAGTGTACAGCTGCATCAAAAGAACTTCTTTGAAAAGATTACCCTAAATAAACATGCGTCTCTATTATTGGCGCGCTTAAATTTTTCTGCGCTCGAGGCACGTTTGAATTTCGAGCCTAAAAATTCCATTTTGATGACGTAACTGCACCGTGATCCGTGTAGATCTCTGATTGGTTGATACTCGGTTTTGAATTTTCGCGCGCAAGTAACGACCAATCAGATCGACTTAACATATCTCTTTCTAGCTACGTCATCATTTTGGATTTTTTTTCGCGCGAATGTAAGCGTCTCTTGAGCGGGAAAGAATTGAAAGAGCGAAGAGCGATGTGCGTTTAAAGGAGTCGTTTACACGGTACCATAGCGGTATATAGTAATATTTGTGTACAGTTGGATCAAAAGAGCACGGTATTGCTGTGACAGACAAGATGTTAAATATGCTTTTAAAGGACAAATCAAACCTACAGACGGTGAGTGTGAGCGAGCTGGAGCGTGCGTGAAAACCACCTCGCGTGAACAACGCGTGTTCTCGCGTGAGGTGAGTTTCGCGTTCGATCGCGTGCCCACTAAATGAAAGCGTGATTTTTGGGTATGCTTTAAAGACAACAACCTTAAGTAAAAGCTTTCTTTTTCCTTTAATGGGAAGTTATGATTATGTGTAGCATGCAAAGTAAATTGAACAACTTTACAAAATAATTACGCAGACCTTCCTGGAATGATTGCCACTTACTAGTAGCTTCCGTTCACACCAACTAAACATTTGTAGCTAATCTAGCTTAAAGTCTCAAATCAACTTTCACCTTCAAGTAGGATAACCTCAGTTGCTGACGTTCATCCACACAACAGTTTTAAACCCTGTTTAGATTTGGTATGAATTGGACTATATAATCACTCGATTGGACTTAATATTAATTAACAAAAAGAAGGTTCTTTTTTCTGGAAATTAGTGAGATAACTGGCAGTCCATATATTAACTAACTTAACTTCATTGTAAATCTAAAGAGTACAACATATTTTGAAGAACAGTAAGCAATTATTTAATTATATCGTTTCAGTGTAATGTATAGCACCTTAGCGATTGCTAGAGGTTTTGAGTGTCATTTTCCTTCATCTTTTTGTGGTTTACCAAACTTCTTAGCCAATCAGAAACAGGTACAGTTCGTCCCTGGATTATGATTGGTCAAGCGAAGGGAAGCAAACAAAAAGCGGACAAATGCCAATCAAAACCTTGACAAATCGCAACAGTGTGTCACGTTGCAATGGGAAAGAAAAGCAAAGTGGCTCAGAGACTAAAAGATTGACCTTAACACGTATTTGTTGTTAAAGATGTATTTAATGTTCTAAAAAAATTTATTTGCCTCAAGTTAAATCTATCTTTGTTTGTCCATAGTCAATTCCTTTCTCTAAATAGATGTCTTTACAATCCGTCGTAAGCATGCAAGTCTCGATAGCAGTACATCAATAGGCCCAGAAATCTTGGCCCCAAGGGACTTAGAAGCTCTGGGGCTCCGGCCCAAAAACGTAGGGCTCCAGGAGAGTAAAAGTCCAAAAGAAAATACATTATCAGAACTAACACTAGAGGCAAGGGACGTTTGTGCCACATTGGCATGGATTAAACTCCTTCGACAAAGTCAGAGTGTAGGATATATAGTAGTTGTACTTATTGAAGGAAGTCATATTTTAAATTTATTTTTTACGTTGCCTAACTTTCGCCTAAGAAGCATTCTAGACGTGTATCTAGAATTTATCTTCAAGTGATTGCAATAAAGATAAAGACTGCAACTCATCCAGCAGTGTTTCATCAGGTCCACAAAACTTGTAGTCCCCCCCTCCCCGGACTTCTTACATGAATCTATGTTTTGGGATGTTTTGTAAATTTTTGGGTGATTTTGAGTTACATTTGGGAGGAATTTTTTTTTTTTTTTCAAAGGATTAGCAAAATTGAGGCGAAGAAATACACTGGAAATACTTGAAATCAGAATTTGAAGTTAAAAATTAGTACATGGACACCAAAAGAGTCCCTCGGTAACCTGGAGGGCTCGTGTGGGGATTCTCAGTGCTCTGGTGGTGACACTGCCTCGTACCCAGGCGCCGCGAGAGCTTTTGGCGAAGCACGCAAAGGGTCAAGGGAAGGCGTGAAAAAGCACGAAAAGGGTCAAGGGAAGGCGTGATCGGAGGCGGGGAGCGCGCTCCACTTCTTTCGCCCTTCCCATGATCCCTTGGGATTCCGTATAAAGCGGTAGCGCCTGGGTACGAGGCAGGTGGTGACAAAGATCGGAAGTAACTCACTGGAACAATATTCATCAGACATCCTCAGTGAAATGAGTAGATTGAAATTTAACGGATTCTAAGATTCTCTAACATTTCTTTTATGGTTCTTCTATCGTTTTGAATGTGGAATTTGTTCCACAAATTGCTGCCGAAGGTTGCATTGCCAAAACAAAATCCCACCGTCTCCCGGTTCCACACAGGGCTAAAGTATTCGATCATCATCCCCTCGATACAAGGGGCGTAGTATTCGATGTCCACAATCATGAATCGGACCACAAAATGAGATAGTTTTAAAGATTCTCCGGCAGCTGTTTTGCCCTTTTTGATTTTTTCACAATGCTGCTTGAGACGATCTGCAATGCTCCTCTCGGACTTTCCCACATAAACAGGATAGCGTGTTGAGGGCGAGACCTGGCTTCCTTCATACAGCGGTGTTGCGCCAACATGATAAATGAAGTAAACTCCAGGACGTGGAGGAAACTTACTACCTCCAGTGGATAAATGTGTAACTTGTCCATAAATTCAAGAGCAACTCGCTGCAAAGTGCACTTGTATCCAAAAACACCAGCAACAGATACACCACTCTGCTTCTGAAATTGGACACGCAGCTCTTCCTCCACCTTTAACGTTTGCTCTTCTATTGCAGTATCTAGTACGGCTGAGGTGAATTTTAAATACTCGTTTATGGACTCATTAGAAACAAGATGGCTTCTTTTTTCCGTACAAAGAATATTGACGACATACTGGTTGGATGATCTTGCAAGGTTCTGTCGCAATTCTGTACCGGCACAAGAAGGATCGTGTAGGTTATCGCACAGGTCCGACAGGTCGCTATAACATGAGTGTATCATTTTATGTATTTCACCATCAAAGGAATACCCAAGTTCTGGTAAAAGAGGCAAAACTGGAGTAATTTTATCCCGGATAAAATCAGCAATACCTCTCCTCGCCCTTGAAGATATAATATTTTTAAACTTGCTAAGAAACTGATTAAATTTTCCTTCCTTCCAAAAGCCTTTAAGTTCTTCAGTCGGCAACTTTTCAATCTCCTCCCTAAGGTTGCTGGATTTGCCAACGAGATTGCTTTTAAAAGCTTCCATGACATTCCGAACACAAAAGGCGATAAGTCTTGTTTGTTAAACAAACTATAAGTAAAAGTTTGATATGTATGCATGCAACTTAAGCAGTACGGAAATAAAGGCTTTATTTCCGCACTGCTTAAGTTGCATGCATAACTGCTATGATCTTTTATGTATAACATCTTTCACCCGTGGTTCAAATTATATGATATTTCATATATTGACATCTACAAATTGTTACGCTTCCCATGTTAGATCATAAAGCTGTTACGAGAGGATTTACCGTATCGTTCATATCAATTTACTTTTAATATGTGGGTACACACTTCAACGATAAAAAACAATACAAAGAGTTCTGGTGTTATTAATATCTTTGGAGCTAGCCGATAACCGAACGTGAGGTTAAATTTTTAAATTAAAATTTATCTGTCGCTAATTTATCTTGGGGAAGTCTTCCTTTTTAATCGTAAATTTTTAATACAGTTCTATCCAAAGGGTACGTGGCTGTTTTTCATGCTGTTTCTAGTCACAAAAGCGTTTCGTTTTCATTGTACCTTATTCTTACTTATTTTCGCGAGTACTAATTTTCGCGATTTTCGCGATTTCAAAATAATCGCGAAATTTAGTACGCGCGAAAAAAACATTGCGCGAAATTAAACACGCGAAAATTAATACCATATCATATATCAATACAGTAAAAATTTTAAATGTTTGGAGCTGCAACTATCTACCTTTAAAAAATATCTTTCCGTCTTGTTTTTGACTAGCACCCTTCCTCTGATTACTGTTTCGAGCCTGTAAATTGGTTAAAAACCTCTTTGACAGTCACTATAAAAGTTTCCATTTGCAGGCTCCTTGTAGTTACATTGAGCCAGACCTTTGTGTATTTCCAGTAGTTCCTTAGTCTTTGACGACTGATCCATAAAACACTGACAAAATCGCGAAATTTAATACACTTTTTCTCTAATTTTTCTTGCAATCGCGAAAATTAATACTCGCGAAATTCGCCTCTCGAATTTTCGCGAAATTAATTACGCGCGAAAATTAGTAAGAATAAAGTATTTCGCACGCGTGGTAATGGTTGCCAGATGCCAAAACAGAACGAAGTCTAGCGCGCCATGTGTAGCTATAGCAAAATTACTCTTCCACCCATGATACCATCTCGTCATTTAATACTATCTCAAAATAAGTTGGTTTCCATGGCTATAAAATGCAACTTGAATCGCGAAGTGACATACGAACCCTCTTCCCATCCAGTGTTGCTATGGATGGAAGGTGCGCCTTCATACATGAGTCGCCTCTTCCCCAGCTTCCTCTCTCCCAAAATATTTCGGCCGTTTTGATTGTCCGTCCCGTTCACTGTCGACATTCTCTTTTGTTCTTCGCTCGATTTACTGAGCATTCTTCTCTCAGATTTTGCTAGTGGACGAAGTTTATGTGGTTTTTGTTCGCGTTGCATCGAGCATCCTGATCGCCAGTCATTTTGTGGTTTTACACGGTTTGTGTGTGTGTGTTTTTTTTTTCAGTTAGTCCCCGTCCACACATGCCCGTTTTTACTTGAAAATGGAAATTTTTCCCGTTTTAAAGAGTATGTCCCGCTTGTCCCTCTTAGCCTGGGGTGCGAGGAACAAGTGGCTCTGGGGACACATGATTTGATTGGCTAGATTTTTAACAAAGAAAATTTAAATCTAGCCGATCAAATCACAAAGTAAATTTCCTTACAACAAAGAGATTTTAAAACGGTTGATTTAATTTGCTGAATTTAAATTTCCTTTGTTAAAGCGACTATGTCACGGATTTTAACTGATTTTTGAACAGTCAAAATTTATAGTGTGTCCTAGAAAACTTTAAAATAATGGTCCACTTTTATAAATAATAGCTCTTTTACAGCACCAAAACTGATTAAAAGCTCGTATGGCTCGGATGGAAATGGATTGCAATTTAAAAACGTTCAAGTTGTTTCCCCGCGCCTTCAAAATATTGATATTTATAGCCAAAGTTTGATTTCTATCCCCAAATAAAGGTTATATCTTCAGTTAAATGTTCAAAGATAATGTTTTTCATGGGTAAAGTTGCCTACCACTTACTTCGTAACAGTTTAGACCAACGATCTGCGAAATCCCCGTGACATAGTCCCTTTAAAGATCTAGCCAATCAAATCATGTGTCCTCAGAGCCACTTGTTTCTCGCGCCCCAGGCTCAGCCGGCTAAGAGGGACAAGTGGCTCTGGGGACAAGAATGCACTTTTCTTAAAATCTACAAGTATAATTGCTTATAATTAACCCTTTGACACCCAAATTTCCCCCCCCCCCCCCCAAACGCTTTTTTTAGCCGCTAAACTGAAATTTTGGTACTACGGTCTTGAATTTTCCTCAACTTTGCTAAAGAAGCACTTTTTTACACTTCAGCAACATTTTGATAAAGATTCTGTGTAAAAACGTACAATATTTTACTTTGGTGCATGCGCATAAGCCAAAATTTGGACTTAATCTGAACCGTTCCAAATTTTTTTTTTTGCCCCTTTTGCTTCCTTTTTTTTCTGCCTTCTTATTCTCCTTACTTTCTACTCTTCATATCCTTTCTTTTGGCCAAAAAAGTTTTGACGTTATCATTGGAAAACACTGAAAAGGGGACCTTGACCAATTACAGGTGTACTGGCTTGTTTAAGCAACGATTTTGCAGCAAAAATGGATTGTGCTTTTCTTTGATTAGCTCTGTCGGAATGCAACCGATATTCAAAATGAACAGTCCTGTAGAAAGGTCGATCCAAGCTCTGTCAGATTCTTATCACGAAATTTCACTGACGTGCTTATTGATGACGTCACAAGTGAATCAATGACAGCACCTCCAAATAGCGCCTGAATGCGCGTTTAGGAGTGGAAGGGTCAAGTAATGAACTCTTTTTTGCAAGTTAAAAAAATCCATGAAGGGGGCTCAGAGCCACCTTATCTTTTATGGTAGCTCTGAAACTACTCCGTAGAATTTTTTTAAAAATGCTTATCACGATTTGATAATTAAAGTGGGGGTAACCGAGCTCATTTCTAGTTATAAACACTTAAAGTTAAAATTAAGGGTGTTTTACAGGTTCTACTGTTGCTATGGTAACGTTAACATTACAAAGATTATCACAACTTGTTCAGCAATGATTGAACATTCGTTTGATACCATTATTGTAGCGTCAACAAGGAACTTTACGTTTTTGTAAAGCTTGCGAAAGCAGGCGTTTCTTGTCGTTCTTTGCGGGGAATAAATTACTTCTGGAAAAACAGCATGCAAGAGATCCCTCTTTTATCAGGCTTGTATATGAAACATTTAAGGACTTATGTGACTTATTGCAAATACGTCGCAGGGCTACAAACTACAGGAGCTAAAAGGTGGCTTTGAAGGAATTTAATTCGTTCTTTCAACACTGAAGTACAGTGCTTATCGTTCTCGACTAGCTTACATTTGTTTTATAAGGAGATAAGTACTTCAATACAGTGTTTTTCAATAAATAGTACATTTACAAAAGGACTAACTAAAGAAGCGAATTCGTTGTCACGAAATAAATAATTGAGCGCTTTTCTAAATGACTGTTGCAAGAGTAGAAATAACTAATCACAAAAGCACTGGTCACTTCGGCAGCAAATAGTGTAATAAAACAACAAGAAAATACAAACTAAAGCGCGGGAAAGGTTGCGTAACTCAAAGCACGATTGACTTGGGTTTGAACCTGATTGGCATAAAACACATTCAAGTGCACGCTGAAAAGACATTCACGTGCGCGTTGCACGAGTCTTATAGACCAATCAGCGCTCAGTTTGACAGTCACAAGAAAAGCACTATATAATTATCCTAAAAGGTTTCGTTACGCGTATGCCATGTCTAAGGTTTTATTTCCTGGAATGCAGAGTTTCGTTTTGGCTTCCACTGCATTAATTTAGCGTAGCTCTTAAGCAACTTTTTCCAGTAACACCGTATGTCCTGCATTCGAAGGTGATCTTTAATAAAATGGTAGCCTCTGTGAAAAAAAATAACAAATATGCAAAGATCAAACCTGGGAGCTCCACAACAGTAAGTACAGTCGAGGGAACAAGTATCAGTTGATGGCGACATCACTTCTCTGAGAAGTGACTGAGCCCGCGGGTTTCGTCCCACAAGTTGCTTAACAACATGACGTATTTATAAGCGCGAAGGCTTTCAGAGTACTCGTGAGCGCTCGCGCTAGTTTTTTATTGGATAAAATAATTCGGAAATTCTCCGAGTGCTTCAACGAAGATTTGCGTAAACTGGCACTTATTCCCCCGACTGAAGTAAGTGTGTTTTCTTTCGTTAGTTTAGTTCGGATAAGGGCAAACAACGGCATATATATCTAAAAAAATTTAAAGCCTTGTCGACTGTCACTTTTTAAGCTTTGATCCAACGGCTTACAATGAACAAATCCTTTGATCTTCCATGGTCTTTTGGTAAAATCTGATCATAGACAAAGATTCTAGAAACGGAGCGAGGCTGTTTTTTATTACAACGTTTAGAGCCTCTAACGCAGATTTTCCTCGTTTCCCTACCCCAAGAAAACAACATCATACTATTCTCTAATAAAAAATTAACCTTTTCCTCGCTTTTAACAGGAATCTAGCAAATGGCACTTTTGGCTATGAAACAAACCCTATAACATACCTTTCAGCCACGGCTTTCGCAACTTCATCGTTTGCTTCCGCGAATTCAATAAGGTCCCTGATAAGTAAAAACACAATATTATTAAAACGGTTTCAATGACAAGAGGCTAAACACCAACTGTTTGCTTTTGTCAAATTATTAGCTCAATTTGACGATGGCAAAACGGTTTATACTGTAACTGAACTAAGAAACCTAAAGGTTCCCTCCGTATAGTGCTTTTAGGAGGGGTTTTCCTTTTCGGGCGGAAATTTGCGTTTCAAAAATCTTGTGTTTCTACTTGGACGAAATACTGTGTCTGAAAATTTTTTGTGCGTACAAGAATACCACTTGGTAAAACTCTCAACGATATTAAACCCAAAAAGTTCTACAACCGCGGAACAAAGTATAATACAATGCCATTTGAAGGCTTATAAACGAACGAGATATTATCTTATCTTTATAAGCTATAACTAAATACATGTATAAGCAATTTTACGGTATACTTACCTAGCTTCCTTGAGATCAGTTCCAACTGGTATATAATGTACCCAGGGTTTGAGTGCTCGATAAAAGAATTCAAGCCATTCATCTCCCACATGGAAAACTAATGACTTGCACAAGAAAAGATGCTTGTATCTAAAACTGGCTGCTACGCCTCGAAAGTTGAACAAATATCTGCAACACAAGGGAAAAAATGAATGCGTACTTCATTCAGAGCTGAGACATTTTTTATTCGTTAAGTTCTGGATTTCCTGTTCCGACTGTACATTGTGGTAATTAGCTTAAGTGACATCAAAATCAATTTATAACATACTGGCGGGGTATGCTAGGAAAAGGGCAATTTACAGGAGAACTTTCCACGAGATTCATTGCAAAAATCACACCGCCAACTTCGCAACTTTGTTATGTACGTAAGTTAATTAATAACTTCTTCGTTGTCGCAATTAAACAATGAATTGAAATCTTCTACTTTTGATCATTATTATTAAGTTAATTAATATGTATTTTAATTAAGCAATATATTTGTGTAAAGAAAGTTATGCATTGCTTACTGCAAATAGTGTTATAAGTAGTGTGAGTATTCGTACTGTAAGTAAATGAACACAATTAAAAATAAAATGCAGCTTTGCAAACCTGTATTCACAGTGATCTTCAAGCTTGATTTCCTTGGCTGGTGGGGCATGTAATGTGTCCTGCAAAATCGAATTACAAGATATTTAAGTTCTACGCTCAAAATTAATTACAAAAGATTCCCCAAGAATTGCTAAGCAAATTAACTTTCCGCAAAGCGGCCAAAGACTACCGACTGTTTTACGAAAATCAGCGTGTGTCCAAAGGTTCTTTTTTTCTTTTTGTCGATGGTCTATGCTCCACCTGGAACAACGGGACTAAGAAAGTAAGACAGTAAGGCTTCTTTTGTTCCGAACAATTTCCTAAGATCGCCAAAAGGCTAACGAAGAACAATGCCCGACGTTCTTGAATCAAAGATGCCCCAAAATACTTCACCGTCCAAAGCAGGGGTGGTCGGAAGTGTCCAGAGCTCAAAAGCCTTAACCTTTCGCTGTGGAGCCCGGTTCTCCATCTTTTTATTGCTGCTTTTTTGGGCCCAGAGCCCTGTAGCTCTGAACCCATTTGGGACCCTGACATGCCAAGGATAAAAGACAATAATGTAAATAACAAGTAACAGCACGATTAAGGAGCTTACAGCATCAGACTTCCAGGCTTGGTTCTTGGTATACTGAGCATCAACGAGGCTTGGTTCCTCACGAGATAACAGCACCAAGGGATCCCGCTCAGAGGATGTCCTAAAGTTAAGTCAAAGAGAAGAAACAATATATTATTAGAATAAAAAGTTAAAGAACTTTCATGAGAAGGATTCTTTTAGGTTCTGTTCCGTTGCAACAAGACTGTAAATTTAAAAAAAGAAAATTGTTTTTTTACATTTCGCACAAAACTTAACAAATACTATTTAATTTAGTTTTTTTCAACTCGATTTTGTTATTTGAAATTACATGAGCTATTAAATAAGTGATAAACTTACCTTGATCCCCTAAAAAATGCCTTGGACTGCTTCTTCTCCCATGGCCATTCCTTGGCTCTCCTATATAAAACAATTGATTACATTTTAAAATGCCAAAGGATATACTGAAGTATTTTCAGCCTGGGAGGGAGGGGTGGCATCTCCCACATAAAATGGCATTTGCCTTAGTACCCTATTATTAGAGACTCGATACCTCCTTGAAAACAAAACTATAATTATGCTCAATAGCATAGAAAAATACCCTACGGAGTACATCAAAAGTTTAGATATACATTTGCCTAGTCCCCCCCCCCCCCCAAAAAAAAAAAAAAAAACACCCATATTTAAAAGTGTATAGTGTGGAGGGGGGGACAGCAGGGCAGGAGGGCGGGAGCCCAGGTGAAAAGGGGGGGCAGGAGGCAGGAGAAGAGAGGGCAGGAACCAGGATTCCCAAGGTGGTGGAAACCTAGAGAAAATTGGAAAATTTTCATAATATTTCGTTATATTTCACAGAAGAAATGGGACAAAGAGGAGAGAACCACTACTGAAAGAGGTAGGAAGTGGGAGAAAAAGGTACGGAGAGCAGGAGTCAGAGGTATGGGAAACAGGAGGTTCTGACCGTCCAGTCCTCCCACTATAGTGAATAAGATTCCTCAAGGACTAAAGGAATGTAATTTAATACAGTCAAACCTCTCCTTACAGACAACTCTGTAAAACAGACATCTCTCCATTACGGACAGTTCGCTTGGTCAAAAGGAGATAAAAATTGATATAAACTCTACCTCTGTGATATGGACATGCCCATAATAGGAACACTCTTTCCTGACCCTTTGGTGTCCATATTAAAGAGGTTTGACTGTATGAACAAGGCAGCATGTTAATATTATTGTAACTTGCTGACTATCAGTTCTTTGGAAAAAGTTCTGAGTACTCACTTGTCAATCTCCTCCCTCATCAGATCCCACCTCCCCAGTCCTGTGGGGTAAATCGGCCACACTGCAGGACCCCCTTCCCAAAATGTCCATGCTGGGTACATGATGTCATACTCATTAGCCGTCTTAAAAGAAAAAATATATATATCATTATACAAGTGTGCTTAAGGTATCAGCCACCGTTAAAAGGTGCAGTTTTTCTAAATTTGAGATTTTGTGATGTTCAGATAAAGCTCTTCAAGGGCGTTCTTTTACAAAAAAGTTCACAAAAAAATCTTATTTCTGCGCGAAGTTATTGCGCGATAAATTTTTTGCAAGGTTAATTATGATAATTGCCCGTTGAGATGTCCTGTCAACGCGTCACGAAATCCCAGATCCATTGTTCACGCAAGAACATATTTGCAAGAACAAGCGGTAAGCGCCGAATGCGGGCAGTCGGTTTCCGCGCCAGCAAATGAAAGCCGATCGTAAATTCATGTTGAAGATCTAGAAAGTGGTCACACTGAATAGAATAGAAGACGCGCTACTGTTCAATGGAAACAGACACGCATAAATATTGAAATAAAACGACAGTGACGGTGGATACGGCCTGCCTTGTGAAACATTTAGGGTTTACAATCGACGATATTTGTTGTCTGAAAATATGTAAGCCTTAAATCAAATTTATTCTTACCCAGCTAGAACTACTAGTCTCATTTCGGCAAGCCTGTTTTCTTTTGTGTTGACCGAACGTTATTTCGAGGCTTCACCTTCACTTTCAGCTGCAATCGCCGTTTGTTACCGGCTTTGTCGCGCTTTCGATGAATCAGCACCACCAAACTCGAAGCATGTCAAATTATATAACATAAATGCGGCTCCGTATGTGGAGCGAAAATTTTGAATTTTCTATAAACTGTATAAACCTCGATTTGTATCCGGTCAGAAGATAAAAATATATCGCCACGTTCCGCGTAAATGTTTTGCCTGCTGAATGTAACCTGTCAAGCATCTATTGTTAGAGAAGGATGACCCTTTCTGGTAAGCATCAACCTTGACGTTCTAGGCGTTATTATCCCATTATGGGTAAGACTCCGCAAAAAATATATTTCGCTTTTTTCTCGGAAAGAAAATTTCGACAAGTTGAACGTACGTTTTTAACTCCAAGTCGGCAGCCCCTGAACCGATTTGGCTGAAATTTGGCCAGCTTATTGCCAGATAGTTTTTCTCCGAAACCGTGTCTGCGATTTTTGTTTTCTTTTCTCGTTTTCGAATAATTTATATTTTTCCACAGGAAGTGGCGATGATTCGTCTCCCCTAACTTCATCTGCGCATTACAAAAGAACAAACGCACTTGTCAAAAATCTGAGACACGGTTTTTTAGAGAAAGGTGTTAAGAGGCAAACGCGATGTTTTTCGTTTTCTTCCGCTTAATTTCGGCGGGCCCGGAGCTTGATTTACGCAGACATATACTTTCGCAAAAACGTCTCAATTTTGCGTTTGTTTTAAGTTTTCGTCATTTTTAAAGGAATAATTCATAATCTGGAACTATTAAGCTTTCAGAAAATGTGTGGTTTGTAGGGGTTTGTATTAAAAACAAAAGCGCTGGAGCGATCCGGGCGCGGACGGTCCTGAAGGGTGGCTGATACCTTAACTGACTACCCATCTTGCTCCCAATTATCCACCAGCCTCCTTCCAACAACCCAAGACACACAATTTGTCAGCAGACTTCCTAATTACACCAGCTTTCAGAGTTATGTGCATAGCTATCTTTCAACATCAATCTTTTGCCAATCAATCAGCCAATCAAAACCAATAGATATCAGTGTGGGTTTCATGCAAATAAGTACACAAGTTCAGAAGGACATGCTAGTGGGCTGTGATAATTTGGCAGATTTTGATTCTTCTTGTTTGTATAGCGCATTGAAAGATGGATGTCAATAGAAAGCCAGTATGCAAGTAACACTAAAAGCGGGTGTAAAATTGTCTCACAGAAGGAACAAAGTGTCGAAAGCATGTCTTGGATTGTCGGTTGAGCCAGGGTGTGATTCTCCTCTGTCTCACTCTCTGTCTTGACACTCACTCTAGCTACGGTTAGAAGACTGCATGCATTAAAAAAAAAAAAATTGAACAATCTTGCAATCTACACCCCTTGGCTCAAGCATACCCATTTTATACGTTTGCTGTGAGGGTAAAAATGGAAGGCACAGTGGCCTAATGGTTAGTGTGCTGGACTCCAGATCAAGCAGTCCGGGTTCAAGCCTGGCCGGGGTGCTGCGTTGTGTTCTTAGGCAAGACACTTTACACTCATAGTACCTCTATACATCTAAGGTGTATAAATGGGTACTGGCGAATTTACTGCTGGGGAAAACCCTGTGATGAACTAGCATCTTTTCCAGGGGGGTCAGTAGCAATATTCCTAGCCAATGGACACAATGAATGTAAGAACAATTTATAGTAATGAATGTAAGAACAATCAGCCCAATTGCCAAGTGCAACTGTTTTCTGGCCAAGAAAGCTTGTCTATTCTGAGTGGAGAAAAGCACGATAATTAAGTATTTAACTGTTTCTCACCTTACTGAATGAAAAGACTGGCAGAGGGTTTGACCACTTGGGAATCTGTTTAGGGACAAAAAAGAAAAAATTTTAATTTCCCATTGAAAGTTGAAACTTTTAGGAATGGTCACAATAACTGTTAAGAGCTTACGAACTGACTTGCTTGTACTAGTACTGGAAAAATGGCAAGCAGAATGCATAAAATCCTCCATCCAGGCTTAACTTTGGCTTGTTCCACTTGCTTTTTTTCCCCCTGTACCACTAGATGGCCTGTGCACCAACCTCCTTCCCAGGGTGTCTCTTTCCTCGATCCCCAAGTGGAAAGAGGGAGAACCTGGGGATGAGGTTGGCCTTCTGACACAAGCAACAATCAACAGAACATAATATGCACTTTTAGTAGAAACTCAGCTGTGTTCTATTGAAAATCCCCGAATCTGATTGGTTCTTCCACTGTTTTCTATTCGCCGATAGAAAACGATCCTGCGCTCGTTGCTCATTTAATATTATTTTTTCTTAATTTTTGGCTTATAAGTACGTAAAATTGTAGGTTTTTGGACTGAAGTCCTTTAAGAGTTTCTACTAAAACAATTAGACTACTCTCCTCGTTTTCTATGAGCGATAGTCAACTCGGCTGCGCCTCGTTGACTATTCGCTCATAGAAAACTCTGGCTCGTAGTCTAATAAATTGTTAATTAGCCACGCGGAGCAACTTTCATACTTTGCTTAGAAAACCTGTCACCTAGTCTGGAAAACCAATCAGAACCCAGAAAGCAAAAATACCAATAATAATGAACCATCAACTGATCAGAAGATACATGTGTGTACTGCCTGGTAGGTAACAAGGAAAGGAATGTTTGTACTGGTCACATGCAAGTTTATAGAAACTTAATTTAGAAAGTTTGATTACCTGTGGATAATCCCTGACATTGATCCTCATTTCCATGTCTGGTAACTTGTCAATTACCTCCAAGATAAAATGCTCGACTCCCTTGCATCTTAAAAAGATTTTAATTAACAAAATTTTTGCAATAAGTTTCATATCAAGTAACAGTTGTAAGTAATAGTTTGTTATCATAAAAAGTATTGTTAGAACTGTAATTGAGCAACAAACTGCCTTTTCGCCTCTCTCCTGACCTAGGTGTATACTAGAAACTGGCAAATTGTTCAGTTGGGGTAGGTTTTGAAGTCCGTGTTTTAAGGCCTAGAGGCCCATAAGGCTGGAGCTCATCCTAATTTCTGTAACATGAAGCGACTAGGAGTATTTCTACTCTCCCTGGATGGCGTGCTAGTCCACTGCAGGGGTAACCTCAGCATTTAATTTGCTGGCACCGATTTATAAAATACACTTGTGGGGGGAGAGATCAAGGCACTATGAAAGTTAAGTGTCTTGCCCAGAACAGAACACAGTGCCCCAGCCAGGGCTCGAACCTAGACTGCTCAATCCAGAGTCCAACATGTTAACCATTATAAGGCCACCATTCCTCCCTAAGATGTTGGGGCAACCTGATGAGCATCCTATCCAGCAAGGAGAGAAGCAATTCTACTGGCTATTGACTTTTATGCTACAAGTTTAGAAGTTAAGCATTGAGAGCTATGAGCCACCTTGGGCTAAAAATGCTCTTCTTCAACTATCTGACCATTTAATAATCAACCCGCAAACTAACCTGAATGGAAACATACACTGGTCCTCTCTGTACAACCTATGATTAATAATTTGATAGTGGACTCCGCGACCAGCAGTCTCATCAAAATCACTCTTTGTTATCCCTCCTCTGTCTTTCCAAATTCTTAAATCATCATCTATTACGTCACTGTAGCAGGCACATTTTTTGTTGGAGCAGTCTTGATAGTTTGCAGTAGCTTTTTCTATTTTGTGAAGATATTTTTTCCATGATTCTAGGGTGCAAACAAAATAAAACTGTTACTGTTATAACGATTGAGTTCATAATACATATAATACGGTGTAGGGCACTCCCATATATGAGCTATATAGGTATGTGCCGCTGTGAAGGGTATGTTTTCAAGCAGTTTAGTCTGGGATAGGGTATGAAATCAGCGAGTTTTGGTCTAGAATAGGGTATCAACCAGAGAACTGATCAGTAGTGTGAGGAAAATCAGATATAGGAATAAAAAGTTTTTTGTTTTGTTTTTGTTGTTTTGTAAACTCGGAAGAGGAAGAGGCCTTCTTAAACGTAAATAAAATCATCGCAGCAACATTGCTGACAGATGGTTTTCCATTAAAAACACAAATAGTAATACAGTTCTGAAAACGGCAAGTATGGGATAAGGTAGCGATTTTCGGTGTTTAGTCTAGTAAAGGGTTGCAAAATCAGCTGAACAGGGTCTAGTATAGTGTAAGGGTTTCAAAGTCCAAGCGGCACCCACCCAGAAATATATAGAGTACCCCCCCGGGGGGGGGAAACCCCTAACTGCAAAACACAGGTACACAGGCATATTAAATTGACAGGAAAAGAATAAATAAAAAAATTTAAATAATAGGCCCTGAGATTATAAGCACAATATTAAAGGAGCTACGTACGGGACAGTACAAGGCATCTTGAAAAACTTAAGTGGGTTCTTTCAAGTTTTTTATTCGTAATCCATCTTTAGTTAATTAATCTTCATCAGTCAAAACCATCCTTGGTTATTTTAGGGTTTATTACTCCTTTGGTGTTTTTCTATGATAGAAAACTATTATTTTGAGGTTTCCTTCAGTTGGGAGTAAAACTACTTAAAAGTAATAGAGTGATTTCAGTAAACCTGTTAAATAGTTATTACACTTTTAGATACAATTACACACAAATTCAATTGTTTTCTTTTTTTCCTTTTGACTATTACGAACAAACTGGTAGATATTGTTTCATGGGTTAAATGAAATCACTCTACTACTTAAAATATCATGACATTGCTCCTTCAAGGACCAATAAATAAATGAGAATCTGTTATAAGAATGACTCTTCAGATATTGACAAATGAGGTAATTTTGGGGAGCTGGTTCATATTCTTAGAATCAATATCTAACTGAAACAATGCAATATCATAACATTACTCCCAAAACAATCCTTTAGAAAACAACAGCAGAATTGAAGTCCCACACGACCAGGTTGTGCATTTAAAATTAACAACTTGATCGTCTGTGAATCCAATAAAGTGTAGATTGTGAACATCCATCTCCTTCCTTAAAATAAATAGGGGGAAGATCGGGGAGGGAGGGAGGGGTGGGATGGGGGACTGACATATAAAACAGAAGGGGCTGTGGTTAAAACTTAGTATCTTTGGTTTAAAATTTTTCAGAGCCAGTTTGACTTCTGGGAAATTCCCTTTTCTTTTTTATTAACTATGCCAATGAATATGATATACTAAAAAACACAAATCAAACTGGTTAGAAAAAAATAAAAACAAAGGTAAATTTGATATTCCGTAAAATGTACATCCATGTCCTTGCCCAAAAAATAGATTGAGGAGAAAATGTCTGGTATGCATTTGCATCACTGATAATTTACTGTGTCTCAGAATTTTGCATACATGCAAACTTTCTAACCAAGAAAGTTTGGAAATTAAGTAATAAAAGGCGCTTAAGCTGTTACTCTAACTTCCCAGAAAATAAGCCCAAGTGAAAGGGAGATTGAGCAAATATCAGCTGACCATGGGTCGGGCTTATCTTTTTGGAATTTTACAGTGGAACAGCATGCCAATACAAATTTTTCCCTCTTGCCAATTTCTTTGAGGTACCGAGGAGGCAGATATACACATACAGGGTGATATTTTAAGAACATTAATTAAATAACCTAAGAACATTTTTAGACTGTTGAGATATTGACAAATTTATTTTTAGTATGACACTTAAATCTCTTAGCACCAATATTTTATACCAACGCAAGTTATTATTAACTCTTGTAATATCTCTAAGGAAATAACGGCATGAATATTGTACTTACGCATGATTAAGTTGTTTGATATTTTAGCTTAGGCCACACAGCAAATTTTGTGTGTGTCATAGTGACTGGAATGTTGCTAAATGGAATTCAGCTTAAAGAAGAGTTATTTTCCCAGTTTCTGGGTATTAAAACAAAACATATAATTCCCACAGAAAAGTTTATTTTTTATTTTTTAGTCAACCCTTGGCAATACAGAGAGTTTTGGGGAAATAAAATTCATGTTTCCCCCTGGGGCATACATTAAGTGCTTATTGACCAATTAGAGCATGGCACATGGACTTATTGTATATTTTGATAAGTTGTTTAAAAACAGCTTATCAAACCTTGCACTTATTTAAAACCAAGATAAAACTTCAAAAAATGATAAAATATTTTCAAGGGCTAAGACCTGTAGGCTTACATTTGAAATCAGAAAACTTAACAATGGCTCGCCCGAGTTGAAATTCACACAGCACGATTTGCATGCGAAGCGCAGTCACGCAAAACCCAGGAAAGTCAGGAAACAGATCTAGATGCAATACAAAAACTTTACAGATTTGTTTAGGAAAAGTTTTCACTCTTTCCGCGCATAGAGCGCAAAAGATCGCCGCCATCTGAGCAGCCCAGTTAACTTATGATCTGAGGTTAAATTAAAACTGATTGAAATCAAACATAAACATTAATATTTACAATGGAGTCAACCTTGTTTATAGACTGAAATACCTTTCACGATGTACTTTTCTTTCCCATGTTTTTCTTCGCACGAACCATCTTTCGAGCAATCACCTTGCACATCAGACCCAGAAATAAGCTGACAAGTATTTATAAGAAGAAAGAGTGAGAGAAGAAGGGGAGCTATGTGCGATGGCAATTCCATTGTGAGAAACAATAGTGTAAATTACATGATGTACATAATGTACAATTTCTGATAGCCGCTGGAAGGTTATGGCGCTGTCGAAGTGACCCGAAGAACTTTCGACTCATAGTAACCAATCAAAACATAGAACGAATATTTACGAGCACACGAAAGATGACGCAAAATCGATAATATTGCGGGCTCAGATAACTTTCGGAGACGAAATCAGGGGGGAAGGCCTGAGGGAATATATCCGACAGATTGCTTGGCTATTGTTGATGTTTTTTCTGAATCGTTGAAGAGGCTCTTACATTGGTTGTCATTTATCCCATGCAGGTATTTATTGTAAGCTTTTTCTTTATATTTGCGGCTATCAATGGTAACAATAGCGTTATATTTATGTTTTAATACAACAATGAAAAAAAAGCCTGAATCATAATTTGACAAACAGCGCGTGTCGCTATTTTTGTCTGTCCGCGTGACATTCACTCAAAATTCTCAGAAATAAAACATTACTGCTGGTTTCAGCCAATGTAAATATCCCAGAATTTCATTTCCTATAAAGGTCTAGTTTTGAGTACGTTTTGTCAGTTGTTTGCTGTGTCGCTCGAGCTGAAAGGATCTTTAATTGTTTAAATTTTTTATTTTCCTCGTAGGAAACCGAACCTGAAAAAAGATGGAGAATTCAAGAAAGATTCAACTCAAAAAGAGATTCTGCGGAAAAACCGGCAGTGTTTTATCCATGTTGTTCATGACATCGTCCTTTTTTCTTGTTGAAATCATCGTTGGCTACGCGACGAATTCGATGGCGCTGGTGGCTGATTCATTTCACATGCTGTCGGACATAATGTCTTTGATAATCGGGTTCTTTGCTTTGCGGTACTCTAAACGCAGCCAGCGGACGGAGAGAAATACCTTTGGCTGGCAAAGAGCTGAAGTTTTAGGCGCGTTGGTCAACGCTGTGTTTTTAATCGCGCTGTGCTTTTCTATCCTGGTCGAGTCGCTGAAGCGAATTGTAGAAACGGAGGAAATCAACAACCCTATACTTGTTCTCATTGTTGGAATCGCTGGCTTGTTGGTCAATGTGATCGGTTTGATTCTTTTTCACCGGCATGGTGGCCACGGACATAGCCACGGCGGCGGTGGACATAATCATAGCCACGGAGAAGCAAACGGAACGGATCTGAACGATCTTTTGCAATCTCAAAATGGGGGAGCTAATGGCGTCGAGAGGAAGTCGAGTCAGTCATCCGAAGATGAAAGTGAAATGAACAGCGAGACTTCCAATGGTGTAGTTCAGGAAGGTAATAGCTTGACGAGATTTTTCTTATCCCAAAAAATTCTTAAATATTTCTAAATTATTTTAATATTTCCCATAAATTTCTCCCTTCGATCAAGACTAAAGTTGGTCGATCCAGTAGGAACTCATGGGTAGTCAAATATATAAATTAAACTAAATTTAAGTTTTCGTATCTTCATTATGTTTCTACATAATATAAATATCAACGACCATATCATATTAAACTAAGAGAAAGGTTGTTTTTGCGTTCGGCTGTGACAATATATTGTTATTAAAATGAGTTTACACATAGCTGCATTTCGAAAGATTTTGAAAGGCGTATCTAGTAAAAAACCATTATGTAATAATTTGATATGCAACAATTACCTCACCTAACATACTGTCATCTAACATGGCAGTTTTGTAAGTCACGGACAAAAGGAAACTTGAGAGAATTCAGGGACGCGCATTAAGAGTTATATCAGATCCCACACCGAAACCTATAACGAACTCTTGGGACGGGCAGATTTGCCCACACTATATAATAGGCGTTTACAAGATACAGCAACGCTTATGTATAAGGTCAAGAACGGGCTGCGCCAGACAACGTCTCTGCCCTTTGTCCGCAAAGACACTACACACTCGCTCAGAAAAGTATTTTTCTTACCGCGTTGATAGCACGGGAACTTCAGATATCTTGACCACTTTATAAAGCCGACTGGCCCTTAATATGAAACTCAGGACAAATAGTTTCACTCTTCTAAATTAGTGTAAGGGACAAGATAAAGTTTTTATCTTTTTTTTTATCTTATCTAATTACACAAGGAATCAATGTAGCGTGACTTTTCATTTCCCATAAATCCATCATTGACATTTGATCAGATCCACCTAGAAAGTCATTGAATACTTATCCTAATTCCAGATTACTTGACTAGTAAAACAGAGTTATGGTCCCCTTATAGATTTTCTTTTGTAATTCAAGCTTACAATGTGTAAGTACATGTTTCCAAAACCTGTATTGTGTGGCTCAACCAACACTTTGAAGGTCATTGGAAGTTTGAGGTGGGGGGGGATCTTAAAAGTGAAATATTTTGAAAGACTGTAATTAAAGCAATGGAAAATTTTTTGCGAAGGGGTGGATGGGGGGTTTAACCACAAAGATCTTCCATGGTGAGGATATGGTGGATATTTTCTGGAAAAACATATTCTTTTTTCAAACTTAAAAGTGTGTGTTGGATATTGAATTTCATTCATACTAAAAATACAGAAATTCAAACTTGAAATGCATATTAAGTTATTCGATTATAATTAGTGCAAGACAAAATAAAACAAATAAATCCAGGCTTTTAAAATAATAGATCCAATGTTAGGAATATTCAACACCTACTTGAAACCACTTTTTAAAGGAAGGAAGATTTTTGTATTAGATCAGGAGTTACTAAGGGCCTCATTTCATGTACCCATTTAATTGTAACCTTTTCTATTCAAAGCAATTTATAAAAGTTAATTATACGACCTAGTCAGGTTCAAAACAATGCAGAAAGACACAGTAAGGGGTTAACTATGAGCCGATCATATTGAACAAACTGGTAAGGATATGGTTACTAAAAATATTTCATGTATCGATATTAATTTTTGTATTACGTCACTAGCCAAGGATATATTGGCTGTTAAAACAACATTAATGATGTTTTGTGGTCGGCAAATTTGAATAAAAAAAGAATTCAACAACTCAATGCTGTTAGCAGCAAATATCACAGTGACTACAGACTCAAGGTTGTTGCTAATGAAAAATACCAAAAATTGAAAATAGGAGGGAAAGGAGGAAGAAACGGGGGCCCCCCCCCCCACCCAACCAAATATATGACATGTGCGTGTTTTGCAGACCAGTTTCTTTCATAATGCAGTTGTTTTTTGGGGGGGCTCTCTTCTCCCTAAAAAAGATTAAAAGTTTGCTTTATTTATGTGGTTGTTAAATGTAAACTATCTTATTTTTTCTTCACAGTTTTCCTGTCAGATAAAAATGGGAAGGTCCAAACAGTGGTTTCCAAATCTGGTTCATCTAAAATGAAAGTCAAGTCTAGTGCGCAGCTCAACATGCGAGGTGTGTATCTCCATGTGCTCGGCGATGCCCTGGGATCTGTCATCGTCATCATCAGTGCTCTGATCATCAAGTTTGCGTCAGGCGAGTGGACTATTTACGTTGACCCCGGCATGAGCATCTTCATGGTTCTCCTGATTCTGAAGACATCGATCCCACTGATGCGAGAGTCGTCACTGATCTTACTTCAAACTGTTCCCACGCACATCAAGATCAAGGAAGTACAGGATCGCTTGCTGGATAATGTTGAAGGCGTGCTGAGTGTACATGAGTTTCATGTTTGGCAGTTGGCTGGGAATAAGATTATTGGTGAGTTTTAAGGTGGATTGTGATGGTTTCCAGCACTTACTAGCTCTTATACTTTGATGGGTCAGTAAGGGGTATAGAATGGTACTTTAAAAATGTGGGTCTCGCAAAATTTTGGCCCCATTTTGAAATCTCGGCTTTTTAAATGAGTGAATTGGAATCTTGGGCTTTCTGAAGATTGACACCTCTCGGAGTCTCAAATTTTAATAATTTGGATCTTGGAATCTTGAAAATTGTACCCGATATTAAGCTATATATCTTCTTGAGGGCAAATTAAGCTTACAGTATTGTGAAAAAGTAATGCAAACGAAATGCGCGAATTTCGTTCTTTGTTCTCCCGAACTTTCGCGCGAAAGTTCGCGAAAAAAATTCGTTGCGAACTTCGCGACATTTCACGACATTTCGCGCGAACTTTCGCTGGAACAAAGAACGATATTTTCTAGAACTTTCGCTGCCTCACCGATAATTCGCGAAATTTCGCTAGGTGAGACAATAAATTTCGCTAGACTCTCAACAATCGTTCGCTTTTCTACGTGCAGACTCCGCTACGGGATCGTTCGGTCGGATGGTCATGTAACATACACGAAAGATATCTTTGATTTGCTCGCAAATGCATGCCGAATTTAAGTAAAAATGGTACGTATTGATCATTAAGCGAATAAAGCACGCAACTAACATATATAAAGGGTACTCACGTGGCATTTGCGAAAGGTTTTTAAGCAAGTTCGCTGGCTTGGCTCGATTTGACATACAGTGCTGTCGATGTATACATATTTCATCTAAGTAATACTTTATTCGTCCATTATATTTCTAATTTACAGAAATGTCATATATCTGCTAAAAATATTAATATAATATGACTGGAGATCTTAGCAAGATCTATAAGCCGAGCGATCATCGATAAAGAAAATTAACAAGCATTTGTTATTAATTCTTGTTCATTACCTTTTATTTAAATGGCGGCTCCTAAAAAGCCATTTGGTTTAGTGAAGAAACGTTAAGAATGAAGTTTTCATTCGTCTTTCCTTCGCTATTTACTAGTAGGCTGGAACTGCGGTCATCCATCGGCTCGCTCTGGAATATTATTTTGTCGGCGTGCGTGATCGTCTTTTGAGCGGTCGAGATCATTCAAAATCTTGCATGTATTGAACAATTTCCTCGTAATCTCTTCCACAAGTAAATATCTGCCTGAGACTGTTTCTTTTCCTTCAGCTTTTTAAAAGTTTTATGCAGAATCACCGCTAACGTGACACTTCAAGAGAAGAAAGAAAGCATCGATTGTTTTGACTTGCTTTGGCGACGTCAGAAACTGACCAATCAGAAGCGGCTGTTCTCACGCACTTGGCAAACATTTTAACACGATCTATCAGAAAGCGGCTGGCTACTGGCTAGATGTAATATTTTTGTTCAAAACTACAAACTTTTAATACCACGACTTCTTTGCTAAAAGAAACCACTTCGAAAGTTTGATTGAATTCAGAATACTCTACAAATACCGACAACAGCATGGCGTTTCGTGTTGATAACATCTAAAGTTCATCCGCTTTATCTGCTCACTGGCGACTTGTGAAATATTTTGCAACGAACTGGACAGTATTCATCCCGTATTCTCTGGCAATTTTGCAGTTGTTTTGAACGGTCTCTACCTCAGCAACAACTTTCATCGGAAGATTTAGTTGTTTGAAATTAACTAGTAGCTTTTGGTATGATGATCGATAACCGCTAATTCTTCAGAAGAATGCGTGATTGTTTGAGATGGGATTCTAAACTCAGGTGAATTTTTTGTCACGCGTATGTACAGATCTAAATAAATTCACCATTTATTAGTAATTTCTTTTGTTGTTTTTTCGATTGCATACATGTAGTTGTGATTTAACAAATATGTTGATTTGCTGCACGTGGATTGTTTTGTAGTTTGAAGGAAAAACTGGGTCTCGGCTTATAGCCGAGTGTTTTGGGTTTATTTTTTGTCAGACTCGAACTGGTTCTGAAAACCGAAAGTTTAGGGTCTCGGCTTTAATAAAGCCAGGGTCGGCTTATAGCCGAATAACTACAGTAGTAGCAATAAACACAATTTCGCGCGGGGACAAGCACTACAGTGGGAAACATTGTGTGTTTTTACACGACATTCATATCGTTCTCGGTAGTTTTTCTCGCGAATGTGAACTTTTCGTCATGAAACTTCAATGTTTTTGTCATTTGGGAAGAAGTTTATATTTACGTTTTCTTCGTGCACTAACGAGGTAAGTTTAAAGAACAATTTTACGATGTAATTAAGAATTTATATCTGTAAACACGCTTTCTCTGTGTTTCAGGCCGGCACAAGAGAACGATTGAGAGGGAAGATTCACATTTACATCATAGCGAACTTTGCTCGAAAAGACTCGAAACTTCGCGCGAAAGTTCACGAATTATCGCACGAAAGTTCGCGACAAATTACCGCACACAGCGGAAAACTGCGCGAAAGTTCACGCAAATCGAAACAATAGACGTCGCGAAAATTCGGCGAAATGTCGCGAATTGTCGAAGAGATTTCGTTTCAAGCGAAATTTCCTTGAAAAGCCACGAAAAGCGCGAATTTCGTCGAAATTCGTTTGCATTACTTTTTCACAATACTGTAAGAATGCCGGTCGCTTAGAATCCAACATTTCGTGGCAAGAGGATGGAACTTCGATTTCTTTCATACTTTTATGTTAGATAGGCTAGGGTATAACTTAAATCACTGTATAGTTCTTTCGATTGAATATCCTTTTATTTTAAAGAAAAATGCAAATAACAAAAATCCGTTAAAATCGTCATTTGAGGCGCTAAATTATTCATGATTTTTGCACGAGTTTGAGAGCCTCGCGTGCAAAAACAAATCACTCTACCGTCTTTTAAACACTCAAACCATAGTTAGCAATCTCTAAACATCTACTGAAATGATTTTGGGAAATATTGCGTTGTTCTTTGTAGACAAAATAATTTTATTTCGAAGGCATACAATTCACTGCCGTAAAAGTACTTGGTAAATAAAATTAATTTTCACCATGTGCGAAACCTTCAAATCGTTTAAGCTTCTGGTCGTTGAATGTTAGAAGAATGGTGTATAAATCCCTGTAAAAATTTCTCCGGGCAAATGATTAAAAGCAACGTGAGATCTTTTCGAATTCGGTTAAATATGCAAATATTTGACCTTCCGCGGTCAACTTTGAAGTTACGGGTCAGAAATAATTTTTGTTCCGTGTTCCAAGTCCTAACCCATTTAAGACCAAATTAAGCATATGAAAAAAATATGTAATTTTCTAACCTTTATCTGCTGTAAAAGGTAGGTTCGAAGGCCATTTTAGCATGATTACGGCTCTTATCATTCGTCGCATCTGAGCTTCGTTTTCCTTCCGCGGTCAACTTTGAAGTTACGGGTCAGGCATGAATGACATGAATATTTCAACCCGTGCACAAGTCTTAACCCATTGTGGGTCAAAATAATCACACACAAAAACATTATGAAATATTCTAACCTTAATCTGCTGTAAAAAGCAGGTTCGAAGGCCTTTTAAGCACGATTCCGGCTCTAAGCATCCGTAGTAATTTGAGCTTCGTTTGTGCAAGTATGTCATATTTAGTGGTCGAAATCCAATCTGTGATCAACTTTCGGCGCTTCTCGTCACCACTGCATCTTCTTCGACGGCATACGCCGATTGTTAGTATTGCCTCGTTAATAGTACACAAAAAAATAACATCTGATCGCTAAACGGCATGATGTCGGCGCTTACAGTAGCTTACAGTAGCTTACAGTCCCATCTTGCAATGGGCCGTCTGTTCGTCACGCAATACTGTGTCATGGACATTTTTTTAGGGGGTGGTAGGTGGGTGTGGGAAAGGTTGAATATGCGGAAATGCTTGATTTAATACTTTATGACAAGTACGTACTCGAGCCAGCAACAACAACAACAACAACAACAACAAGTACAGTGATATCTTTAGGCAGACAAGATAAAGCACACGTACTGTCAGTTGACAAGCGTTTGGTACAGTGTAATGCAACTGTTCGCGAATTCTGTTGCTCGCGCGGGGTTGGTTGTAATACCGGGGGTGGAAGGAGGATATAAATCTTTACTAAACAAGTAGAGTTTTTAAGTAGTTATTCCCTTTTTTACTGTAGAACCGAAAACGAAGAGAAAAACTCGCGTCTATGTTTTTTGGGGGGTGAGGGGGTGGGGGCCGGGGGGTTCTTGGTTGGTTGGTTAGCAAAGTTTTATTTTTTTTCACAAAGATACCTAACCAAATATCGCATGTCCTGTATAAATGGTTAATGATAGAAGTAACGATAAGTTTTGATTTTTTTTTTCGTAATCGAGTGGCAACTTAATAAAAACATTGCATCGCAATTTTTTTTCGCCCTACGGTAAATCTGGGTGACCTGTGGCTTCGGGTGGTCATTCGTCAACCTGTAACAAAGTACTTTCTTGGGGTGCCGTTTTGAACATGCTGTCGAATTCATGATGTCTAAATTCAACAATAACTAATTTGATGTTTAAACGAAATTAAAACATGTTAAAAAAAAAAACTCAGTGCTAAAACTCTTTGCTAAAAAGGATAAGCAAATTGCTATGGCAATTCGGCGTGTGAAAAAATCGCCAAATTTAATTTAGTGGCTTCCTAAGTAAACAAAACCTTGGTCGTGCTAGTTATTGGCACCGTCTGTTTGCTTAAAGGCAGCGCGTGAACATTTTTTTCAAAGTTCAGTTTATTTCACTGAATGGAAGGTTGTTGTTCTTTTAAGGCCCTTGTTCGTGGAGTTTGCGGTTTTGATTCTACTGTCGTGTGAGAAGGACATCAGCAGTCACAAGTCCCAGTATTAATTTAGTTAACTCTAACATGACTCTTTCCCGTGAAAAACCAAACTTCAGAAGCTAGCTATTTGTTTGGTGTTTTCAAGGCAGCTCTTGAAAACTTCGTTAAGGCCCAAAACCGAAAAATAACAATCTATTCAAGGGGAGGAAAAGCGTTCCTTGCCGACACAAATAACGGCTAACTGCACACGGCAAAACACAAATCTTTATAAAATCTCTTTACTAATACTTGAACAAAAAGTTCAGTTTTAAGATACCTTTTTTCGTTTAGCTGGGCGTTTATTTTAGCTGATAGAATTTAGGAAAAAAAAAAAAAAAAAGGAAAAAAAAAAATTGCGATGCAATGTTTTTATTAAGTTGCCACTCGATCACGAAAAAAAAAATCAAAACTTATCGTTACTTCTATCATTAACCATTTATACAGGACATGCGATATTTGGTTAGGTATCTTTGTGAAAAAAATAAAACTTTGCTAACCAACCAACCAAGAACCCCCCGGCCCCCACCCCCTCACCCCCCAAAAAACATAGACACGAGTTTTTCTCTTCGTTTTCGGTTCTACAGTAAAAAAGGGAATAACTACTTAAAAACTCTACTTGTTTAGTAAAGATTTATATCCTCCTTCCACCCCCCGGTATTACAACCAACCCCGCGCGAGCAACAGAATTCGCGAACAGTTGCATTACACTGTACCAAACGCTTGTCAACTGACAGTACGTGTGCTTTATCTTGTCTGCCTAAAGATATCACTGTACTTGTTGTTGTTGTTGTTGTTGTTGTTGCTGGCTCGAGTACGTACTTGTCATAAAGTATTAAATCAAGCATTTCCGCATATTCAACCTTTCCCACACCCACCTACCACCCCCTAAAAAAATATCCATGACACAGTATTGCGTGACGAACAGACGGCCCATTTCAAGATGGGACTGTAAGCTACTGTAAGCTACTTTAAGCGCCGACATCATGCCGTTTAGCGATCAGATGTTATTTTTTGTGTACTATTAACGAGGCAATACTAACAATCGGCGTATGCCGTCGAAGAAGATGCAGTGGTGACGAGAAGCGCCGAAAGTTGATCACAGATTGGATTTCGACCACTAAATATGACATACTTGCACAAATGAAGCTCAAATTACTACGGATGCTTAGAGCCGGAATCGTGCTTAAAAGGCCTTCGAACCTGCTTTTTACAGCAGATTAAGGTTAGAATATTTCATAATGTTTTTGTGTGTGATTATTTTGACCCACAATGGGTTAAGACTTGTGCACGGGTTGAAATATTCATGTCATTCATGCCTGACCCGTAACTTCAAAGTTGACCGCGGAAGGAAAACGAAGCTCAGATGCGACGAATGATAAGAGCCGTAATCATGCTAAAATGGCCTTCGAACCTACCTTTTACAGCAGATAAAGGTTAGAAAATTACATATTTTTTTCATATGCTTAATTTGGTCTTAAATGGGTTAGGACTTGGAACACGGAACAAAAAATTATTTCTGACCCGTAACTTCAAAGTTGACCGCGGAAGGTCAAATATTTGCATATTTAACCGAATTCGAAAAGATCTCACGTCGCTTTTAATCATTTGCCCGGAGAAATTTTTACAGGGATTTATACACCATTCTTCTAACATTCAACCACCAGAAGCTTAAACGATTTGAAGGTTTCGCACATGGTAAAAATTAATTTTATTTATCAAGTACTTTTACGGCAGTGAATTGTATGCCTTCGAAATAAAATTATTTTGTCTACAAAGAACAACGCAATATTTCCCAAAATCATTTCAGTAGATGTTTAGAGATTGCTAACTATGGTTTGAGTGTTTAAAAGACGGTAGAGTGATTTGTTTTTGCACGCGAGGCTCTCAAACTCGTGCAAAAATCATGAATAATTTAGCGCCTCAAATGACGATTTTAACGGATTTTTGTCATTTGCATTTTTCTTTAAAATAAAAGGATATTCAATCGAAAGAACTATACAGTGATTTAAGTTATACCCTAGCCTATCTAACATAAAAGTATGAAAGAAATCGAAGTTCCATCCTCTTGCCGCGAAATCGAGAAATTGTCTGATTCTTAGAGACCGGTATTCTTAAGGTAAATTACTAACAACGCACATAATAAATGGGAACTACCTAGACACATTTAAGTTAAGTGACTCAGCAAATATGCTCTGCCATAGATAGTCATTGCTACTCCACTTATTCTTTGCTATGAGCTTTTCAGGCAATGGCTAAGAACTTTTATTATTAGTACCATTACCTAAAAATCTCAGACACTTAGAGTCTTGGCCTCAGATTTTTTAGAAGTAAAGTCTCGGTCTCAGATTTGATAGAAACGCTTAAGTCTCTGTCTCGGATTTTAAAACCAGGGTCTCGCCGTCTCACAAAGTCTCAAATTTACCATTCTTTACCCTTTCAGTACATAACTACCACTCTTTATCACTTGGTGCTGCAGTAATGGCATCTTGAACATTTATTAGCAAACAAGACAGTTGTGGTGATTTTCTTGACATAAATTTGCTGGTTACCATAGCAAGAATATACCTGTTAAAAACATCCTTAATAATTTTATTAGCTTTGAGCACTTAAAACTCAAAAACAAGCTTGTGATACAAATTACATGGATTGATTTACTATAAGCTCAATCCAACGCTACTACAGTAGCAGTCAGGTTTCAACATATCTGATCAATGTGAGCTGGCTGTTTACACTTCAAATGAGTGTTGACAAGTACATATTAGGTAACTGTACTGTAAAAAATTCGGACGCTTAAAATTTTAAACACTTAAAAATTTCGGACGGTTTTATTTTCAGACACTTTTTTGTCCGAAATTAAAATCGTCTGAAATATTTTGCAAGAAATGTAATTTTAATTTTAATTGTTATTTTCTATTAGTTTCTACTGGCAAGTAATAATGTTATTTTTTTCAGCGTCTGCCCATATTAGATGCCAATCCCCAGATGAATACATGAACATTGCCAACAAGATTAAAAGGTTCTTCCACAATGAAGGCATCCACTCCACGACCATCCAACCAGAATTTGTTTGTGAAGATAAGAAGGACAGTGAATGTGCATTGGAGTGCGGACAAGACGAGAACTGTGCAGCACAGAAGTGTTGCCCTGCTGAAAATGAGACTGAAATGCGCAAGCGTTCTCCCATAACAGATGGTGAGGGTGAGCTTATTCATCATGTGTCAATGGTTTAATTCTGTCAGTTTCAAATAATGCAAAACTACATTTTTGATTTACTGGTAATCAGGGGCATAGCTGTAGCCTACAGACGTGTAGGCCGGGGCCTACAACTTTCTTGGCCTGCTCACGTTTTTAAAATGTACAATAGAAACAAATTTAGGTGATGCACTTTCAAGACGAAAAAAAGGAATTAATTTTAACATAGCATAATCTATCTCGCAACTCCCCTTTCCTGATGAGATCAACGCTCTTCCAGCAAGTGCAAACTGTGGAGCCTTCTGCGTTAGCAGAACAATGCACAACGGCATGAGCTGTTAACAAAATACGGTATGCGTTTATTTATGAACAAGCAAAAATTGGCACAATTCCTTGAATTATGAAATGTTGGAATTAAGGAGCAGTCTTGATCTCAAAACTTTCCCCAATGGACCTATCCCCCTCTCAACCCCCAACTTCTAAAAAGCGGTTGCAATTGGCCAGGTCTACAACTCTTCAAAAAGCTGGCTATGCCCCTGTTAATTAAGGGACTTGTTGGTATATGTGTAATATCCACAGGGCTCTCGATAATGTGAAATAGGTGGCTGTATTGTGTGGCACCTTTCAGATGGCAAGATGAGAAATTAAACACATCTCCCATTTAACATGTATATGACTCAGAACCAAACATTGTTGGAATGGCTTGGAAAAAAAACTTTTGTCTCTGAGAACCAAGATTTTTTTTATTTTTTATTCCATAAGTGTACAATTGGATATGAGATGGTAGATAGCCAAGAAGCACATAGCGCTGAGTTGACTACAACTATCTCTTATCCAGCAAGTGCGAGTGCAAAAATTGTTTTATAAAACAGAAAAATGCCCAAAGAATTAAAATATTTGAGCTACCCCGCTGTTCTTGCTGATGCCTCCACCTACCATAATTGTGGTCCATGGTGATATGATCTCACAAACCATGGCCTGTAAACCAATCAAAACCCAGCAATTGAAATATTTGCTACAGAACTGCAACAATGTTTGGTTAGTAAGGCCTTAAATGTACAGCTCAGGTAATGACGTGTACTAATATAAAAATTTATTGTGCATAATTTAGGGTTTTGTGGGTTGATTTACTAAAAGAGATATAAATAGAATCAAACAACTAAATATGAGATACCAAATAGAAACAAATTTGTAAGCTTTCACACGCTTTCAGAGCCATCACGACAGCTTTTTCAAGTGATAATTGATGCGGAGAGTTTTTTCTCATGCAAGCTTAATGTTTCTTTTAGGTCAGTAATAGAATTATTTTGTATTTAAATGAGAGAAGCTATTGCGTTTGTACTTCTGCGAAGATTTCTTTATGAGTAACATTTACTTATATTTTTTTATAAATATAAATTATAACATCAGTGTTATCA
Source organism: Oculina patagonica (assembly GCF_052425735.1). Taxonomy (NCBI): domain Eukaryota; kingdom Metazoa; phylum Cnidaria; class Anthozoa; order Scleractinia; family Oculinidae; genus Oculina; species Oculina patagonica. The sequence continues at coordinate 20,951,952 of NC_135767.1, forward strand.
GAAAGAGTGCTTCGATCATGTTAAGAATTTAAGGTTGAAACTGTTGATAGTTTTATTCATTGAGAAATACTTATTTTTTAGAGATTTAAAATAACTTGTGTATGTATAGTGTTAATGCATTGTACATTGTTATAAGTAGATGGTGTTTGAGTTTGAAATGTTTATTTAAAGGACTTGAATGTCACTACATACATATTCAGTTAACTTTAATTGTAATTTACATTTAACAGAGGTGTTCCCACAAGTTTTGGAATTAAAAGAAATTATATTGGCAGGGGTAATTAATAATTTTGTTGAGGAAATTGATATTGTTTCGATATGAATTTTGTAAAGTTTAGAGCTTTAATCTAAATCTGTGTTACAAGTCTGCTCATCTTTGTGAATTTTTGCTACCCTGGGCATCTTATTATTGTCACATCCTCTTTGAAATTGTTTGAGCACAGTTCTTCTAAATAAACCACTTCTGGATTTAAAGCGGTAAGGGTGGATTTATCTGACCTTACCAATAATTGTCAAGTCATTTTAAAAAATAGATAAAAGCACTTGACTCCAATAAGACTAAATGGCAATTTTTTTTCTTGATGAGCAATCAAGAAGTACACATAATCATTTCTTGATTGGTTTCAAATGCCCATGCATGGTATTATGATTCATTTGCCAGCTTGCAGCTGGCCAATAGAGGTCTTTCATATGAGTATGACTTTCTACTTTTAAACCATATTTATAGAGGGTCGTTCAGTCTGCAGACTGCCATGATATTTTCTTCCTAGACTGCAAATTTATTTTATTTTCTCCTGAAGACTGAGACCACCATAAATGTCTTGACCCTTAACCACCAGATAATAAAAAGTGTACCTGCAGACCGATGCTCAAAGTCAGCTTAAAATGTCAGACCGCTAGAGTATAATACACCCTCTTTATTTATCTTATCTGTCACTAACAAGAAAAAAAAAGAGAATCTGTGGACAACATTGTCCGGTTAGGTACTGATCTTCAGTTGTTTTTTTTTGTTTATTTTGAAACATAACGCAAAAAAAAAAAGAATGAGCTATTTTATGCTCCAGTAGTTTTTTTGTGTCTTACATCCATATAAATTATACCATGTAAGTACAAACATAGATTTATGTTACATAGTTATGTTACGTTTATCTTACATAGATTTACTATATTTAAAAATTAAAGTAAAACAATTTAATTTAACATGCTATACTGCAAAATGGTGAATAGCAAGAATGTGTAATTTGTAATTAAATTATTACAACATACATGCACTTCATGTTATCTTGCAACTTCATAAGCAAGCATATTATTGTCTTGGACATTCCTTTAAATGCCGCTACTAAAAACCTTTTTCGTTCTCAAAATTAATGACAGGGAAATAATTATTTCTGTGAATATGTTTTTGGGGTTAACCTCAAGTGATTTTTACTTTGTATATTTGTTATGTATTTAGTTATACTTCCGTGCAGTCTCTAGTCACCTCGGTGACTTTGTCAGTTTGTATGGGGTTTCAACCCCCAGGGAGGGGCTCGCAGGGCTGCTTGCTATCTCACTTAAGAGTGTACAGTTAATTACCCTTTTTGGTCTCACTTGGGGAGTTTAGGACAGAATGCCAATAGTTTTAGCCATCAAAGTCTCGTTTAAAGTTCCTTGCGATGAAATAAAAAAAATGCTGTTATACTATGTAAATTATCCGACAAGCATCCCTGTCCATTTCATATGGAAATTCCCCATCCTGGGTCTCAGACTTGGTCATGTGTGTTCAAAGTAATTGTTCATTAGAAATTATTTTACTTATAAGAAATTAAGATAATACACTGACATGCAAAAATGTTGTGTCATGTTTTCAGTGCACATTAGACTGTAAAGCAGCATTCTTTCTCCAAAAATTTGTCAAACAATTGCTTATCAAAGGCACAAAGCACTGATCGTCTCATGAGCCTTTTTAGCATTTCTCCCTAGTCTCACTCTCAGTTTTGTCATTTGCAACAGACCTCTCGTTAGAAGACTGAGCACGTTCGCAGAAAAGTATGCTTGTTAAGCAGTCTAAGTGCGCATGTGATAGAACATGAACCTAACTCAGTATATGACTTATTAAATAAATAGATCCATGATTCTGACCAGTTATTTTTGTTTGGTTGTGAAAATGTAAGTAAGGTTATGTAAAACAGAACTATTTGCTTTGTCTTTCCTTCATAAATTGTTAATGCGTTTGATAAAACTTGTTTTTGCGCATTGTTTTTAAGAGTACGTTAAAGCAATCAATGGCAAGTAAAACTTTAAAGATACGTTTGTCAAAACGGAATAAATCCTTCATTGTTGAAGATCTTGAGTGACTTCTTGTTTTTGCTTTGGAGAGCCTAGACTAACACTAGACAAGTGGGGGTCGTTTTTTTAGTGCCATTTTAACCTGGTGGGATACTTTATATTGGACTATACAGGGAGACTCCGCCCAAAAGGGGAACCAATTTAGGCTGGAGGTATATAAAAGGCCAGGGATTTCACGAGTTTGGGTAGAAAAAAACTGTAATTTGAACAGAGGCACATAAAAGTCCATTCATCCACGCCTTTGTTTTTGTTTACAGATGAGAATTTCGGTATAATATTTTTTTGCGGAGCGTGTCTAAAGGAAAGAGTTCAATAGTAATGTGAAACTACCAAAAGTAATTAATTATTAAAACAGACTTCAAGTTGTATAAGATTTCGCTTCGCCATACAGTTTTCATAATTTTAATGGCATCGAAAATGGCGGAGGCTGACTAGGATCCTTTAAGTTCAACTGATAAATATTACGCCAAACAAACAAAAGAATGATAGTAAGAATAACTAGTCAAAAATAAGCACGGATAATTTAAAAAAGCATTTCTGGTAATTTAAGACCTCAGTAAAGAAAAACGCACTAGGATGGATGAGAATTTCTTTTCAACCTGCAAATTGTCCGAATTTAGATTGCAGATAAAATGGCGGAGGCTGACTAGGATCCTTTTTTTTCAATTGAAAAAATAAAAGAAAAAGTTGCAGCATCCCTTCCGGAGGAATGTGAAAGGGGTACAGTTTTTCTATTAGAAGGGATACCTTATCTTAAAACATGATGATATATAAGGGTAGGTTCGCCTTGCCTTTTTTTCCCTTTTTTGTCGGCAGTGCCTACAGCTATGTTTGTATATGAGAAACCAAAAACTCATTGGGAACTCGTGGGGAACTCAGAGAAAATTCAAAGGGAACTCATAGGGCCCTCATAGGGAACTTATTGAGAACTCGTAGGGAACTCATTTCTCATAAGGAACTCATAAGCACACTCACAGGTAACTCGTTGGGGGAATCATAGGAAACTCATTACAAACTCACAGGGAACTCAAAAGCAGCACTGGAAACTCGCAGGGAACTCGTTGGGGAATCATAGGGATTGGGGGGGGGGGGGGGGAGGGAACTCAATAGAAACTTAAAGGGAACTCAAAAGCAACACTGGAAACACACAGGGAAATCATAAGGTACTCAGGAATACATAGGGAAACTCAAAAGGGAACTCATTGGGAGTTGAGAGAGAACTCATAGGGAACTCAAACGGAGCTACAAATACTGAGACCACGTGTCTTGTGTGCAACAATGAAGGCCACACCCATTTCAGATCCGATAATATCTTCCTTTTTCAGTCATAAAAACAATAGGGTCTACCTGGGAAAAAAATATCCATTTTCGAGGTGGACCTCTATTGTTCCCATGCTAAAATAATGAGATGCAAATATTAGCCGATCTAAAATAGGTGTGAACTTGACACGTTCACACAATAAACACGTGAATACACCCTTTCTATCGCGCACACAATTGTCCGACAAATCTCCCGTTTGTAAGAGTTCTTCAAGCACGAATATTGAAAGAGTAGAAATTGGTTAATGAGCCACGAAGTAAGGACCAAGCTGGTGAACTTCGTAGGTTAACCCTATTGTTTTAATGAAATGCAAATACTAGCCGAACTAAAATAAGTTTGACTTGGAAGTTTGCCCGAAGGGGTGTGAACTTTCTGTCTATCGTGTCCAAGTGTCGAAGTCACATCTTCTTTAGGTCGGCTAATATTCGCATCACATTAAAACAACGGGGGTCCACCTCTAAAATGATTAGTTTAGGTCGGTAGTAGCTCATTATCCAATTCCTATTGTTTAAATATTCATAGCTTGTTATTTTCGCTAAGAAGAGGATTTCCCAACTAATAAACTGTGCGCTAGAAAGGGCGTGGCCATGTTCTTATTGTGTGCAAGTTTCAAATTCGCACCTATTTTAGATCGGCTAATATCGGCATTTGAATATTTCAATCATAGAAAAATAGGCTATACCTAAAAAAAACTGACCATTTTCAAGATGGACCTCTATTGTTCTCGTACTAAAATATTGAGATGCAAATTTTAGCCGATCTAAAATAGGTGTGAACTTGACACTTTCACACAATAAACACGTGATCACACCCTGTCTATCCCGTACACAATTGTCCGGCAAATCCCTCTTTTGTAAAAGTTATTCAAGCATGAATATTGAGACAATAGAAATTAGTTAATGAGCCACGAAATAGGACCAAGCTGGCCCATTCTATAGGCGGATGCTATGCAAATATGAGGCGTACTAAAAAAGGTGTGACTTAAACACTTGGGCACAAGAAGGGGTGTTACTACGTGTCTATTGTGTCCATATGCTGACAGAAAAAGAGAATTAATGATGTGCATCAAAGAATTAACACGCTTAACTCACAAAAAGTATGGCAGGACTACAGGTTTATTTTCAACATTTAACTTTTATTTTCTTATAATATATTTAAAATCTGTACACGCACTCTAGTTTGCCACTATAACGAGGCAAGCTAGTTTAAATAAATAAACTTCAACTGTATATATATTTATAAATCTCTACATTTTGTTGTTGACTGCATTGCCAAATATTTCCGCGATTGCACCTACTTTTTACAGCCATTACGTAACGCGTCACGCAACACTTCCATATACAGGTTGCGTGACGAATCAAATAAGGGCTGCATTTAAACAATATTTTAATTATTATTACTTTTCGCATTACTCATAATTAATATTATTTTTATCAGTAGAACGCGTTAATTGCGGAAATGGTTAGTTACCTTTTGTAAAAAAATAAAATTTGCGTGTTAATAAATATAGAATTCTTTCGCTGCTGCTCGAGTGTAAGTTTTTAAGTTGAAATCTGTACAACTTTTGAGATACTAAATCGGACGCGTAAAAATGCAGTATTTCTTTTCAAAACAAGAAGGCGTACTACAAAAGATACTCAGCTTATATTTTAAGATTTGAAATTATTTGATTAACTATCAATATCTTGTTACTCGATTTAAGTTTTTCAGATTTTAACAACAAATGCCGGCTTAATTTTTCTAGTGCGACTTCGTGTTATGACATGGATAGTAAAATAAACTGTTTCTTTTTGAAGAGGCGCAGCATTTCTAGGAAAATTATACCCCAGTTATAAAAAGTAGCTGAGATGTCTTTTAAATAATCCAAGAGTTTGATCAAAATCGTGATAGTTTCGATCTTTTGTTATGCAAAAAAGCTGTTTATAAGTAAAAAAAAGATCTGATGGTATTTTGCATACTTCTTTGCGAAATATTTATAAGTTATTATAAAACGGTGCGAACTATCATATAGAAAAACGGCCATAAAATTTGTTAAAATTGAATTTTTTGTGTTATATCTTTGCCAAGTTAAAATGCCGGGATTAGCCTATTATACATGGGCCGTAGCTTCAAAAAACATTTACTCGAGTCGTTTCGTTAGAAACCAACTGATTTCAGAGATCTAAAGGAAGCTTATCATAATAGTTTAAAATCTATATGCTCTTGTTAATGTTTCCTCATAATTGAGCTGTGCCAATAGATCGTTTTCGAGCGACTTGTAAAGACGTTTTTAGAAACAACTGTCCAAAATTTGTGCTTTTAAAGGCTTAAAGTAGTCGCACAAAATAGCGATTTAACTTCAATATCTATTTACCTTAACCCATCCCATATATTAAATTCATGGTACATAAGAGGGGGAGATAGGGTACCTAGCTAAAACATAATTGTCGAGAATAGCATTTTCCATAATTTTTGTTTATGTTGTAAAAGTATTTCTGCTGACTAATTAAAAATCGCTTTCTGGGAATAAAAATAAGTTAAAAGAATTCTTAGCCAGATCATAAAAATTACGTCTGAAAAGATTGAAATTTAAGTCAATTGCTCTTCTTGTGTTATACTACCTAATATTTTCATTGTTTTTTTGGGTAAAATCGCCTTCATATAAAATATATACCTATTTTAAAGAAGCAATGTCAAGGCTGGGGGCCTGAGTTCTAACGATCTTAAATTCTGTTCCAGTCCACAACGGACTCTTACGATCTTAGTCATAGCAAACGATCAAGACTCCAACCTTCTGTTAACTTAGAAACGTCACGCATTCACTCAGCCTTGACAGTGGCCCTTTCATAACAAAGTGTTACAACGTTTACGAAAGTAACGCAACGTGACATTACGTAACGCAACAACATGAAGCACTTTATACAACGACTCTTCTCGTTCCAGCAGCTTAACCATTTATCTTCTTGTATTTTTCTTTCGTGGATACGATTGCATGACAATAAATACCTCCGTGACTCTTGTAACGCAAGATTCAGTCTGTTTCGAATGGACGACTCTCTTTCTCAGTGAAGTGATATATTTTCCTCTGAATGGCATCAATTGTAAAACTCCTATGTATGGAAATATGTACACCTATTGGAACCAATAACTAACGAACTCCTGACCTCAGCTGTCTTCTGCAAGAGAGAGAACATGGAAATAGTCAACATTTCTTCATAGTTTTCTTTCCTTCGCTTCTACAAGAGGGAAAAAACTAAAACTAAAAATATTTTTAAACAATCGTAGTAACTGTGGATGAATCTTGGATTTTCGAAATCCAATTAAAAAACGGGAGTATTCGCAATTTTATATTCCGAAACATTCTCGTCCCCAGAGGCCGAGATTTTTTTAAGCAGCACCAAGAATCACGAATAAACTCTGAATCTGCTCAGAATGGAATCGACCAGAGATGGAAGCTAGCTCGCCACAAGGTGCGTGTCACCTGGGGCCGAGTTTCCAACCCAATTGACGTCATAAGGCAGAATACTTTACGTCACTTGACAACGCCCTTTTAAAAATCGTCGGCTCAGGATGGAATAAGTGTTGATCTGCCTCGTCCCCTGGCGCCGATTGGCCGGTCGGTTAAGGCGGGAAAACGGGAAGCGCGGCGCAGATGGAAGTCCCACAACGCCAAGCGAACTCCGCACGACCAACGAAAAGGAAGCCTGGGGGCGAGGCAGGGTGTTGATTGAGTCTGGGATCCTATAAACAGCGACTAAGATTTTGTTTTCCATGAATCTTAATAAGTTAACTAGAGCCGTTGATAAAGTTGCTTGTCTCACCTTTGACCGTTTCAACTTGTAATCCTACTTCATCAGGGCTACAGATGCCACATCGTCCTCCACATTTACCTATAACTTGAAGCCCTTCCTGGAATTCAGAGAGAGATAACGGTTGAGTAAACACACGGACAAAAACGCAAAAGGCTTGTACAGAAAGAGAGAAACTAGAAATGACGACGCTCAATAAAACCAGCTTGTGATGATTGTGGCGTGATTTTAGAAAGGGTTCGATTCCTTTTAAGGAAATCGAATAATCTGAGAAGGTAAAAATCTCATTTCTATCACGCAAGGTAAAATCTTCATTCGAGCCTGGTGGCCCATCAGGACGGAACTTATGCCAGTTTCGTAGCATTAAGCGACTTGGAGTATTTCTACTCGTCCCTTGGATGGGATGCTACTCCATCGCAGGGTTAACCCCTCCCAGCATTAAATTGGCGGTACCCATTTATACACCTGGGTGGAGAAAGGCACTATGAAAGTAAAGTGTCTTGCCCAAGAACACAACACAGTGCGCTGATCAGGGCTCGTATCATAAATACTACAAACTTCTAAATTTTTTCATTCCTGAGAAATTAAGCCTTCAGAAAGAGGGTTTAACAATTTACTGTTTCGCTTAACTGTCTCACTCTGGAGTCGAACTTGTTCAATTTCATTCTACTGATATCATTGTACGTACCGGGTATCTGTATATAATTTGAGAATATGCTTGACCAGTAGAGCCCCACATCACTTTGGAGGTTAACTTGATGCCAGTTTCGTGCAAATTGATGCTAAAACGACCCTGAAGATAGAAGTAATAAATAGTAAATAAATTTTAAAAAGTAAACAAAAACACAGTATATTGTTTATTATTAGGCATGGCTAGGACCGAGACGGCTTGATTTTCTAAACATTTTCTTTTAAAATCTTTCAATCCCTCATACACTACTTCCCTATTCCCTTTTTTCTTCAAATGAGAAGTATAAAAAATAAATTCTATGACGTCAACGTTTCGTCACTAGAATACGTCAGTTGCTTGGCAACCACCGTGACGACATATATAGTCTCAATGTACTCTCAGCACGGACATTTCTATTTTGCCCATTTTATTTTCTGTTATTTTACCTGTGGACATTTTCCCTGTGCACTGTAGCAGTCTCCTGCTGTTCCGTATGGTGGTGGGTTTAAACCTCTTGTCACTGCAAATTGCCTGTCTTCCGCTAAATAAAAACAAGAATTATCGTGAGAAAAAATCTCTGCATAAAACAAAATACTGCCTGTGCTTTTATTGGTTAAAAGCTTCTTACAACAAATCTGCGGAAACATAGAAAACTATTTCGAGAGTTTGTTCAGAAAGAAAATAGAAAACGTTCTTTCCTTGTTGCTAAAGAGTTAGAGAAATAGTTGTAAAAGTTTGGGTGAATACAAAAATTCTGTGGAAATCATCTTTATCGTCCTTCCAAACATGGAAAACACCTTTTTCGATAAATAACACTTCTCAGTGAAAGAAAACTGACTTCAAGTTGTGACTAGAGAGTGTACACCTAGAACAACCGCCAAGCTTAATTGAGGTAAATTATTTAACAATTATTCCAAGTTTTTTGGACTAAGTTTACTTCTTGGTGGAATTCAAAAAACAATCCGCAGATTAACCTCCAACAACGCCATATTCTATTTGCTCTTCATCCTGAAAAGCAGTCTTTTGGGGGTATTTGGCCGCGAAAAATGAAGACCCTTTCGGTTTCACTGCCTTTCTTAAGTTTTTGAAAAACAAGCTCGGGATAGACAAACAGAAGTTTCGAGACCTAGTTACTTTATAGTTTACATTACATTACCTAGTTACTTTATTTCTGTAAGTTGTCTTTTTTTGTTGTATTTTGTTTTATTTCATTGTTTGTAAAAAAATGTCTATTGTAAAAAATTGTCTATTATTAAATAAATAAAAAAAAAAAACAATTATTCCACCCGCGTTTGTTGGATATGAGATCGTTATAGCCAACGAGGCGCCTCGTTGGCTATCTACCATCTCATATCCAACGCGCGCTCGTGGAATAATTGTCAAAAAGACCATTTAATTGAAGTAAAAAAATTTGATGTAACTCACCGATTATCTTCATGGTAGATAAGTTTATTCTAATCTTTGAGAAGTAAGATCCTCCAGACAGCTTGTAATCATCATTTTCACAGTCACACTTGTCAAAATGAGAGCCATTGGCTGGACACTTCCAAGGGTCACGCAATCTACAGAACAACGGTTTATTTATTAAAGAAGCTATGTCACGGACAATGCAGCTTGAAAAAATTGGCAAGTTTTTTTCAAGTTTGTCGTTTCTAATCTGTCTTAATCTTCGTCAGTCGAAATCATCCTTGATTATTTTTGGTTTCTTATAACTCTGTTAGTGTTTTTCGCTGTTAGAAAACTATTATTTTAAGGTTTCCTTCAATTTGAAAGTTATCAGAAAAATGACTTAAAATACCGTGACATGGCTCCTTTAACATAAATTTCTTTATAATTAAACTATACATAACCACGTTTCCAAATCGATACACACACCCCTCCCCAAAACAAAAAACTCAGTAACGTGCGTTATTTTAATGAAAAACTTCTATCTAAGGTTTACTTAAGGGTAGATCAAGAAAGCACACAGTTCCTCGTTAAAACGCTACGCATTCACACACAACAAAAACGTGTCGAACCTTTTTGGATAAATTTCTGCAAAGTTTTCTGACGGACCAGTTTTGAGTGTTATGTACTCCTTTGGTTCTTCAGACATCATTGCGTGACAATACACCTATAACATAAAAGACGAAATTTAGAATTAAAACAACTAAATACTAGTTATGAACAGTGACCCAAATCCCACTTTCCGAGTGAAAATTTGCCCAAAATCCAGTTCTCATTTGACCCCTTCAGGCCCCTCACGTTATCTCGCAAGTAAAAGATTTACTGACAGAAAACATTTTATTGTTGACAAAAATAGTTGATATCATTGATCGTCAAAATTTAGCTTTACTAGTGTTCTATTTTCAGACAGTACGTATTTTTTTAAAGCAATTCACCTGAAGTTCTTTTCCCTGTACAATCAAAGTCTGTTCACCATCCGTCAATACTCCGTTAGTCAACTGGACGTCTTTACAGCTCGTTGCTGGACCTTTCAAAATGAAATAAACAGTTGACCAAAATAATAATTCTCCTCAATGATCCCCATACACTTTCTTTAATGTTAGTTCTAAGAGTTTGGTGGTACATCAAGACAAAATTGTTGGTGGACGATTCTCTTTATTTCCGTGGCCACTCTATTCGACAATGGCTTTATCAAAATCACATGTTAAAGGGACTGTGTCACGGCTAAGTTAAGTTCATTTTTTTAAATTTTTGCCAAAAACTTGCTATGAAACTTAATGTTTGCAAAGAAATTACTGCTATGGATCCAAATGACAAAACCATAGCTTTATTGCAACCAAACGTGTCTTTTTCCGGGCGTCATAATTTAACTGTGTTACAAGCAAACGAGACTAAATTTGAAAACTGTTCAGCCCAACAATGTTTCAAAAACCCATATTGCAATCCGTCATTTTTGGCCATCCGTACCTTCTTTTGTATTTGCTGTGTTATTGAATGTTCCTTCATGTTCCTTTTTGTATTTCACCGAATTTGATGGCCATTTCCGATGCCTAAATTTAGCTAGAATCCGTAACACAGTCCCTTTAAACACTTGTAAAAAAAGTTCATGAAATTGATTTGTCCCATTTCACTACACCCTCTACCCTCTATTGTACTTTGTCTTAAGGTTATTTTGCCATTGTGATTTTGCATTTAGTTTTTTGTACGTGTTGCGGGCCTGTGCGCAATTGGTGTTCATTACTTACAGGCGTTCATATGGCACGGCCGCCTGGGGTCTGGTTTGCTTGATGTGGGCGACGTGCAGTGAGAGTCGTCGAGATAAGTTCCGTTTCTAGCCAAGCACTTGACAGCTCTCTTCATGACTCCGCTTCCACAACTGACGGAGCACTGTAAATGAAAAGGAGACTGAGTTTTAGTTTGCTTAACGAAGACAAAAATTCGAGCGCTAGTTTCAAGGATCTCGTCCGCCATTAGGCAAGTAGCTGGTTAGAAAAAATAACATGGCTTTACCTGAGACCACGGTCCCACTCGCCAGAATAGAAAACCGCCACACTGTCCCAGGTTACATGGCCGCCAAACGGGAGGTTTCGTCCGTCTGTCGCATTCCGTATTCGAAGACTGGGCTCTACCAAGTTTTGCAACACATTCCACTGGTCTGTACTGATACCCGCGTCCACACGACTTGGAGCACTGCAGGCGCAAAAACAAGGTAACATGAGTATTCTCGTGCGCTTAAGCTACACCATCACTTAGCAATCTTACTGACTAGGAAACAACAGTAGTGTGGGCTCATTGTGTTCTCGAAGAAAAAATATTTGCGCCTTTAACATTAAGTGACTTACCGCTGACCAGTCACCGTGCTTCCACTTGGGTGGACATTTCGATTCAAGACATAAGGAAGAATTTTCAGGTTTGGATGCAGGGTTACATAGCTCAATACTGACTTTTCTTCTCGACAAGTCAACACACCAGATATCACGTGACTTCTTTCCATACCCACACGAGTTGGAACACTGAAATTAGAAAATTAGAAATATAGGTTAGATTCTAGCAAAGAAGAAAACCTTCCATGCTATTCAAAATATTGTAGCTAAGATTTGCCTGACAAATAGTACAATAATCTACAAACTGAAAAATATCTGGTTTGTAGCCAGGCATGCTAAGATTAAAAATTATTTGATAAAAGTTGACACTGGCTTAAAATATCCACCCCCGCCGCCGTTTTAAATTTACATATTGCTGAAGAAGGCTACAGCAGTAGCCGAAACGTCCTGTACATATTTTAAGCCAGTGTCAACTTTTATCAAATAATTTTTAATCTACAAACTCTCTTAAGCCTTTATTATTATATTTTTTAATTCGTATTTTTTTTTTGGGGGGGGGGGGGGGAGCTCCAGGGCTAAGGGCGTTGCTTTGTCTCGTTGCTTGAGGGAATGGCCGACCCGAACTGTAAGACATGATGTGTAGAGGACATTTTTAAGAACTGCATATGTTGTGGGATGTGCATTTTCAACATACGAATATAGAGCAGTTTGTTAACATTTTTACTTAGAAACAGTATTATATTAAAATCTTCAGATGGGATTTAACTTTTTCAACCGGCTTAATTCATGGTCACTGACAGAGGTAGGGACTCAATGTCAGCAACCTGAATGTAGTTTGTGCCTAAGCTTATACTTAGATCCCGAATGTAGCCCTGTACTCTGATTGGCTAAAATGTATTGCGGTGACGCCTGACCTGACTCCATGTGGACGTCTGCCAGTAATAGACATTGAGGAAGGGTGGACATTCTCCTTTGTTACAGCGTTGTTTCTCTGATGGACGCGTCTTAATGTCACAAAACATGTCACCTTTGTACTCCAACTGGTGAAGACATCTAATTGCTCGCGTCTTGGTTCCCTCTCCGCACGATTTGGAACACTGAAGAGATAAAACGTTATTATAAAATATGTTATATGCCAGATATTAAGCTGTTCCTTCCTTTGCACGGTAAAAACAACAGCCGTTACCTGGGAAGCCACTATTCGTACTGATGACTCAATCGCCTGTTAATAAGGAAACTAACATGGTGTATTTTTTACTTAAGGCTTACCTCGCTCCAGACTCCACCCTCCCATTCACCGCAGCGGCGTTTTTTGTTACACGAGCGATGTGTTCTGGGTTTATGTTCGTCTGCGCAGTATTCATCCGGGACTTTTGTTCCACTTTTAGTGCTGCACCACACATCACGTGACTTGTCACCAAGACCACAATAAACTGAACACTGGAAAGGTTGAAAAGAATAACAAGAAATTTAAGTTCAAGTTTAAAACAGGTTGCAAAAGAAAGAGAAAAGATTGGGCAGTACCTTTCTGTGGTACTGTTTATTATGCTGTATAAGGAAGTTCTAACGTTTAAGTCTATGGATGAAATCCTAGTGTGTGTGACCATTCGCATGAACGCTTTTGAACAGTTCTTTCACGACGTCTCGTTTATTAAAACAAGGTCATTACCCTGAAATAGAACTGAACATAGATTTTTAACCAAACTTCGCCCACTGGTTTATTACTTTAAGGGAACTTAATAAAAAAGGGCGGTCACCGTTTTCGTTTAGGAGCAGCAAGACCTTGTATATTCCATATAATTCCTTTATAATTCCTCTGCGAGTACTGGCAAAGTACACGTTTTTAGCGATAATTTATTTTTCAAACATAGGAATTGATCTGTTTTCAATTTACAGAAAGAATTTGATCGCTACACCCAAAATATGAGAAAAAATTGATAGGTCACCGTTTACGAGAAAGCGACAATTTACTTCTCTCGCGGACTAAGCCGCATAGAAAAAAGCCGCCATTTTTTATGAGCGCGCGCTAATTACGCGTAAAATTCTAGGCAGTAAGGATACGCAATGCAATACAGGGCAATGACCATAAGGTGTACAAGGTGGTTCTTATATATAGGTGTTGTCGATGAATTCGTAACTCTAACGTGTGATCATTCAAAGGAAGTTATCGAGCGTTCTTCTATGTGGAAACACTTGTTTGCCGATAAGTTGTAAATAGTATTTAGTTTGAAGCCTTGGCGTTTTTGAAATGGAAACAGTTCAAGCAACAAACACTGTAACATTACCTTGCCCCACTCCCCTTTGTGCCACCTGGCATCCGGGTAACACTCCTTGGCTTTACAAACTTCTCGGTCAGGAGGCCTCAGCTTTGCATCACAAGCGGGCTCGTCTAACAATCTGCGAAGCTTCATCGAGAAACAGCCTACAGCTCTTCTTCTGATTCCTTCTCCGCAAGTCCGAGAGCACTGCAAAGTGATATTATGTTTTAGTCCTTAGTTTTCTGTTTTTTTTTTTTTTATATTAAATTTATATCAGGACGTTGCGATCGAAACTGCATTTTTTTCCTTACAGAGTATAGATAAACCATTTATAGATTGCACTCCAAATGATTCACAAAGGGACGATGTGGCTCGTCTGGTTTGGCAACTGAATCTGTTTATTGCATTACGCAAACTTACACTAGACTCACTGGAATAATATAAAGCCGGCGACACACTTGGCGATTTTATTCGCCGATCGCCGCCGATATCTAGCATGTCAGATATCGGCGATTTTTTTCGCTGATCGCTGGCGATCAAAAGGAGCGCTACCTAAATGTACAGAAATCTAACGCCATCTTACTTGTAAGAAGAACACTGGCGTCATGCATGAAAAATGAATAAACGAATGAATAATAATGGTTCTCGTAAGGCGCATTTGCAAAGCTCAATGCGCTTCACAATAAGAGTAACGGGACGAGATCGGACATCAGCATATCAGGTGCCTTTGGCAGCCGCTATCCGTCCATGTATATATATGATCTCGTCCCACCACCCGACCCATGGATACACAAAACACCGGGAACTTCGTGCCCTACGAAAGTATCATGAATCACAAAAATGCAAGCTTGCACACAACGCAGTTTCTTCGAATGAAAAACAATTCAAATCAAAATCTTGCAACTTTACCGGAGTCCACCGCCCAGTGTTCCATCTTGGACACAGCCCGAGGTAGCACTTGGCCTTTCCTGCTGGTTTTGTTTTTTCATCACATGACGCGTTCACTCCACTGACACACTCAATCTGTCGTTGTTTGTATCCACCACCACAAGTTACTGAACACTATGACACAAACCAGAGAAAAAAAAGTTAATAAAGTTACGACAATTCGTTTGGAGATAACGATGTTCATCCTCGTTTGAAATTTCGACAGAAAGACCACTTATTCGTTATTGACACTTGGAACACCATAATGCTTGTACCATATGTATTTATTCTTGGTTTGACCATTATATCATTAAGAAATATTTCTGACGGCTTTGAAAGTTCTAAGAGTGGCAAAGTTCATAACCATCTGCTTAGAGCTGCTAGGATTTCTGGTACGAAACCGTTATAATTGAAGGAGAAACAAGGTCCTCAAATTTGGGCCAAATAGAAGCCCACTATACTACTTATGCATAATCCGTGCGCGCTTTGTTATTAACAGATAGATGTACAAGTGAAAAGCCGTGCGCCTTAAAGGGACTATGTCACGAATTTTAACAGATTTTTTAGCAGCCAGCGAAATTTATATTTGTGTCGTAGGAAACTTAAAAATAATGGTCCATTGTTATTAACAATTGCTATTTTCGAGCACTAAAACAGTTCAAAAGTGCGTTTGGCTGCGGATGGCTCGCATGTTTTCAATGTTTTCAATTTTTTATCTTCGCGCCTTCAAAAAATCTCGATATTTATATCCGAAGTTTGATTTCTATCCCCAAATAAAGGTTACATCTTGAATTAAATATTAAAAGATAATGTTTTTAATAGGTATAGTTGCATACCACTTTCAGAACAAGTAAGACCAAAAGTCGTCGAAATCCCCGTGACATAGTCCCCTTAAATGAACAAAGAAGTGTCCATACCTCGCTCCATTTTCCTATTTTCCAATGCAGGCAGACTCCAAGGTTACAACTCTCTCGGTCAGCCGGCTTGGTCCTAGAATCACAAGTGGTGGCCGCCCCATCGCATTCAACTACACGCGTTTTAACTCCTTCGTCACAACTGGCTGAACACTAAAAATTCAATACAGAAATATCTAAATCAGAATGTCACAACATAGAGATTTTCGAATTTAAGTTGAGTTTTTAATATTTCAGACAAAGAACTTGTAGCGTTGGAAATAATCACAAAATTAAAAAAAAAACACTACAGTAAAATCTAGCAAACGCGCACGCTAAAGGGACATACACGAATGCACGCTTTAGTTGGTGCTGGTATTATAGAGGACGGATCATTATATATTATATAAAGTTGGATCCCTCCGCGACTGTGTGAATGCATGGTCAGGGATCACAGTAAGGCCGTACAAAGGTGGTGTCGATAGGGAAAGATCGTTGAAAAAAAAAAAAAGGGAAAGATTTGCCTTAACGCGGTCGTGCATACTACTCTACTGCTCACCTGTGACCATTTTGTCACCCTCCACTGAGGACATGAACCAGCGTTACAACTGATAGCGTTCTGTGGTTTTGTTCTTGGGTCGCATTTGTCTGTTCCTGCACTGCATTTGACGGTGCGTTGTTTACGTCCGTCTCCACAGGTTACTGAACACTAAAAGGAAGCGACACAATAACAATAAAAAATGGGACTGCAATTTACCAGCGAATTAAAAGTGTCCACTATTCGGAACACTAAAAGTGGTCCAGTTTAATGACCCATCCTCACCCGAGTCATACATCGTCGAAACACAGTCATATCTAGGTAGCACTGCAATCGTACCACAGTCATACCAAGAAGTGGCAAGACCACAGACATACTACGACATAGAACGACGACATACTGGCCTAAAATGACTATCGCTGTTGCCGTAAATTCATGGTATTTTAAAAAACACTCACCGAATTCCACGCCCCTGTTTCCCATTTCGGACATTCACCAAGGTCACATCTTGTTGTCGTTGTTGGCTTCTTTGTTGGATCACACGTGACATCCGATCTGCTGCATTCCACCGTGCGTTGTTTAGATCCGCTACCGCATGTGACTGAACACTAAGAACGAATGATCATGATATGTGAATTTTTAGGCGCGTTCCTTGGTCAAATTTAAAACTGGAATAAACACACTGGGGCTAAAAGGACACGAGACCTGCAAGACTCCTACCTCGCTCCAGTCGCCTACTTTCCATTCTGGACAGGACCCAGGGTTACATTGAGAAACAGATTGCGGTTTATTTTTTGGATCACATTTATTTCTTCCACCACTGCATATGACGGCGCGCCTTCTGGAACCAATTCCACACGTGACGGAACACTATGAAGGAACAAGTCAAGTAGTTGGCAGGGTAGATATACAGAGCAACCCCACTAACCCAGATATGCAGCTTCACGTCTACTCGATAATACAGAGACAAAATTTTGGGGAGGGGGGCGGGGACGGAGGAGAGAGGAAAAAAAGCGGGTGTCGAGCATAAGCTGGATTCCTTGTTGATATAGAAAACAAGATTATAAACAGCAATGACGAGGATCGTTTTCCGAAGATTATCCGAAGAGCATTCGGCTTCAGCGAAACTTGCCGAAAAACGCTATTGACATTTGTTGGTACTTTGAAACCCCGAAACGTTTGATGAACGCAAAATTTTATTGTGCAAAGAAACAGTAAGTTAGTGTACCCCATTTTTGTTAATAAACAAACCTCGACAAAACATAATTTTTTGAACTGAACCAGTTCTGCCGACAGTTTTGTTTGGAAAACTCACACTTGATTGCCTTTTTACGCATAAAATTGCTTCTCTAGTGTTTGCACTGCGTTTTTGATCTTTAAAAAGAGAATTCCCAATGACAAATATAAAACATAAAAGCAGCCTACCTGATGCCACTGTCCAACTTGCCAGACGGGACACGAACCAAGGTTACACCGTGACGTGGCTGGTGGTTTGGTGTTGACGTCACAACTGACGTCTGATCGACTGCATTCAACACTGCGTTGTTTTGACCCTTCTCCACATGTTGCCGAACACTAAAAACAATGTGTATTAATTACGGCGTGTTAGTAAACAACTGCACAGGTGCAGCGGACCACAAATAAATCGGCCCGACTAAAAATAATGGATTATATTGGCCCTTTAGAAAGATTTTGTAATGAGAGTATTTCTTGGGTCATCTACGGGACGAAGTCCCCTTTTTGTACATGGTGAAAATACTCTGTTATGCGTCTCGTATCACCCTTGGATTTGCTGTACGAAGTGAATCTTACCTGACTCCAATCTTTGACTTTCCACTCAGGACAGGAACCAGCATTACAGTCTGTTGTAGATTGTGGTTTGTTTCTCTCATCACACTTTCCCTTTCCTCCGCTACATTCCACTGTGCGTTCTCTTTTTCCATTTGCACAAGAAACTGAACACTATGGAATAATAACAGAGAGATACGTTGACATTTTTCAGGAAACAATTGAATTAATATTAAAGTTGGTAAACTTCCATTACGAAGACAGCATGGGATCATGTTAAGCGTCCTTATTCTACGAGAAGTCCGCAGATTACGACCACAACGATTTTCGGGCACGTACCCAAGGTACTCTGAACACACCAGAAAGATGACCAGATCTTTATGAGCTTTTCTCGTTAAAAGATAGCAATATAAAGTATTCAGATCCACTAAAATGATTAAGAAAAACGATCTTATCCAGGTGTTCTTCCCAATCATATATGTACGAAAATAATTTTACCTGAGTCCAATCTCCAACTTTCCACACAGGACAGGGACCAGCATTACAGCTTGTTGTGACTTCTGGTTTGGTTGCAGCGTTACATTTGCCTTGTCCTCCGCTACACTTCACGATGCGATTTCTTTGTCCATTACTGCATGAGACGGAACACTGTGGAATAAAACAAAAGAAGGTTACGATTGAACATTTGAGATAAACGAGGAGGACAGAGTTCGTCGGGAGGAAATCCTCGTTTACATTAGCTTTATAGTCGAGGTAAACCCCACCGATTTCGACCACCTATGGAGGATTCAGACAAGATCCGAAAGTGTCCCGAACGCACTAGAAAGATAATCAAATTTCGCTGTTTTTTTGAGCTGTTCTAAGAATGGCAATGAAAGCTTTAAAATCTGTGAAAATGTTTCAAAAAAACAAAATCTTCTCGTCATTGTCAAAAATGTGGTCTGGCTCTCTAAGCATTTCATGCTTTGAATGAATTTTACCTGACTCCAATCTCCAACCTCCCACTCAGGGCAGGAGCCAAGGTTACAGCTTGCTGTAGCTTTTGGTTTTATTCGTCTGTCACATTTGTCCTTTCCTCCAGTACATTCTACCGTACGATCTCTTTTTCCATTTCCACATGACACTGAACACTGTGGAACAATAACAAAAATTTAGGTTGTCTTTTCAGCAGAACAATTTTAAGAAAACGTTATCGACAAATAAATTCCCTCTGTTGTTTTCTAACACTTCTATCAGAAAGCAGGAATGGCGCAGTAGTGAGAGCGCTTTTCTCCTAATGGAATGCGGCCCCGGTTCGATTCCCGGACTCGGCGTTATTTGTGGGTCGAGTTTGTTGTTGGTTCGCGTCCTTACTCTGAGGCTTTTTTTCTGGGTTCTCTGGTTTTCCGTCCTAAACAAAAACCAACATTTCTAAATTCCAATTCGATCGGGAATAGTGGATAAGAGCCACCTTGTGGAATTGCCCTGCAAATTCCCATTTATTTATTTTTTATTTTATTAATCACACCAGTTAGGAGAATTCACACATACATCAAAACAGCTTGCTAACACTCCCTACCTGACTCCACTTTCCTACTTTCCACACTGGGCATGCGCCCATATCGCACATGGTATAAACGTCTGGCTGATTTCTGTAGTCACATCGGAACTTCCCTCCAACACATTCTACTTTGCGCCGTCTCCATCCCCTACCACAAGTCACTGAACACTGAAAAAAATAAACGAAACGACACTCTCAATTCTTGGGCCATTTAAATAAAGTAAACCTACATAAAAACGATGCAGTGGAACCTCTCGTAAGCGGACATCCTTAAGACGTGAAAAAGTGTCCGTTTAGGAGAGGTT
Organism: Oculina patagonica; assembly: GCF_052425735.1. Taxonomy (NCBI): domain Eukaryota; kingdom Metazoa; phylum Cnidaria; class Anthozoa; order Scleractinia; family Oculinidae; genus Oculina; species Oculina patagonica. Next base: position 20,972,078 of record NC_135767.1, read on the forward strand.
TTTTTCTTATGGGAGGTTAAAAATGTAGTGTTTTTATTTGGCTGGGACCACTGCCAAGTGTCCGCTTAAAGTTAGTTACCCGCCTGCCGGAGGTGTCCGTCAGCGTTGGTTTGACTGTATTCTTGTCCAATTTAGAAAGTTTACCAGAAAAAGAGTGCTTAAAAAAGCCTTTCAGAATATTCTTGAGTTTACTCACATAACGGTTTTCTTAAAGCGACTTCATAACAGTAACAACAATAACAACAACATGAATTATAACAACAACAACGACATCAACAACAATAATAATGGCAATACCGCCAACACTCTCTTAACGGACACCTCCATAAGGCGGACACCTGTTGATGGACCCTGCCGTTTTTCAGTCATTTTATTGTAACTTCACTTTCTATAAGACGGACACCTCTCTAAGACGGACAGTTGGAGCCGGTTCCGAAGGTGTCCGTCTTAGAGAGAGTTGACTGTAAGTAGCAACAGCGACACCAATAGCAACTTTAGCAAAAACAACAACAACAGCTAAAAAAACGTTTCTGGTAATTTACCTCCTGCCACTCTCCGACTTTCCATTCTGGACAGGGTCCGTGGTTACAATCTGCCATTCTGTCTGGCTTATTATCTGGATCACATTGTGCGTTAAATCCTCCAACACAGTCTACCGAGCGAGTCTTCTTTCCCCTCCCACACGACTTGGAACACTGAAAGTCGGCCACATAACAAGAATTAAAACATGTAACAACATCCGTCCAGCCAGTAACAATGTTGTTAATGCATTCTTATAGGATTGACGTAAAAGCTAGGGTTTACATTGTTTGCAAGCAAGCTATCCATTGAAAGGATTTGTGGGGTAGTAGTGGAGAGTCACTCAGTCATCTGTCTGTCTTCTTGTGTCTGTCTGTCTGTCTGTCTGTCTGTCCTTCCGTCCGTCAGCCGCCCAGCTAGCAAGCAGGCCCGTCAGTCAGTCAGTCAGTCAGTCAGTTACCCAACCAACCAGCCCATCAGCCAGTCAGTCAGTCAGTCAGTCAGTCAGTCAGTCAGTCAGTCAGTCAGTCAGTCAGTCAGTCATTCAGTCAGTCAGTCAGTCAGTCGGTCGGTCGGTCGATCGGTCGGTCGGTCAGTCAGTCAGTCAGTCAGTCAATCAGTCAGTCAGTCAGTCAGTCAGTCAGTCAGTCAGTCAGTCAGTCAGTCAGTCAGTCAGTCAGTCATCGATTGATATACTATTTTTCCTTGATGTAAGTACTTTTTCGTACCTGACTCCACTCTCCCGTTTTCCACTTTGGACACGGTATGTTGTTACATCTCAACGTGGTCCGTGGTTTGCTGTTTGGGTTGCACTGAGAATTAAGTCCAACGCATTCTACATTGCGTTTCTTTAACCCACTACCGCACGTCGCTGAACACTGTAAGAGAAAATATATAGTGAATGACAAAAAACAACAACAACAACAAAAAAACAGAAATAAGCGGCCTTTTCCTTTAACGTCTACAAAAAGACACTATGGTTAGCATATTTCTTTCTTTCTTTCGCTCGCTTGCTTGCTCTTTATTTGGTTCATTCATTCGTTCGCTCATTGTTACTTCCTTTATTTATTCATTTGTTCGTTCTTCCGTGTTCGTTCTTTCGTTCGCCCTTTCTTTTTCATTCTTTCGTTCGTTCGTGCGCTCGTTCGTTCGCCCTTTCTTTCCCAATTCGTTCGTTCGTTCGTTTTCTCGTCCGTTAGTTCGTCAGTCGCTGCGTCTGCGTCGTTCGTTGTTTCGACTGGTCGGTCAGGCGAAACACCACATGATCCTATTCCCCGCTGGATGCAAAAATGTGCTTCTCTAACATTTGATGCGTACCTGACTCCATGACCCTGGTTTCCACTCTGGACACAGCCCAGGATTACATCTGGCAATGCTCTGTGGTCTGCTATTGCTATCACATCTGCCATTACCCCCATTACATTGAACTGTGCGTCTTTTAAAACCATCACCACAAGTCTTCGAGCACTGTAAACAAAAGACATCTTATAAAAAAAGGCCTTAAACTCAACTAAGGTGCACTTAAGTCCATTTCGTCAAATAACATTTTTTAAAACTTGCGTTTTTAAAACTTGTCAATGTTTGCATCTTCGTGAAAGAGTTTTCGAAAAGATAAAGGTATGGGGGCAATGAAAGAGAAAAGTCTTTATGCCAATTAAGATCCAAATAGGCAGAATATAACGGTTTCCGCGAATTCATGGGAATGAAAAGAAGGCAATACTCAATCTTAAACGAGAGCACTGTGGACAAAAAAAAAATTCCAAAAGTATTTTGTGTTGTAAAACATGAATTCACACGTAATGAAATGGTATTTTCTAAAGACATTCAAAAGTCAAGAAAGTCCGGAAGCGCGCGGGAGCTGATCGAGTCGAGACGTCGTTTGCTAGCCAAACTACTATATTATTATATTATTATACATATTTATTATATTATACATATTTACATAGATAATTATATAATTATTTTTTCCTTTTTATACAATTTTGCGTTCACGCACACATTTTAACGAGCGCTTGCGCTCCTAGATGTCGCGTGGTTAAATAAAGTATTGTTGTTGTTGTTGTTGTTGTTGTTGTAACAATCGCATATTTACATAAACATTTCCCCTATGGTAGAAACAGACATTTCTTTTGCTTAGTCTTTCTTACTAAGGAACGCAAAGGTGATACAAAAAGCTAACGATTGTATAAAACGACTTACCGCGCCCCATGAACCTGTTGTCCATTGTGGACATGTTTCGAGTTCACATCGTTCTGTTGTCAGCGGTTTTGTCCTTGCATCGCAGCTTATGTCCTCATCACTGCATTCCACTAAACGGGTCTTAACTCCTGAGCCACAAGTCACTGAACACTGTAAATGAAACAAAAGCGCCATTAGTTATCAGTTAGATGCAGGACAGCATCAGCACCCATAGAGCCTGGCGCGGACTTAATTTGTTTGCAGGAATTGCAACAGGGACGGCCTTTCCAACACAGGATTGTAATGGTAAAAGTATCTTGTATAGCACATTTCCCAAAGCTCAATGCCCTTCACAATTTAAATCACGGGTTAAGATCAGACATCAGCATATCATGCACTTTTGGCAGCCACTCTCCGTCTATATATATGATCTCAGCCCACCACCAAACCCAATACTTCAAACAAAGGCCAGTCCACAAGAACGGGAACGACGTGCCCCTACTTTTTGCTATAAGTGTTGTACAGTCACAGTAGGCACAAGAGACTGAAACTATGGCGCATATTCAGTGTTTCTCTCGAGCAAGACGGAAGCCAAGTGGGGAGCAGTTTCAAATTGACTACTTACTTTGCTCCAGTCCTCTGTCATCCAATACGGACACGGTCTGATATTGCAGTTTTCTTTAGCAGCAGGTCTGATATTCTCGTCACATCCACGACTCGACTGGCCATTAGCAAATCTACAATCAACAGTCCGGTGCCTTGTCCCCTTGCCGCAGGAAACCGAGCACTAGAGAGAAGGAAATGTGGTTAAAACTGTACTTGTTTTACAAACAACTTGATTTCAAAGAAAGATCTTGTTGCAAACTTGACCGCTTCCACTTCACTTCTTTTCAATTAAAGGGACTGTGTCACGGATTTTAATCAAATTTAGGCATGGGAAACTGAATGACCAACAAATTCAGTAAAATATAAGAAAATAACCTCGATAAAAACTGTAAAGAAACATTTCAATAACACAACAAATACAAAAGAAGGTACGGATGCCCAAAATTGACGAAGATTGAAACGGATTGCGATATGGGTTTTTGAAATCTTGTTGGGCTGAACAGTTTTCAAAGTTAGTCTCGTTCAATAAAGCTATGGTTTTGTCATTTAGATACATAAAAGTAATTTATTTGCAAAATTTAAGTTTTACAGCGAGTATTTGGCAAAGCTTAATAAAATAATCTAACTCAGCCGTGACACAGTCCCTTTAAGTAATCACGCTTTTATCGAATAAACTAAGCTTACACGCGATACATGTCAATAGTTTTACCTCTCCCCACAGACTTGCTATCCACTGTGGACACTCTTTGAGTTCACATCGTTCTGTGGTCTGTGGCTTTGTTCTAGCGTCACAGCTTATGTCTTCATCACTGCACTCCACTGAACGAGCCCTGACTCCTGAGCCGCAAGTCACTGAACACTTTAGAAGAAAAATAAAAAAGGCAGTCAGCTACACACAAGCATGGTTTCAAAACAGTACACAGACAAAAAAATGGCGGAAAACTATAAAACGAACTTTGCTGGTCTCGACATTTTTCTCACATTTTCAGGGAAAACAAATACAAAGGATACCTCTCGGAATCGAACAAATGGGTAAGAAAGTTGCAAAAAGACTGTAAAAAATTTACTTCACCCCTGCTGGCTGCCCCGCAAAAAGAAAAGATCTCAATGCGGTTAATAAGGGCTGTAACTGGAACGGACGACCCGATCAAGACAGAGTAAATGAAATCGAAAAACTTGTTCTAAAATGGAAGCAGTTCCTCTTTTTTCACTTTATCCTTATACTTTTTAATTTTTCAGACTTATTGTTTGACGGTGTTTCCTTATTCTGATAGGTTGGCGTTAGAATTTGACAGCTTACCTTGCCCCAGTCTCCCCTTATCCATGTAGGACACGGTCTGATGTTGCAGTCTTCTTTAGTTGCAGGTTTGATTTTCTTGTCACATCCGGGACTTGACAGGCCATTTGCAGATTTGCAATCAACACTCCGATGTCTTTGGCCTTTACCGCAGGAGACTGAGCACTAAGGAGAAAAGTATTTGGAAGTTTGATTCTACCGCAAACAACTTCAGGATTAAATAAGTGAATTCTTGATAAATCCATGCAATGCACTTATAACACGTGGATATGGTCAAAAATGTCGAAAAAGACAATTATTGAAGCACAAACTATGCTTGGGTATGGTGCAGCCATTTAACAATTATCCTGCGAAATCGCGCGGAATATCGCCTGATACTTAGCCGACGAGGCCGTAGGCCGAGTTGGCTAAAATCAGACGATATTCCGCAAGATTGAGCAGGATAATTGTTTTATTATTCAACAAATTGTCAACGAAACACATTTTGCAGAAAGCAAAACTGTAATTATGCACCGCTTCTTGACAAGATTTCGAACGAATCTTCGTAACCTACGTATATCGCAGGATATCTGTTATGTACGGATGACAGATAACGTTAACATTTTGACCATATATGGGCAGCGCGCGCATTTGTTGAATAATAATACATATTATTATTCAACAGATGCGCGCGCTGCCCATATATGGTCAAAATGTTAACGATATCTGTCGTCCGTACATAACAGATATCCTGCGATATTCGTAGGTCGCGAAGATTCGTTGGAAATCTTGCAACGCGCTGCATAATAACAGTTTTTCTATGTGCAAAATGTGTTTCGTTGACAATTTGTTGAATAATAAAACAATTATCCTACTCAATCTTGCGAAATATCGTCTGATTTTAGCCAACTCGGCCTACGGCCTCGTCGGCTAAGTATCAGGCGATATTCCGCGCGATTTCGCAGGATAATAGTTAAATGATCGTATAGCCTTTCCGGTAGCTAATCAGTGGTTAGCGCGCCGGCTCCGGATCGAACGGTCCGGGTTTTGGCCTTGACCAGGGTCACTGTGTTGTGTTCTTGGCTAAGACAATGTTACTCTCACAGTGCCTCTCTCCACCCAGGTGTTTAAATCGGTACCGGCGAAATAATGCTTGGAGCGAGGGGGGGGGGGGGGGATAGTCTGTAATGGACTAGCATCCCATCAAGGGGGGAGTAGAAAATGCTATCGAAAGCGGGATAAGCTCCGGCAGTATGGTTGACTTGGGTAAGGGCTTCCCTTATTGCGCCGACCTCCCCATGAAACGTAACCAAACACGACATCGGCTGAATATAAATCATTTATACCTGTTGCCACGGACTTGCTATCCACTGTGGACATGCTTTAAGATCACATCTCTCTGTGGTGGGTGGTTTTGTTCTTGGGTCACAGCTGATGTCTTCATCGCTGCATTCTACTGATCGAATCTTTATCCCCGAACCACATGTTACTGAGCACTGTAAATGAATAATCAACGTTATTAAAAACAAGCCATGGTATATTGCAATTCCTGAGTTTTGATTGGTTTACAGGGCATGGTATATTAGCTCATACATACCATGGGCCACAAATATGTTAGGTGTGCGCCTCAGCGGTAACAGCTGGGGAACTGAAATGTTGCGATTTTTTTTTTAATAAAACAATTATTCCACTCGCCCTCGTTGGATATAGCCAACGAAGTACGTGGCTATCTTCCATCTCATATCCAATGCGCGCTCATGGAATAACTGTTAAATATATCATAAATTTTTCGTTCTAAACAAAGACAAATTGTGCGAAAACTGGTATAAAGTGTATTATATAACTTACTTGGCCCCAGTCTTCCGTTATCCAATAGGGACATGGTCTGATGTTACATGCTTCTTCAGTTGGAGGTTTGATTTTCTCGTCACATCCGGGACTTGACTTTCCATCTGTAGATTTGCAATCAACACTCCGCTGTCTGGTGCCTTGACCGCAGGAGACTGAGCACTAGGAAAAATGAAACAAAGGCACTCAAAAGTAAGGGCGTGTATCAGAGTTGAAGACGTTGGCAATGGGTTTTTAAGTTCTTCGTTCGTGTTTAGTATTTCATTTCTGTTTGGTGTTTAAATTGCAAATCTCTATTATTTTGAGGTATTCTACTACCTGAACGGAATTCTGTGCATAAAATTAAATTGTATCGTGGCATTTTTGCTTGATACAGGACAGGACGGATTTATTAATTTTCCTGTGGAGTATAGAACCGTATTCCATAATATATGCGACAATTTTCGGTAGTCTGCGGTAAATCTTTAACAATGTCCATAAATGTTTGCGAAACAGATGTTTGGAAACGACCAGGGCCATTCTGTAAAATTTGAGCCAAAAAATACTTTAAAAACACGTTTATAATACCTCTTCCCAGGGGCTTGCTATCCATTGTGGACACTCTTTGAGCTCACATCGTTCTGTGCTCGTTGGTTTTGTTCTGGCGTCGCAGCTTATGTCTTTATCACTGCATTCCACTAAACGAGTCTTAACTCCTGAGCCACAAGTCACTGAACACTGTAAAGCAATAATTATTGTTATATCATTAGTGTTTGCTTTTATAAAATTTGCAGAAAATGTAAACAAAGGTGTAAGATTGATTTCTTACTTTGCCCCAGTCTTCTGTCATCCAGTAAGGACACGGTCTGATGTTACAGACTTCTTTGGTTGGAGGTTTGATTTTCTCGTCACATCCGGGACTTGACTGGCCATTTGCGAATCGGCAATCAACGCTTCGCTGTCTTTGCCCTTCTCCGCAGGAAACTGAGCACTAGGTAGAAGAAAGCATACAGCAGATTAGCACGGCTTCATAGAGCATCTTGTCACTATAGCATTTGTTCAAAACCTTTGTAGTTCAAGAATGATTTTTGTACAACGTCAAGTGTCTACGCGTGAACACGCACCAAAAAAGCTAGAAGTAAAGGCTATGTTTGTTTGTTGAGAACTGAGGGGAACGCACGCGACCTTTGTTGGTTTGGAGACGCATAAAGCAGGGCGTACGACTTGCAAGTTTCTATTCTCTTTGACATCATTCGCTTTTCAGCACTCTGATAGGTCAATCAAACCAGTTAGTCTTTCCATATTAGGGATGATTTTACGAGAAAAGGCGCAAAACTTCTTGCGGATGAAACGAATCGCGGACAACGAATTAGGCAGGGAAACAGTTTTTCAAGGTCCTATAAAAATCACTTTTACTATTATGTAATGTTTCCCTTTAACCTTCTTTAGATTCTCAGAGAAAAATTTTTTTTAGCTAGAGACTAAAAGAAGGCAGTGGTAGCTTGCTACTAAGATATCGCACGTTCCAGGGTGCTTTAAAACCTAATTGATAGTATAAGAAAAACAGTTATTCTGTAAAACTTACTTCACTCCACGGTTCCTCGTGCCACACGGGACATGCTCTTAAGATGCACGCCATAACAGACGGCGGTCTCGTGTTCACATCACAGTCGCTGCTAATCTGTCCGTCATTCAGTCTACAGTGCACTTGACGATTCCTTTCTCCCTGACCACATGTTACAGAGCACTAAAACAAGCAAACTAACGTCGATTAAAGTCACAGAAAGGAGTTGCGCCCCTAAAACATGAATTAAGCCGGGTTTACACGAGGAATTTTTCTGTGACAACTGTTATGTGACAAATATATTTGATCGTGTAGATGACACAACAAATATTTGTCGGCAGTTCAAAGTTCAGTGCGCCATTAATGACCTTGGACAGCAGAGATACGCACAAATCGCGCACAGTGCCCAGTGGGAGTGTGGTAGATTGGTTACCACATATGCTGACGCAATATTTGCCATATTTTATGTGACGAGTCGTCCACAAGAGCAAATTTCGTACATGACAACTTTTATTTGTCGCTAAACGCTAACACGCCATCTTGTCAACAAATACATAAAACACATAAAAAATTGACTAATTTTCCTCATGTACACGAGCACATAAAAATTGCCACATTAAAATTGCTCGTGTGAACCCGGCTTTACAAATAGCTGTTATTCTAGATATAAGAAAAACGCTTAAATAGATTTGGAGGCTATGCTAAGATTGTAAATACCCTACCGGTACCATAACGACATTTAGTTTAGTCATAAGTATCGGCTAAAAAGATGCATGCTTTTTACCTCGCTCCAGCTTTCTTCCCTCCATCTCGGTATTTCTCGGGGAGTTGTCGGAGCAGGTGTTGTGGTCGGTTTTATTCGCGTCGGTCTCGGAGTGCGATCGGGTTCGCTAGCTGTAGTCGTTATCACACATGGTCTTATTTCACAGTCCCTTTTGTTTTTTGGTCGGGTTTTTAGATCACAGTTTTCATCCTTTGTTATTTTCCAGTTTGGGTATGCGCACTTGACCACACGAAGCTGAAAGCCTTTTCCACATTGTTGAGAGCACTGCAAAGAAAGGTAAATGTGCTTATCCCGGTTTCTGTAGCATTAAGCGACTAGAAATATTGATACTCCTCCCTGGATGGGATGCTAGTCCATCGCAGGGTTACCACCCAGCAGTAAATTCGCCGGTACCATTTATACACCTGGGAAAAGAAAGGCACCGTGAGAGTAAAGTGTCTTGCCTAAGATTATAAGACAATGGCCCCGGCCAGGTCTCGAACCCGGGCCGTTCGACTCGGAGCCGAGCGCGCTAACCATTAGGCCACCGCGCCTCCCATTAAAAGAAAGGTAGCGGTCAAATCCATGCCCCTTTTTGGCCTTTCTGTGTTTTTTTTGAGTTCTTCTACAGTTTTAAGCCGTTATTGTGGTATTTCAGTTAGTTCTTTGACCAGTTCGTCAGTGCCGAAAATGCCTAGAATTGCGTGACATAGCCACTTTAAGTGACTAGAGCGTTGGACTTATAATCCGAAGGTCTCGTTATCAGAACTTTCTCTTTGCAACTGGATGGGTTTGGGTTCGGTTGTCCCGAATTCAACTCCTCTGGGCTTTGTATATAGGCCATCGGCGTTAGCCTCCTTCCAATTGAAATTTTTTTGTCATTTACAATATTATCTGATTTGTTTATGTATACACAGCAGTGCAAAACAGTCTGACACTACAAATAACTGGCACGCAATGCATGCAGAAGCGATGACGTTTTACAAAGGGTTTTAAATATTTTTAGGAAATTTGTCAAAAATTAACGTAAATTAAAGTTCAGTGGAACACCGCTTTACGGCGCCCGCTTAATACGAACAGTTTTGTTTGTCCATACATTTTCTCTAACATTAAGTTAATAACAGATAATGGACACTTTTTTCTGTGACCCAAGTGAAACGCTCTCATACAAAGTTTACCTCGCTTTACGGATACTTTTCGGTCACTGCCTATATTATCTTTGCACCATACATTTTTCCATTTGTAATGGTTGTGTGCTTATCGCACCTCGTTAGAAAAATGAAAACTTTCTTCAGGTATGCGTTTTATTCTAGTTGCGTTACCTTATAGCGTGACATATAATCTACGATACACGATACCTATCGCGAGCGACCGGATATGCAAGGTCAAGTTCTGTCTCTGACAGGACCACACAGACCCATTGTATGATTTCGAGCGACTGCGTAGCGCATGTAAACAGTGACAGTTTATATGATGATTTTAAATGGTGAACATGGCGCCAGATAAAAGAAATATGTTCCATACGTTTCAGGGTTTCTGTCCCTTCTTCGGTGGAAAAAAATCAACTGGCATTTCAATTTATTCCACAGAAGAAGGGACAGTAACCCCGAAACAAAAGCAACATATTTCTTTTATTTGGCGCATTATTCTCCTTTACACAGGTCAATTGTACATCTGTCTGTTTACTGAATCTAATAGAATTTGTCAAATATAATTTGTCTCTTTCGTTCATATCTTTTATTAGTCCTTTTTAACTTCCCAGGAGTATTTTGCTTTGTGTTCTTCGTGGCGATTTCTTGTTGTGCTAAACTTAATCTTTGTTCTCTCTGTAGTTAGTTCCCAGTCCTATTCGGTTGTTCGAACGAGAACGACAGAACCGATCCAAGGGCTCCTGCATAAAGCTCGACAAAGTCATCGCTCAAAAAGTGATTTAAAATACACGAGTTTATTAACTAATGCAAGTAAGGATTAACACTTACTTTTCCCCAGGACCCGTGCTTCCAGCTTGTACACGGTAGGACCCTGCACTCCTCTATGTCAGCGGGCTTTGGAGTGCTTACGCAATATTGTTCGCGAACCACTTCCTGTTCTTCCTGTTTCCCAGGCTTCACTTTCACGCACTCGACCTTACGGTACCGTGTTCCAGGCTTGTCTCCACATGTGACAGAACACTGCAAGGTAAAACAACAATCAAACACTATTATAGCCAAGTTGGATTAATGTCAGCATACGTTACAGAATAACATTAACGATAAAATCATCATCATCATCATCATCATCATCATCATCATCATCATCATCATCAGCAGCAGCAGCAGCAACAACAACAACAACAATGTCGTCATCATCATTGTCGTCGCCACAGCCACTGGCAGTACTACTACTACCACCATCATCATCATTATCATCGTCATCGTCATCATCATGAAAAAGAAGACGAAGAAGAAGAACAACAACAAACATGTTAGATTATTGGAACTTACTTGGGACCAAAGCGTGATTCTCCAGTAATAATCCAAGATCTTTTCCTCATCAAAGTTGAACAGCTTTGTCTGACAATCTTCAATTTTGCACTCTTTGCGTGACACTGGTCTGGTATGGGCTGAACACTGTGAATCGTCCACGGCACTAGCTACCAGTCCTCCGCCAGAAAGGCACAGAACTTGGCGAGTCTTGAATCCCGTGTCACAAGACTTAGAGCACTGGAAACGAAAGATATAGTTAGTTAATGAGCTTTTTGAAACAAGCGGCCACATGATACAAAATCCGCCATGCTAGATGGCAAAAGAATCCGTCGGCCTCCAAACAAAGCAACATAAACCGCCATCAATAATTTTCTTTTTATCCTAATACAACAGTTTGGAACAGTTGTCAACCATTTCAACTAATTTAAAGTGATTTGAAAATTGTTTTATCGAGATGCTAACCAAATACCGTACAGTCAACTCTCTCTTGACGGGCACCTCAATAAGACCGACATCCGGTGTTGTTTCCAGACATTTGTCAGTCATTTTACTGCAAAAAAAACTCCCTATAAGACGGACAGTTGGAGCCGGTCCCTACGGTGTCCGTCTTAGAAAGGGTTGACTGCAAACCGAAACCTGGTAAGTTTGAAATCATTGGACCCAAAAGGACACGACCTCAGAGATGCCGACTCTTTCACTCACCTCCGTCCATTTTCCTGCGAACCAATAGGGACAGGTGGTCTTCAGGTCACATGACTTTGTTGTGAGTGGCTTCTTTTTCGGATCACACTTTTTATCCTCAACAGTTCCTTGTTCTCCTTTACATATCACTTGGCGGGTCTGCTGCCCCGTGCCACAGGTCACACTACACTGGGAGAGGAAATAATGAATGTCTTGTGTTCTGTCTCGTACACAAACAGCGTTTTACACAGGTAGGTAAGATAAAGCCTGAGCCAATCAGAGGGGTTGGTAAAGCCATGCATATGGCAAATCGGTGCTGACTTAGTTAAGCCTTCTAGCTAGACAGATTAACACCGATATTTTATCGGGTTACCCTTAGCGTTCGGCAGTGCAGATTAAAGCTAGCGCTCCTGCCCAAGATTGCTTAGTAACACTGGTCACGACTCGAAGCTGGACCTATTCATCTGAGATCTAGCACATTAATTTTTAAATGCACGACACCGGTCAAACAGACAGACAGAAAGACAAATTTATAGACAGACAGACAATCAGACAGACAGACAGACAGACAGACAGACAGACAGACATATAGAAAGTCAGTCAGTCAGTCGGGTGACAGACAGTTAGATAGTCAGACAGAGAGACAGACAGTCAAACACAAAGATACAGTCAGACAGGGAGAAGGACAAACCGACAGACAGACAAACATAGAGACAGACAGGAAGACACAATGAATATGTATGAACGTTCGACTTACCGAGCTCCAGTCTCCCTCCGTCCACCACGGGCACCTGAAGGCATTACACTCTCTTCTTTCTGTGGGTTTTTCTTCAGGTCGGCAATCCCGTTCTATCAAGAGTTCTCCAAAGTTATCCACGCATGTAGCTTGCCTGGTCTGTTGTCCATTATTGCAACTTTTTGAACACTGTGGATGACAAACGAAAAAAAAAAACATTTTCTTGGTTATGTTCGGTAATGCTTCGATTGGGCGCTTATTTAATTTTGGGAACTCAAGAGGTGCTTATTGGAGAGGGGCGCTTATAAGGGACACGGCACTTATTCCTTTTTTGATGTGAATATATGAATACGTAAAGCAAAAGAGACCGCTTTCGTTTGAACGATTTGAATACAAGAATAACAATCGAGACTGGCTTATTTTGTAATTCGGAAATGATGTCAGCAGTTCAGAAGGAAGGTCAACCACGAGTGATCTGAAACTACTCTAACGCAGAAGTTGAAATAGAATATGGGAACTTAGCTATTAGGAACGCTTTTTGGCACAGAGGCACTTATAATTAAAATTGGGGCACTTCCAAAAGAGGGTGCTTATTAGAAAGGGAGGCGTATATTTGAAGGCGGGCGCTGCGTTATTGGCAAATGACCTTCACTAATTTAATTATGAATTACCTCTGTCCATTTACTGTACACCCATTTAGTGCCCTCGCACGTGCCCTCACATGGAACGACTACAGCGGGTTTCGCGCCTGGGCAATGTTTGTCCTGAACGACGTCCCAGCGGCCACTGCTAACGCGCATGCACCGTACAGTTCGACTCTGGTACCCATTCCCACAACGTGCTGAGCATTTACCCGGGTTTTGTATGTGCCATCTGAAAGAACGAGAAGAGAAGACTTAGATGAGTAAACAAAGAAAGTATTTCTGGGAACGAAGTGTTGATATACGTTACAATTTCTACGGAAGATTGCGTGACCCACCTGAGGCGGCAGCTGATGTTACAGTCCTCTGTCACGCTACTCGGCCGCGTCCTCTGATCACAGCGTGAGTTCGATACAAGCTGACCGTCAATAGCACGAACACATCTGGGTCGCCGCTTTCTTTGTCCTGAAAAAAGACGGCAAAAGTACTGTAAAGGTTCATTGAAAAAGGAAATGTAATATGAACACTTTACATCGCTAAAGAAACGTTGCCTTACACATTGGTAAAAAAAAATATCTGAATCATCGTCAACAAAGATGTTGCAAGATCGTACAGGGTCTGTAACACAGAGACAAATTTCGTGAAACTTATGACATAGCTACCCTGCAAGAAGGCTCTGCCACAAGGGGCTTTAAGGGCCTGTTTATATGGAGGAGAGTTGTCCCTGGTAGGAGGGTTACTCTGTCCCCCGAGCCATCTTTTGCCGTGCGTTTAGATGAGAAAGTGGTCCCTGTTGACCGAGCCAAAACTTGGCCCTCTCGGTTCAAAAGACTAGCGAGAGTTGTTTTGAAACATCTATTATGCCTGCTTTTTCTAAAATCAGGAACGCTGAATCGTCGACAAAGACCATTTTTTGGACTAATTTACCGCCGACTTCGATTTCAATTTATCTGCAGTTTTGTTTTTGCTGATTTTAGCTTTTGCGCATGCTCCGTATGTGTCAACTTGTCCCTGGTAGGCGAGGCAAAAACAACCAAACTGTTTATATGGAAAAAAGTTGGCTCGCTCCCCAGGGTCACCCTCCCTTCAAAGCGAGTGACCCTCCACCCAGGGTCACCCTGCCCCCCGAGCCAACTTTGCAATTTCTCATGTAAACGGTTTGCAGCTATTTATAAAGAAACGTATGAAAAGCTCTCTCGCCCGGGGTGGCTCGGTATGGAGGGTAACCCTCCTTCCAGGGACAACTCTCCTCCATATAAACAGGCCCTAAGATAGGGAGAATAATTAAGGGGGAAGAAGAATAGCTTTCCTCCTTCCTCCATCATTTCCCTTATATCTCTTTCTTTCTATCCATGTCAACAAACTGGCGAGGCAAGATGTACGACAATTTTCCAGGTGCATGCGCACAGAAACATTCCTACCTTGACAAAGTCTGCTGCACTGGGTCCATGGTCCAAGCTGGTCCCATTTGTAAACGAACTTTGTAGGTTCCGCCACTTTCTGGTTGAGAGCGTAGTGAACATTAGGGGGCAGAACCTCTCCTACTTCAAGGACCTACAGAAGGTGATGGAAAATTGGACAACTTGGTTATCATCTGATCAGATGCAAGGTAAAACGAAATTTCTGAAGTTTTAAATGGCTCGATCAAAATGGCGCCAAAACAGGATCAGGCAAAATACAGCTATAAGCATTACGGCGCGAATATTGACTTTGTCTAGACTTCTAAGTTTATAATCTACTATAATCAGACAGTGGTTTGTTTCAGCAAAATGTTTCTTGTTCAAGAAGGGATAAGTGATCCCGACATTTTATTTGTGGGGAATACTGCAGCGCCAATTGGACGCCATCTTGTTGCTGTCTTTTCATACGATCACAGAATAACTAGCGCTCCAAACCGGTCCTTAGTCTCCTCCAAAGTTTATTTTATAACATGGCCCGGAAGTAAGATATCTATTAACGCACGACGTAGTTACTAAGGTTACAAAATAAGTAGCATTGTTTACGCACGTGCACTTTGATTGGTTCTGAGAGTTTCCCGTCAATCTTGATTTGTTCCGTTGCCTTGTCTGAACCCGAGTACCAGACTTTCCCGCCTGCGAAGCGGAATTCTCTTACTCCAATCCCGATGATCATTCCTCCATTGAGAAGAAAATTGCCGTTTTCAGCTTGAAGCGCTGAAAATAACAAATGAAAGCAACTTCAGATCATGTTCATACTACGTAAAAAAAGGCAAGATTGCATACTCGTATACACACACACAACCCAACAGAAACAACGGAAAGTACTAACCTAAATAACTGGAATCTTCACGATTTTTCCAGCCGTACTGAGTAATTACGATATCGGTGGAGCCAACAGGAATTGTAAATATATAGTTGTACCCTGTAGATGAAAACGAAGGAAAAAGAAAATGATAATTTTGCTCCATTACAACAAAAATAGTTTATCGTCAAATGTTCAGGCCGAGTAAGCTACTCTAGGAAAATAACTTTCACACCAAATTGTTTGAAAGCAGAAAAAAAGAAAACTTAAAAAAAAAAAAATGTTTGAAACGATGGTAACCCACAAGCAGTCACACGTTCCCTCTAGGAAGTAAAAGAAAACTTGAGGTCAGGTGTGTATTGATGCCAACCATTCCCTGACCGTGTTTTATACTCGATCGCTTTTTGCTTTTCTTTTTTACTAACAAAAAGAGAGACTAATGAAGATGAAGTGTTCAACATGGAAGCATAGGTGCTTCTCTTTTGTAGCACCTAGCCTATGGAACTCTCTCCCGAACTATAAAAGAGAGAGAGAGAGCGGCTCGCTATCAGATTTTAAGACTTGTATAAAGACATACCTTTTTAACAAATTTTATAATTAGATTTATAGTTAGTCAGTAAACCAGTAAATTAGATAGTTTAGTTAGACAGTTAGTTAGTCACTTACTTAATTAGTTAGTTTATTAGTTAATGAGTTAGTTTTTCATTTAAAGGTTTTAATGATTCTTAGTTTTTATTCCCATTTTTAGAGCTTAGCTATTTTATTTGTTAGTACAGTATTTCCTTTTGTCATTGATGTAAATTTTTTAAGTAAATTTCACTTTTTAATAATATTTTTACTGTAAAGCGCCATAAGCCATAGCCTGTTCCAGGCTCTCGGTTTGTTGAGAAGAGCGAAAAAAGCGGGCGAGCGCGGAAAAGACGAGCGGGGATGAAGGCGAGCGAGCGCAGTGTCGAATTCATCAAGTTTGTAGTAAATAGTAAAGATAGTAAATTTTAAGCTCGGTAATAAATAATGAAGATAAAGTTTTTAACATGACACGAGCATCTTTACTATTTACTACAAACTTGATGAATTCGACATTGCTGATCCTAGCAGTATGCAGGATGTGTGTCACTTATCAACCTAGTGAAATGGCCCAGCTCACAACGAGTCTCTCGTAGCTCAGTTGGTTAGAGCGCCCAACCGGTATTTGGGAGGCCATGGGTTCGATTCCCGTCGGGGACTCAGAATTTTTCTTTGTCCCATGCTGGTGTCATGTTGAACACTTCATCTTCATTATTTATTACCGAGCTTAAAATTTACTATCTTTACTATTTACTACAAAAGGAGAGACTGTTTGTAGTGTAGACAACAGTTAAACTCAAAAAGTTGCACACAAGTAAGGATAAACAATCCTCGACAACATTAAACGGATTGAACAATTTGTAACAGTTAGAGCGGTTTTCACTTGAGTATCGAAAGTAATTCGTATTTGCTTTGGTTTTGCATTACTTCGCTTGTGATTGGTTTAAAAATCTCGCGCCACTTTCTTAACCAATCAGAAGTGAAACCAAAACCAATCATGACTCGCTCACACGCGTTTTCCCGCGCTTTGCGTCGGCTACATGCATTAACTTCGAGTTTTGATTGGTTCACTGGATTGTCTGTGTCTGTTTTGATTGGCCAGCATGATTGCTTTGGTTTTGGTTTTACGACACTCAATTGAAAACCGCTCAATAAGCCCTAGCCCTTGCAATAACATGCCGGCAAACCTTACCAAACCTTGTTTCATTGAATGTTCCTGTGAATCTCCTGCACGATGAGTTGTCTCCATCACACACTCCACACTTATCCACCTTCTTCTTTGAGTTAAGGACTCTGTCACATCCAGCAGGCTATAAAAAAGACAGACCAAGTCATATTTTTTCTTTCACTTTGGCAATACAACATAAAGTACCCTCAAGCGGATTCTTATTTGCAATCTCAAAACGCAAACACCTTCCCTAAGACTCCCCCCCCCCCCCCCACGAGCCAAGACTTCCCATAAGCAGACGCATTTCCTTTACAATCAGTCTCATTTACGAGGCAGAACTTGCAAATTGTTGTCGTGTTTTTTTTTTTGTGGAGGAGAAGATAGCGCCAGCACCGAAAATAAAAATCAAGTCTTCCAGAGTATTACCCCTCGCATCATTTTCGTTGCGTTGTCTTTACTAAATCTGCCTGCAGTACATATGCAACCACTTTTAAGCTGACATAAAAGTTTTCGTTTAAGCAGATAACAAGCCAGTCAGAAAACCAACGTGCTTCACCACTGAAAAACTGAACACTTACCAGACATTTTCCATCCACACAGATGTCGTTGGTCTCTTGGTTACACGGGGTGCCATCAATAACTTTGTCTCTTAACTTGAAATAGATCGCCGTACCCACCATGCGGCAGTAGAGTTTACACTGGTCTTCTTTTCGAACTGTATTGTAAACAAAAGCTAACTGTTAGCTGATTGGTAAATGGGCATAAACTGCGCAAAAACCACCCCTAGTGGTAGAGTTTGAAACTGCACGACCTCAATCTCGTCCCAAGAGAGCACCAAGAACGCCGTATCTGGCCAAGTTCGATTCATGCTCAAAGCTGATTGGCTGATAATTGATAATGAGCACTATAGGGACTAGGTTTGAGTCCGCGTTTTTGGTGCTGACCAAAAGGCGGGTCTGGGGTACGAAATTGGTGAAGCCTGTATAGTAAACCATTTATCCTTCTAAAAGTACCACAATCGTCGTCTCTAATTGGCTTATGATCAAAGTTAAGACACCTTTGAAGACAAACGAACGTTGCTTCAAGCATATTGAGCTGCCGTTTGATTGCATTAAAGAAGCGTCAAACTGCGCTTTTGTTATGCTGCGTAGCTTTGATACCTTTGATTAGCCCAGATAAGATTAAAAAGGTTATAAAGATAACTACACTTGGAACGGTGAGTTGTTGACCTCCGCATCTAAACTAAAGTGGATCTTGAGCAAAGAGACACTTCATTAATTTTAAGTGACGTTCTTACCTCCAGCATATTTCGGCACCCACTGTGTTGCTCTGTAGCTCTTCGATCCGGCACTCACAGTTCGCGCATGCGTATTTACACACTGCAGGGCTCGGAAGTCTGCTGACCCTTTCTGGCATTCCTACAAAGGAACAGACACGATGACCATTGCGTTACACTTTTATAAAGCAATTGTCACAAGAGTGTGAGTGTAACAGGTAACACAACGTGACGGAATTATAATTCGTTACATTACGGTATTACTACCTGAGAGTTACAGGACTTGAATCGTTTCCTTTGTCCAACGCAATATTTTCCACCATTTTCTGGTCTGAGAAGAAAACATAAAATTAAGGTCAGCAAATGAAATTTATCTTCTGCAATCTAGATTCAAGAACTAAAAAGAAGTCATTTAATACGACTAACAACTCTTCCTATTTGCAGGGGAAAATTGCGTGACCTGCTAAACGAACATCAAATTGCGTGACAATAGTTGCGTGACGAGGCAAATGAAGGTACTTACATTGGATTGTTGCATTTCCTGTATGAAAAGGTAATCCCTCCGCCACATTTCCTTGTGCACTCATTGTACGGACCCCACGGACCCCAGTTACCATCCACTGGCTTTAATCTACGTTTCTTGACACACTGGCCCTTGATACACCACTGTGAATTGAAAGAAAAATACAGGAAAGTAAACAAGGGTTTTTTTCCGAATTACTTTCAACCTTTATTACCACGTTTCGAAGGCACTGAGTCACGTGTGAGAGTAACGCCTTCCGTTCGTCACGCAATGCCTTGTCTGGTTCGTATTAATAAAGTAAGATCTTGTTACACGGGACCAGTCGTAGGGAAATCGCGCGGGCAACCAGCCACTAACAATTGACAAAAAATGACAGCAAAAGTAAAAAAATCTTTCCTAAAAGTTATGTGATTAGGGACGGACCATTATTTTCTTGGGGGGGGGGGGGGGGGTGAAAAATGTTCCTCTGCAAACTTTTTTTTTAGTTAATGCACCTCTGCAAACTTTTTTTTTAGTTTATGCACCTCTGCAAACTTTTTTTTTGAAATTCTTACTATTTTTTGTTATACATATCGTGTTTGCAAACAATTTATTTTGTCTTTCCAGGCCCTGCAAACAATTCTTTTCAATATTTTTCACCCCCCCCCCCCCCGCTTCAAAAAAATAATGGTCCGTCCCTTAGTGGCAACTACCTTCAACTTGTTTCGCAATCACGTTTCAACTTTGTACTGGATATGTCACGATAATTAATCAACTTTGATAGTTTGAAATTAACCATGTTTTTCCTGGTTTATATACGCGATAAAAATGAGCAAGAAAAATTCAACTGCTGTAATCTTTTAATTAAATTAATATGACATCGCTATTTAAGCAAGGTTAGGAGCTTTTCATAATTGTCTTACACGTTTAAAAGTCCATCATGGAAAACCTTCTTACAGTTTTTTGAGCACTTATGTAGAATTTGCTTTTTAACTCCACAAAATCCTAGAGTTCGCTGTCGACAAAATGTGTGCCTGCATAGCAACACTCGCACATCAAAGTTTACTGTAAACAACTTTCCCTGTGGTTCCAAATAAGGAGCCGTTATTGAAAACACGAAAATTGTTGCCATTCCTGACGTCACAGGGATTGTTGTATGACGTCATAAAATTTGTTTACCCGGTAATCTTGTTAGTTGAAGTGGATAACGCGCGCCATTCTAAAGATATCTATGGACCACACTTATCGAGAATGTAAACAAATTGGGTATGAGTGATTGGAATTGAAAACACAACAAAAATTAACCCTATCGCCTCACAATATTATCTTCGTGACCTCGTGTTAAGAACGACATTTAAAACTTGAGAGAAAAAAACACTTGCAGCAAACAGCTACAGATAGTAACAGTCTACAATATGCTTGTTGCTTAAGGGAAAATGCTCTATGCTTGAATAACGTACGTTGTAACATTGTTCGCGCTCAGAAAACAAAGATTGCGCTCGCGTGTTCATAAACTCGAATTGACATTTAACTGGTCTTTATCAATTAAAGAGGCAACGTTGTAAGGTCTTCATTAGAGAGTAAAGCAATTACAAGTTTGTGGTCGCGTGTTCATAATTTCGAAATGACATTTAACTGGTCTCTATTAATTAAAGAGGTGACGTTATAAGGTCTTCATTTGAGAGTAAAGCAATTACAGTTGTTGACATTATTGAAAGCCGTGCGCAAAGTACAAATCCAACATCTGAGGGAACGCACAGAACTTTACAAAATTTGCTAGAAAACTAAAACCAAAGATCATTACGTAATTATGACATCTTCATGTGCCAAACATGGCATATAAAAGATTCGTTATTATCGTATCAATAACGTACATGTAATTGATGACAGATGAGAAACGAGACATTCATGTTGGATTGACACACTCGAAACACACCTTGTTGTTTTGAAGTTTATTAAAGGGGCTCTGTCACGGATTTAACCAGTTTTTTGAATAGCGAAAATTTATATTAATGTCGCAGGGATAATAGTCCATTTGTGTTAAAAATTGATATACTAGAGCACTGAAACTGCTAACAAGCGTCTAGCTCGGATGGAAATGGATTGCAGCTTGAAAAATTAAGGCTTAACTTTTTCAAGTTGTTTCTGCGCGTCTTTCAAAAATCGATATTCATAGCTGTAGCTTGATTTCTATCCGTTCAAAGATAATGATTTTCATGGGCTAAGTTGCCTGCCACTAATTTCAGATGAGTTAAGACCAAGAATCTGCGAAAGCCCCGTGGCGTAGCTCCTTTAATTTTCATTGTAGATTATGAATGTCAAATCAATTGTAGGAACTCGTGTACGTGCTCGTAAAAATCTATACACGGTTAAAAGTATTTAAAACTCGCGTTTGCTTAATTGATTTATTTCTTGATAACAGATAACGCAGGTCTCATCAACATCAAGTAGTGGAAAAAAAAAACGGATTTGGCCTTGGCCTGGAAAAACAGGCGTTTTCTTGGCATAGTGCTTTTGTAGGCTTATCCCAGTAAAGAAATTAGCGAAGATGTACTTAGACAGATAAGGAATAGATTTCTTTAGATACAGTTAATCTATTTACGCCTGCTGGTTAGTACGGCCAAAAAATTCATGGTCATCTACAAGCTTTAACGTACGTGAAGTTAGGCGAGTCATGATACCATGATTAAGGCATGATTTGCAAACCAACATAATTAGTGACCTTACTCGGTTTTTTGGCAGACTACATTTAATAAATGTCAACATAAGTCCGGGCTTATTACAATTTAGACGTTTCGTTCGCGTTTGAAAACTATCCAAGAATGAGTGACAATTTGAAGGAAGGGACGTTTGGACTGGACTAGCGAAATGAGACTCGGGAGGGGAAGTTACTCTACTTCAAATAACAAATTTAAGATAAGGAATATATTCTTTTAAAGAAAGTTAATCTGTTTACGCCTGATGGGTAGTAAAGCCAAGAAAATGCATGGCCATGTGCACGCTTTAACGCACGTGAAGATAGGGCTAGAGTCATGATACCATAATTAAGACATGCTTAACAATCCAACTTAATTAGTGACCTTAGTTTTTTTTGCAGACTAGATTTAATAAATGTCAACATATGTCCGGGTTTACTATAATTGAGACATTTCGCTCGCTTTTGAAAACTGTCCAAAAATGAGTGAATGATTGAATTGAGAGAAGATGACATTTGGACTGGACTAGCGAAATCGGACTCGGGATGTCCGTCTTAGAGAGTTGTCCGTTTTATTGGGAGTTTAGTTACAGTAAAATGACTGAAAAACGGCAGGGACAATCACCAGGTGTCCGTCTTATAAAGGTGTCCGTCTTATAGAGGTGTCCATTAAGAGAGAGTTGACTGTATACTTCAAATAACAAATAGAATTTATATCCAAGATTGACTTTTGACTTAAGTCGCTCATTTGCGATGTTCAAAATTACTTTCGAAGCGAGTAAAATCACAAAATAATAGTTTACTAAGTTAGTAAAACAGCAAAGGAGTGATAACAAACCAAAACTGAGAAACAAGGATGGTTAGAATTGAGGAAGATTAAGTAGGATTTCACGCTTACTCTTTTTTTGGCGCAAGGCGTTCCATCTGCCCACGGCATGTGATGAGTCGAGCAACCTCTTCTACGTCCAATCATCTTCACGCACCAGAGACGTCGACAAGGTTCCTTGGAGAAAAAGGAGACAAGACGAACGCATTAAGAACGTTTATCATTCAAAATCGTCAACGACTTAATTTAGAGATACTTCACTGATTTGTTTTCCCTGAAAGCAGCTGTTTTTATTGCCCGTCGTCGAGACAACGGGCGATAAAGCCCAGGGCCGTAACAAGCAATGGCAAGACGAGGCACTTGCTACTCGTCTAGATTTCTACCCATAACTTAAAAACAAAATATGTTTTTTTGGGAAAATAATCCCCAGTTGAAAAAAATGATTTTTCTCAGGAAATGCCTCAAGAAAAATGTCTTTAAAAGAGTTTCATGGCATCTAGATTTCAAAATTTTCTGAAGGGCCTGCCCCCAGAACCCCTTAGCAAGATCTTGCCTCGGTAAAAGGTCTGGTTACAGCCCTGAAGCCCGTGGCAATTTTTGCATGCATACTCGTTTTTTGTAGCGGAAACGAAAGTCGGGCTTTTGGAAGTAAATACGGTAAATTATTCACTGGTCTATAGCTAATAATATCGAACAATTGTGGGTGCTTTCCTTAAACTTATCTTCCCTAAGCAGACTCTTACGGATAGAGTTATTCACTGTAGTTAGAAAGCAGGGGGGACAGGATTCAAAAGGGGGGGGGGGTGGAGGAAAGGGCCCCCACCCACCCAACCCAGGGGGGACGGGACGGCGAACAACAACCAGACTGAGCGAGAGCTCTTTTTTCTATTTCAAATAAAGTGACTTCGATTCCGAAAAATGGGGGGTGGATATCCACCCTATCCACCCCCTTATCCGCCCCTGGAAAGCAAAAAAGGACAAACTCGGAAAAGACAAGTCATAACTTACCATAAAAGGGCAAAGTGACGAGCTATCCCCGAAAATCATTTGACATTGTTTGTCGACGCTGTAAATCTCCCCTGGCAGAGTATCATGGTATTTTATTGCTGTTTTTTCTTGGGGTTTATCTGCCAAGCAAGATCCATAACCTAGACTGCGACAAAAAAAAACAAAGAACGAACTTATGAGCGAATGTTTTTAAAGACGTTATCTCACAATACAATGGTAAAGTCTGCGTTCGGGCCTAGTAGCGCATCAGGCCGGAGCTTGTTGTGTCCCGGTTACCGTAGCATTAGGAGATAAGGAGTATTATTATCCCTCTCTGGATAGGGTGCTAGTCCATTGCAGGGTTAACCCCAGGATTAAATTCGCCGGTACCCGTTTATACACCTGTGTGGAAAGGGACACTGCGAGAGTTAAGTGTCTTGCCCAAGAACACAACACAGCGACCCCGGTAAGAGAGTTCTGGAATTTGGGGATTCGATAACCTGAGCGTAAATCATATTCAAAAGCATTGCCAAAATTTGTAGAGTTCGGCTACCCGAATATTCCATGGTTCAAACTATTTATTATATCATCGGTTTCTCGATATGTCATAACATCGAGGGTTTTCATGGAGGCCACAAATGGAATTTCCAAACAATAGCAAATGTTTGCATAAGAAAAGAGCTCGTTTTCCAAAGCAGGAGTAAACTCTTGATTGTACGTTTGGGACACCGGTATGGCCGCCGAAACATCATGTGAAAACGTGCTATGGTGAGGCTCCCCCAGGGGTATCAGGGAACAAGGGAACATGGGCTCCCGGGGAAGGTCCTGTATGTACTTACTCTAAGAACTGGGTGATTTTATCACGGCTACAATTGGACCAAGACCACGGCTTTGTATCGAAGCTGAGTGACGGCGCCATCAGGTGCTGATCTCCTCTGCTCCGTGTACACCTGTTATTATCGCCATCATGAGGAAGGCTGAAACTGCAGTGTCACAAAGCATGAAAAAAGGTTTGAGTTTGATTAACCGACTCCTGGAAGGTGAAGGAGGAAAAAGAGAAGAGGGAGGAAAGGAGGAGGAGAACGACGACGAGAAGGAGGAGAAGAAGAAGAGAAGTAAGGGATGAGGAAGAGGTGGAGAAGGAGGAGCAGGAGGAGAACGAGAAGAGGCATGAGAAGGCGCACGAACCTGAGAAGGAGCAAGGGAAGGAGGAGGAGGCAGAGCATGAAGAGAAGGAATAGGAGGGGGAGGAGGAGAGAAAGAGGAGGGGGAGGAGGAGAGGAGAAGGAGCAGGAGGAGGAGGAGGAGGAGGAGGGGGGACTCAAGCTTACAGTACGCACAAACAGCAACGCATTTTTTTTGGTTACGGAATGTTGAAATATTTGCTGTCTGTTTGTTGCAGTTGAACAACCCCACATCCCTGCTCAGATTCAGTAAAAAAGTTCGATACTTACACATGTCCTAGTTCGTGTGCTATTGTGTACGCCGTGCTCAGTCCACTGTCCTCAGCTAAGGCGCAGCTTCTGGAAGGATGGCACATAGTTCCAAGCTCAGCAAGACCTGACGTGAAGCAGAAACAAATAGGATCAGGGATAAAAATAAATACAAAGAAAAACAGGGTTAAGGTGGGGTGCCTTAACGCCTGCACCTACGCGACAATGTTCTCTCTATAAGTAGTTAGAGTCGCTGGTAGGTGAATAAAAATTCAATCTCGTAACCAGCGTTTTCTTTATTCTTTCCTGTTGGATTTCGCAACCTACAGAACTTATACGAGAGCATTAACGACACTTTTTCGCAAGGAGTTTCGTCACATAAAGCACGAACTGTGAGTTTATTGAACGGCTTCAAAAACCTCTGATGAAGATCTTTACATTCTTGCACTGATATTTAGATTTGGGTTAATTTTGGCCAAGAAAATTGGACATAAAATTTAGCCTTGTCTTTATTAGATATAAAGACACACATTAAACATTAATTTCCTTTGTATTTTCTTAATGAATTATTAAACTAAAGCAATGATGGCTTCAAAAACTTACCTAGTGTATCACATTTTCCAGCTGATCGACATATATTTCTCCTAAAAAGGGAAACGAAACAAATTTTAAGACAGAGGAATATCAAAATGGGGATATTAGAAATGCATACACGGCTATTTGAGCGGAATTCCCGCGCGAGCGGAGCATCCATAACTAAGCGAAATTAGTAAAACCATCGGACCGAAAAAAAAAGGAAAAGGGGGTAGCGTGCGCCCGTACGCACGGATTAGACCTGGGTACGAGGTTGGCCGAGTCTAAAGGAAATTAAGGAAATTACAAACTACAAATAAAGCTCGCAGGGCTAGACAAAATACAGACAACGGGTAAGATTACTCAGCGACACTACGCAGCAAAACATCTGAGAAATTTATTATCCAACTGCTCTATTTTGTTTGCCTGTTTTTTAATACACTTGGGTGAAAGAAGACGAACACTTGCAAGTGGTGTCTCCTTCGATAACTAAAACCAGTACAACATTTTAGTCACGTGTCTTTTCCCCGCGCGCTTGTCACCGGTACACATTTCTGCTTACACTTTTGATCGGTTGATAAAGATATTTGTGGGCGAAGCGGTTCATTCTGTGATAACTTAGGGTTTTACTTTATCACAGCTGTTCCACAACTCCTCTACACAAAATTAAGATGAATTTTACCTTGTTAATAAGATTGCTGTGTCGTGATGTTCAGGGTGACTGTCCTCTTTCGCCATGACTCTTTTTTGCCAGCGGCAGAAACTTTTCAAAGTGTTAGTAGCGTCTGTCGAAATACGGATACCAGGCTGAAATTAACAAAAACACATCATAGCCTGTTATGACGAGTGCAGGCATTGTCATGGCAACAGGTGAAATGACAGGCGCGTGCGGCGCAGTGACCCAGTGGCTAATACACTGGGCACGAGGTCTGAGATTCGAGCCCTGACCTTTGACTTCGTATTTTCATTCTACTCTCGCAGAGCCTCTCTTCCACCACGGGAGAAAAATGGGCACCAGTGAGGGGGAGAATGGAGGGGTAGGTTGGGGGTGGAATTAGGAGACCTAACGTGCAATAAAATAGAACCCCATCATATCATGTGGAAGTTGCCTTACGATCCCCTGCTACGTGCTTCGGAAAGTACAAGAATCAGGCACCGGTTTAAGGCATGACTAAGGTGAACAGAATTAACTAAATCCAATCTTTAATTCGGTTCCGTTGCGACATTTCTTACGCACTCTCCGCTTTATCATCGGTCATCTCAAAGCACAAGTTGTTTGGGCGCAAAAAATGCTTTGAGACTGAAGCTGTTGTGAAGTGTTAGGTACACGTATACGTAGGATGAGATGGTGACGATAACATTTTAACAAAGCTCAGCACCTATCTTTAAGTCAAGAGTAATCTCCCAGGTAGGCGACGCCGAGGGACTTCCGGGTACTAACCCTAACACTGCAAAGTTATGGCAGCTAAGAAAACAGGAAACACTTTATGCGGAAGTTTTTGATTAGCACCGATTTAAATTGCTTCACGACTTCTTTATTAGCACCTTCCAGCGCAACCACAAAGTCGCCGGTATGCAAAAATACCACCCACTGTTTCCCGCTTGTCGGCACCATTTTGGACTTTGCTAGTATAAACTTTAAAGGTTTATGCAGGCTTGGGAGTTTTCAAGATTGGTTATTTTTTACGCTTTTGCGTCGGCGTTGCACCCAACAGAATAACTGAAAACAATTGACAGCATACCTCGTTTGTTTCCAGAAAGACAATCTTTACCACGACAATGTTAATGGAATTACCAATACTTCTGTCACGATATACTTGAGCGACCTACAGAAAGAATCAGCATTAAACATCAGAAACTTTCGTTAGGAATAAAAAAAAGATTTTTTTTCTATGTAAGATTACTCACTCAAAAAGATTAAGTAAATAACGTAACAAAAAGTGAACTAATTAACAATGACATTTTAACGTTCAATTTATTTATGATAGTCAGTTTTTCACCTGTTGGAGTTTGCGTTCGAGTATTACACCTCATTTCGTGAAGAGTCATTAAGCGGATTGCTGAAGCATCTCTAGACTGGCCAGGGTAGTCTGCGGTTCTTCTCTCGCGATGACAAGCAAAAGCAGGCCGGGGATTGACTAGGAGGGCACGAGCATTCGTTTGTCAAGGGATTTACATTGGATATTTTGCTATCGTTTAACGATGAAGAAGCGTCTGCTTCACCGTTGGGCTTAGGCGTTGTCCTAATTTGCATTACTGCGATAAAGGACGAACGTACGGGACATCCGCTGAACAAAAACCGGCGACTAACTGAACATAATGTAATTGTTCCACTTCCCCGCCGACGAAACGCAAACATTTTCTTTAGAAACTTATCCCGATATCCATTTTATCAGGACAGTTTAGGAAAATTAGGACTTGCGCACGTCTACAGGACACGATTACATGAACAGAAATTGAGTGAATTTACTGAGGTATAAATCGAGCAATCAAACGTTGAACTGCAGAAAACACGCGTGCCTGCCCAGGGCCTTGAAAGAACTTTAATAGACACCTGATTATCACTCGGTGACCTTTCATCATGCATTTTTATCTGATTAAACCCCGAGCCATATCACAGCGGATTAACCATGTTTACATATTAGGTGCTTATAGACTACTTATGGACTGAGCGGGGGAACTTAGTTGAAATATCTTTGTTTAAGGTCATGGCGTGCGAAATAAATTAAACGCTAACCAGATATTTTCTCGTTCGATTCGTTCGCGGCCTGATCATCTTATGCGACAATTTGTGGAGTTTTATTCGATTGGAAAATACTGGAGTTGCTAATTGCAAGTACGGGAAACTTGCTCAACTATGCTAGCGATAGTTAAACTGCTGTCGTGAGCTGAGCCGGACATATGTCCCGGGACCAGACAAAGCTATCCTGCCTTGCTTACGTCAGGGTGTGGTGCAGTGGACTTAAGATTTTAAAACAATGACGTGTTCTTAGGGTCGTGGCCGGTCGTGTGATAACGCGCGCGCGTGTATCGCTATAGTAAATCGCGCGGAGGTGTTATGATCTGTGTTGGCGGACAGCCTTATCGCACCAACTAAGGTTCCGATGCAAAATGTGCATTTTCACACGTCTGTCTATGAATATTTTGAGTCGCCTGATATTGGCGCAAATTAAACGACTAAGATGAAGGCGGAAAAATACAACTTTTTCAAGCGTGCGCGTCATAGCTTGCGAGCAAACTTTCCTAGCTCGTATTCTACGCGCGTTATTTTAAACAGACGGATTCACACAGGGGTAAGTGTTGTTTTGAATTCGATTGGGGAATCACAAGCCAACGAAATTCTGCGTATAAGATTGCGAGGCTGCACGCTTTCTAATTTTAGCTTGAGTTGTAGAAGAGCCGGACGCCTTTGCCTTATGGGCAGCTTTCACTTCCGAGGTCACGCTAAGCTAAAAGCGTTGCGTGACAACCGAGGCAATGGTTGGTAAATTACAAAACGCATGTGAAATCTGAATCTGAGATTGCGTTACTTACCACTCCCATTAGGGTGATGATATAGCTTTGTAAATCCGCCTTGCTATCAAACGCATCCACCATAGTCTTGTCTGCGACCACTAATGTTTCAACAAAACTGTCATCGATGCTTCTTCTTCGTCTTTTCCTCGAGTTGCTCTCGTTGGAAGGGTGTGACGGCAGGCCACGTAAAAGTGGCAGTGGTTTGTTAGTGTCTAAACAGAGAGAGATTGGAAAGCAATGAAGCGTTATAATTACACAAGAAATATCTACACTCTCCTTGTTCGTTACACTACAGACGTGTGCGGGCAACCGTGGCTGAAAGTAAGCGCGTCGGACAGATTAAAGGGTTGCCTCCTTGCTGGGACGTAGGAGGCGCGGTGGTCAATGGTTAGCGCGCCGACTCCGAGCGAACGGCCTGGGTTCGAGGCCGGCCGGCCGGGGCGCTGCGTTGTGTCTTGGGCAAGACACTTACTCCACAGTGCCCTCTCCACCCAGGGACAAATGGGTACCGGGATTACTGCTGGGAGGTAACCCTGCGATGGACTAGCATCCCACAAGGGGGGGAGCAATACTCCTAGTCGGCTACGGAAACCGGGAAGCTCCGGCTGAGAGCCTCGGCCGGACACAGACTTTACCTACCTTTTTTTATCCTTGCTGGGATGCTCTTCCAATGCCTCTATCCACTAAGGCAAATTGTTGGGGAAAATTTTAGAATTATCTTACAAAGCTAAAGAGAGAGGTAGTAGGCGATAGTCTTGTAATACTCCAGAGCTGTTTTATGCCACCGAAATCGTTGTTAGCATGGGGGACTAATACGGTCGAAGCCTAAGAACATAGCTTACCTTCAAAGAATACTACAAACATATTAAAAGGGAAAGGTGCTTTGCATACGATTCGGAATGTGAAAGCGTGATCGAAAACCTTTTCACGGAGAATCAAATTTACTATTACAGCACTTACTAAACATTCAATACCGAATACAACGTTAGCAGGGAACTGGGACAAAGGCCCGGACACATGGAGAAACATAGCTGATTATACGGCGATCATTCCACTTCGGAAATTTGTAGTCGCATAATGCGCGCAAAGATTTTTGGGGTAGACAGACGGTGCAACGAAGAAACTGCGCGCAACATTGTGAGTTACATTGATTGCCCGGACCTTAACTGCGCTGGAGTGAAGCAGGTCTAGTTAATACTTATACAAAATAGTACGGTAATGGGTAAACAATCTAGTGTCTTTGTGGATAAAACGTCCGTATTGGAGTCTCGAGCACTCGGAACGTTGCGTGACGCGAGGTGCGTGACGAAAGGGCACTGAGTTAAAGACAAGATCAGTTTCAACTATGCAACTGATCGCCGTCATTAAAAATCGATCACGAAAACATTAATTGCAGGTTTTTCCCTCGTATGCGTCATGTGCAGTGTCAAATGCGCACGAAAACAAAACCAGATACATTGCGCAAAGAAATGACGCGCACAGACAGGAGAAAAGTGGACCTGTCTTCAGTTTTCCGGTCTGTCAGATCGTGAAATGAAGTGATTTGTTAATGCCTCTATGGCCTGCATGCTGCGTGCTGGCAGCGACAGCCTCATCTGCAGAACAATTTGCATGCGCGTGAAATTCCTGACTTTCATCAAAGGAATTTACAACTTTATAGCATCTTGAGTTAGAAGTCGTTTTATTCGTGCGTTCTCTCTCCGGAACAATTTGGAAAACCTGTGATCAAATGCACATAGAGCACGTTTGAGACAGCAGGGAGGGAATAAGGGGGAAAATCAGTGTGTTTTTGAAACAAGTTGGTATTTACGAAATTTAAAAAATCTATAACCTCCATCATTAGACAATGACCTCTGACTAGTGACTGGTTGATTGAGCAGAGCTATAACTTGTTCCCTGTTTTCATCAATTCGTAATGATGCACGTAGTGAAAAGATCTTACAGCAATTTTCTCTATCTAATTTGTTAGCTATTCTTCAACTAAAATTCTCCATTTTTCGTGCAACACGACCAATCGGAAAAGGTACTAAATTGATAAAATCCAAAAAAATGGTTTCAGACAACTAAAGACACAAAGTAAACTGAAAGATGTTGGTTTGTTGATGGTATCAAATCAGTTTTGAAATGTCCACGTGAACTCTGTCAGCTTTGCGTCACAAATTTCTCAGATGACCTTCCTTCGCGAGCGCGACGCGATCGTATCGCGATAAGGGGATCAGGATATCAGGTGGATTTCTGCTACGTTCCCGCGCTTGCACGCACAAGGCAGAAGTGTATCTGGGGTCAACAAATCGTGCAGCGGGGTGATGCGAAAAGGAATTTCATTCAAATGACCCGTGCAATTTCTCACTCGCAGTTTTGCGCACAAATGGTATAACAGCTATTGGCAAGAGCGTTTTTAAACGCGCGCAAGAGAAAAGAACAATTAGCGATTCTTTCCATCGGGTTATCGACCCAAACTTGAGAGTTTATTTATTTGTTTTAGCTGAGAGGTGAGCAGTGAGGAAAACCTATCTGATCTGGCGCATGATCTAAAACTACGTGAAATTAGGCATTGTAAAGTCTATTGTTAATGTAGATAAGGAGAGCAGGACTTCGCCAAAAGAGATAAGCCTCTTGGATGCGGGAAAAAAATGGCGGTTATAACAACAGCGCATTGATTTGGCCGTTTTTGCCAGGCACGCACTGGCGCACGGAGTTCTTTGTTGTAAAAATTCAACTCAACTCACCTTCAAGCCCACAGGTTGACGGTGCGTTACTAAGACCTTCTCTCACGGCAGAATGGCGAAATATGAGATGGAATTTCCTGAAATGTGCGCTTGTATTCATCTTTCCGTCGTTGGCTGGTCCAACAAAATAGCGCTCGCCGTTTGAGACAAATGAACCTCGCTGAAAAGAAAAGAAATAAACAAAATGGCGCAAATCTGAGAAACGGTGTAAGACTTAAAACTGCACGTACACAAAATAAAATATAGGATAGGGATAAACTGGCGTTGCGGGCTATGTGTTTTTGTCCGGGCTTCTTGGACTCAAAGCGTTGTTTATTATAGCTATTTATCACATAGGAAGTACCTACTCGAGATTCTATAAGCTAATTAAAAGTCTATATACCAAAAGTTGTAGTTTAAACACAAAAAAAAAAATTAAAGATTGTTTTTTAAACCGTTATTGAAATCGGCTGCGAGACGCGTAGTGCGTGAGCCGCTAACAGTTCACCGTATTGATTACCGGGGGGTCATTTACCGCATTGGAGCGCTTCCGGTTCAATTAAAAACCCAAAAATCTGAAATGGCGACCACAACATTACCCAAGCCTCTGTTAAAATTCTTCTCAAAGAGTACTGATGGGTATAAATTCTGGATAAGCGCTTCTTGTTCTAAGACGCAAATCCGCCTAATAAAGAGTGTTTTGTAGGACTTTTCAATTCACGGGCTTTACGAACGAACCTGTCAATGGGGACGATGGGTTGTGATGGTCGGCCAGGCATCGTTAATTGAGTAAATAAATACAAGGTTATACCGCCTTAGTCTCAAATGATAATTTTTCCAAATGTTTTCATCACATGCAAGAGGATCGTATGAACTCGGAGTAAATGGAATTAAAATTACGGAGCGGTTCGAAGCAAGAGTATTAACTGCCGGCGAGATGAAATGCCGGCCAGCGTTACAGTACACGTTTTGTGCCGCGCCGCGCGGCTTACACCCCAAAAATTATTAATCAAAAAATACAAAACAGGGCCAATTGACTTACCAGTCCATTGCATAAGTTAAATACGGCAGTAGAGTTGGGATCTCCTTGGATTTCCCCACGGTAAAAGCAATGTTGCAAATCTCCAGCGAACGGCAATCTCCGCGTGTCGCTGTAAACATGTTCTACAGTGAGCACAGGCGATACAAAGCTATCATCCCGCTCCAATCGAAATTGAAAAGTGCGCCCAAACGCCGCAAGTCTATAGTAAACAGTGCCTGTCCTCAGACCACTGTGTTCGTATTTTATAAAATGTTTATGAGGCGAGTGGCGTTTCCCATTGCGGTTCACTCTCTCCACTAACGTTACCTCGTATTCAAAGCGCCCATTGTTAACGTGGAGATCGCTAAGGCCTTGCGCGCGACCTGTATCGGAGAAACACCGGACAATATTAGAAAACATACACACATAACAGTCTTGAATCCTTTAAGCCGGCTCTAAATATCGATTAATTCCACTTACCTTTTGAGGGTTTCTTGTCCGTCGCCGCGCAAATTTGATGAATCAACACAATTATATATACAGCACAAGATATTCTCTTCATAGTACAGGATTTTGGCGATTTGAAGCTTTGGTCTCGAGTTGCTGGGACCTTTACTGAAGTGTTTTGTTAGACAGCTACAGGACCTCAAGGAACGCCCACAGAGTGCATGAAACTAGCCAATCACAGGCCAGCTTGAAGATAGCGATGTTATACGCGTTGACACAAATCACCTGGTGAGAGAGGAAGAGTTCTACATCACAAAACTGTGCAATTTGTTTTGCTTTACTGCACAAGACCCGTGTTATAAACAAACTAAGAATTGCTGCTGTTTCTTGGAGTTGATTGGTCGCGTCTCTTCGACATTTCGCTGTGGGTGAGTTGCTTCTAGAAAATTGCCATTAGTGTCAAGCAAATCATTAGAATCTGTAGCGAGAGGGTTTTGATTAAGCGCCCAGCCGTTAGAAATCGGCCTGGATAAATGACTTCTTGACAGCGGTTGCGGAATCCAAGTTTCGCACAGGATCAAAGTTTCACACACAGATCTGCTGCAGATTTGTTTATGTACCCTTTTGACGTTGTTTAATTTATGAGGATCAGGTCGTTTTACGCCGGTGATGGCTCGGGGTAATGATGTCACCAAAACCGGTTTGCATTGCCCTGTCGCTCAAAGCGCTGAAAACACTGTCATAAAAAACATTGAATAATTCTCCGCGACACAATGAAAACAAATCAACTCTCCAGTTCTGCGTCTAGGCAGTTGAGAATGTCAAATGATCGAAACAACGACGTTTTCATCAACGCAGTTGCGCAACACAGAAGAAATCCTGATATCTGTTTCTTTTTTTTATTGACCGCAAATAAAGGTAAATATTTATATCAAACTGATCAATAAGCACCGAAAACTGGTGCTAGAGGTAGATACGATAAATATCGCACGGTGTGGAGTCCGCATCAGGTCCGAAGTCCCCAAAACGTCTGATAATAAACGTATCAGTGATGGTCACGTTGTAAACTTAAACAATAACAATTTGACGGTTGAATAAAATTTCTTTGACGATGTATTATAACTTCAATATTGTGAATTTATGTCACTGAAACATTAATAATCATGAGTACTTTGTGCACATCTTCCTTTAATTTAGCAAATCAGAGCGTTATTCCACTGAAAATAACAGCCAATTTTTTTTGGAGCGGGTGAAATCCGAATATTTATACCCGTCCTTTTATGGATACCTGTACAAGTGTGCAAGACCCACAGATTGAAAATCTTGTTGTTGTTTTTTTTTATTCGCTGATCGTTCAACGACGGAAACCCTTCAAATTTAAACATCAGTGCGATCTTGGAATTCTAAAATAAAAGCTGCTAAATTTACATCAACAACACATGCCCAAGAAAGAAAAATTTCATAAGGTCACTAGCAATTGAGCCCTCGCATTAACTATTTAAAAATACCTGGGAATGATCAAATTAGCTACAGATGAAATCGATTTAAAATGCGTTTAAATAAATGAAAATCACGTCAATACGTACAATTTCTGATTCTTCTGCTTCAAAAAAGGTAGAAGTGGTAGTTTTTAATGCGGTAATCATGTTCATAAGGTTGTACAACATATTTAGGTTTGCTCATTTCCGTTGTGACCTTGTAGCGCGAAACAGCAGCGTTTTGCATTGCAAGCCTTTCAGACATAGGGCCTGATTACATGAGCCGGGCTGGCCCGGTTAGCCGGGCTGGCTCGGTTTGCCGGGTTTTTTTCCCCGGTTTTTGGGGGGTCGGGGGGCCCCGTTTGGGTTTTCTTTTTTTTTTTTTTTTTTTTTTTTTTTTTTTTTTTTTTTTTTTTTTTTTTTTTTTTTTTTTTTTTTTTTTTTTGAAAAAAAAAACGGGGGGGGGCCAATATAACTTTCATAATCTCTGTGTTGTCGCATAGTCATTCCTTTCGTCAAATGAAACCGGAAACAATTTACTTCATATCAATTTTCTACAAAACATGTCGAATGACAGCGCACTAGTGCATATCATATCGATCGGTTATCTCGTTCTGTACCTAAAATTAAAGAACAAAGAATTTGTGGGAGAAAATCTGCGCGCGCTTCTATTTTACACGTGGAGACAATTCTAGAAAGCTGTCAGCGGATTTGTCGTTTCAGGAATGTTTTAAAATACTTCTCGATTGGTCCATAGGGATTATTTTAGAGCTCATCGCCTTAGAAATCTTGTATGTCCTCCATAACATTGTTGAATTAGCACGTGTTTTACCTACTTACGTTCTAAGAAGGAGATTTTCTCTGGACGTTTAAACAAAGCGAAACATTTGAAGAATTCACCTCGGCGAAGGCGGCGCGCATTTAGCCGAACGCGGTAAAGCGCGCAAAACTGCTTTGAAAAACGACCGCAGATTCTGTGGCAGCAGAGTGGAAAAAAGCCGATTTACCAAGGGTCAAAATTCTTTACGAAGTCTTAAAATCGAATTACAACTTGGTGCCGCCATAGCCGAACGTTTCTGCTTTAGCTTTGTTTGCGCCGAGAA
Source organism: Oculina patagonica (assembly GCF_052425735.1). NCBI lineage: Eukaryota > Metazoa > Cnidaria > Anthozoa > Scleractinia > Oculinidae > Oculina > Oculina patagonica. Next base: position 21,007,896 of record NC_135767.1, read on the forward strand.
AACCATTATTTCAGCCAAAATTTTCAGACGGTGACCTCAAACAGAAGATGTGGTTTCACAATTGACATTTTGGGTCCTTTTCTAATAGCACGTCTGATGCAGCGATAAGGTATTATCATCATGATGAGACGAAAACAGATCGTTTTTTGGGACGTGCGTGACTTTTTAAGTATTTGCTATCGATCCCCCGTGAAAAAAGGTATTGTCTTCTTTTTGGCTCGTGACCATAAAGTCATACAATTCTCGTTTGTTGCCCGGTTTAACCGTTCAGATTAATATCAACATCCAATTTCTCAATAAGTGTCCCTATACATTTCTTGTAGAATAAGTTGGGAGAATTCCATTTTCTATCACTATCCTGTTCAATAGTCATCAATTTTTCTATTTTCACTACTCGGCATGCCTGACTAAATATTTTCGGTTTTTCGTGAGAAGTGAAATTTTGATCACCTGTTAAGAAAAAAAAATGGTTTATGGAGTTTGCTTTTTGAAAGTGAGTGTCCTTATTAAAAAACAAACATTTTAAATCAGACGCATCGTGAAATACTTTTCTGTCAATGCGCGAAACGAAACTTGGGTATACATTTCTGCTACAAATACCACATGCCAAAAACTCGTTTGATATTCTTAGAATTCCCTTCTGATTTTATCCGATTCTTCATTTGTTTGTGTAAAAAAACGCCGCGCTTTTCGCCCCCAAGCTTGTAAAGAGGCAGAAAATCGACACCTTAATCTTTCTAATCGGGCGAAACTCTGATCCATTTGTGGCTAGATAACCGCTCTTAACATCGCTTCACAAAGACAAAACAGTATCTTTCTACATTCGGCCTTTTATATGTCAAGGAGTCTGGTGTAAGCATAGACACTTGTATATTAGCCTATATCCGTAACCTACCTTATAGGTGTGGCTGGCTGCGGTGGTTTCAAAAGATTCCTGTTCGTTTTGAAACACGTATTGCAAATTCTTTGCCAACGTTCCGGCCTTTTGTGCGCGTCGACAAAAAGATGATATTGAAGTTCCCTTCTCTTGGAAAAAAACGTGCGCTCGGTCGACGAACTAAATTAAAATCATCCGAAATGTCGGAGGTCGAGTGATGTGAGTTAGCTGTGTGAATATTTTTAGTTGAAGTCCTTACACCAGACGCGCGCACCTTCAAGACTGGGTCAATTCCTTTCAATTGCCGATTAACTGTACGCGAAACTTAGTTTAAAGTCGCAAACGCCGTTGAATCAAAGCGAACGTAAAGTAAACCGATACGATTTTTCTTATTGACGGATAATTTGGTAGTAAGAAGCTAACCCCTGAAATGCCATTTTCGAAACAAATGAAAAAGCTATTTGCGGTTTTTAAGGATCATCCCTTTAGTTAGTTTATTAGAAGGAAAATCTCCTTTACTTATAGTTAGTATAATGGGGCCACGTTTCTGGGTCACAGTGGCGACTACATTCTGTGCAAACATAAAAACAACCAGCAAAAAGATTTTTATATTATGACATTTACTTTAAACACAGAGTTTTAAATTCGTTTAATTCCTTTGACAGTCGGAAATGGCGTTGGTGTAATGGTGTAATTTGTTTTTTAACCCTTTGGGTGGGATGTGAGATCTCTTCACTTATTTTCCCCCCATATTTCCCGGTCGTGCTACAAGGAAGTCTTAAAATAAAACATTGATAACATCTGTACACAGATATATACCTTAATTTAAATCTTACTATAAGATAAAATACGATAAGATGTAGTTATCACTGATTTTGCCATTAATAGCTGAAAAAATCGTCATGCACTCGACGAAATTTCCTTATTTATGTAACTGAATAGTTTTAATCTTTTCTTGTTGTTTTCTGTTTGCAGTAATGTTTATATTGAAGCCAAAACAATTTTACTTTAATGTTAGCGAAATTAAATTTAAAGTGTACCAGATTTTTACCCTTCATCATCAGCAGTTAGCCGCCAAGTAAGCTGATTTCTTAGCAAGCCGAGTATTTTAATGCTATGATATTAATTGCAGACTAGCCTAATAATATAAACTTGCATTAAACTTTAGTAATGCACGCAACACGAAATTCTAAGCTCGTTTAACTAGAATTTTCTGACAAACGTAACTTCGACCCACCTTAGAGGCTTTCAGCTAAAATCCACTTGAAAGAAACCATTGGAGTTGAAAGCTAAACGCATTGGGTAACAACATTTGATTATCGCCCAGTAAACAAGCGAATTAACAATGGCGCACAACACTAACACGTATTATAAAACACTTTTGCTTCCACGAACAAAGCCTCAATACATGCAGTTAAAAACCCGCCAGTGACTTTTCCTTGCGGTCAATGCCTCTTTACCAACTAACCAATCACATTCGAGGAGGAATTGCGCGGAGGAACTGCGCAGATTTCGTCTTAGTTGATGGCCGGTAGCGGGAAGCCTGAAAGTATCCATTACAGATTTTCTTAAGTTGATCGCATTGAATTTTTCAATCCGGATGACTTAGACTTTGCATGTCCGACAGAAGTTTAGTCATGCCGAGAATTTATATCGCTTTATACACGCAAACGATATAACATCCCTCTTAATACAGTACGCCAATTACATTACCAAAGTCGATACGTAAATTCTCTGCACTAATCACCGTAAATTTCTTTAAATCCACGTTTGGAGAATTTAGCTGTACATCAAGGTGTTATCTCCTAATGAGTTCATTTTTGTTCTTCTCGTCATCGCCTGTCCATTCTTTAAAAATTTCTTCCAAAAATACTTAAATAAAACGCGAAAAAGGTTGGTTGATTCCTGTGATATATTCTACAATTTTAGCCATGTGCCGTTTTTGGGAACTGTAGCAAACTAAAAAAGTTTTGATCTGAAAAGGTTCTAAATTTTTATATTATAATCGTGACTTTAGAGCTAGTTAACCATATCAAAAACAAAATCGTTATTGGATTCCAGTAAAACTCGACAAAACCACAAAACCGATTTAACCCTGCTTTGTCACAAAGCACCGGTACTATATTAGTGTGCAAAAAAGTTATGCCTAACAAATAAAATTGGGAAATAAATGGGAAAACATGCTACAGATTTCGTCTCTGGGGTGTGAAATGGTAATAAAACCAAACTGGTAAAAACAAAGATCTGCTTTTTTTGAAATAGGACGTCGCATTGGTATCGATTTGTCTTTTACTGAGAAAATCCTGCACTTCAGCTCGCCACAGGGCTTCTCTTCCGTAAAGAGATACTAAGCCGTAGTTTTTCAATGCCGATAAGGTACCACAATAAAAAAAAAACAGTATAAGAAAAAACCGAAAATCAAGTCCAAAAAATACCCGAAAGCGACAGGGCTTCCAAGGCAACATTGGCTTGTTCTGTTAAGGTTTCCCTGGCATTCTTCACTGACAGGTTTTCCTATAGTATAAGTCTAAAGAAATCTTAACATTTTACCTCAGGAGGATCAGCTCCATCGATCTAAGCCCTACCTGCTTGAATTTGTCAGAGAAAGGAAGACCAAAGGAAGGAATTAACGAGTGCTAGACAATTTTGACGGTGTTGTTAGGCAGTCGGAAAAATTGCCCGTGTCTTTTTGCTGCTGTCGCCCAGTTTTCCTGCTCATTCAAGTCAGTTCAAGTAGACATGAATGCTCCGCAGTCTCGGCGCCTCTCAAGAACTAAAAAAAACGTTTTGAAACACACAATGGATTGGGGTCGAGTAAGAGTTAATTGAACACAAGTGGAGTACCCGTATCATGTAGCTTTAAATCCTTTGCTGACCATAAGTGTTCTTATAGCTTCCGAGTCTTCTGTTCTAACACGAAAATTTGTTCCATGCGGTTAGATTTTATTCTAAGGACACGGAAGCATTGGCCATGAAGTTTTGCATGTAGACAACAGTTTATCGAAGAAAGACACACCCTACAAATTTTGTTCACGCAGTGAAATGCTTTGCAAGTCGGACACTTAGGTGCAGTTTTTGCAGGCGTGCAGATATGGAACTTGTTCCTTATCTGCTGGCAATACCAGCGATATTGCACACATGGTTATTATATATGGGTGGCCCTAGGCTTAGCCAGAATTTCCGCCGCCTTCCTCTTGTGTTTGAACTTCATTAGCACGGTTAGTAATTAAGACTTCCATCATTGCATGCAATCTTGAAACGCGAATCCGGCGAGCCTTGTCATTCCTAGCATGTACTAACAAAATCACCACTCGTGTAGCTATGAGCTCGGTTTTGTTTAGCATTGAAGGCTAGGCTCGGATCATCAAAATTTGGACCTTGCGCTGGAGACCACACATGCTCAAAGGAATATTAAGAAGGAAGTGTTAGATGTATAGATGGCTTTATGTTATTTTGTTTTTTTATTGAGATTTCCTACAACAAGCGAACTAATCGTCTCCACCACACTATAGTAGAACCTTAGCTAACGGTCACTTTACGTACGTGTAAACTCTTCTTTTTTGTCGACGCCTCTGGTAAAGGGTTGCCAACACCTTTCTTATAGGTCCTTTTTGGTAAAGATGCACACAGTTGAGCCTTTTACTCAATCTTCGCTTTACGGACACCACCCATAAAGGAACGTTAGAAACGTGGTGTTGAGAATTTCTGGTTGAACGCCAAATTCATTTCCCGCCAAATTCACCGCCGGGTTGCCTTTCATATGACGTCATCGATTGAAATTAATAAATTGCGCCTTGAACTAGTCGTGCAATAAAAAACCGCTAAATAGTGTATACTTTCATTTTCGACAAACTGGCGTTATATATTTAGTTTCATCTTTTGATTCCTGTTAAGTTTCCCTTAAAGATATTACGCCACAACAATTGAAATAACGGACCAGACCGTAAAAACTGAATAATCTTAAAATTGTTTAAAGCCGACAAATGAAACGTCCAAAATGAGCGATGTAATAAACAGATTACATTGTTTGTTACATGTTTAGAGGATATGTAAGCCGGATCTATCTTACAGCGAGTAATAACATTGCCAGACAACTTGATAGCTTTTTCATTATAAGGGAAACACATCCCACAGTTGGGGCCGTCTGGGAAAAGAAACTGGCGCTTGATTCATAATAACCGCAAAAAAGTTGTCTTCAACATATACACAGCTTATTAATGATACAAAGAGTCTGTCGTTAGCAAATCAAAACCAAGTGCTTTACAATTTCGTTTAATTTTTTAAAGAAAACGTTCATGACTTCTTACGAACGTTTAGCATGCGATTTGACTTCTAAGGGATCTAGTAGCTTGCGTATAGCGTCTATAGCCGGCGGTTTATTCTGCACAGTGGCAATAATGGAAGCAGGAAACCTTACTAACGTGCAGTTATGTCCAATGTCCTGATTTCGTTCACTGAACAGTGCTTGGAAAATGGCAGGAAGCAGTAAGTGAACACGATTAACAAGGAAGCATTTAACAGACATGAACAAACTTCGGAAACGCGAACCTAAGGCGTTTCCAAGTTTCGGTGATGAATTGGACTTCATTTTTTTTTTCAGTTATAATAAAAAAAATGATGTCTGGAATCCTTTGGTTTGATTGCTTCCTATATAAGAAAAGAGTTAAAAAAAACATTTCCTGATAACTGCCTGATTAAATGCGCGTCGACAGAGCTCCTATAAATGAACGTGCAGTCTTTCCATCCAAAGTGAGAAACAACATTATCAGTTGAATACCAAAACACGAAACTTATCAACAGCTTTCATGTAAATGTAAATGTCACATTTTGCTTTATTCAGGAACTATGAAAAAGGGAAATCAATCTTGTCCGACTGTTATTTACAACGACTACAAGTAGTTGTTCTTGGCCAGTTTTCATTCACAGCAAAATGGAAAGTACCACAGGAATGTACCCATCGATAGCTGTCATTTGTGAAGTCCGCGACTGCTCAATGGCTTTTATTTGAATGGTCACATAGTTCAGCCACATGCAGAAAGAAATGTTACAATGTTCATGTCAGTAGCTTTGATTTAAGTAATCACAATTTCAGTTTGGCTTCATTTAAAGCTGACTGAAAAGTTTGAACCACCTTGTAAAGCATAATAAAGAGTACCACATCAATGCATTGCACTGTGTAATAGCTTTGCGGATTAAAATGGTCACGCTCTGGGGTTTCTCCAAAGACCCCAAAAAATTAGCGTATAAGTTAATGGCCTCGATCCAAAGACCCAAAAGTTAGAGTAAAGAGAAGTGCCACATGAAAGTACTGCTCGAAAGGTTTCATTTGAATGGCCACAGTCTGAGGTTTGAACGTGAGACTGCAAGTTAGAACCACCTTGTACAGCATAATAAGCAGTACCACATGAAAGTACTGCTCAGTAGCATTCATTTGAATGGTCACAATCTGGGGTTTCATCTAGAGACTTAAAAAAGAACAAATTTGTTCGACACAAGTATTAGCTCGTCAATACAAAGAATAATCAGCGCTTGGTTTATACACAAGAAAGTGAGTGCACTACATCATGAATCAAGAGGTCATCTGATAAAACTTGATCGGGACCATAACTGCTACCACAAGACCATATTCGTTGAAAGCGTTTATTTGAATGATCAATCGTTGAATAAATCAGGTATCAACCACAGAAGCACTGTGCATTGCATTGTGAAGGTTACGAGATAATCGAAATATTCACCTTGTTTATAACAAATACTACAATAAATAACTAAAAGTGGCTTTAAGCCACTAAACTCGGAAAAGTTATTATGAAACAAGACTCGAAAACAGCAAACTGACAAATAAAGTTGCTAATACAAATAATAATAGATAATATCATTGGCTTAAGTCGAGCGTTTTTTTTCGCCAACCCCTTGAATGGTTATCTTTCACTTTAGTGTCAATGAGGTTAAAAGCTACTATCATCTCACTTTCCTTTGCAAAACTTAGAATTTCTTTCATATAATATTTGTATTTTTATACAGCACTTAGATTCTCTCAAAGATGGGTCATTATGTTGGAGATCTTTGTCTTCGTATATAAAATTGTTAAAATTAGTTATGCACTTCTCTAACATATACGAACAAGATCAGTATCTAACATAAACAAAACAGATGTTTTGTATAAACGTTCTGGCGGCTTACCTATAAGGGATTCCACGAGATTTCGTTCGACGTGTTGTGCAGTAAAATATAAAACGGAGAAAGCATTGGTCTTATACATTCCTCAAGTGTAATAGAAATCTCAGGTTGTCAAACATTTTAATGGCTAAACCTTCACCTGGTTATCGTAAAGTGAATTCTATTCATTGTGTTTAGGAATCATGGAGCCTCTAGCTAATTGCTTGTGACTTTTGTTCAATTTCCGTAGTGTCCTGTTTCGTAATTAATGGGTCATACACCTTTTAAACTGCTGTCGTGTGAAACAGCAATAATTAGACACATGGCCACAAAAATCATAGCATTCAAAACAACAACGACATCTTTTGCTTAGATCGAACGAAACGAGAATAACTAGCCTTTGAGGAATGTTTACGTTGGAAGCTTTTAACAGTGGGGAATTTCTGGCATGTTGCCTTTGAAATTGAGGTCTTCCCTTCTCAAAACATAAACCCACAATATGATTGGGTAATTTAATTTTACTGGGAGTGTCCCAGCATTTTGTGGTTAGATCAGACGAGTGTTTTTCCTTAACAGTCAGCAGTCCAGTCATTGCGTCTAGTTATTGATTGTTTAACACGACTAATGTCCTTAACCTGCTAATGTATTTCAATTCAGCTTATGTAAACACTCTAATCGGATTGTAGACTAATTGTTGAAAACTGAATTCAACCAAACTTGAAAGGAATGCATCAATAGATGACCTTGCATTTAAATGAACTGGGAAAATTCTAGATTCTTTTTAATCGCCATTGTGGTCGGAAGACCTATTCACGGAAGATTAGAACTTGTTTTATTAAAAAAATTGTAAAACTAAATTCTTTTTAGCAAAATTGTAGAGCTTGTCCCTTTGAGTTCTTTTGCGATTTCCAAGAGTTTCAACCGTTCACAAATTGAAAAAAAAAGGAAAGTCCAAATTTAATTTTATAGAATGAGAGAACAGGTAACATGACATGAAGTACTGTTGAATAGGCTTTCATTTGAATGGCCACACACAAGGGTTTCATCCACTGACGTTTAATAGTTAGAGCCACCTTGTACAGCATAATAAACAGTGCTACATGAAAGTACTGCTCAATAGCTTTCATTTGAATGGTCACACACTAAGGTTTCATCCAAAGAATTAAAAGTAATAACCTGGTTTTACTTTGAGAGAGCGAAACGTTTGTTAACTTTGCAACAAGCGATGCATGCGGGAAAACTTCTTAGAAATGTCAAATCCACAGAGGCAGCCGTGTTTTTTTCCAGGCAAGTTGTCATAAAAACAAAGTCGCAATTTCTGTTATTTTTCGATAAAGAGAAATGGGATCGTTTTCGTCCACCAATATGGCGGCCGTGACGTCACGACAGGTGATGCGAATATATAGAGATAACCAGACACTCACGAGGAGCGAGCGAGGGAATGAGACGAGAGACCCGTTCCACTTACGAGGGAAGGCGCCAGAGAAGAATGTCGGCCCCACTGTCGAAGGAGGAGGACCAGCGGACGGAGCGACCGTGCGGAAGATGGTCATGATGTTTATATAATAAAGGAAATTATCACACAGAGGAATGTTGTCTTGACGCAGCACAAATTCTGAACGGACGAAACTTTAAAATTTAAGATATATGATGAAACATAAGTAAACCTGATTGTGTTATTTAAATAAATGCCGCCGAAGCTCCCAGTTTTTTTCTGTTTCAAATAAAGCGCATTTACAAAAGGAGCTACGATTCGATCGAAAACTTGATGTCACAATAAAGATGAATAAAAAAATAAAACTAGACATTCACGTTTGTTTTAAAGGGTTACAAAAGGAGACTTGACATCTTGCAAGAAGCACTCTGTCAGTTTAATTAATGTTTTTTTAACTTCATCCTTGCTCATTTTTTTTTCTGCAAAAAAATTCAATAAATTATGACGTCACACGTGCTGTACATTTGACCTTTCTTCTTCCAAACCGGAAAAGTTTGAGTGTTTTATTTACATGGCATTGTTCTATTTCAAAATGAATTCGACTATTGCTTTACATTATAATTAGTCCATGAATAAAAGGAAATGTCAAATTATAATTAACAGTTTACAGAAAGCTTGTTTGATCTGCGTTCACCTCCAACGTGGTTAACTAAAGACCAACCAATTTATTTAAAGGGGCGGTGTACGGATTTGAGATTTTTGAAAGCTAAAATTTATTTTTGTGGATTTAAAAACAATGTTCTATTTTTATTAACATTTTAGAGCACGAAACTGTACTTTGGTTGCGGATGAGGAGGTGAGCAACTAAACTCAGCCTTATTTCTATTGTTTCTACGCGTCTCAAAAATCGATGATCGAGGCGGGGATCTTCCTGATGTCAAGTTAGGCGAGTCACAATGAACTTTTAGACCTAAAGTTTGCGAAATCCCCGTGACGTAGGTTCTTTACATTGAAATAATATCCACGCTTTTGTCAACAGCCATTCAAAGTGACTACGTAACAATATCAAAAGTCATTTTTACGTTATAAAAAATTACCTTTAAATCCAAAAAACAAACATCAAAATATCGACTGAGATAAATGACGTTACAATACCACACGCATGCCCTTTCATTATCCTTTCCTGTGGTAGAATTTGATACCCAGAGCCCGCATCCTCCGACCGCTAGTCTAGGCGATCGCAGGCGCTGGGTACAAGATCGGTAACAATCACAAAATTGTCTAATTTCGTGTCTAAGCAGAGAGATAGCTATCAGAGTGAAGTATGATTTGTCCATTCGTAAGTGTTAAACTGAGAAAGTAGTAAAATATACCCAAATTTGGCAATCGAGCACCCTTAAACAATAATTAACAAGGCGGCGCAGCATGTTGTAATGGCGTTCCGTATACCTTGAGAATTTAAATATGTGGCGCTATTTTTACTAGGCGAGTCGAATATTATAAACTTGATGTCACGAATAAACAGCAAGCATGCTATTAAGTATATTGTTATTACGCAAATTTTACTACAAAAGAACTTTTGTTATACTGTTGCATTTTTAGTAAGGTGGGCCTATTCTGGTTTGGTGTAATTTCCTGTTCTGTAGTTTCCTTTTAGTTTGTGGCGAGGCAGAGTTCTTAATATCCAAGGTTCCAGATTCTGATTTCAATATAGTTAATTGCCGCTACTTTTTGATCAGTATATTCTTATAAGGGTGTTTTGTTTTATCGTCAGCTAACGGAGGCAAGTTTTCGCGCTAAGTACTTGGTCAGAGAAAAATAAGTTTCAGTCCGAGGTGATTAGAAATGTAAGATAATTGCGTTAGTTTACAATGCAAAATGCAATAAACCAGTCCGGGCTTGTGTAAGCTCGAACGTGAAAATTTGCGACAGCCTACACCGCAGGCGGACATTGACCTTAGTATGAATAATTTGGAGATCAATGGCCCCAAACTTATACTTAAGCTCACTTGAGTATATTCATCACTAAAAGCTAACACGAGGCGACAGTTTTCACTGAATTTCTTGCGCAGAATGAAAGAAAAAAAAAGTCAATCGTTGTTTCGTTGTGATGTTTATAAAAAGAGATGTAACATGGTGATTGTCCAATCACAGCTAGTGTTAAATTAATCTTAGGTTATAAAAAATCTGTAAATCTGTACTATGCCATGTGCTTACCTTATATAATGTTAAGGCGACGAAATCCCGCGTGGAAAAACTTAGAAGCGAACTATAGCCTTGTCTTCGAAAACTACCAAAACAAAAACTGCTCTTTCAGAGTAACCAACGTTCACTTGAATTAACGCTTTCTTGTGCCAATTGTTCTGAACCTCCGCTTGTTAGAGCAAGCACTGAATGAAAATGAAATTAAACCATAGACACCAAAACACATTGATCGATCGTAGAAGCAATATCACTTTGCAAACATTCAAACCTGTAATTACGCTAATTTAAATCGTGGTCAATGTCTTCAAAACATATATAAAACTTTACGGATATCTATAAATGGCTTTATACAATATTGCTATTGTGGTATGTCTAATTTTGTCTCAAGATGAACTTGTAGTGGGGTGGGGCGAGGTCCTTACCCCTCTCTCACCAAGGCCCACCTTTATATCATTATCTCTAGTACAGTATTTATAAATTAATTGGCAGTATTTATAATAACAATGAGATTGCATTCCTTTGCCTCTAAAAAGATCAAATGCGTTGCCTAGCAACTTATTTTGAAGATTAAAGGCTGGTTTTAAATTGATCGCCTTCAATCGTGAGAAAGCTCAAAGAATTTCGAAATCGGAGTCCAAACTATAGTTAATTATTATTATTATTATTATTTTTGTTATTATTATTATTATTTTTATTATTATCCAACTAGTGCAAATCTCTCCCTTGACTTCAATGGTTACGTATTAAAATTGTTAAACATGGATTCCCCTCATTAAACAAACATTTTTTGCGCCATAAATGTATTGAACAATCTGTTTATAAAATAATTAAAAATATCAAAAAGATATTCTAAGGAATAACTTAATGATAAACTTTTTCGACTCGGGGAAGCTCACGAACATATTTTCGCTTTTTCTATACCTTTTAAGACAACTACAGAACTCTCTCTAGCGAAAACTTTTTTGACAATGGTAGAAAAACGATACCCGGTCAACAATGATATATTTTTCACTACGTCTCACAAAATGATAATATATTGACTAAAACTGACCTTATAAGGACGCAAACATCTCTGTTTTTCTCATTCGCTGCTGGCTCTATGGTAACATTGCAGTCTTAAATGTATTTTATACAACTTTCACAACGATTTCAAGCGCCGCTCTCAAATTCAACGCCGGGCAACATGGCACGGCCGAAAAATTTCACACGCAAGCAGTTCTGAATTTCGTGCTCACGCAAATGTTGACGTCAAAATTGACACCCTCATGTACAGACATTAAGGAGCACATTTGGATAATCTCTATAGTACAACAGATTTTTATGGAGATAGACTTACTTTTCCGTGATCTTTACCAATATTCAAACTGATAAGCTAGCCAAGGTCTCGCAAACTTTGGGAATTAACAGTATTTAGTACAAAAATGTTTTGAAAAACGACGTTCAATTTACATGATAAAATGTTTTAGACACGTTAAAGACAGCCTGTTGTTGAGATAATTGTAGTGCTTTGTCGTAAAGAGGAACTAGCCATGACATACAGAGAATTTATAGTTTTCAGAACTCCTTCAATAACAGGAGGGAAAACCAATATGATATAATGATATTTATATCAACCTTTAACAAGAAATGTAGCAATTACAGTTTAAGCGATTTTTCAATGTAAAGGAGAAATAGAACAAAATCGACTGCGAATCTGAAACGTCCATCGTGTCTGGAAAAGAGATAAACCTATTCAAAAGGCGCTTTTTAATTCAGTGTTTCTAGCATTAGGCAAAAACAAAGACAACAAAAACGGCTTTACATAGTATTAAAAGGTGTAATGTATCATTTCCATTGCATGGAATCCTTTAATCCTTCCTATTGAGCCATCTATTTATTCTATTCATTCAGTGATTATTTCAATAGTCTATGACATATCAACGACACTCACGCTAAAACAGAATTTGCGCGCACGCATAAAGTTGTGATACATTTAATGTTGTACAGTTATTTCGCACAGCTATTTTTTTTGGCACTCTTTTTTTCGCTTCACGCGAGACGGACAACGAAAAAAGCGGGCGTGCTTGTGGTCTACAAAGCCTTGGTCTACAAAATCCTTGGTGACTGGGGGTGACTGTTTTAGAAGTAGAATAAAAAGAGAGTTTCTTTTTTTGCGTAGTCTCTGGGTACCAACACAGCCTAGTAAAGCGCAAGTTCAGCTCGCAAATTTCATTTCCTCGTGACCGTATCGCGACTAACGGGCGACTTTTTCTCACGTGCACTCATCTTGAGCTAATATCAACCGGTAACAAGTCCGTTATATCGATGATATTAACGCGACACCTCTTTAACACCTCAAGCGTGAGGTATGAATATTGTATATAGAGAATAACGTAACTCCAAACGCCTGGCTTTCATATGCGACGCACGAGCGGACACGAACACAAGGATTAAAATAATAAAAAAACACAATTATGCGAAGGACAGACTGCTACAAAGAAAGCGCAAGAAAGTAGGAGAAAAAATATTAATATTTTTTTCTCCTACCTGTGCTTGCGCTTATGCTTATAGTAGCAGTCTGTCCCAATTAAAATCAAAGAAAAATCATAATTGTGTTTTTTTTTTATGGTTATTTTGCTTTGTTGCTGTTCAGTTCGCTAGAAGTATCTTATGCTTTGATTATGCTTGCTCTTGTGCGTGCGTCGTTGTGAAAAACGCGAATTATGTGTTTTGCAATAGTCTATCACTTAGTTTTATATCAGACTTCAAGTAGCTGTTTTCTTGTTTCCTTAACTGGAGGAAAATACTGCCACTTAGTGTTTAGGTTGCCTGATGAAAATCCTCGTTCTCATTTTTGAGCGTTTCTGGACACATTCGCGTGTTTGAATCATGTTACGTAAACACAAGCGCGTATTTTCATTCTTGAAGCGTAAAGTAAACTGAAGCACACTTTTGAATTAATAAACAATATTGTATCGACGTTGACTGTTATTACGCTAGGTAACGTTGTTGGCAAGATATTAAAATATACGAAAAAAAGAAAGCGACTCTTTTTAATTTGAAATCATGATTAACCAAATAACGTTTTGGGGCCATTACTTCAACGTTGTGATTAGATGATGCTATTCATTTGACGAATTTATCCCAAGTTGTAATTATAAACTGAAATATTTCTTTTACACAGTTTAAAGCCCTATATTGCATGTTTACGAAAGTATTCCCTAAGCGCTAATATTATAAACCAATCAGAATAAATATTACGTACCCACGATGGCCAATCACATTTGGAACCCATCAAAATGCAAGAAAATCGCCGCGTGCTAATTTTCGCGCGTTTTTCTCCTGTTTCCGTGCGATTGTTCATTCGAAAACTAAAATTTCAAATTTTGGTTAACAACGTTGTATGTTTGCCTTCAACACCCCTGAGTGCTTAGCCACTTACGTTCCAGTTTACTCTCAAGCTGTTTCGCCACAGAACGTAAGCAAGTGCGCAACAAACGCACGCCCGTCTCCCGCCCGGAAGTTGTGGTTTACACACCTCATTCCGGCTTCCGGCGGAAACACGTGATTTTGAGGGTACATTTTGAGTCTTGTCGCAGCTGTTTATGAAATCACACATGTTTGTTTTTTTTTTTTTTAATTTTTAATTTAATTTTTTTTGGGGGCATTTTTTTTTTTTCACATGTTATTTTGCGCCGAATAATTATTAAATTTTTATAAATTTTTTTTTTTGTTCATTAACGCAGGAAGAGCATACCTCTTTAACAAAAATATCTGTTTGGTAGAAATGGGTCTTCTCCGCTCATCAGAACTCGCTGTGATAACAAACACTAGTTTTTCGTGAGCAAAATTGACGATCTTCATTTCCTTTCAGTACCACGCATCAATTTATAAGTGAATTAAATCGCCACCCTGCGTTTTCGGAAAATCTTGGGTGTTGCTGTTGTTAAATTTACGCAAAAATTCCAATTTTTTTCAGTTTCGGCGATTTCCTGATATTCGATAATCTATAAAACTTTCGGAAAGCCCATGATTTAGTTTGTTTTTCGGGAAATCTCACTTTCTCCGGAATTAAAATGTTATCAAAAGAAAGGTTGTCCTAAATACGAAGTATGAGGCATTACGATTTTACTCTCAAACTATTTTACTTCTTCATTGCTCAATCCGAAAGATTAAATTGCTGTAATTGTATAAACAGGTTCGTTTATACGTTAAAACTACTTAGAAGACAGGACGTCATGATATTTACGTAAGCGGTTTTTTTTTTCAATTTCCTCATCGAGTTCTCCAGAAGACGAACCGTTCGTCGTGAAAATCTTCATTAAGACGGAAACTTATATACCCTGCTTACGTCACACCGGGCAATAATTATAATAACTTCTGCTGAAAGACCCGTGATGAAACGTTGAAAAAGACCCACAATGAAAAAGAGCAAGGTTTTTTTATAAAGATTTTTTTAGCTATGGCTTTCCAAATTCTTTTGCCGTTAGTTATCTACATCATCGCTCAGTTTTTATACAGCCTCTTATCTGCTTATTGTACCTTATTTTCGCGGTTAGCACGGCCGGCTGAATACCAAAAATGTTAGGGAAAAACATATTTCGCGTAATTAGCAAAGACATGATATCATGCAAAGAATTATAATTAATGAATTTCATCGCTGGCTGAAACCGGCTGTGTCCGCATAAATGCCTAACAACGCGTAAAAATCATTCATTTTTGTGTGTCAGTTGACAAGGATTTGTAGCAAATAAGAAAGGCTTGTAGACTTGTTAGGAACGGAGTAAATTTTAAAGTTCAATGTGATTTGTTTTTTAAATTTAATTCGAGGCTTGATTTGGTTCATTGATCATCTCTTCTAGTTATGCCATTGTCTTGTTGAAATAGGAAATAAAATTGATCGTATTTGATGACCTTTGATTTGAGAGTAAATGGTTGTTTCATTCCGGAAACACAGAGTTCTTTAATAAAGACAAATAACTCGCCCGCAGAAATAACTGTGGAACCGAAGCTCTTGTCGAATGACCGCAAATTAGTTCTTGTGAAAACGCCAAGATATTGAAGTGATTTCTGCTTGAAGAAGCAAGAAAATCGTGCGAAGTTTAAGGTGCAATCAAGCCTAGCTTCCGAAGTTCAATGCTTATTCAGTTCCCGCTGATTAACAACAAACACAGACAAAGCAATTTACATTTTTTATCGTCACCTTCACAATGGAAACTTATTTTGTTAAACAATGTACTCAGTTTTAAGAGTGAATTACTGCGTTGTATCGTATCTTGTTTCAAACATTTCTTCAGGCTGGGAAAAGATTTCTGCTGAATACGCTATTCTTTTGATGTCAAACCAGAAAAAGACAAGTTTTCTCTAACTTCGATACACTTAAGAAACTTTTCTGTTTAGACAGAATTCAACTCAAGCGTGCAATGTTTATAAGCATTTTTCAAGTCTTCAATACTCATCCGATAAGAAAATGCGAGTTTATGCAAATAAATTCAACATAATAACCGATAATTGTGCATTACAAACCAATGCCGATAAAATTGAAATGTAATGAACTCTAAACAACCCGCCGTACCCACAGGCGAAAAGCGTATAACGCGCCGCTAACACGCCCATAATTTCATCTGTATCAAACTAGTCTTTATGTGTCAGTTTAGGAGACAATAATTCATTGGTTTTATGCACTTTATGTCTCTTGGGGGTCGGTACAGCATTACCATCAAGAAATCAACCAAATTCTTCGCTTCATTTATACGCACGGAATCACATACAACCGTATCTTTGCTTCACCGAAGCTAATTGTTTAGCCACCTTATCTCTGAGAACTAAATAATAGGTTGGCCACGCATATTGTCTACCTATTTTGTAGGGAGTTTATGGTCTGGAGTCAAACAGTCGACTGTTTCTGAGTAATCAAAGGACGTATTGACCGCTTACAAGCCTACCCGTGCAAAGGACCAATATCTTGCTTTTGTACACCCACGGAAATGGAAGAATATGAACTTTTCTCTGTTGAAACAATTTCCCAGTCGTGTGGGCTATTATGTAAAGGTCAAAGTTTCTCAATAAATTGTGACGCTTCGAAGCCTGAATACAACTTAAAACCAGCAATATTTTGATCGAGTAGTGAATTGTATATTCACTAAAGCCTCGCAAAACAAGTGCAAATTTACTATGAGTGTAAGTTAAGTAGGTAGTCTAAGACCTCCTAAGACGGGCCAATATTAAACTTAGGAGGGTTCGTGACGCTTTTCGAGGGTTTACTCGCCCAGAAGAGCACGCTTTGAAATGGTGCACGTGCTGGGCGCTTCTGAAAGAATAAACCCTCAAGGTTTCAAAAGCCGGCATTTAAAACCTCTCCTATCTATGACTCGGTTTACTCGCTGAGCGCGCTTTATGCAATTATAAATTTTACTCGCATTCTTTGACGTATTATAATTTATCTACCTTATCGCAGTTACTGTATAAAACAAAGGAAACTTAACTCACCCTCTCGTACAAATGCGGCCAAAACGATTCCTTCGGACTTCTGATATTTGCAACTGACCCACACACCAAATCGACCGCCGTCGCTCTGCAAATTAACGTTGACACTTCTCACAGCCACTCAAGACCGACTCTATAACAAGGGTGCGAATGTAAATTCAAATTATTTACTAGCGGTGATAAATTTTGCCAGTGTACTTATCACTAATGGTGTCACGATTGATTTGATGGAAAATTACCCTGTTACAATTTATAGCTGTTTTGACGCGAACGTTTCAAGAGGGCGGCTGGCATTTTGTAGCTCTTGATTGAGGAAGGAAGCACAAAGATTTCCTTAATCCGCTGTGACGTTCGCTTCTCGTCGTAGAAACATGCAGAATTCTTGCGGTGAGGAGACCCACTCTTGTCCAACTTGTTTTGTTTTTTTAAAAAACCCTCCGGCGGTATCGCTTTATAGTTTTTATGCTTGAAATCCGCTAGAAGCAACTGAATCAAATCCAATCTTGTTTCTGCATGAAATTATTTAAAAACCATCAACGATGTCACCACACAAAAATAGTCTGTCATTTGGAAAGCACTGTTTTCTACAAACAGATATTTGTTTGGTGTTTAGACCAGGCGTTCCCGAGTCGTTTGTGTTTTTAAATTACTGATTATGCGAAGCGTGTAACTGAAGTTGAACAATGGAAAAAGAGATTTTATTCGGCCTCCTACTCGCGGACGTAGCACCCAAAATTCGCGCGAAACTGTTCCGCTAAAATTGACTACCACCCACAAGTCTGGAAATGCCCTGTTAGTGAAATGACGACCTGATAAGTCTGATAACAACTGACACGAAAAACTAAGCTAATAATAAATCTCTATATTCATGCCCTGCTTTTTATAAATTTTTGACAAAACGGACATTGATTTTTAAGTGCTTTCAAGACCCCGGGACTCTTTTATATATCGCTCGCTTTTGAGTGACATGGGAATTGTTTGCGGTTTTTTATGGTCTCTGCCGACACAAAAAAATTCCCAAGCCTATAAAGCAACAAAGACCTTTTAATAAACTTAGGACTAATTTGTGTCTCAACATGCCGAGACAGCGAAGGTGTTAACATAAAAATTAAAGACACGGAGCGAGTGAATATATAGAAACAAACGTGACGAAAGGGTTTCGCCAAATTAAACTGCGTCTTGAATTTCTCAAAATTAGCAAAACTTCTTCGACGTTTGTTTTTTTATTTTCTAGGATCGGTGTTTCTAAGATAAGAGGGGATTGTTTAATTCGTGTGCTCTTTGTAGCTGAAAATAAATTGTAGTGCTTTGTAAACCTATCCGTAGCACCATTTTTTTTTTTTACAGTGTCAACCAAATTCACATCCCTTTATGTATTAGTGAAACCGTCAAGGTACTGTACAGAGCGCTTGTGAGAAGGCTGTCTTGCGAAGAACTAAGTTTTTCCCCTTGGTAATATTGTTGTACAATCAAGCTAACAACTGGCCATCATATTAAAACAATGTAACAATACGCGAAGCGTTTCTAAAATCAGACACAACAAAGGGAAGCGTTTACTTACCTAAGTTTTTAGTGTGAGCTAAGGAACAATTATTAAGGTGGCGGTCCGACTTCGTGCGCTTTGTTCGCTTTCGTGCAAGCGCCTCTGTTCCCTTCCAACGATAAAAGACGAGACAACTACAGTAACTCATGAGACATATTAAATTTCGTGCTAACTTCTGATCTTTCTCACGCCATTAAAGAAGTCTTCGCGTTTGTTGACAAGATCCGATCCGATAAAGACACTCCAGTCAATTGATTTGGTCCGCCCTTGCTGTCGATACTCAAAGCTGCAACTTGTGATTAAAATACCCACCGCAGAAAATACATTAACTAACTTGCCAAACACGAAAAAAAGTAAATTCACACACAAAGAGAATTCATGCACTCTATTTCTGCCAAGGAGTCGTTACAAACTTGGTTGAGCTGGCGCGAGGAAGCGAAAAAGAATCACTTGAAAACTCGGGACAAATTCTCTAGCCTTCTCAATTTGATGCCAGAGATCTTTCTTTCTTCTAGATTCACTAGCAAACTGCGACGTAAAATCTACCTTTTTCACAACGATTATTTTCATTAAAAGGTATTCATCATTTAAATGCATTACCACAAAAATGTACACATCGAAGGCTTTTTATAAGTTTGATGAAAAGATATGAAAAAGGACCCACCCTGAGGTTTATAACAAACAGTTGAAAACAATGGTCCTGTCATCGGATGTCGAATTTAGCATTTCTCCTTTACTTGCAAGGGTCATTAAAATATAATAATTATTAACATAATAAACAGAAAAAAGGAATGTCTATAAACCAATAGAATAGAAGAACACAATAGAAGCTGGAATTAGAGCTAAAAGTTTGCAAAACTCATTATGCAGAAAAAGTATATATTTTCAGTTTCAGTCAAAATCTTTCAATCACTGGACAAAGGAAATTAAAGATATATACCAGCGCAGACGACATTTTGAAATGAATACGCTGGAGCTATTTGCAGTTACTGTATTAAGAAGGCACAATTTGCGTAATCCTAGGTCTTAAAAGTTTCGATTTGCTAAAAAAAATCCGTCCCACAAAATTAACGTCTGTTGTCCGCAAAATATCAGAAGTGCTTTCTCTAGAAAGATATTCCTTCCCAAATCAGTTTAATATACCAAATCAGTTAATTATATCATTGAAAAGATATTTTCTGCTCTGCATGGGTTTGTGGTTTCGAAGTGGAGGAACTATATTTGTTTATTTCGCAATTTTGTGGAAACAAAATAAGGCCTTTGTGGTTTGTTGGTTCTTTCCCGAAAGTGCGCCAACTTGACGGAGCTAAAATTAACAACGAGACTAAAGAATCGATTTAGGTAACCACAAGAATAGAAACAGTTGTACCCAACATCATTAGTTGAAAAGATTGTCATTTGGCGGAAATGTTGAAAACTATTGTTATAAACCATAATTAACAACAAATTTATACAAATACCATGTGCCAGGTAACTTAATTTTTGCCGCTTTAGAGACGCTTGGTTGATAAATCCTACGTGACAGAGTAAAATCGGAAATACATGTAGAAACTTTCTAATTTTATGAAAACTACGATGATGTAATGTTCGAAACAATTTAAAAACTGCAAAAAGGAGTTCCGCGCTTGCTGAGTCCGATTTAAATTATCTCCCTTCTCCGCCGCCTACGTACATTTTTATCGGTGATTTTAAAACAAAAGTTCATTTATTTGTTTACAACTATTCTTATATTGAAGTTGTTTGCTAGTAATTTTAAACATTCTATATTTAACAAGGTCGGGCTTCCCGTTAGATCATCGAAGTTATAAAGAGGTAGTTTGGAAATGTCGTTTTTTCAGAAAGACATTTTTCTGTCTCTGTTGAAACTTTGTTACTTGAAAGTAACATAAAAATTTTAAGGTAATACATTGCAAAATATTTGTGACAGTTTTTACGATTCATAATGTATGACTTGAAGTTTTCCAGAATGCATCATTCGTCAATTTTTTGATCGCTTTGCCGTTCTAATTTTTCTTTTTAAACTTTGCAGAAAGCGTCACCAACGATGCCATTTCGGAGCCGGTAGCGACGAAAAAAGATTCTGGAAAAGTGGGAGTTGGTCAAATGGTTTCCAATCTGTATTACAAATGGTTTTCCTATAGCTTGCTGTTTTTTAGTGGGTGGCGTTACTGAACGTGGGTGTTTTCAAATGGTTTCCATTCTACATTAAATGGTTTTCCTTTGGTTGCTTGATTATATTTTTGTCTACCTTTATTTAAATGTAAAAACAGCGCGAATCTTTCTCTTAAATTAGTATTTAGTGTCGTCCTCTATCGGTCAACTGCAGGAGAGAGATCTTTCCTTCTTGGCATTCCTGGGAGCAGTTAAGTGCTTCAAACAAGGGCATTTTATAATCTCTTCAACAAGACGCAAAAAAAAAAAAAAAAATCCACTGCCAGCGATTGTATTAAAATTATAAAGCTTAAGAGGAAATCCGCCAGGACTTCGAGTAGTTATTGGACAAAATTATGTACCAAAACTATTTACACCTGATTGCAAGCTTTTGAGTTACTGCTTCAAATATCTTATCGAAAGAAATCTTTTCTAACAACACCAAACATCGAAAACAAATTTCGAAGTTCCACTGAATTCCCATGAATCGCTTAAAAGATGTGAGCTTTTGTCCATAGCTTGTGAACTTTGAATATCATTTTCTCAGACTTTGATAAGAAATTGTTGTACCAGAATTATTTCCACCTTATTGCAAACTTTTTTGTTACTGCTTCAAATATCTTATCAAAAGAAATCTTTTCTAACAACACCAAACATCGAAAACAAATTTCGAAGTTCCGCTGAATTCCACTGAATCGCTTAAGACGAATTTACAAAATGGCTACACGTGAGATTTTGCCAATACCTTGTGAACTTTGAAATTCATTTTCTCAGACTCTGATAAGAAATTGTTGTTGGTATTATTACGAATAATTACTTACATCTTTACCTTTTATTAAGGGTAGGAAATAACGCAATAGGATTTAAATTATTCTGGTATTTGATTTTTGTCCAACTTTAATACAGTTAAATCCCGATAACTCGAACCCTCAGTAACTCGAACCTCCCAAAAACTCGAACCTTTTTCGTTTTCCCTTCAGGTCATTTTCTTACTAATTCTACCCTCGATAACTCGAACTCCCGATATCTCGAACCCTTTTCGACTTCCCTTGAAGGTTCGAGTTATCGGGATTCGACTGTAAATATTACTCGACTTCCTAGTGGATTCCATCTTAAGCGCTATTACTAATAAAGAGTAGAAAAAGGGACGCTGTTCTTTCTGCTCTGCGGGCACTAAAACTGGTGAGTGTTTAAAGTACCACTTGTAAAGAAATAGTGTATCAATGAAGTGTTTCTGTATCACGGATTAGCAACAAACATTCTCTAAAACCTTGAGAACTTTAGACACCTTTATTACTTCTTTGAACTATTATATATCTACACTAAGGTCTAAAATCATGTGAATCCAATAAAGTTAGAAGGGTTGTTTTGCTGTGTTAGTTTTTCAGTGTAACGTGACTTAAACTCGACCAGTTTGTTTTCAATTCATGGACTTATATTAATGATACATTACACTTCATCGAGTATCGGGAAACATTTTACCAAGATGCTTTTAGTCATTTTTCAAAGGCGAACTAAGGCTGGGTAGCCCATTAAGCTTAATGGCTGTATCTAAACGGGGCCCTTTATAGTACCTTTATTACAAAATGAAATACAAAAACTGCAAAGGAAAATCAACTACAGGCCAGAACAAGACGGACGAGTTAAAGTTACTACGTCCACAAAGCCAATATTACCGGCGAACAAATTCGAGCTAGTTCATTGTTATGCTGTGAAGAAACGTGAATCTTGTCAAATTCCGTGACCTCTCTCAGAACGTTGCAATACTAAAAATAGACGTGTTTTTCACTGCTATACGTAATTACGGACGGACTCTTGTGACCTCTTACAGTAGGGTGTAGGGTTCGCCTGTGTGTCTCGACACAGAGACGAAAGCGCTATGTCTCGGATTCGTTTCTGGACGTGCCAAAATATCAAGTGCACAAAGTCAATGAAACCATCACGCACATAATTTGATTTTTATTGTGGTCGAAAAGTCCGGTAATAGGGAGATTAACCTTCACGTTCTAACGGCAAACGTATAAGTGACAAACAGCTAAAGTTGTTTTTGTTCTTGCTTTGTTGTTGTTGTTGTCTTGCTTGTTTGTTTGTTTATTATTTTTTTGCCGTTTGTGGGATAAACAAGCGTCAAGAAATAACTGACTAGGTTTGGAACATCAAATATCGTTATATTATAAATGAAAATAATAATAAAATTAAAACAATTTATAACGAAATATCACCATTCGACGCTGCACGCGGTCACAGTTTCAATTACTATAAATCAACAGTTTATTTAGGCGACACTTTAATTTTACCGAAAATAAAACTCAAGTGCGTTGTTGACGGACATTTTATGTCACTGAAATGCATGTGGTTTTGCGACCTACGCCGGAGCGCGTTTCATCTTTACTGTATGCTATGAATCACACAAAGTAGCCGACTTCGAATAGAACTCTCCTTGGCTTCATTCCCTCATTAACGGATGTGTGCCGAACGTGAGTTTAGTGGGGTCCGCTTTATTAGTAAAGTGAGGGGTCAATTAATTTTTTCCGAAGTCAAGACTATCAGTTCACATACAATAAACCCGGCCTACACATCCGTCATAAATTAAAAAACAAGAAAAAAGGTGAAAGGAAAAATGACCATGATCCTAACTAAGCATGAAATGTCTTTTGTCTCGTGTTCACTTCTTTCGATAGCGCGCGAGAATAACTTTTGTTTTCTCAAGCCTCAAACTAAACAATGCCTTAGACTGCAAACTGAATACAGCCGTATATCATCGCCCCGGTCGCTTTGGGCTCTTGCGAACACACCCAAACCCGGCCGGGAGCGATTTGAGGCGGCGGTATTCGCAAGCTAAAGAAAGCCGGCTGCTTGCCATCTCTTTCTCTCGCATTTTCACTACCCGCTTAGCGATTAGTAACAAAAAAGATGGGATATTGGTTTGAAAGAACTCGTTTCTATACAACCTATTCATTTGTTAAGAAAATATTAATGATTAATTGAAGTGAACCAATTGTACTACACCACCGCTAACAAAAGAGCGTGCGCCTTGTTTCAACTCCACGAAAGCGGATTTTGTTTGCACATTGGTCCACCTTACTCCTACGTATTCGCCTTGCGCTCCGCCGAAAACCCCCCAAAAGCTGCATTTTTACTAGGCTAGCTCACTGCAAAAAATTTGCCTGATTTTCTCATAAAAAGAATTGAAAAACGCACCCTTCAAAAAGTTTGTTCGGGTAGTGAACCCGTGTGGATATAAGCGCTCGATTACACAAGCACGCGCGCGCACGGAGCGAGCGCGCGCAATTCAAATGAGAACAACGCAAGCCATTCATTACGTCAGAGCGCGAGTTTTCAACGGAAAACAAACGCAAAAGTCAATCAAAGAGATAGCTTGCTTGTTTTCTTTAACGAGGAAATTCTAAAATTGATAGTTGAAGGCTTCAAATTTTCGTTATGAGCTGGGCTAGGGACGAGTGGAAGCTGGATTTACCCACGACAGCGCTAAGGAAGATTAGCGAGCTGGAAAACGACAATGAAAATCTCCGTAAAAGCAAACAACAGCAGCAGTTTCAATTGGAGAGCGTCTCGACCTCGCTGCAAAAACAAAAGCAGCTCAATACCGAGGAAAAAGTCGCAAACTCGAATCTCCGGCGCGAAATTCAAGAACTGACCCGAAAATGCTCCGATTTCGAGAGCCAAGAGGAAAAGAGTCAAGTGGATCTCAAAGCAAAAGACAACAAAATTGGTTTGCTCGAAGAACAATTGCGCAAAGCGAAAGCAAAGCTGAAAGACGAGGAAGATAAAAACTCTGAGGCGCTGAGTCAAATTGATCAACAAAAGTTGATTGTGGAAGCGAAGGAAAATGAAATTGGAGAGTTGAGAGAAGAACTTGAAAGGACGAAAGATGCCAAGGCACAGATGATAAAAGATCTTGAAGGTAGGCTGCTTCGGTTTTATTTTTTAGTTATAAGCTAGGACATAAGTAAGACATAGGACATAGGATAGGACATAACACGAACAATATTTCACACATTTTAACTTTAGTTGTGATCAGTTCTTTTCTTCTTATGACCCGACAAAAACTGCTTGTAAAAGCGCTAGAAAATACGGAAGAAGCAACTTTCAGGTTTAACTCAGCTGTTCAAGAGTAAAATGGCAACAACTTTTGATCCTATTTCAATCCATACAAACTTTATAGAACGCTTTGCCTAGCTGTGGCAGAACTGAAACTCCACTGCACCGACGCTATCTGGCACAATGCGTTCCTCTAATTTGATTGACAACGAAGTAAATATATATGTTATTGTTGGAGCGGTTCTCTACATGTAGCTAGACCTCTCAGCTGGATAGCCTCCAGCCGTCTTTGTTTTGTGTACAGAGCGGTTTTCGATGTGAAAGCCGCAGAGCTTGCTCTGGGGTTTAATCCATCGGGCGCGGCATGGAATGCAAAGCCGCAATATCTCTTGTATTTTAGGCGTGGCCCTACCCCGTGGAGTTGCACGCGTGAGAGAACAGGCGTAGAAAGTATTTTGAGATGATTGTCTTTTTAAATAATTAGAGCGATTTTCACCTGAGTTCCGAAAGTAATTCGCATTCCCGTTGGTTTTGCATTGCTACGCTTAGCCTGCAAACGGGCTCCCGAGTGGGATTACGCGAGCAAAAGTGAGTGGGGCGCCCGCGTAACCCCACTCGCTTCGCTCGCGTAACCCCACTGTTCGCAGGCTATGCTACGCTTAGTGATTAGTTTAAAAAAATTCGCGCCACTATTTCAATCAATCATAAGTTAACCGACCAAAACCAATCGTTTTCCCGCGTTTCGTGCCGGCTACATGCATTTGCTTCGAGTTTTTGGTTTGATCCACTGGATTGTCTGCGTCCGTTTTGATTGGCCAGAGTGCATAGTTTTACGCCGACACAATTAAAAACCGCTCTTATACAAGTTATTAAAGATCTTAGTTAAGTCACTGGATACACGTTGAATTTCACCTGGATTTACGAATGGATTTGGATCGGAGAGAACATACTGAAAAATATGTAGCTTAGTGAACCTACGCAAAAATACTTTCACATGCTTGTCGTAACTCCTTAGACGGTCTTGTTTAACTTGTATGTAAGAAAAAACTTATGTTGCTTTTAGATATCCGTATAGCTAAGTCGCAAGAGGCGCTTTTTATTTACTTGAAGTGTTTTCTGATCGGAGCAAAGACCTTAAGAAAAACAGTCGTCGCGATGAAGATCGAAAAATTAGATGGCGAAAACCTAAATTCCGTGTACGCTTTGGTTTCAAATGAACAAAAACACATGTGTAATGTTAACACAAATCCTGGTGGTCTTTTGAAACAGTAATTCTGTTCTGATAACGTAGAGCTGTCTCAGCTATCTTGATGGCTCACTTATTTTATCAGATTTTTAAGATTATCGAACAAAACGGCTCGCGTCTGAAGAATTTTCAGGTTAGAGCCGGATTAATCTCTAAATATTACTTAACAGATAAGATCATATATAAGTTTAAAGAGACAAAGCAAAAGAATCTAGCATTTTCTCTTGTGTCTAGCAATTTCTATTTAGAGGTGACTCGCAAATTCTCAAGATTTCCAGGTTTTTATAATCGGCCAAACTCGTTTTCACTCCACTATTTATCCTTTTGAAATATTCATATTTCTTTTCTGCATTGTTGAAGACAGTGCATAGCTGTTCAAACGAAAATCTATTCTGGGCAGTTTATTTTATCATATTTAATTATGGAAAGGCGACAAACGGCTCGTGCCTTTGTGAGAATTTTACGGACAGGTTAGTTTATCCTCTTAGTAAGGCTAAAGTAGATAAGACCGAACATAATAAAATGTCTAGGAAATTGAAACGGGGATCTTACTAATATAAAGTTATCGAGTTTGAATTCTACGCAAAGCATGACATGATTCCGCCTATGTAATATACTTTAACTACTATTGAACGTATTTCTTCTTCGTAAGATGAAAATAGAATGTATTTGTCACAATAGAGCAGACGAAATCGAGTTCAAGATAGTAACTTCGTATAGATAAGGAACGAAATTAATCTAAACTAAACAATATCGTTGGCAAGGCTTTCTCTTCCTTCCTGGAGAGGTAAACCTTAATCTGGTAGCTTGAAAGAGAAAATGCATTATCCCAAGTCTATATTGGGTGAAAATACAAGCGAAAAACAGGCTGTTTTCTCGTCTGGCTTACGACAGCGAGCCAGGAGCTGACCGGAGCTCTCTGTTGCTCTTATCAGATAACCGATAAAGAGCCCTTATCCTTATCTAACTCAGATATTGAGTTATTCTGATAAAATTTAGCTATCAAGGCAGGTGCTTTATGCACTTGTCCAAAGTCAGGAGTGAGGTCAGAACATCTAATTTTAGAATGAAACAACTAAAGCATCCACTTATTGGCAGAGTTAATCAGGTTTTATCTCAGTGTGCTAAAAATCCCTAAGTTGTTTAACGTGTATGCTTACTGAATGGGCGTTAGCGCTGGAAATTCTTTGGATTTTATAAGTGTTAGACAAAGTTAAGCCCAGATCAACCGAGAACGACAGCAGAAGAATGAGAAATAGGCAAGAGTTTTCTTACGAGCTGTTATAAAACGAGTAAAACTCCCATTGACTTGAATAATACAGATCTTGCCCGGTTTAAATTTACGAACGGAAAATATTGTTCTTGCTTTATTTAGCTCCGGCTTGCTCTCAGATTTTCTTTCTTGTGTGGGGAGCTGCAGTTGGGTGGGGACTTTGGCGGGCCCCGCAGTTCCCGGCGCGGCGAAGATTGTCGGAAATAACATAGTCCACGAAAAACTTACGGAGAATTTTGATGATTTCCGAAGATCAATCTATTCCATCGGAAACTTAGCCGAGTTTTTAGAAACGATTATACCGTTAAAAAAACTGACTGAACTCGAAGAGTAGATTCAGTTTTTGTTTAAAGATCTAAATATTGTTCTTTTTGGCCAAGAATCTTGAATTACTTTTACTGGCTATTGCATAAATGAGACCCTCTACGTATTTTACCCAACTGTCTCCATTCATCGCAGAAGGAAAGGGTGTGCTGATCGTTTAAATCAATCAGTGATCGTGAGTTTACAGTTTTTCCAGTGTTTCAAGTAATTATTATGCGCTACGTAGCTTTTACTGCAAAGCAAGAGAATTTCAGCCTACGCAGGGCAAGCCGGGCCGAGTTGAAACTCGGCGCGTGGGCTGTGTAACCAATCCCTCTCGCTTCCGGGGGCCTAGACATCGTCTCATCGTCCTACAAAGACGTGCTCGCGGAAAGAAGCGAGAAAATAACTGCGGTTTCGCAAGCTACTTGTCACTTAGTCGGTATCTCTAGACGGAACCGATAAACTGAAGTGGTTTAATGGAGTTTAAGTGTCTTAAGCAGTTTCAAATCCCTTAGAAAAGCTGTTATTTCCGAACCCTAATCCGCTCAGAATAAACAAGTAAATCAGGCTCAGGGCAGGCAACTTGTCTGGCAGAAACTTCGCGAAGTTTTATTTCTGATTAATCACCTTGGACTTGGTATATAATATAATCTTCTTGATTGGATATTTTCCGATTAAAATCTTAATGCCGTCTCCTACAAAAAAGTATATCATATAGAAAATAATAACCTATAATTGAAATGTTAGATTTTTGATGTGTCATAGATGTATTATAAACCCTATATCTGCACGAAGCGAGAGTCGACAACAACCAATATTTTACATTTCAGGAAATGACATAACTGAAAAAATAAAAACAACAACAATAGCAACAACGACAATAACAACTTATATTGATGTATCTGGGGAAAAGGCGTCTTTCTCTTGAATGTAATGTCGATATGTGTATCAATTGTGTAGTCTGAAAGCCTGAAATGCCGAAAATTATTTGAAAATCGGAACAACTAATTAATTAAAATGCTAATTATAATTATGCCAATCATACAAAAGAAATTATAAATCATTTCCTCGTTTTCTTGTATATAACCTCCTAGCCCTTCGTTTCATTGCCAAGTCCTGGCTCGTCAAATAAAAGGCGATCTAAAAATCAAGTTGCCCAAGTTGTACAGATGGGATTCGGATTTTCTACTGTCTTTACTTTATCTAAAACTGTAGTTTGTGTATAACATACATGTAAAATCGATATCAAGCACGGAAGATTCAACCGTTACTTGTTTGTAAATGTGTCGGTATACGTTCGCAGAAGCTGTTGCGTTCCCCCCTTCACTTCTCTGCGTGACTTGTTTTGTGACTTTTGAAGCGTACGTTGACGTATGACTGGCGTTTCCGTGCACGTGCAAGTGTCGTAGAAACTCTGAAAGAAATTCAGGAGAAGGCCACGCGAATAGGAAGAATGGATATTTGTTTCTCCAAAATTTCCTCAATTTTGTTCTGAGTAAAAACATAGGCAAAATCAAATACTCAATACTCAGTGAAACCGCGATAGCAACTTAGTGGGGTTAAATAGGCAAATTTAGGTGCAATTTGTCGCTCTCTTTTTCTGGCGCGTTGTGACGTCATCACGGACCAGCAATTCACTTTCCCGCCAAAAGCTAGCAAGTGACGTCAGTTCTGACAACTATGTGTGGCGTCACGTGTTAGCGCCTTAGTGAACTAGGGAGGGGAAATGGAAGGGATAGGAAATGTACTCTAAAGTTTGCAATGTTATCTGAAATGTTTGTTCATGTTTTAAATTTCTTTAGTGACCAAAGAGAAAGTTGACCAACTGTACAAAGAAAACGAGACTCTGAGAGATCAGCTGCGACAGCGGGACGAGCTCCTTTTGTCACATTCCAACAACCAATCTGTTGACAATGAGGATGCGCCAATAACAGATGTCGCTGATTCAATGACAGCAGACGCAGTAAGCAGCGCCTTCTTGGAGATCTTGAAAAGAGAAAACAACGCTCTCATTAGTGACAATGAAGAGCTTAAAGCTCAGGTGGAACATCTGAAGAGCATGCTTCGTGAAAAGGAGAGGGAGGTTGAGAGAGTTATGGAAAAGCTGGCTGCATCTCATGCTGAGTGCGAGAAAACAACAGCAACGCTGAAAGCGAGAGAAAAAGAGGTTGCTAAATTGCAAGAGAAGCTTGATAGAACCGAAAGAGAGTTGCGAAACACGTACAACAGAGTGGAGACGTTGGAAGAAAAAAGTAAACAACTTCACGAGGGGATTCTGAGCGAGAAGCGCAACACTGAAGACACAAAAGAAAAGATTGCTGCTTTGAGTAGTGCGCTAGAAGAGTCGAAAAACAAGATCAAAACTCTGGAGACAGATTTGACGCAACGTTCAAGCCAGATGAAAGGCAAACGGGACAGAATAGAGACTTTGGAAGAGGAGAATGTCCGTCTAACCCAAGAACTTGATTCTGTGAAGCGACAAAACAGCGCCGCCACTGAATCCTATCTCGCTATGACGAAGGCATTGAGAGAGAAAGACAACAGGATTCAAGAACTCAGTGCAGATTATAAAGAGAAAAAGAATCAGCTCAGGATTCAGGGGGAGAAAGTTGAACTTCTTACCTCAGAGAGCAGCCGTTTGAAAGAAGAACTTGAGCGCATGGAGCAAAAGTTTACGAATGCCGACAGGTCGTGCCGTCGTGTTTCGAAGGCGTTAGAGGATTGCAGGAAAAACTTCCAGAACATTGACATCGGTCAGGAACTTTGGCAGAAAGAAGCAGGCGAGGGACAAGAGCAGAGCAACAGTGGGGGCTTGAAAGATAACGGCGGAGACCAGAAATTACGAGACACGGTTAGTGTTGGCCTATTATTTCTAGAAACCAGCAAAATTAACTGTCGTTAAATAGCCAAACTATAAAAGCTTGCGAAAAGTGCATTGAGCCCATTAGAGAGCGAAACTTAAGTGTAACGCGGTGACACGCGCGGGAAAGTGGTACAAACCAAAAGGCAATATAAATATAGGGGGGGGGGGGGGGGAGGGGGATAGGTTCAAGTGCCGTTTTTTGGCGAATTCTCGTTAAGGCACTCAAAGAGGACCAGGGCGTCTGTTGCTAAGCAACTTCGGCAACCAAAACCGCGAGTTCAGTCAATTCTCCGAGACCGGATGTCGTCATCAAGTGGTAGTTTTCTCGGATGAAGAGCCGAAAATGCTTTGAGAATTTTCACGAAGATGCAATGGCCGATTCCTCTATGGCGTGCGTCTGCAGGAAATCATGGTAGTTGTATTTATCAAACCCTGCGCGAGACTTTATAGCAACGATGAATACAACTACTGAATCAGTAGTTGTATTCATCGTTGCTATAAAGTCTCGCGCAGGGTTTGATAAATACAACTACCATGATTTCCTGCAGTCGCGCGCCATAGGGAGAATCGGGCATTTCCTCGTGCATTGTAGTAGACACTCGTCGAGTTATACCTTTTGCAAATCTACGAATCTGATCAGTTCTCTTCGTTGTTTTGGAGCTAACAGACTACGATCGCACTCGCGTGACCTTAAAAAAGACAAACTCATTCTTGATTTTGGCGTAAAAAAAGCCTACAATAGAACGCATAAAAAGAAAGCTACCTTATTATAGGAAACAGAAGCTTCTATAGGAAATTAACGCTTTATGAAATTAACGCGAATTTCAAAAATTCGCGTTTATATAAGTCGCGTTTATTTTTGTTAACGTTAATTTTCGCGCGGTAAATTAAGTGGAGCGTTAATTTCCATGACCTTAATTTTCATCATTTTCGCCCCAATTTCTCGATACGGTCAAGACGTTCTTGACTCGTAGGAAAAAGCATTATTTCATCAGGGTGGAAATCTACCGGTATCACTGAAACTGTGAAGAACTCTCGAGGCGCTTAACCCCTACGTTTAGGATTATACGCCTAGTGTTGAAATAAATTTGTTCCTGTTTCCTCACAAAGTTTTTTTCTTTGTGTTCGTCCCGTTAATTTCCTTCATTTTGAAATGTTACCTCCTCTTTCGAGTTAATTTCCTTTATTGGGAAGTAGTTTTTCCTTCAATTCGCGTTAATTTCAAATACCTTAATTAACACAAGAGTAAATTTTCTAAAATAAGGTATATAGTGGCCGTTCCTAGTTGACTCTTCGCTCAAAAAAATAATAAAATAAAACACTCGGGTTCGCAGTCCAATTGTTTTAACAAATCTGCACCGTGTTTGAATCTACTCGCTAACAATAAGTTTTTCGTGTATTTCACAGAAAACAAGCAAGTGCTCCAACTGCGACCATCTGAAGGAAAAATTGCGTGAGCAGCAAAACTCTTACGAGCAGAAGATCCGGGAACTTGAAGCTTGCATACGGGAACTAATGGCCGAGAAAGAAGCCCTGAAACGGAAGGCGGCCAAAGAACGGCGGAGCAGTGAGGAATTCACGAGCCGTGTGCAACAAATGGTGCGACAACTGGAAACCGATCAGAGAGGAAGTAAACCGGAGAACGAGAGCAGAAAGGGACAATTGCGTGAAAAGGAGAACTTCTTTAACATGGTGAAACAATTCTTCACAGAAAACGAGGGTCTGAAAGATCATGCGCAGAAGTGTCTGTGCGACCTTCAGCATTTGCAGGAGTTCTTCCAGGGTTGTTCGAATGGAGCCAAAGATGTCATCAGTCATGCGCATGCGTTCGAAACTGTCGCTAAGCGGATGTCTCTGTTAAAGTCGCTTCTGGAGTCGGTCGTGAACGAGCTTGGGCGACCATTGAAGGAAGAAGAAAGCGATACGGAAGGAAATGAGGATTCTCCGCTGGAGGCAAGCATGAAAGCTGAGATGTCGTGGGATGACTACGAGAGAGAGGTCGCTTTTAAAGCCTTCAAAGGTGACGTGGAAGATATTATTCAGCAACTTGAGAGAGATAAGAAACGGTCAGTGAAAAAGGCTGAGGAACTGCATGAGGTCAAACGGGCACACATGGCTCTTAAAAAGGTCAGGAAAAGGTCCAGGAAAGCTATTGAAAGGGCTCTTGAGGAGAGTGAAATTGAGGACTTATACGTGGAGGAACCAGAACAGGATATCCAGAAAGGCTCTCAATATACAAATACCCGGATGGATGGCGAGGATTTGGTTGAGGTCATCAAAGATTTACTTGATCAAAACAGAGAAGAGCTTGAGGTTAAAATGAGTGGATATTTTAACAGCTTAGAGGACACTATAAAGCAACAACGCGCACAGCCCATGTCGGATGAGAGAACGGAGAAGTTTGGCGCGGAAAACGTCAAAGATGTCCTTGATGGAAAGTACGCGATCGGAGAGCTGGATCTAATGAAGAGAAAACTCTCGGATGTGCAGAAAAGCATCAAGCATCTCATTGGATCTCTGGCAGAAATCGAGCACGAAAAGAAATCTGTTGAGTCGAAAATGGATTTGTTAAACGGAGAACTCGATCGGAAAGAGTCGCAGTACGAAGCCATCAGCGAAGATCTGAAGCGAGCCACGAAAACCGCTTCGGAGCACGAAATCTCGTTCCGAAACCGACTCGACGCACTATCGTCGGAAAAAGACCAGATCAACTCGGAGCTACGAAGAGTCGTCGGAATTCTGAAGGAGAAAGAGCTGGATCTAGTCGAGAGATCTCAACAGTTGAAACATTTGCAGACAGTTTACAAAGACGGGGAGCGCGCCATGAAAAACAAGCTGGATTCCCTTGAGCAGGAAAATAACGCTTTGTGGTTGGACTATAAAGAGGCTGATAAGCGCGCGGAGATTAAGGAGAAAGAGTTTAAAGAGCTCTCGGAACGACTCAAGAAGAGTCAAGGGTATATTCACTCGGTGTTTAGCAGCTTGACAAACATGGATGATGAACTACAAAAAGCGCGAGACATTGAGGCATTCAGCGAACAAGATTGACTAAGATTCTAAACTGAACAATTAGGGACAGAAATACATAATATTTTACATACATCTCTTTCGTGCTGAAACCCTGTTTTGCTGGATTATCTAGTTTCTCTATCTCTTTTTCTAAGCTGTGAAAAGTTGTTGGGGACTGATCATGATATAATGTAAATAATACTGAATTACTATACCTCTGAAAAGACCCTACTATAGATGAATTAAAGTATGTATGTATTTATTTATTTTTTTAAATTTTTATTTGGTATAAATAAAGTTATCATGAGTGAAAACAATTCTTGGGCGCAATGAATTCATTCCCGTCTCTGTATGGAAAAAAAATACGCTAAAACAGAGTGAAACGTTTTATTGTTGATTTGCTTGAAAAGTGAAATTAGCCTTTTCCTTCCGAGGTTCGAAGTAAAATTGATTCACCATACCAAATACTGAACAATTCTTTCAGTGTTTGTCCATGGAATGAATTTATACCAAAATAATTTAAAAAAAAAAGCGGGACAGAAAACTGCAGTTGAAACTGTTGTCCATTCTAAAATAACAGTACTGTGTTATTTTTGTTAAATCTTCTACAAGAACCACGGTCTTTAAAATGGTTTTGACCGTCTGGAGGGAAGCACTCTAAAGAAAACAGATCAACTATTATAGATTTTTGCGACTGAATAGTTTAGGAAATTACACACGCCAGTGGTTTTATGGATACTAAACTAAAATACCGTTTTTCGCTGTGTTCTAGAATAATTAGATGTCGGAAAGTGGCTCTGATAGTTAAATACTGAAGCTGAAAATGTTGATTATACATGTAGATTAAATTTCCATTCTCAAAGGAACAAAGGCTTTAAAACATTGGGCGGAAATGAGGGTCTCCAGGTGGGGGTCTCCCCGGGGGAGGCGCCCCAGGGGGAACCATGTTTCCCACGCTTCGTGGTGGAATCCAGTCCCTCTCAGCCCGCCCAGGAGGTGGCATCCAGTCCCTTTCTCCTCGCACCGGAGGCCCTCTTTCAGCTTGAATCCATTCTGCCTCGGACCGGGGTGGCCCAGGAAATCTCCCTGGGAACCCGGGCGCTACTGGTCTTGGTCCAAAGCCTTCTTCAATTGGTGCAGGGGCCATTGGTCTCGCAACTCTCATCTCCTCAAATCTCGGAGAAGGTCCTTGCTCAGGACGCGGAAAGGCGCCTTGAGGGATATGTGGTATAGGAGCTGGTGCAGGAGCTTGTGTTGGGAACCCAGTGACCACAGGGTGCTGCTGGCGTGGCCCCTCCATGAAAAACGTTTCACGAGGTATTGTGGGCACTCCAAAATGGCGCCCGTCCATAACAGGTACAGCAGCAACATTTCCAAAGGGCCTGTCACCCGGCAAAATAGGATGCGGGGGAACTGCTGGGAGAGCCTCAGGCCCTCGCATTGGGGGTGCAAAGAATGGCACTGCTTGAGGAAACATGGCACGCTGTATTTCGTTCTCAGCCTCCTCTCCTCCATCGCTCTCTCCGCCTCCTTGCTCTCTCTGATGACGTCTCTTGATGTGCGATTGCAAGTCTCTCTGGGAAAAATAGCTCCGACGGCAACCCGAGATTCCATAGCGGCTTCCGCCAACTGAGCACACGTACACACTGCCCAGTGGTGCCCGCTCAATTCGTTGAACCCCATCTCCGCACCTGAAGCAAAGTTTGATGTCAGAAAAGTCAGATGTTGATTCAAAGAATAAAATTAGTTTTGTTACTGCGAAGATTTGGCAAATTCCCTGCAAAGCTGGTGAACACTTTCTCTTCTATAAACTCGTGCTTAATTTGTCTGATTTATAAAAAAAATAATAGTGCATAAGTAAACGTAAATCGCTAGATTCTTGAATGATAAGGAGGTAGAGAATACTTCCATCGAGAAGTAAAAGAGTGCTTCTTTCCCTCGGTGAAATTTTTCCTTTTTGCTTGTTGTTGGTTCTTGTCCTTGCTTCGAGGGTTTTTCTCTGGGTTCTCCGGTTTTCCTCGTTCCACAAAAACCAACGCTTCTAAATTCCAATTTGATTTGGAAACAGTGGATGAAGAGTCACCCTTTGGAAATTCCATTTCAAATTTCCCTTTTTTTTATTTAAAATTTTTCACTGTTTTCCGGTATCTTTTCCGAGGTTAAGAATATTTAAAAATCGACGTTTCGATCAGTTTCACTGATCTTCTTCGGGCTGTTGTTAAAAATGACAATATGGCGGATTGTTTCTCATGTTCAGCTTGGTAACCGCACCAATAAATCGTGACTATTATACGACGTATGTGATTTATTATTAATTTTATTTCAGTGTCAAATGTGCGTGTGTCGTTCGTTTGTTTAAGGAGTTACTTTTCAGCTCTGAATCTAAATCCAGTCTGCTGAAACTTAGCAGTGAAGCTATTTTGACCTGTTCTGAGCAAAAACGTGTACACAGTTGTTGTGGAAGACATTCCAACTTTGCCTTTGCAATAGTTACCTTGGACATTTGCCATTTCCCTTTTCAGCGCATGTCAGGCAAAACGAGTGTTTACAAGGACTCTGAGCAATAAAAAAGAAAACAGAACAATCACTAAAGTCTCTGGGAAGTGCATGTAACTGTGTCAAAATTAGGTGATCATTCAAATGAAAGCTGTAGAACAGTACGTTCAGTCATGGAAATGTTTATTGTGCTGTACAGGGTGGTTCTAACTTTAAAGTGTGTGGATAAAACCCTAATGTGGGAATGTTTAAATGAAAGCTGTTGAAGAATGGTACTTTCATGTGATGCTGTACAAAGTGGTTTTAACCTTAACTTTGTGGATAAAATCTTTGTGTGTGCCCGTTTAAATGAAAGCTATTAAGCAGTACTTTCATGTGGTACTGTTTATTATACTGTACAAGGTGGTTCTAACTTTTAAGTCTGTGGGTCAAACCCTAGTGTGTGACCATTCAAATGAAAGCTATTGAACAGAACTTTCACATGGTACTATTTTTTTATGCTGCACAAGGAGGTTCTACCTTTTAAGTCTGTGGATGAAACTCTAGGGTGTGACCATTCAAATGAAAGCTACTGCTTATTATGCTACTGACTGAAACTGTAACTTTTGATTATTCAAATAAGAATGAAAAAGTGTTAACAATACTAACCAGTCGACCATACACCAGAATAGGCAGGGAACACTTCTCACACAGATGAAGAAGTGGATCCTGTACCTTCTGTCCAATGGGCACAATCTGTAAATAGCAGAAAAAAAAAGCGTTAAAGATTGTTATGTCCTAAAGCAAGCACCAGAATATGCAGCAAGGCCAGCTGCCTTCGCTAGAGGTCTCGCATACAAGAACCTACGTAGACAAAGCCACTTAGTCCAGTTTTTTTTCTTGAGCATGCCTGATGGATATACCCTTTGAATTTTGTGATGCCTCTGGGAGCAGTTCCGAAGCAAGACAAGCACTCTGATGTTGCTTGGTGCTCCCACATAACTGTAATCTCAACCCTAGAGGCCACGATCCTTCTGGTCTGTAACAGGAATTGAGACCTCTGGGCTAGACTGAAAGCCTGCCAAAAGGACTGCCAAATCTGATCGGCTGTTGAAAACTTGTTCATTTTATCCATAATCTCTGACACACGGAGAAAAACAAACTGGAACCAGAAATTGCTGGTTCCGGTTTTTGAATTGCCCAGAACTGTTGCTTTTCCCAACTGCTGGTCAAGGAAGATGCAAGCTCTGAGAACAAGACTGAAGTTACCGGGACAATGTCACAGACAGTAGTTGTATTGTTTTCTAGGTTTCCTGAGAACATGTTTAGCCGCACAATAAAGAAAAGACACAGACTGTACATGTACTTACTTGGTGGTCCCACTTGAGTTCTCTCATGACAACCACTTGTGGAGCTGCTCCACTGGACGCTGGCGACTTCTGCTTCTTTTTACTCTCTTTATCGCCTAAAGTAAAACAATATAACTAAGATCAGGGCTTCGATAAACAAAAGCCCGCACTCTAGTCAGTGGTCGGCTGGCCCCATCTACAAGCGTGCTGTAACTTCCTTAAATATGTACAAGTTTGTTTTTAAATGCATTAATGGACTGTAACCAATCTACCTATTTAATGAATTTAAACATGCCCACCAAATCCACGCCTATCAAACCAGACAACGAAACCTGTTGTGACTACCTTTAGCCAAAACTACAAAATACCAGGGCAGCTTTAGGATCAATGGTGTGCATGCTTACAACTCGCTACCTTCTAAGACAAGATTAGCAACTGACTACAACAAGTTCAAGTCACTTGCTAAGAAATTCTTTAAGCCCCAGTGAAGACACAACATAATCTTAACTGTTTATTTATCTCATATTAATGTAGCGTTCTAGTAATATCAGGGTGTTCATTAGGCATCGGAGATCAGAGAATTTTCCTTCTACTACGTAGAATTCTCCTGCTAAATTTCAAAGGCCTGCAACTATTTTTTTATAAAGATGCGGAACCTTTAAAAATCATTCTCCGGTTACTTTACACTATTCTCCTGCTATTACAATTCTTAATGAAAACCCTGTAATATAATGTAGTTTGTATGGTTTTCTTTAGTACTTATTTATTTTAGTATTTAGACAGGACTCTGTTCTAACTAGTTTGTAAGCTAAATCAGATATCAAGCTTAGTGGCCCATACAGGCCCAAGCTTATCCTGGTTTCTGTAACATGAAGTGGCTAGGAGTATTTCTACTCGCCCTGGATAGGATGCTAGTCCATTGCAGGGTTACCCCCCAGCATTAGTTCACTGGTACCCATTTATGCACCTGAGTGTATAAATTACTGCTGTGTATGTAATGTAGTCGTTTATAGTTGTATGCCACTAACTGAACTCTGCCCTAGTAAAAAATGCAAGGACTCTCTCATAAATTTTTTTGAAACATCATGACTGGAAGACCTATAATCTAGGACTGGTAATCCTGTGTCCCCAGAGCCCTTCATTCCTCGTGCCAAGGCCCCGCCGGCTAAGAGAAACGAAAAGGGCTATGGGGATGAAAATGGAACAGAGTTATCCAAGCTTTGAACAACTCATCCCAGGAAAGTAAATAAATAACTGTTATTTTAGATACATTACCTTCTGATCCACTTTTGGATCTTTCACTGCTTTTCCCTTCCTTTTTCTTGCTCTTCCCAGAAGACAGTGAACTCGCAGATTTGCTCTTGGCTTTAAGTTTCAAGGAAATGTTCCGTCTCACTGGCTGTGATGCTGATCCTTGGTTAACCCCTTCATGCTCCAGTTCAAGATCTAACAAGAAATGTTTGAAAAATTGCTCATTTTTTTTTCACAAAGAAAACACCCATTGTATAATGTCTTGTTTCGCTCGAGTGCGATATTTGAGTGAGTTAAGTAATACCCATTATAATAAAGCCACCCCTCCCTCTTGTTTGATGATCCTTTCAAAGCTAAAGGGTTTCTTTTCCACAGTGGTAAAAATCTAAAATGGCACTCATTTGGTGTTTGACGTGGAGAACCTTCTAGTGCAAGGGTACTGAATTTTTTTTTTACAAATGAAACATGCATGAGACTATAGAGTAGTGCATTCAAATTATAGAAGCATCAATGAGCAAAAAAGTTTGCAAGACAGTTGGTTGAAATTATACTTATTTAAATTTTTTCACTTTTTTTCGATGCAACTTGTTAAACATTTCCCCTTCCCCTTTTCAATGTTGTACACAAACATGGCAAGTCTTGCAGATTGCAAATCCAACATTGTTTCAAGGGGAGGGGATAATATTGAAAGGGTGAGGGTAAAATTTGTCCAAGGTACTCAAAATTAAACTGCCGAGTGTCTCGATACTTTTGGCAATCATTGATGATTTTGATCCAGTCTCTTTAAATAAACTGATGATCATCAGATCCAACAGTACTCAAGACATGTTACACACATTAATGACAGAGAAAATTCGTTTGTTGCTATACCGTTGCAATTACATGCAAACCAATTATGCTACCTTTCGTATATAAATAAATGAAATAAATACTATGTAATATAAGTATAGGAAAGAGTCAAATTCTCCAAGCAAGTAAATATTTTGCAACTGGAAAGAAAAGCAGACTAGTACTCAACACTTATGGATACAAAATATTACGCGACTGTTTCACAGTCTAAACCTTAAACAAGATAGTCACCTCGCGTTGCAAAAGCAATTCAGTTTTCAACAGACAAACAACCCGAAACAGTAGTCATAATTCTAAATTGGTCCAAAGATGTGAATTTGCAATCGATCGATGTTCAAGGGATAAATCGTTCATGAACTAAGTCAATTAAGACCTTTTATCCATGATTATTGTAAGGATACTGTCGATAAAATTGACAACTATTGGCGGCCCAGAAATTTGTTCACTTTCAAATTACGATTTCAACATTGCAAGGCTCTTAACATGGTTTAGATGATTGAAAATAATATAAAGACCTATTTTCTAGCGAACATTACTTTATGGAACCTTCAAAGCTAGGAAACAAGGAGATAGTAATCAAGAAAATTGCAAAGAAACTCTCATGCTTACCGTCTTCCATCTTGGATTTTCCTGCTCTTTGGAGTAGTACCGCTGATCAGATTGATTGCAGAGTCATACAGCGCACCGCGCGCACAGACCCCTCAGGAATGCTCGGGTTTGATGAATAAGCGAAGGAGGAAGAAATTCTTACTTTTCCCTTTAAAGGGCGCCAGGAGGAGGGAAAGGGGTGTGAGGAAAGAGATACACGAGGAGAGAAAACAAATTACAGCTGCAAACTACCTCTCACGAGTGTCTTCTCCCTAGCGCGCGCCCCTCCTCGCAAGCTAGTTGCGGCGATACCTTTGATAAATTTTCCAGAGAAACATCTCGAGTAGGCGGTGAGACAACCACCCAAACACCAGTGACAATTTGACGCAACCGCACAAGCCTAGGAGGGCGCGATTCACGCTGAAGGTAACCTGCTAAGAGGAGTGGGAGGTTGGACTCTAACCAAAAGCTTAAACTTGTCACGCGGTCAAAGGCCCCTGGATTCGATTGCCGTTGTGTGACGCCTTATTGTCCTTGATACCAAACTTCCTCTAAAAATTGCAAGCTACAACTATATATATATTCACATGGAAGGAGAAGAGATTTACTTTGGCTTCGGCTCAAACCTGAGTAAGAGAAAAATGACAGAACGCGGCACGAAGTTCCTTTCACGAGAGAGCGCAGTGCTCCGAGGATATCGCCTTGAATTCTCGATCTGGAAAGATGACGGTTTTGGCTACGCTAATATTGTTCGAGATGAAGATTCTTTAGTTTATGGAGCTCTTTACTGCTGTGAAAAAGGAAGTATGGCTAAGTTAGACGCATTTGAAGCTGGTCGACTTCGCCGTATTGTCGTCAAGGTTGAAAAGAGTAATGGCGAAGTAGTGGAGGCTTTTGCGTTCCAAGCTTACGAAGAGTTCGTTAAGGAAGGGCTAAGACCAAGTGAGGTTTATTTAAACGAAATGCTTGAGGGGAAGGATATTATTCCGAAAGAGTACGCTGAATATTTAAGAAGTTTGAAGAGTGGAAACTGATTACTACGGAGTGAGTTGAACAATACATCAAATAATGCAAATGCATAAAGCGCCGATTGTGTTTGAATTGGTGAAACGAAGCGTAAAGTACAACCCACCCCGTCCAGTTACTCAGTGCTATATATGTATGAACAGCCAGGATAACTTAGCCTCCAAAACAAGGCCGGACAGCAATCTCTTGTGAGATAATAAAATCCGCAAATCCACTTGTTCTACAAGCTGGGACAAATCCTACTTTCCTTTTTTGGAGACATGTAATTTTAAATCGATCACTGTTGAATTTGTTTTATGTTCCATCTTGTTATGCTAAGATTCTTTTAAATTGCGATGTTTTTGTACTAACATAAATCCTTGTAGATTTAACATCTCTACCAACTATAAAACCAATAATTTTTGAATGACATTCCCTCTCGGCGCGAAAATAAACCCACCAAAAATACTTGTAAACAAATACCGGGTATAAGGCAAGGGCTTATCTTTTCTATTTTGTGGTATTTGTGAAAGGAGTTATAAATAAACATTGTTGTGTGTTTGTGCTCCCTTTCTAAACTCCTCTTCCCTTTTGTTTCAATGAATTATGGATCGCCCTTTTCAGCGAATTTAAATTTGCGCGCCAAATAGTGGTGCCAAATACTTCTCGCCGAAGGGGTGGTAGGGTCGAAAATTCGCCTGGACTTCCCGGCTTGCGTATCTCTTTCGAAATGCCCAGAAACTAAGCAAAGGGATCTTTATCCTCGAATTTTTAAATACGGCGATTGTGGAAGTGGTGATTGAGCATTACATAACACAACTATCTATAAACAAACAGAGTTATGTAATCCACGCACTTCTGAATTCCGCGTCATAATTTATATGAATCAGAATAGTCACGCGTCACACTCTCCTTCACATGTATTGGGAGAATTCAGCTTCAAATTAATATTTGGTCGAAACTTTCCTTTAGTTACTAAAGTTACATCCCCATGGACGAGAAAGAGATTTACTTTGGCTTTGCCTCAAATTTGAGCAAGAGAAAAATGAAAGAACGCGGCGCGAAATTTCTCTCGCGTGAAAGCGCTGTGCTGCGAGAATTTCGTCTTGAATTCAGCACGAACTGGAAAGATGACGGCTATGGTTATGCGAATATCGTTTCAGACGAAGGCTCTGTAGTTCATGGAGCCCTCTACACTTGTAAGAAAGGAAGCATGGCTAATATAGATACTGAACATATCGACGAAAATAACAGATTTTGCCGAGTCACTGTTCAAGTCGAAAAGAAAAATGGCGAGGTGGTGCAAGCTACAGCATACCAAGCGAACGAAGAATTTGTTAACAAGGAGCTTAAGCCGAGTGAGGTTTATTTAAGCGAAATTCTGGAAGGAGAAGATATAATTCCTGAAGATTATGCCGAGTATATACGAAGCTTTACGGGTGGAAAGTGAAGGACGGATAATATGACTTCGAACCGTGACCAAATATAATATGCAAATTAGCAATTAAAAAGATGGCTTCATTTCCTTGTTGAAGCAATCTAGAAAAGTTGCGATGCGATCTCCGATTTGCTGATTTAAAAGTTGCAACAAAAAAAAAAAAAACCCGTTAACCCGGGTAAATTTGAAAACGCATCTTTTTTTCTCCGGATAGGCAACCGTCCACACTGAAACGGCGTTTTCGGTCACCGAAAACGGTACTTTTCAAAAACGCTCTCCAAAGTGGGTAAATTTAAAAACGCCGGCTAGGTGGTGAAGTGTGGACAGCGAAGTCCGGACTTTTTGAAAACCGGCTGACGTCAAATAGTCATGTGATCACTGTGCATGCGCTGTCACTGCGTGCGATTAAACGTTATACACCATTTTCAAATTTACCCGGGTTAATGTGGACAGGGCCTTAGTGTGTGGTAACTTTACAACAAAATCATCCTTGAAATACACAGTTTTATTGGAAAACAAAGCATTTACAAGCAAGTAATTTATATCATTAACCAATATGGCTGAAATGGGTCAAGAACAGTTTTCTAATTAAATTACAATAAATTGTAATTACGTAAATCGAAATTATGGAGAAATAAGGCCATTTGTGGTCTTTCAAGTTGGTGAGGACTGCACATTTTGTTGTGCGTAATACACTTTTTACAAGGAGTCACTCCTTTGTTATTATTTGTAAGATGTTATTTACCATTATTTTTGGTGTTCTTTTTGCTTCTTTGGTTTCTCTTGTTGTTGTTGTTGTTGTTGTTATAATTTAGAGTTTCAGTAGCTGCAAATACAACAGGGCTAAATAGGCGGCAGTCGTTGCTTCCAGCCAATCGAAGCCAGCTAAATAAAAGCTCATGGATACACGTCTTGAATTTCAATATTGGCAAAAATACTGAGCAATCCTCCATTATCAATTGAAATTTTAATTAGACTTAATAGCTTTCCACACAAGGAACTTCTCTCACTGTCGCGTCCTCAATGGCACATAGTTCAATAAACTTGAGATTTGCTTGTCCAATACACGACGTCAGCTGACCGTAGTAGCCTGGGTCGAGTCCATCACCAGCTCAGTTACCAGCCTCCTCAAAGCCACTGCGCGACTTGACTGTGTTAATGCGGCACCCTTAACCCTCATAGTATAGTTCTCAGTGGCGCATAGTTCAATAAACCTGAGATGCGCATGTCCAATACAAGACGGCAGTTGACCGTAGTAGCCTGGGTCGAATCCATCACCAGCTTAGTTACCAGCCTCCTCAAAGCCGCTGCGCGACTTGACTGTGTTAATGCGGCACCCTTAACCCTTATTGCTGTATACATGTAATTACGCGTTCAAGCTGCTGTAATGTTCCCCAGCTGCTACCTTATCTCGCCATACTCCGTGACGCCGTGACTGGGAGGCCCAAGTCTATAAACACCAAC
Source organism: Oculina patagonica (assembly GCF_052425735.1). Classification (NCBI taxonomy): domain Eukaryota; kingdom Metazoa; phylum Cnidaria; class Anthozoa; order Scleractinia; family Oculinidae; genus Oculina; species Oculina patagonica. The sequence continues at coordinate 21,051,906 of NC_135767.1, forward strand.
ACTTTGGTCTTTGGATGCAGTTACTAGAACTAACACGCTGTCAAGGAAAAACAGTATACAGGAAAATGGACCGGTCACCTTTAGCCTGCAGAACAGGCGGTTTATTTTGCGGGTCGAAGCGCGAAGTGCGAGTTTTTATTTTGCGGATCGCGTGGGGGCAAGCGCGAAGTTTATTTTTCCCTCGCGCTCCGCGCTCAATAACCCCGCAAAAAATAAACCGCCTGTTCTGCAGGCTAGTCACTTTGCACGCTCAAGCGGGGTATATGGCGACAAAGATGAGCGAGATGAGCGCTGCCTGGGTACAATGATCAGGCGTTCGCTACGCTCTTACCTTAAGGTTTTGATTGTAAGCTGCTACTAATTTTAGCGATTTTAGCGAGTTGGGCAAAAATCACTAAATCGAGTGCTCGCTAAAATTTTTTCCCAGTCAAATTTAATACTCTTTATATTTAAGTACCCCCCCACCTCAAAGGGAAACAAAATTAAGCTTAGTTGACCTGAATTTTTTTTGCTCGTTACTGTTTTTTTGGCGATGTAAATGTTCGTTCAATTTAAAGCGAGTTTGTTCTTTTACTGAACATTAATTTTATTTCCATCTTAGCTTTATGTTTATTAAAAACTGGTTTACACAATAACACTAACTTTTTAAACTTTTCGGAAAATCGCTAAATTAAATGATCGCTAAATCTTACTTTGAAAATATCGCTAAAATTAGTAGCCGCTAAAAATAGTATCCTTAAGGCAATTATCGATTTCTCTTTCGCCGTGTGCCCGCAGGCAAGTGCGCGAAAAATCTAAAACCGGGCATGAAACAAACTTGAAGACTACACGTATCTCCACAGAGCTACGTCAAAAGTATGGAATTATTCATTAAACTTTCTTCTCATGTTTTCGCAGAGCTAGGGAGAAACTCGTGAAAGATTAGAAATCAAATACGAAAATACAACTTTTATATTTTTTTCTAAACCATTCTCTGGCCATTTAAGACATTCACTGAAATTGCTATCATGGATCAGGAGTTATGAAATTCCCATGGTAAGGATACATTCATCATAAGGAGAGATATCAATGTCTTCCACATCATCTGAATGGCAAAACAAATTCTCCACAAACTCGTGGTGATCAGGAAATCGTCTGTATCTACAAAAAAAAAAAACAAGCATCTATTTTAAAGCACTTTTTTTGCCTTTTTACTTAACAGCAGTTCAGGGGGAAAACAACCTTGGGGGAGGGAGGGGGGGGGGTCAACCTTGATTTTGGCTCATTTGCGCTCTTAAGTTCCAATTCATTGCACCATCGAGTGATTGACAAGGAAAGACTCCTTTCGATTCAATTTGGTTTTTAGAGCAATTTTGTCAAAAAGAAATTCGCGCTTGCTTCGGTTTTGCATTACTACGCTTAATGATTGGTTTAGAACAGGGCGGGAGAAGCCTTCTCTCGCCCTGGTTTAGAAAACTCACCCCACTTTTTCAACCAATCAGAAGAAAAATCAAAACCACTCACACACGTTTTCCCGCGCCACATGCCAAGCACATGTATTTGCTTCAAATTTTGATTGGTTCACTGGATTGTCTGTGTCCTTTGTGATTGGTTACTTTGGTTTTCGTTTTACAGCAATCAATCAAAATCCATCTTATGACAATCATCTGAAAGCCTCTATGTAACCCGTTCAAGAAAATGAGTTTACAAAAGGGTAAAACCAATCAGGGAAAAACGGTCACAAGACCTTTACAGATGGCAAAATAAGCCCTTACTTTCGAATCACTCCTCTGTCACAAGCAGTAAAGAGTGTACTTCCATTAGACGTGTACCTGCGACAAAATATAAATGAAAAATCAATCCCAAAAGTTAACTCCTTTAAATATTTGGTTAGCTCTATGAAACACTGAACTAGGAGTATTGCTAATCCCCCTGCATATACGCTTCCAAGGCTACCACAGCCCTAAGTACTTTTGTCAGGTTTCCATGAACAATTTGCTGGAACCCATTTATACACCTGGGTGGAGAGAGGCACTGTGAGAGTAAAGTGTCTTGCCCAAGAACACAACACAGTGACCCTTTAATTTTAATTAATTTAATTTTTTGCTTGCTTAGGGCAATTGTATGTAGTTGACATGCCTGGGCCCTTGCTCATTGGCCCAGTGAGCAGGAAAAGTTACTTCAGGCCCAGCACAGAATCTACTTGTCCTGGACAACAGGACAGCCGGGGAGCACTTGGATTAAGGTAAAAATTTAGCAAATTGTGCTGTTCATACTTGATTTTCCATAATGGATCTTTGCCATGTTCTTGCATTCGCTCTTGTACACCAACTTCCGGGACAAAACTTGTCAGAAACTCACCACCAAACATAATGAGACCTAAAGAAAAAGTGGAACCTAGATTATGTTTTGAACAATTTTATTTTACATGCAGCTTGGGTGTGTGTGAATGAAACTGTGCTTGTAGCAGTGCCACTTTACTTCCTAGGGAAAGGTCCCGGGGGGGGGGGGGGGGGGAGGGGTTCATCAATCCAAGGCAGCACTTATCTGAATGGGGGACACTTACAAACAGTAAGTTACTAGCCTGGGGGGGGGGGGGTACTCGAAAAAGTTTTGTACGGGGAGGCTCCGCCCAAAGATTCAACCCCTTACCCTTTTATATACCATTTTGAAAGGAAAGGTACCCCTTTTGTATACCTTTTATTGCAAAAAGGCACCCCTTTCATATACCTACATGACATCACATTTACCTAAAACGGGATGTTTTCTTGTCATTTTTATGAAGCGCTTAATAAATTAAGACGATACAGCCAAAAGTTGCGTCTGCTCGAAATATTTAATGTAAAGGCCTTTTAAAATATCATTATGACAGATTTCCCTACCCTTTCATATACCTAAACCTGTGAAATCCCTACCCTTTTATATACCTGGAGCCTGAAAAAGGTACCCCTTTCAGGCGGAGCCTCCCCGTCCCCCCCTCCCCCCGGGGGGGGGGAAGGGGTTCATCAATCCAAGGCAGCACTTATCTGAATGGGGGACACTTGTAACAAACAGTAAGTTACTAGTAACCAAGGAATTATAGTACTTACTATAGAATCCATCATCAGCCATAGAACCAAAAGGCTCAGGAGTAGGGGCGGCAGTGTTCAGCATGGATCCAATCTCTGTGCTTTGTAAAGTACGTCCATCAACTGTGGATACCTGAAGCAGTGTTTAAAATGGAATGAATAAGATCCATTCTCAATGACGTAACTGGATGCCAATTTTAACATAAAATAATTACTAATAACATTATCTCAGGGTCCTAGGCAGGGAAGGGGGTGCGATGGGTATGTCCGCACCCACCCATAGGCCACAAAGTCGAACAAAGGTCTGCCTAATCAGGGAGTGAAGGTAAAATGATTCTCAGAATACAGGAAATGTGGACTCAAACAATTTTTATTTTTAAAATTTCCCAGGGGAGAATACTCCTGGATCCCCCAAGACACTCACGCTTCGGGCACTCGCACCCACCCATGCAAGATCCTGCCTACGGCCCTGTATTTAGTTTTTGCTACATGGGCACCCACAATGGGAGCTAAATCAGGGCTCGAGACTAACGGTAGCCAACTAGTCAAAGGCTAAAATGCAGTTGTGGCTAGTAGGTTTTGGCCTTTCACTAGCCAAAATGGCTAGTGAAAAAATCAGGCATTAGTGGCAAGGAACCGCATTTATTAAAATCGTCTCTTGGAGAATTTAAGTAACAAGTAAACTGTTGACATTATAGAATGTGAAGCTTTAAACAATCTAGTTGACAAAAACGCATGTACATGTACAATTTTTATAGTGAAGAACAAAGCCCAATTTTGTAAGAAAACACAAAAAACATGAAGATTTAAGGAACATTTTACAGCTCAAGGTTTAAACATTATCGCTCATTGTTTTCACCCTCCCCCCCCCCTTAAAAGAAGAACTATGCTTAAAAATTGTGGCTAGTAGAAAATAAGTTTTGGCTAGTGAAATCAAAGCTGTCACTAGCGACTTGGCTAGTTAGCAAAAAAGTTAGTCTCGAGCCCTGTAAATAAAAAAGGCGTCTGTTTGTCTGGGACATGTAAAGATATTATAGCTAGGGAATTAACTTTTAATGCTTATTTGCCAAATAGACAAGGGCCCAATCAAGTCATATGTCAACTAAATTTAATTCTTTTTGTGCTGGTGAGTCAAATCCTAGACATCACTTGAGTGGGGAACAAATGAATATACAACTGTCAACTTAGCCTGTGCATTGTTAATAAAATGTTTGTATAATTTTTGTACCTTTGCTGTGCCATCAATTGCAACTGATAACAGCGCATTCTGGCCTTTGCACCAAGGCCAGCTTTCGTGAAGAAACATCACATCACGAATGACATTATTATGCAACTAAAAAAAATGGAAACTTCTTAGTAAGAAACACACATAACTTAACAAATATAAACAAGGAGGAATTAAGCTAAGCAAAGAAAGTAAGCTTGCAGATAGACAAGTGCGCTGAGTTTCTAGGTGCCACTGGTACATAGTAAATGGGCTTAAAAAAAGTCTGAGTTTAGGCCTACTGGCACATAATACCAGAGCTTGTCATGGTTTTGTAGCATTAACTGACTAGGACTATTTCTCCCCCTTCCCCACCCACCAGATAGGATGCAAGTCCATCACAGGGCTACCCCCAGCATTACATTTAATGGTACCCAAAAATTTTATACATTGTACTTCTGTACATTTTCAGAAAAGTGTGCGTTGCCCAAAACACAAAACGGTGACCCCGGCTAGGGCTTGAACCCAGGCTGTCCTATCTAGAGTCCAGCATGCTAACCATTAGGCCACTACACCTCCTATACACAGTAAACAGGCTACAGAAAAAAACAACAACAACTGACAGCAAATTCAGGGGGGGAGCAACGATACACATAGATATACATCTACAACTAACATTACTACTAACAATTACTACTCAGCTGGTAAATAACTTACATCATAAATGAAATCCATAGGAAGGGGCATTCTTAGGTCGAACATGGACAGACCTCGTCCATTTACACAACAGCAAGTTGCGATGTTAGGGCCAGTCTGGGAATCTACTGCCAATCCTGTCCTATCTGGGCCATTGTAGACACCTAGGGGATACCAAAATGTTATGACTGACTGAAATCATTAAAACCATATGGTTTCAGGAAAGAAACTCACACGAACAAGTATCTCGATTTCGCCTCTCACAACCCAATGCAGCACAAAGAGGCCAGGGTCAAAGCACTCCTGCATAGGGCCAACTTGCTACCGTCACACCCTGAACTGAGGACCAATGAACAAGATCAAGTCCCGCATGATCTTAAAGCAAATGGGTACTCTGACATCCTGTTTAAGAAATGCATCAGGGACAGAGCAAAGGAGAGGCCAACGCAAGAAAGACCATAATAGGACTTGCAGTCCTGCCGTACGTAAGGGGTTCATCGGATCGAGTGGGGGGGCTGTGGGGGGGGGTACTCCATGTAATGGCCTATACGGGGAGGCTCCACCCGAAAGGGGTACCTTTTTCAGGCTTCAGGTATATAAAAGGGTAGGGATTTCACAAGTTTTGGTATATGAAAGGGTATGAATCGAACAGATGCACTTTACGACTGTATTATTTTAATTTATTAAGCGCTGCATGAAAATGATGAGAAAACGTCCTGTTCTAAGTCTATGCCATGTCTTTTAGGTATATGACAGGGGTACCTTTTTCCAGTAAAAGTTATACGAAAGGGATACAATTTCTGTCAAAATGGTATATAAAAGGGTAAGGGGTAAAAGCTTGGGGCGGAGCCTCCCCGTATAAAACTTTTTTTAGTGCCCCCCCCCCCCCCCCCCCGGGCATTCAAACTTGTAAGAACATTAGGCCACGTGTTCAGAAAGCCGAAGGATAGACCAGCGGTTAACTGAATAGCAGGAATTGTTTACAAAGTGAAGTGCCACTGCAACTGCTCTTTTACGTACATCGAGGAAAGCAAGCGCTCATGGTCCTCGCGCGGAGCCAAACACGATCCAGGCCGCGCGAGCAACAGCGAATCAGCAATTAAACAGCATGCTGAGTCAACGGAACATAACATCCATCCAAAGGACACCCAGATCCTCGAGCGTCGTGTAAGCAATTACAGCAAGAGGCTTTTCTTGGAGTCGTGGCACTCCACTTTGGACAGCGACGCTATCAACGAACGCAAAGCTTTTCCTCGTGCTTATGTGCCGTTAATTCAAAATTAAAATGTCACACTAACGCACGGATTGGTAGCGCAAGCACCAACAAACTTTCACTTCCTCTGATGAAGGTGAACAGATGTCATCGAAAATTTAGACAGAAAAGAAAAAACAGATCGGCTTAAAAAACCTTCTTTAAAAGAAATCATTAAGGTATAAGAACTGCTATAAGGTCAAAAATAAACCATACCTAAAAACTCGCTCTTTTCAAAGATATTAATAAAGTTAACACAAATACAAGAGATGGGGGCTTCTTTTAGCTTAGAAGTGGAGAGAAAAAAAGGCGAAAGTTGGTTGCTATAAGCGCCATTTTGCGATGTTAATGATTAGCGCTCTGCCATCCGAGTCGACATGACCTCGCGTTGACAGCAATATTACATGAATCGGCTTCACAACATGCGATCGTATCTACGCAGTTCGAGCGAAATTTTAGTAAAAGACGGCAAAATTCTTTCGTATTTCATCTTCAAATATAATTCGAAAGCATCGACTAAATCTATGCCTCTTTTTAAGCCTTCTAAAGCTCACAAAGAAGCTGTCTTGATATCCGACCCTCGCAGAGCCCAGAGAAGACGCAGCATGAGTTCCGTAACGCAATTGCGAAATTTGGCGTTGCTATGTGTATCATATTTGTTTACGCTGCCATGTTTTCTCCGACAGTAATCGGAAAAATCCGTATTTTTTCGTGCTTGTTCGTGTAGCAACTGAACAATGCGGCCTTAAACACAATGAACAGCGGTCTACCTCTGAGAATTCAATATGGCGTCGAAAAAAACAGAGCGTCGAACGCACATTTCGCTGCCTACATTCGCTAATTTCGCCGCTGTAACAGACCGCCTCGAAAGGTACTTGCAATTTAAAGGTGTAGAATTGTCAGATCTCGGTGAAATTTGCACTGTTTATTTGTGTAATGTTGAGGAAACTGTGTGTGAATACCCGGAGCGGCCCAGACATTTTTCACAAAATTATGGCTGTTCAAAGTTGAGGCACACATAAAAATAACTAGAATGCTCTATCTCCAGAAGTAAATGCTGGCATACTCCGGGTATTTGTAGGTAATTAAACGTTTCTATCATAAATCGGCTCCAGTTGAAATTATCTCTGTATCTTTTAAAGGAAAGCCGTAAATCGGCAATCTTTAATTTTATGAGCCTGCGATTTAACCGCGAATTCACACCTAAGGTGTGAAAATTGACACCTCGTATATCATTTTCCTGAATGTCCAGGTCTTGTTTAATAAGCCTGTGTAACTTTTATTTTGAGAAATGATTTAATGTTTGAGTTATTAATTTTCAAATTGGACATGTTTTGAGCAGTTCTACTACCTTAAATGAAGCTTCTTTCCGTGTTGTTGTATGTTAAGTACACCATTGTCTCCAAAAGTTATACCGTAAAATTCCGGTTATAAGCCCCCCCGCTTATAAGCCCCCCCCCAGTTACAGGCCCATCAACCTGGAAAGAAAAAAATACATCCGGTTATAAGCCCCCCCCCCCCCCCACCCGATATAAGCCCCCCTCTACCAGATGACAGTACTGAACAGGGCTAAATGTTGCTTTTTTGTGCGTTTTTAACTTAAAAACGTATTTCGATCAACACTCCTGAGGCTCGTTTCGAAACGTTTTTTTCCTTCCGCTTATAAGCCCTCCCGAATATAAGCCCCTCCGTTTATAAGCCCACCCAAAAACCCTTACGAAGTTGTATAAGCCCGGGGCTTATAACCGGAATTCTACGGTATAGAATTGAAGACAAAGGTCAGAGGTGGGCTAATGATTACAAGCTTTTCTTGCATTCTAATCCTCATGAAAATAATGTGGCATTCAGAGGGAAGCACTCTGGATTGCATGCTCTTGAACAGCTTATTGTGCAGTTCCAGGAGATTTCCATGTACCAACACCTCAAGGAAGAACATTGGAAATTTAGAGGGAGTGGGGGGATCTCAAAAGCCATATTTTAAAAGAAAAGTATGGGGCTTAAGTGGAATTTTTAGAGGTGTGGGGTGATTCAAACCAAAACACCTTCCATGGGAGGGGTATGGGTATTTTCTGGAACAAAACATTTTAATAACATGACATTGACTGACTTTATTTCACTTACAGTTATCATAAGATACTACTTGCTCTCCTGTTTCTACATCCATAACAATCAATCTTCTAGCATTTGTTGATGCCAAAATCTGAAAGGAGAAAACCATTCACATGTAGTTGCATAAAAATTATGCCCTGTTGAAGTTCTACACAAGCTCACAGTTTTCCTAGTAATTGGTAGCCCCAGGGGGGTACTTGCAGTATACATGACGGGGAGGTCCGACATATTTTTTTTGGGTTGAAAATTTACACCCTCTGTATTTTTTTGGGTCAAGAGATCTGTCATGTATTTTTTTAGGTCTCAAAGTCTGTTCAAGTGAATAAATCAGTAACGAGGTGCTAGGTCTTGTACTTTTTGAGGTAAAAAAAAAAATTTGATGCCAGGTATTTTTTTGGGTGTAAAATTTCAGGCTCATGTTTTTTTTGGGTTCCCAATATGAAGCTCCGTCGGACCCCCCAGTCATGTATACTGCAAGTACCCCCCCCTGGGTTGGTAGCACAGTACAGTGGAACCTCGATAAAATGAAGGACCAAGGAACTGGCAAAATATGTTCCGCTATAATGACAGACACCCTATTCTAGACCAAAGCTCTTTGATTTGTATACCCTATCCCACACTAAACTGCTTGAAAACAATGCCCTTCACAGTGGTACATACCTATATAGCCCTTATATGGGAGCTCCCCCACCCCCGGGGTTATTGAGGTTATCTTCCATATAAAAAAACTGAGGTCTTTGTCAAATCAGGTTTCCATTCCAGTGGCGAATCCAGACCTACATGTATAGATAAGTGGGAGCCCTGATCATCCAGACCCTGGTAAAGGGGAAGGCGTGCTCTCGGCTCTACAGGCCTCTATTTGGCCTAAAAATAAGGTTGGGGCCTAGGAACCCCAGGCCCATCCCACAGATCTGCCACTGCACTTTACATTTGGACAACCCCTTTGTAAGGCCATTATTGCATTCAAGATGGCAGGCAAACACATAGAATGTGTTAAAAACAACCATTGACGCAAAATACAATCCCCGGGGGGCACTCCCCTATATGGCCTATACAGGGACATGCCGCTGGATAGGGTATGGTTTTTTACTCCGCCGGCCCTGGACAGGGTATATAATTTCAAGCTCCTCTGTCCTAAACAGGGTCTGAAGCTGTCCTAGACAGGGTATGGATGCAAGACTGTCGTCCATGTATTTATATTGTTTTCGCTTTTGCTTCAATAAAAAGCATTATTTAATTTGGTGGGATCGGTGTTTCGCATTTCAATGCGTCAAACATCGCGTACGGGACGCAATTACAATAAAGCGTAAATGATTGTTGATGTTCTCCTTTGTCCTAAATAGGGTCTCCAAATAGGGTGTATTGTCCTACACAGGGTAGATATTTTAAGTTTTTATTGTCCTAAACAGGGTCAGGGTTTCAAACCCCCAGCGGAACCCCTATACCTAAACTTAAGTACCCACCCCGGGATACAATCACTGTTTCAGATTCAGAGGGAATATACCTTCCGTCCATCACTTGTAAATCTTACAGCCTTTATATTCCTTGCCAGGCTCAGTGTTGTAATCTGTTGTTCACAGTGAAAACAAAAAACAAAAATGCAATTACAGTGTATTATGATTAAAATGGTATTCAGTAGAAAAACTGTACTTATCACTTACTTCTACAGAAATATACTGAGAAATTCTGAAAATAAAAGGCAAGAAAATTCTTTTGTTCAAAAGGGTTTTCTAACTGGCTGTCAATTATTTTCTTTTTCGAGGGGGTTTTCAGCTGGGTGACAATGTTTGTTAGTTTGCTCTATTCAGTTGTTTGTTACGGTGGTTAGGGTGGCACCATATTTAAATATTTTAGTCCCCCACCATTGCACTTTAAAACTAAAATGAATTAAATTAAAAAAAAAAAACTTCTATGGTCAAATTTTAACCAGCGTATAAACTGGTTGATGTGTTGTGTTTACTAGAAGTACATATATGTACCTTTGGGGATATCTTAATGTTTATTTTAATGTTAAACGAATGCCCTCTAAATTATACCCATGAGTAACAATTAAAAATCTATTTTCTCACTTTGAAGTACCATATTGATGAATGGACTGCAGTCTACAGACAATGATTCAAACAATTTAAGTCTTAAATATAAATAAAAAAATAATATGAGCTTCAGTCTTCACTTACGGGATAACTGCCCAAAAGATGACATTTCTTTGCGCTGTAGACGTTAACTTTCCCATCATAAGCACCGGAGCAGAACAAGTATCGATCCTGAAGGCCGAAAATTATTCAAATATGATCTGCTTTGCATGTACTCATTCACAACAAAAGAATAGAATGAGTGGAACTAAAACTTGGAAAACAAGTAGTCCAGTATTTATAGAGTTTGAATCTTACCACAGGCGAAAATGCGACTCCACGTACATATCCTTGGTGAAATTTTAAAAATTCTACTTTCGGAGTTAAATCCATAATCAAAGATTAGAGGAAAACATTCAAGTGATCAAAGACTCGGCCTTCGCCATGGATATAAATTGTTGTTGTTTTGTTCACCCGCGCTCTCATCGACTTTTTGTACCTTTTCACACAAAAGAATGAATTGAAAATGATATCTACAGGAGTGATTTTGTACCATGCGTCATGTCTTCAACACGATAGCCTCCAGGAAGTCGTAATATATTTGCTTTCATCGGCAAAACATGTCTTGAACTCAGCAAATTTGTGCAAAACTTTCTGTGGGAGCTGGACCCAGGTAAACCTCGTTTGCAATATTGACCAAATTTGGAAACGCGATTGTCACGCACTGGTGCGTTACTTTGTTTAAAGTCACGCGAAAATCAAATACAGTAAATCTGATGTTTATGACCCAATGCTTATGAAAAATTGTAAAATATTGCAGTTGGCCTAAATTAGGATAGCAAAATTTGCTAAGAAAATAATTTTAAATTATGGTGGTCAACATCCTCTTTTTTTAAAAAGCAGAGATTTTGCAAAATAAACTTACTACCCTCTCCTTGGGATTCCCCACCAGACCCATGACGTACTGATGGCATTTTCTCGCATTGCAAGTCGCGTGACGGTCGCGCGTGATTCCAGTCCCGTGGTTCACGAGTTTTCATTCAGAAAAACATGGACTTTTGGCTTCGGAATCTTTGTGTCTTTCTCTTCCTTGCGTTCAGTGTAATTATTAGCTCAGGTGAGTATCAATATTTCACGTTTTTTTACCGTAAATATGGCGATTATTTGAGTAAGTGTGGATCGCGCCGAAAATATGCGGCAGTAACTTTCAGCTGGCCGGCAGCAGCTTGTGTTCGAGCGCTGAGCCAGAAACTTCTTCAAACACTTTTTTAACATGCATAAGTTGATAACCATGTGTGATTTACAGCTATTTATGCAAAGTTTAGATCCTTTCACTTTGGTGTTCTTTCATTATTTCGCTTTAACGTTATGTCGTAAAGTTATGCGAGCTTCCGGTGAATATATTTTTGTTTTGTTTACTGTGCATGGTTGTACTTGGTACGGAGCAGTACTTGCTTGCCGGAAACTGTAACCGTGAAATAGAGTCATTGTTAAAAGTAATTAGATCTATTGTAAGATTATATGTATTGGCTCGAGGCATTTGTTGTAGAACGTTATTTTGGAATGTACAGCACCGCCCACAGTTTATTGAATGAGACTAAATCCGTAAGCTAAATATCATACTGTAGAATATCATCTCCCTGGAACTTATTTGCATTTTGTCGAATAACAATGCTGCCTGTATATTGATTCATGCCTGGTTCTTCAAAGAGTTCTGACATTAAATGCTGTTGTTTGAGCCTTCCATTCAACAAGATGAGGCCCTGCCAAGGGGATCCCACATCGCTTGTCTGAATTAAGCTTAAAAATGTCCCGTGTCGCTGTTTTATCGCGCTTCCCGTTGCTGTCGGTAGTTGAATTAAAGAAAAACTCCTTGTCCTTATGGGAATTCAATCTTTTCCAAAATGGTTGTCGTTTGTTGCGATTTTATTTTATGTGCTATTGCTACTTTTTTGGTCGTGGCGCTTGTCGGAATTTACCCTGGCAGGGTCTCTGAGATTCTAGTCCATCACAGATCAACTCCAGCATTTTGGCATGCTCGTTACCGGTAGTACTCATATTGTGGTGGTGGGAGGTGCGGTGGCCTAATGGTTAGTGCGCTGGACTTAGATTGAGTGATCTGGGTTCAAGCCCTGGCCAGGGTCATGGATTGTGTTCAAAGGAAAGGCACTTTACTCTCACATGTACAGTGCCTCTTCCACCCAGGTGTATCAGTGGGTTCTGGTGATTGCAATGCTCATGGTTTTCATGGGATGGAAAGGTTCCTGAATGGGGGTATAAATCCATTTTCTCAGCTCAAATTTTTTTCCAAATCCCATTTCCCAGCCTGTGATTCCCTTTCCCAGTAACCAAATCCCAGTCCCAGTGACCCAAAGTCCCATTTTTTCAGTGAAAATTTACCCAATCGTAGTTACTATTTTACCCCTGGATGGACAAGCATCCCATCCAGGGAGGAGTAGAAATACTCCTAGTCACTTAATTAATGCTACGAAAACTGGGATAAGCTCCAGCTTATCCCAGCACTAGGCATGACCACAGACTTTGACCATAAGAGCCATTCTTTTGAAATATATTTTTACACTCGCATTCAGTGTTGCGTCCATAGCTAACATTCTACATCCATCTGCTGACATCATCTTTCGACGGCATCTTTCGATGTGCTGTTTGAATTAAGCCAATCCAAACTGATGTATACTGTTGTTGGTTTCATGTAACTGAGCCCACAAGGTCAAAAGGTCATGCTAGTGGGCTGTGATTGGAGGATTTCGTTCTGTGTTCTTTGTATAGCACGTCGAAAGATGGATGTTGACAAAAAGCTGATATGCACGTACCGGTAATACTGAAAGTGGGTGTAATTCTCACCTCTTAATTCATTTTTATAGTGTCCACCTTACAACTCAGCGACTGTACAGAGTTTAAAGTAATTCCGCCAGACCAGTATGATAGGAATCCCAGCTCTGCTGACGATATAACCAAGAGACCTTTGGGATATATGTATGCAAATGTGTTATACCCTGGTGTGCAATCCGAGATAAAGAACCCATGTGTATATGTGAAAAATTTGACGTCAAGAGATATAGAAGTCATGGTAAGTCATGTCAGCTCCTGGAGGGTGGGGTGGGGGGGGGGGGGAGGAGGGACTCGCATATGAAGTGATGGGGATGCTCGTCATCTCGCTTAGGGGTGTAGATGTAAATTTCGGATTTTTGGTCTTGCTTAGGGTGTTCCAGGCAAAACGCCAAATGAATCTTTTTAACCATAATGGTCTTGTTTAGGGTTACACACGAAGAAATATACAAACATAAATTCTATGCGTAGTTTTTTGGTATCTTTAGGGGTCAAGAAAAGCTTGAGCCACACCCAGATTGGTCTCTTTTAGGGGTTCTTTACAAAATTCCGACGAGCATCCCCGTCCATTTCATATAGGAGTCCCCCCCGGGCGTCAGCTGTATACCACTTGCAGTCCATTTAACCTGACTAATTAGTAACAAATTATGTGAGAAAGTTGTAATTTTTGTAGCCATGCTGTGCAGGGGCGGATCCAGGATTTCGAGAAAGAGGGTTCCAACAAATGGACCGCCGAAGGCGGGCCCATCTGGGGGGGTCCAGGGGCATGCTTCCCCGGGAAATTTTGAAATTTAAGTCCTCGGAAATGCGATTTCCAGCGTTTTGAGGGATGATTGTGGACGGTTTAATACCTCAACAAACCATCTATTTTTAAAGCTATTTTATTAAACAAGGACTACGTTTAAGTCTTTACAATAATCAACTGACACCTACAAAATGAAACTAAAATCACTGTAATATATTTGTCCTCGCTATTTAATGTGTTCTAAAAAGTCACGCTTAAGATTCTTCAAAAATGGGATTAACGAGTAACATTCTACGAGGTTGTTGTTCGGCTTATTTCAGAACTATAGCATCGTATATAATCGACAGGCTTTTCATAATTACCGGTATGAATACTCATTAAAGTCAGGCTAAGGAGTCTCTCGGTTGTCATCGTGGTCTGAAGATAAGGCTTGACTAGTTTTAAAGTGCTGTTTGAGCGGAATTATAATGCAATTCGCAACAACAGGTGGATGTTCGGAAAGATTTCTGGATCACGAGCATGTAATCAATAAAGTTGTCATTTTGTTAACCTAAGGGAACATTTGAAAAATAACAAATTGAGTTTCTTCAAAGCTGTAAGGCAGGTTGAAGCGCGTCTGGTTTGTCTGTCTCTGATTTCCATTTTCTCATCCAACGATCATATTCAATGTCGAGAGTCTGTGGGCTTGGGAGATCTGACATATACATTTCGGAGACTACAGCAATGTCTACATTTGTGCCCGCATCAATGGAAGGAAGCGCTTATATAAAACAAATTTTAGACTGGCATTTTGTTTCGTTCACTTCTGTTTTTTCGTCAAAAACCGCCTGAGTTAGAATGTTTTTTCTTTCAGTTTAGGGGGTTCGACCGAACCACCCGAACCACCCCTGGATCCGCCCCAGCTGTGAGTATGAGACCCTCAAAAAAAGATCTGAGTCTCACTGGCCATTTGCATGCCAGATGGATTCTCTAACCACATGAGCTTCGCACCCAGGGGGTACTCCGGATTTCAAGTGACAGGGATGATGGAAGGATTTTTCTGTTTTTTTTTTTTTTTGGGGGGGGGGGGGGCAGGAAAATTTGGCAAGTATTTTTTTGCCCAGGTGGCTTGATTTTTAAAAGTAGAAATTTTTTGGGTATTAGGAACAATCTAAAGATTTGTGGTAGTGCCTTAATTGGCTGCATTGTTCTGCGAATAAAGTACAAATTAACATGTTTTTCCAATGTTGTTTTTTGTGTTATATAAGTTCCCCTTTTCGGAAATTTAAGGGTCAGGAAGTCGGCATGGGATTTTTGGGGGTAGTTAATTTTCGGTCTAAGGATTTTTTTGGGTTTGTAAATCCCGAGTACCCCGAGGCCTACCTGGGCTCAAGATATAGTACCAGCCTGCCTGCTTCTTACTTTGAATATTTTACTTTTTTGACAGATTCAGGCTCTTGTCCCTGGGACAGTTTGGTATGCACCATATGTTTTACAAAATTTGTAATTTGATGGCAAATGAAATAAACTGTACATATTAATATATAATTATAATAAAATTATAAACATTTTGTTTTGCTTCTGACTGCATGTAGTGTGAGAGATGACAGTAAACCTACCCCAAAGTCAAATTGTGCTCAGGTATGTGTATGAAAACAGCAAAGTTTGTAAGAATCAATATTTATAAGTAAAATTGTTGCAATTATAATCCATCCATCCATCCATCCATTATAATCTATTTTTTGCACGTGCGATTGGTCAGCAAACACGTCACGTGATGCAGCCAAAACTGGGGAACTGTACCCCCCCCCTCCCCCTAAGTAATGTTCCCCAGTTTATGAGCTTTGTGATTTGCATTTACACATTTAGTTTTCATGCCAATTAATTATAATTGAATAGAAATGAACATTTTGAACAGACCAGCATTTTGAGTGCTGACAGAATTACTTTGAATTTAAGAAGTTTATAAGAAAAGGCCTCCCAAAATAAGCAGCCTGGTGTAAAAATATTTGAAGGACAAAAAACACACTGTTCACTTCTTTGAACACCTATATCTGCAGACAAATATCAGTGCAATCATTTACAATGAGAGCTGGGTAGCAAAGGGCTTATGCGTAACACGTGAAAATGGCAAAATAAGACCGTGGCATGTGAAAATAGGGTAAAAATTATACTATGATACGTGAAAATAGCTAGAAAGGACACGTGACTTGTGAATTTTGCAATTTCAAGGTAGCGTGTTACGTGAATTTGGTGACAGTTTGTACCTCACTCACACTCACTCATCCTCTTCGCTCCTCTAACTGGAGCATAAGGCTACCCAGAAATGTCCGCCATCCTTCACAGTCTTTTGCTCGCTGTTCCACCTCATTCCAGCTAGTCCAGCTCAGGTCTTTATGCTCACCTTCCACAGTTCTTCTCCTCACTTTCTCCTACCTTCAGGGGTCCAGGTGAGAGCAAGTTCTCGGCAATTGTTGTCTTTTTCCCTCCTCAAGATATGACCTACCTGAAACGGGATAACAAACCCCCCTTTGCTACCCTTTACTGAGTTCTTCTCTTCATCCAGGAGAAAGAGGTAGCCCTTTCACCTATATAAGATACAAAGTCAATTGTATCAATATCTGTAGGTCACTCAGTTCTCGCACTCTTTTGCAGGGTGGCACACTAAGTGTAGGATGTTGGAACCCGACAACAGACACAGTGATGTTTGAGTTCTATTGTGATCCTGGAGCAGGCTGCGATGCTGATGTTCAGTTCTGGTACAGACTAACTCCAAGCCCTCCTGGAGCTGGTGAGTGCATAGTTGATTGTAAGTTGTTGGTTAAATTATAACGAGGCATGGAAAGGTAAACAGTCTGCATTTGGGCCTAGTGGCCCATCAGGCTAAAGCTTATCCTGTTTTCCATAGTATTAGGCAACTAGGAGTATTTCTACTCGCCCCTGGATAGGATGCTCAGGGCCGTACCTAGGATTTTTTGTCTGCATGTGCAAACTCCGCACTTCAGGGGCAAACCTTTAGTTTTCTTAGTTTTTTAAGTTTAGTGTTTTTTTTTCTTTAGTTTTCTTAGTTTTTTAATTTCCTGGTGGGGGCAACTGCCCCCGCACCCCCCCCCCCCCCAGGCTGCTATGTATGGCCCTGATGCTGGTCCATCGCAGGGCTTCCCCAGCATTGAATTTGCGGGTACCTGTTTTATAATTATTACGTCTAGGTTGAGAGAAGCATTGTGAAAGCAATTGCTAGTAGTTCAAGTAGTGTTTTGTAAGCTGTATTTAGGTATTGTTAAAGACTGTTAGTAGTCTAAGTACTGTAAGTAGTGTTAACCGTGTACTGTTGCTATTGTACTGTAATCGCTGATTTTTTTCTGTATGTATTGTTGCATTTCAATAAAAAAAAAAAGTGAAAATAAAAAAATAAAAAAAATAAAAAAAAGAGTCAGAGTAAAGTGTCTTGCCCAAAGACACAACACAGTGACCGGCAGCACTCAAACCATTCTGGTCCCCACAGCTCTTTCGTTTCTGGGCTGGGCCTTGGCATGGGAAAATGCAGGGCTCTGGGGACACAGGTTTTTCTGTCCTAGATTCTAGGACTTCCGGTCTTCATGTATGCATTCATGAGGCCCTGCCAGGGTGGGTTCCCGTGTCGATTGTCTTAATTTGGTAGTTAAATTGAAGAAAAATTGCTTGTCTTTGTCCAAATTTAAGTTTTTTTTATAAGGGTTGTCGTTTGTCGCTATTTTATTTTATGTGCTGTCGCTACTTTTTGGGCCATGTCGCTTGTCGGAATTTACCCTGGCAGGGCCTCAGTCATGACATTTCAAAAGAATGTACGAGAGAGTCATTACGTTTTGACTTCCGTTTAGGAAGCCAATAAAAAAATTTGAATTATTTCAAAAATTCCTTTGTCCCCAGAGCCCTTCATTTTCTTGTGCCAAGCCGGCTAAGAGAAACGATGAGAATGCTTTCAAACTCAAAGCACACAATTCGGAGTCCAGGGCACTCTAACCATTTAAGGCACCACACCTCCCCAGGAAAGAGGCGTGGTGGTCTAATATACCTACTGTATGTAAATGACAACCATTCTATTTTGTTGTAGATGTGGATGACTGGTGCAATGCTCGTAGCAGCGAGTTTCCACAAGATTTAATAACTGCCCCTCCACCAGTAAATAACAAACCAACTGTTAAAAGTGAAGCATCTGGCATTGTATCCTGGAGCATTCTTTTTGCACTTGTTCTTTTTCTTGTTCACTTTGTAACGCTTTAGCAGATCAAATGGGAATAATATTGTAAATTGCCACACTTGCCTATGTATTTCCCTCAATTAATTAAGTGCCCACCTTGTGAGAACAAATGGGTAAAGTCAAATGCAAAACTATGTACTCCCCAGGGGGGTACTCCGGCTTGTAATGACAGGGATGATCAAAGGATTTTTTTGGGTTTGAAATTTTTGATTCCGGTTATTTTTGGGTTGGAAAATTTGGCAAGTATTTTTTTGGGTGACTTGATTTAGATAGAGGATTTTTTTGGGTATTAAAAACGAACTAAAGGGCCTTGGCACAGCCTTGGCGTATTAATGGTATCATGAATAAACAAAACAAGCGTTCTTTGTGTTATGTTATTGCCCCTCCTGGCAATTTAGGGATAATTTGACAAGAGATTTTTTTGGGGGTTATTTTTGGTCCAGGGATTTTTTTGGGTAATGTTAGAAGACTTAGGAATTCTTTTGTGTCCTGAGTTTTGTCTCCATTCGGTCACCCCATCATTTACAAGCCAGAGTACCCCCCCCCCCCCTGGGATGTACTCCAGCTTCAGCATTTAAAGGAGCTACGTCACAGACAACACATTTTTGAAAAAACAATTGACCAGCTATCATCCGAACATGGCAAAATGAGAGTACACAAGCTTAAACTCTTGTCCACTCTCTTAAAATTTTGAACAGGCTCAAAACCTCATCATCACCATCGTTGTCGTTGATATAATCATCATTAGTTGACGAAAACTGATAAAAGCGTGGGAACGTTTTAAGGCAATTGATAGTGAGAGTTCAGCTCTTGGGTAGTCTTATTCTCAATTGGCCCACGCTGAATTAGATGATTGCATAAAGACTTTACAATTGATATGAGTTTGCTTGCTTAAAACACAGATGGATTTTAATCATTGTTTGTGTAGTCTACTGATAGGGTTGCCTACTAGAACAAGAGCACTATTATAATTACAGTAGAATATAATATTCTTAATCAAGTTGTCACCATGTAAATTGTTTTTAAATAAAAGAAGAGGTTTTCTAATTATCCAGAAAAAAAGCCTTTATGGAGTATGAAAAAATATGCCACGCTTTCACACCAAAAACTCCTCATTTTTTATTATTATTAGTAACTCAATAACAAACCACAGCAAAACGCCCACAATAAATATTATTTTGTCACTTCTTCTGGTTCCCCCATTCGGCTGGTTTAAATATGTGACTCCGGCATAAGGTTTGCAAATTCTGAAAATGAGACATAATGAAAGTAAAAATTAATGAAGAAAGTAAGTTAACTTGAAGTCCTTTTCCAAACTAAGCATGGCTCAACTGGCATAATTAAACGTGGCTTGCCGCTTGTGATATGTTCAGGTTAGTCTCCTTCGCAGGCCCGTTATATGGGTTGTCAGGCAATGCTCCTTCTTTGGGGGAGCGTTGCGTGACATCTCAAATAACGGCTGCCAAGAAGACTAAGCTCAGATCGGGGAATAAAATCAAAATCTCTTCACCCCGTGTCAGACGTACCTTCACGATTCAGCTTGCCGTCCTTGTCAGCATCTACTGTTGAAACGTAATTATTTGCAACAGTGAGGTCAACACCCACACCCAATCCATCTTTTAATTCTGCTGGTGTAATCAGGCCGTCTCTATTTGTGTCGATGCTGTCAAAGCGATCACCCTAAGCAGTATTTAAGAAGTCATTAAAAATGTGGTCGTTCGTCGTAGTTTGAAAGATAGATAGTTTGTTATTTTATTATTGTTTTTTGGACTCGTGTTGATTTCACTTTGAGTTGTTGATCGCAAAGATGAAAAGAAGGAGGAGAAGCAGGAAGAGGAGAAAGAAAATGAGAAGGAGGTAGTAGCAGAGGAAGAAAAGAAGGAGGAGGAAAGGAAGGGGAGGAGGAGGAGCATGTTGTAAAAGAGAAGGGGCCAGAGGAGGAGAAGGGGAAGAGGTGATGGTGGCGGTGGTGGTAGGCGATGTTCAGAAACAGGAGGAGAAGAGGGAGGAGCAGGTGGAGGTGGGGTGCAGGAGGAGAAAAAAGTATAAAAGGAGGAGGAGGTGTGGTAGTAGTAGCAGCAGCATTAGGAGGAGAGGAGGAAGGGAAGGAGCAGGAGCAGTAGTAGTAGTAGTAGTAGTAGGAGGAGTGGTGGTGGTGGAGGTGGCGAGATAGAGGAAAAAGAGGAGAAGGAGGAGGAGCATGTGGAGTAAGAAGAAGAGGAGGAGTAAGAAAAGGAGGAGTAAGAGCAGAAGAAGATAAAGGAGGAAAGTGTTTACAATACTTACGTCATTGGCACCCAGAACTCCTCTCGTGAGCAGCACAGTCATAGCCACCAGGGTAACGAATAACAGCTTTGAATTTGGCATATTCCTTCACCTTTGTTACTGTAACGTATTCTGTGCTGAACGTATAATGGAAACTTAGAATGAGTGTAAAAATGATAAAAAAGAGACATATGGTAATTGGGATGTTGCAAGAGATCCCTCTAACGAGGGTGATAAAAGAGTGTGGCATAAAACCCGGCCCATTTCCCCAGCCTAAATTTTGCCCAAATCCCATTTCCTCGCCAATTGTTTTTCCGATTTCTCAAATCTATTGTTTATTTGTTTGTGATTCCCAATTCCAGTGACTCCTCCTCGCCCCTCTTGCCTGTTGGCAAGATTTGACTAAAAAGTAGTATACGTTTAAAACTAAGAAGTACAGTATTATTAGTACTTTACGTTTTAATAAAATAACTCGGATAATACGCGCGCTCTGATTGGTCAAAAAACCGGCTATGTACTATTGTACCGGAAAACTCCCGTTTCCGTCCCGACATGGCCGCACTACGCTCGATTACTTTTAAAGGACGAAGAATTAACGTTAGTTTAATGTCTTCTTTTGGTCTATCTGATGGTTAAAACGGAGGATATGATTCTCATTGTGAAAATTTACCGAGGGTGGATCACAAAAATCAATTTTCCCGTCCAACACAGTTAGAGCGAAGGAACTACAGAAAAAAAACAAAAATGCAAAGACAAACATGAGAAGGAACACAATAAATAGGTCCGCTTTCACCGGACTAGGGAAATATTAAACATGGATATTGTTCCATTCAACATTTACTCGGAAATGCTATTTGAAAGGAATTAAAACTACATCAAATTGGTTGCCATGCACATGAAAGCTTACTTAAATTATTATAATGGCAGAAACTTGAATTATTTTGATGGCAGAAACTCGAAAAGCTTGTAAATCAGCTTGTAAAAAGTCAGCGAAGAAAAGTTCTTGACTTTTCTTCGCTGATTTTTTTTTTTCGCCCGTCTAGACTTTTCCCCGCCAATACAAACTGCCCCTGGGTCTCCGAGGATGGGAAATCACTCGCCTGACGGCTCGTGATTGACAAGTAACCGACATCCTGAGTGGTTTTATTACGCCAGTATTAAGCCCTAGAAAGTGTGGTCTGGGTCTGTTGCTTACATGAGAGACGCTAGCCGGTTAACATATAACATGATAACATATGGAAAGACGAGACAAAATAATTTTCTCTTGAGGTAATGATTGGCATGATTGATTTTTTTTTACCTGATTCGTTATTCTATAAATGATACATGAAAGAAATAATCTGTTAAACATCGTCTGCAGCCAGGTAATTAATTAAATCTCAGCGGGGGTTATTTATTTACCCACGCAAAATACAGAAGACTATCTTTCAAATGTAGTGAATAGCGCAAATTGCCTGAAGGGGTGTCTTGAAAAGGATTTTTAATTCAAAAAGTTTTCCAGGTTAAAGAAGCTTTTATTACATGCTTTCGGTAATGAAAAATCTTGAAGCTCTTTTTGCCGTTTAAGGCTTAGTACTTAGTATATTTTATATTTTCTTCAGAAAACACTGCATATTTACTTTTTGGGGATTTGTCTGGTCAGGTTAAATAGGTAATTGTTATTTTTTTGTTTCAATCTGTTCTTATATGTCGACACAACTAAGTTCACTCAGTTTCATCACAATGTTATGGCCCCGACTTGTTATTTTGCTCTGCTATTTTTGCCATGTTTAACCATAATTTAAATTGTTTGGTTTTAAAATTAAGCCTGGAATCCAGTAACAAAGTGTTCTTACTACACTATTGGAATCGGACTGAAAATCGTCGCAACAAGTTGGCACCCCCAATTTCCATATGGCGCAAAACATGACTATTTCATTTTGCGCAATTTTAGTACCTTGTGCTTTGAACATGTCTATTATGATTATGAGCATGGACAGTACACGCCATAATTTTTGCCACCAAAAAGTAGTATTTGAGAAGACGGTCAGATCTCAGGTTTCGAATTTCAAGCGTTTATACGACATATATTTCGACTAGGGCATATTCATGGGGCCTACTACCTCATAAACACATGATTTTTTTCAGTGGTGGAAACCACTATTTCTACTATTCCCGTCTCCTTTGTTAACTGATAGAGAGATTTTAAAAACATGACGTTATACGGCAAACGGCAAACGCGAGCTTGCCTTTCATTTTGTTACCTTTTTATCGAATTCTAAAATTAATCCCTCATAAAAATTGGAAAAAACCCCACATTTACGAGAAACACAAAACTACTCATTTCCGTGTACAAACGCCAAACGGCAGAAGTCGAATTTTTGCCGTTCGCGGGAAACGTCATGCTGATTACTTACAAAACCTCAGCTCGAAGTGAAAGCCCCCGGTAGGCTGATTAGTAAAATAACAGAATTTCGTATGATGTATTGGAATTAAAATCAAACTTGAGTATTCCTCACCTAAGATTTTGTTTAACGTTGGATGAAGTCAGTACACCTTAGAACAGTTCTGTCAACCAGTTAGCAAAATTTAAAGTCAGTGTTGAATCGCCGGAGAGTTAAACGTTATTACACATCGACTGTCCTTTCCGTGCAAAAGAACAGATTTATCCTCTGAAACTCAGACGTAATGATTGTTGCTGAGTACTCTGTGGTCTAAGGGCAAGAATTTACTATTGAAATACAAAAGATGGCGATTTTCCTTTCAAATTCAGTGAATAGAATATTGTAATAACTCAAATCGTTTTTAACACATTTGACAATCTTCAGACGTAAGAAATATACGTTGTAGTTTTAAATTAATTTAAGGTGAAAATGATTTAATTTTAAACTAATCATTTTTCCTTTGTTATAGATTTATTACCATAATCTCTTGGACAAAGAAAAAACCCCAAATAAAACTAGTTTAAAATCAGAAAAGTAGAAAACTAACTTCTAAAACCGGGTTTACATGGGCGATCTTTTTTGACAATTTTTAAGTGGCAAATATACAGTATTTGATCGTGTAAATGACAGCAATTATTTGACAGCAGTCCAAAGTTTAGTGCGCCAGCAGTGACCTTTGGACAGCAGAGATACGCGTGCATAGGGGTGAGTGGGAGTTTGGGTACCATATAATATACTGACGCAAATATTTGCCACATTTCATATGACAATACGTCTACACTACATAGCGCTCTAACTAGTTGAACAAACAAGCCAACTGGGAGTCAGTCATTAAATTGGTTCGTAATATACCCGGGGAAGATGAAGATGAAATTATGAATACCGTATTTATTCGATTAAGCGCCCAACCTCAAATAAGCGCCCACCCGGAAGGTAGGAAAAGTTAATAAGCGCCCAGCCTCGATTAAGCGCCCACCCCCACCTCACAAAATAACCGGCACGCATACATGCATGCACAGGCGATGACGCTTTACAATGATCCCAGAAATTGCATTTTTCTTATTCATTTTAATTTTTATTTGCCTTGACTACAAAACGAACCTCCAATACATTACAAACCTACAGTATGATAAGATAAATACATTAAATCATTATGAACTTCGTCATTTAGCAACAGAAAGGCCCAGGATTGATTTCCACACCTAGTCGATACTGAAGATTGTGTGACATTTCCGTATTGGAATGGTCTGAAATGTAATGAAGTCAACACCGCTTACTAGAATCACTTACATGCATTTATGCAACTTATCAAACAAAACATTTTAGATCAGCCAAATCAGCAATAGGGTAGAAGTTCTTTCTGAACTCTGGCTTCTCGTACAAATAGGAATACGGATACCGTCACTGTGTTATTTTTAATGGCTTGAGATAAATACCCGAATAAATATTATCAAAAGCAGTAAAAGGAAGATGGCGAGTCGCGAAGGGAAAAATTAAATATTATCGACAACAATGCACGTCAAAGCAAACAATGATTTCAGATAGCTCACCTTTGCAATCTAATCAAGATACTGCTGCCATCGGTCTCCCTTTTGGAAAGGTTTCAAAAGTTATGACACTAACCGGCCTTCACTCGTCAAATTCAACATCAGTCAACTTAGTGCCGACTTCGAATACACGTACAACGGTAAAAAAGTTCTTTAAGCGAGCTCACAATTATCCAGTACATCATTCTCCCCTGACCCCAAAACTCCGTTTAACTGTACGTTAGAAATCAAACGCATTTTGCCGATGGATGCTCTTAAAGTTGATTCATACTCATTGACAATCAAAGATGGCGTACCGAAACTGAGTAAACAACAAAGTGCCTAGTTCCCAGTGCTACTCGGTTGGAGTAATCTTTCACTCCTCACACGGCCGTCCACCGGGCCATAGCATATAGGCGTCACCGCCTAAAAAGTGAAGTGCAGAAGAGGAGTTAAAATTGAGCAAGTACTACTAAGAGACTTCCCCGAAACCCAATTTTTTCTTAGTATTTTACAGAAACTTTCAATGAACAGTTAAAATTCTGCTTTGGTACATCTTCACGTTTTGTTATTATTTGTTGTTTTGTTACAAAATAAACTTACTACTTGCTGAAAATGGTGAAAATTTGGTGAAAAGCAGTTGCGAAAATAAAGCCTGAAAAAATCAGGCTTGTCGGGACTCGAATCCTGACCTCTGCGATACCGGTGCGAGGATCTTCTCTTCATAAATAGGCTTTATGCATGATAACGTCATATGCTCAAAATTCACCACCAAGCCTCGTTTACGCGAATTATTTTCAACCTTCGGCCACCTTCATGCAGTTTCCACGTGGATATTCTTTTCATCTTTGCTGCTAAGGGAATTCGTTCATGACAAAATTTGCAAGTTCGCACTTCGAAAGCGAGGCTTGGTGGTGTAACAAGCAGTCTGACGTAAACACGCATAAGGGCTATTCATCATCCGCAGTTCATATAAATATATATATGATATATTTATATTCATGATAAATTTCAGAAAGAACTTCTCGCAAATACTAATGTTTCTAGTGCTCAAAGAAATTTTTACTCAGAAAAATTACCCGGCGCCCCTCAAAAGTTTTATAATCAAGAACCGTCGCGCAGACCAGAAGGATCAATGGCTTTGGGGACGAGAATGGTCTTTTCTGCCTTGTGTATAATTTAAATGTCGTTTACACGTTTCTGTTCCAGGAAATGGGAAAACTTAAAATGGTAAATTAAAAATATTACAAGTTTTAAAAATAAAATAATGAAACATATGCCAATTCTAAATCAGAAATGAAATTCTTTCGTTTATTAATGGATCAGATTTGCGCAACTTTTAATGAGCTATAAACAGAAAAAATTAAAGGTTTTTCCAGGATAAACCGTAACAACGTTCAAGCCTAACCCTTCCACTTTATTACGTTAAACTGTACAAACAAATAAGCATTACACTCAATACTTAAACTCGAAACTCATTTTACTGTGAAAACTCGTGAGGTCGACTTGTGGCAAGTCTAAACAAACTGTTTGTAATACGTTACTTTACACGCATTAAATATTTTAGCCAATCACCTGCAGAACAATTAAATTTACAATTGCAACCTACGACTAACAAACTACAAATACAATTTACAGATTACTACCCCATTCCTCATTTTCCATTCCCCAATTCCTTATTTTCCATTTACCATTCCCCATTCCTCGTTCCCCATTTCCTATTCCCGTTTCTTCATTTTCCATTTTCCATTCCCCGTTCTATATTTTCTATTCTTTATTCTCCATTCGCCGTTTTAGTAACATCACTAAGATCTTAGCTTAGTTTCAAGATCTTAGGTTTCAAAGTATTGTGACTGTTACAAGTAATTTATTTTCGGTTGCATTTCAAAGTGAAGCGACCGTTCAGAGACCTATTGCCCTGCGGCTGCAATCCCTGCACTGAGTAAGGATTTTTGTCTTACGATACAGTACCAAAATCGTGGCTAGGTTTGAGT
Organism: Oculina patagonica; assembly: GCF_052425735.1. NCBI lineage: Eukaryota > Metazoa > Cnidaria > Anthozoa > Scleractinia > Oculinidae > Oculina > Oculina patagonica. Next base: position 21,078,305 of record NC_135767.1, read on the forward strand.
CTGGCCCCTTAATCTAAAGCTCAAGACACTAACCAACTACAAGCATTATATAAACTCTAAAGATTTTTCTCTTTCTGCATTGCCTTCATGCTCTTTCGCTTGAGGTTCACCTGTTTGTGTTAGCATTTCGCCCATTTTTCTTCGTTGCTCTAAAGACAAAAGACAAACTAAAATAAATACTGCAGACAGTTTTATTTTAATTTTTTAGTGATCAACTGCTGAAGACATCTTACACAACAAACAAAACAAACCTTCTTTCCCCTTTTTCCAGTAGGAAGATCATCGACTGAAAAGTTATGGTCATTGTGCTTCAGGTGTCTAATGCTATCCTGCAAGAAGGCCAAACATAATGGTTTAAAATCAGCAAAATCTTTCTGCATAGCTATCTTTAATGCATGTCATGATATTAACAGCAACAATCTCAAGGCTTCAAAACCTTATGACTATCTACTTTGTAACGACCATGCACTACACCTTGCCAAAAATCATTTTTTAGCAAGCTTAACTTGTGCCATATGATTCGAGAAAACAACCGTTTCTCGGAACCAAATTATTACGACTTTGAAAAAAACAACTCGAGAATGTTTTTTTTACGTTGCTTGAATGTTCGTGATTTTTTTCCCATAAATCATATAATGCATTTTACCTTACGCTCGACACCTTCAACAAATGGTTTTTGTTCAAGTACTTCTTTAAAAAACTTTGCTTCAAGCTACCGAAAAACCGATAAAATAACGGGCGTGATAACTACAAGAACAGGCATAAATGGGCACGGAAACTTGTCTTTTTTATTTTATTTTTCAAAACAGTCCTTAGTAGAGAACATTAATGGAAAGTTAAAAAAAACTGTCGTCAAAATAAAGTCCTGAGGAATCACCTTAATAAGTGTTGACCAAGTGAAAGGCATAGACCATAAACGACAACACCAAATGAGTATCTGGGAGGACAACACTGGCAAGCTGCGTAATATCCCATTTATTGATAACCAAGATATTTTATTCTTGTGGTACCTTTAGAGTATGATTAGTGCAACCTGTTTTGTGTATCCTGTTGTATCACGTTTATTCTCTCAGTTTGACGGGGATTCACCATGATTTTCCCATTTTTTTTACTGGACATTTGGGTCGCATCGTTCATGGTTTATGCCTTTTACGGGTCAACGTTTCTTCCATAAGGTATTTCAATATGTGTGTAAATGTTTCCCATGGCAGAAATGGAACACTGACAGTACACCACTAAGTGTAACCTTTCTCGTTTCTTGGCAGTTTGGCAGTTCTTCTGCAGACGTTGCACCTCATCTCTGATTTGCTTTATTGAAAATTGTGCCTTATTTCAATGCAAGCAAATCACTCTTTATTTTCTTTCTTTAGACGGCTTGTTTCAATCCGAAGCTTTACATTCTCTGTTTTATAATCAGTGTTTATTTCAACCAGTTCTTCGTGTTCCTTCTCCAACGAAAAAGATGTCCCAGGGCGATCCTGTATAAAATAGTACTCTTCATTTTCTTGCTTTATTCGGCTGTTCTCAGTTTGAAGCTTTTCGTTCTGTCCCAGAGCAATCCTGTAGGAAGGCCAAGCAGAATGGTTTTTAATCAACCAAAATCGTTCTGTATAGCTATCAATGTATGTTATATCAACAACAATAATCTGAACGCTTCACAAAAGGTCAAAAAACGTGGCACTAGTCACTACGTATTCTTCGTTTTCATGTGACGTCATCGAAATTCTACAGTGCAGAATCGCATGGGCCCTTGAGTTTTTTCCTTCCAGGCTATTAGACGTCCGAAATATATATGTCTTTTCAGCTCGGCAGCATCCGCCGTCTTAGAGATAAAGCATTTTAAACTTTAGTTAGGTGTCGCCAATGAGTGGTTGCACTGCTATTCTTCTTTTGTGACTCATTTTCACTGCTTTTGCTGCCCGGGAGGGCTACTCAAAAACGTTTTGTACGGAGAGGCTCCGCCCTGAGGTCCAACCCCTTACCTTTTTATATACCATTTTTTCCATAAGGTGCCTCTCTTTGAAATATTGTAATTGAAGGCCTTTTTAAACACCTATATATCCCTACCCTTTTATATACCTGAAGCATGAAAAAGGTACCCTTTTCGGGCGGAGCCTCCCCGTATAGGAAGTGCCCCCCCCCCCCCGAGTTTTGATGTGTAGCCTTAATATTCTCTGTTTTGCTTTCATCTGTTAGTTCAATCAGTTCCACGTGCCTCTTTTCCAGAATACTGTACTTTCTTCGTTCGTTTTTTAACGCAGTTACCATTTCGTTGAGTTCCTCTTCTAGGAATGTCGACTTTTGAAGCGATTCATCGGCCCGCTTTATTAGAATTTGCATAAGTTCACACTGCTGATCAATACGTGAACGCAGAAGACCATTTTCCGAGACACCTTTTTCTCATCACCTCCTGTGGAAATTGTAAATGGAGAAAAAATCAATACCATTTGATAAATATAGCCTGCCCCAATATTTTAAAATTTCTTATCAGAAAACGCACTATTTTACTCGTTTCAAAGACAGCAACGGTGATTGCCACATGTACTTTTATGTTGCTGCTTACGATTGCCGTTTACGTGACGTTAAATCAATTTCTTAGCAAACTAGCCATGGTATAGCCATGGTAAATAGCAACTCCTGGGTTTTAATCAGTGAGCCATATAACATGGACAACAGACATGGTAGATGTTAAAGTAAAAAGTAAAGCAACTTTATTTATACACGGTTTGTGTTTAAAGCTAGAAGCTTGTGGGGCCGTGTATAGGAAACAAATACTGAACAAATATAATATATTAAAAAAAACATAACATGGTTAAAAATCCCAACTGGCAGGAGGTAGACCAGTTGGCTATTTACAAGCATGACCAAGGATTTGAACTCGGGACGACCGAGAACAAATCAGTCCAGGTAGTGGTCACTCAGAACGGGACTTGGACCCGGGACCTCCAGATTTCAAGTCCGGCGCTCTAACCACTCGGCCACGCTGCCTCCTTTTGTTCGCCTCAACGACAACGTAAAATGCCGGGGAACTGATTTTTTCAGAAATATCGGAACTCTTGTTTTTTTTTAAAGTAAAACAATTATTCAACTCGCGCTTATTGGATACGAGATAGTTATAGACAGCTCGGCGCTACGAACCTTGTTGGCTATCAACCATCTCATATGCAACGCGCGCTCGTGGAATAAAATCGTGTTAAATATTTTCTCGACAAACATTCGCGGCAAGAAATCACCGTCGTTGTCGATTTTTCCACGGGGGAGCCGAAAAGAGACTTAAAACAAAGGAAATTCGAAGATTGTGGGTAAGACCAGCCTCTTGCATTTTGGATTTTTATCAAGTATCCGTTCGATTTATTAAATGTTTCATATCAGTGTTTTATATGAAAAAAAAAGTTTTAAGCAAGCAATAATAGTTATAAGCATTTTCTCTTGTTATAAGTCGACGTTTCGGCATCAACAAAACTTCCTTCTCATTAAATATGCGATGTCGTAAAGTATAAACAAAGTTTCTAAATTTGCATAAAGCAAAAAATCCCAGGTGAATACTTTTGCTCAGACAGAGTCTGTTTGCACATTAAGGATTGTTGCAGCTTGCGGATGAAAATCATCTCTTTGATTAGGCAATCCACTTCGTTCTTACACTTTGATTGCATGTGAAATTGATTTAAGAGAGACGCTGGCATTGGAACCCCAGGGAGGGGGGGGGGGTACTCCGGCTTGTTAATGACGGGGATGATAGAAGGATTTTTTTGGGTTTGAAATTTTCGATTCCGGGATTTTTTTGGGGGGTATTAAAAACAAACTAACCTGCCTTGGCGTTTTAATGGCATGATGAATAAACAAAGCGAGCGTTCTTTGTGTTTTGTTATTGCCGCTTCTGGCAATTTAGGGGTAATTTGACAAGGGATTTTTTTGGGGGGTTATTTTTGGTCCAGGGAATTTTTTGGGTAATGTCGGAAGTCTTAGGGATTTTTTTGGGTCCTGAGTTTTACCTCCATTCGATTATCCCCGTCATTTACAAGCCGGAGTAGCGCCAGGGTAACCCTAGGGATTGGAACATTGTGATCGTCCACGTAATGCGTGAAAATGATTTCTGTCATTCTTTCGGTCAAGAAATATTTTTTCGCGCGCTCGTTCCAGTCCTTCCCTGCATCAGCCATCGAGACCGCGGGATCATTAAACAAGATGCCCTTTAAACCGTGCCCGATCTGCAAGTCAAAGGTATTTAACTGTCGAATATAATAGTTAAACTTAAACTACGGCGGACAACTGAGAATACTCTCTATCACAATTCATAACATTCGACTGCGTCGAGTTATAACCCTCGTTCGCGAACTGAAATCGTAACTTGAAGTTAGCTTGAAATGAGTCAAGTCGTGATCGAAAGTTTATCGTCGAAGTACCGTATTGTGAGTTTTCATAGATGGATAAAATGTTGCTATTGCGAATGCCATCGTAAGTAACAAGTCACGATTAAGCGTTATAAGCAGCGATTAATTACTATGCTAAGATGAAAAATATTAAAATGTCTCACCTTGGGGGGAGGGGAAGGGGTTTACTTTACATACATACATATACTTTATTGACGCTCCCTAAAAAGGGTTTGTCAGCTCAATATAATAAAATTACAAATACAGATTAAAAATTTAAAAATTTAGATTAATTAAGAATATAAGTACAATTATAATTACAATAAATATGTCAAAAATATTCTAAATGTAAAAAATTAACCTAATAATACATTTGCTAAATGGCGCCTAAAATTCCTCGGACATTTTAAAGATGATTTCCAGTCCATACTGCGCAGACTCGGGCTTTGTTTACGTTTTTGTTTTGAATTCGTTGAAACGTTACACTTCGATGACAGCATACATGACGTTTTTTAGTCCGCCATTACAGTTCATTTCGTTCAAGAAGTTCCGATGAGCTAAAACGTCGGTTTGAAATAGCGTCAAGGTTCTTCTACTCGTTATTATTTGTTCTGCAAGGATATCTGGCGTTAATAATGAAGAAAAAGGTAAGTTTGTCGCGGAATTTTTAGTTTTGCTTGTAAACATTCCCTTCGTGTGGGCTCACATAAACATTGCAGCCGAGATTGCGCAGTACGGACTGGAATTCATCTTTAAAGACTTGATGTTACTATTTAAAGAGTTCCAGAGTTGAGCTCCTCTGTAGGTAAAAGAGCGTTGTCCTGTGGACAGGCGGCATAAGGGTATATGGAAGGCACTAGACGATCGAGTTGGGTTACTCCCCAATGCAGTGAAAGACCTCTTTGTTGAAAGATTTCAAAAACACCCCATGTAAGGTACCAGAGTCTCCTTTTGTGGGTGCAGCCCCCGGGGGGGGGGGGGGACTCGCATATGAAAGTGACGGGGATGCTCGTCGTCTTGCTTAGGGGTGTAGATTTCGGTTTTTTGGTCTCGCTTAGGGTGTTCTGGGCAAAACGCCAATATATGCCAATATTTTAAGCCATAATGGTCTCGTTTAGGGTTCCACACGAAGAAATATACAAATATAAATTCCATTCTTAGTTTTTTGGTATCTTTTAGGGGTTAAGAAAAGCTTGAGCCACACCCAGATTGGTCTCCTTTAGGGGTTCTTTTCAAATTTTCCGACGAGCATCCCCGTCCGTTTCATATAGGAGTCCCCCCCCCCCGGGGTGCAGCCCAAATTCATTAGTCCTGGAAGGTACAGGTTCTAGAATAACAAATAAGCTGGTGCTGGCAAATTATTATTTTTATTTTAATATATTTTTATTTTAGACAACTTAGTTACAAATGTTCCAGACCGATAGGTACTGCAACAGCTCTTATGGATCTCGTAATTTCACAAAATATGTATTTTAAAACCTGACATGCAACAATGTAAGCTTCTGATAATAAGATGGGGATGGGGGGGGGGGGGCGGAAGCTGGTGCAAATAGTGGGGGGGGGGGGTGTATTAATTTTTTATGCGTGGAAATGAGACAGGGGGAGGGTACAAAAATTGATGCCCTTAAAAAGTGGGCAAAAAGGGTAGTAAGAGGGGTGGAAGTTAACACAAAATGTGCTTTACTAACAGGAGGGGGCCAAGGCCTCTCTCCCTTTGCACCAGCCCTTGACTTGGTCAGAGTGAATAGTAAACACCCGGGGGGGACACCCTGTATATTTTTTGGGTGGGGGTGTGCCGCTGGGAATTTGAAGCCCTTACCCTATACCAGACCATTTTCAGCTGATTTTTGCAACCCTATACTAGACTAGCTAATAGACACCTGGGGGGGACTCCTATATGAAACGAACGGGGATGCTCATCTGAAATTTTGAAAAGAACCCCTAAAAGAGACCAATCTGGGTGTGGCTCAAGCTTTTCATTCAGCCCTAAAAGATACCAAAAAAACTAAGAATAGAATTTAAATTTGTATCTTTCTTCGTTTTTAACCCTAAACGAGAACATTCCTGTATGGCCAAAAATATTGGCGTTTTGCCTGGAACACCCTAAGCAAGACCAAAAATCCGAAATTTACAAACCTAAGCGAGACGACAAGCTTCCTCATCACTTTCATATGCGAGTCCCCTCTCCCCGGGCTAGACACCCAAAATTCCTACACTATCCCAGACTTGCATTTTTTTAGAACTGTTTACTACCAGAGTTTTAATGGAAAACCATCTGTCAACAACGATGCTCTGATGATTTTATTAACGTTTAGAAAATCCTCTTTCTTTTCTGAGTTTCTATTTGCACTTAATTCGTCATACCACCGATCAGTTTCCCTTGCAAATACTACCCTTTTCCAGACCAAAACTCTCTCAATTCTATACCCTATCCCAGACTAATTTAAACTGCTTGAAAAACCATACCCTTCACAGCGGCACATACCTATATAGCTCATATATGGCAGTGCCCCCCTCCCCCCTGGGAGTGCTCTGCACTCGGATCAAGTTCGGGCTTGAGCCCTGGCTGGGGCATTGTGTTTTATTCTTCAATTTATTGTCACAGTACCTCTCTCCACCCAGGTGTATAAATGGGTACTGGCGACATAAAGTTGGGGGTGGGAGAGGGGGGGGGGTAACCCTGTGATGGACTAGCATCCAATTTAGGGGGATTAGAAATATTCCTAGCCCCTTAATTAATGTACAGAAACTAGAATAAGCTCCAGCTGTATGGGCTGCGTGACTCAAGACTTTCCTTTTCTGTTTGCAATGGTTAATGTGCTTTTTTAATTAAAATTGTTTTTATAACCTGATTTTCTAACAATGGTGATGCTATAGGTTGTTTGATTTGTTTTGTTTTATTCAGGTCCCAAATGCAAAGAGAATTTGTAATTATTGCGGGCATGTGTTTAATTTTGCAAGTCAAGGTAGGAAAGATGGTAAATATTTTGGTGTTAATTAAAACTTGTGTACCAGGTAAATAAAATTGGTATTAAAATTAAGCATGATAAATTTTGCATTAACTGAAAAACTCGGAAAAAAATTCCGAGTTCTAGGACGCATGCTCATACCACTGAGCTACTGGGACTCTGTGGCGAGCAAGGGTGAAATGTGGGTCTTGACTAGAACCGCATCACGCAGTCAACATTTAAATATAACTTTATTATATATAACAAGAAGCTTGAGAAAAGCTTGAAACTAGGAGGTTTAATTAACTTCTTCTTTGGCTAGAAAGGCACAGTGCTGCACAATAAAAATACTTAGAAAAGCAATCACTTATGACATGTCTGAGGTCTGAGGTTTGTGTAATTATTAGTCACACAGTGTGTGTGAGCTCTTGCCTTACTCTCCACGTCAACTCTTGCCTTACTCTCCATGTCTGGATAAATTTCTGCTTATGCTTGCAAATAGTTTTTTCATTTTGAAATCGGAAATAAAACAAAAAAATACTTAAGAATTAGGTAAAGAGTAGACTAGACTTGTATTTCTCCCGTTAGCCTGATACATCCAACGACTCAAGTCCTAAGGTTTGCATGAGTCCGGACACACAGTTTGATTGAACTGTAGCAGTGAGCCAAAATTTCCCTTACTTGCCTCTTTTCTTTCATTTATCCACATGCAAAAACAATTCCTGCATTGGATTGCAAATATTTATTAAGATATCATGGAGCAACCTTAGAAGTTTAATTTTCCTGCTTTCCCTGAGTGGGCTAGCAAGATGTAGCTAGAAGATACCACCCCGAAAGCAATGCATAATTAAAACTAACCCGAAAAAATCTTTACAAGGGTGATTTATTTTTATTTTTGAAAAATTTTCACTTGGCTCTCGGCCAAGTGAGAGATAAAATTTACTAGCCAATTCACTATGCCTCAGGCTATAAGTAGTTCATTGCAGGGTTACCCCCAGCAGTAAATTGGCCAATACATTTATATACATTTTTAAGAACACAACAGGGATACCATGGCCCGGGCTTAAACCTGGACCACTTAATCCAGAGTCCAAAGTGCTAACCATTAATTTTTTAGGCCACCATGGCTCCTAGGGAGTTAGCAAACTTGTGTACCATCACTGAAGCAGGGATCGAGTTGAATACTTCTGGTAATGTGACCGAATCAAGGATAAGCTCTAATTGGCTTCATTGTCATGCCTTATTTGCTGTGAAGTGTTACTGCAGGATTCGTCTCTTCATTCATTCCTTTTCTTGCTTACTTCAGGTAGCACCAAAAGATCATCACCAAATGAACAACAACAGCAGGCGGAAAGTAAGTAGCAAGTAAGAATGCTCTTGTTCAGACAAGTTTGCCTTAGGAACCTCTTAGCTGTATTTCACCTCACTCCCTACCCCCTCCCCCCTAAATATAATATATGTATTGACAGGGACGGCGGAGCCGGTGGGCTTTAGCCTCCCCCCCTCCAGAATTTCCTAAAAAAATAAAGACTTATTAAGAGAAGGGTCTTTTAAGCCCCCCCCCCCCCCCCACTTTAAGTCACTAGTCAGTCCCCTCACTTGGAAAATTGCTCCGCCGTCACTGATTGAATGGCAAATGCTCTCGGTCGCCATTAAACTGTGAATAGCTAAACAAAACGGATGCAGAGAAGCAGTTTAATTTTAAAGTAGGATGAAAAATAACGCATAGCCTTAAAAACAAGCTACCAAAAGGTAGAAATAGTACTCCAAAATGGCTGCAAATACTAACGTTTTCGCGTTTGCTCCACGTGGCATTCCAAGAGGGCATAAACGTCAGAGTACATGGCCACTTTTGAAGACCGATGTATCTGGTGGCTCCTTTGGCTCGGTAGTCACTGCTGAGGCACTAAATCTTCACACCTAATACTTCCACTGCCGAGCCATATTTCCTTCAAACGGAAAGAAACGGCGGCCAAGAAACGACAAACGCGGGAAAAGTCAGGTCACATGTCCCTCTGCTATTCGCAGGAAAAAACAATGCGGGGACATCACAGGGCGCCCAGGCTCACGCTTTGACAACTCGGTCAAAATGGCGGCGTCGAAATTATAAGGATTTGTATGAAACTTTATAGCAAAAATTTATATCGATAAACAACACTGTTCGACAAAAACAAGCCAAATATTACTTTTAATTTCATCCGATCACCCTAAACCCTTCACATGGGTATAGTTTCAAGACCATACTTTCGATACAATAAATTTTTGATTCGGCTGCCACTCTCCATGTCATGATTAAAGAATACGGGAAAAATATCCAAGATTTGTACACTTTTGGCTTTCTCCAACACCTTGACTCCGATAGAGTCGACGCATTTTTAATTAGCCTTGCCTTTCACGTGCAGCCTCACGCTATGATTCGGCGACTGCTGTCAGGGCGACGACACTTCTTTCCCGTAGGGGAGGGAGGCAACAAGACCTTCGAGGGTCCTCTGCCTTACACGTGTACACTAGCCCGAGTTCCCACAGGATGATTTGACCTCACCCTTGCATATAATTCAGTAAGAGTAAACTAAAATTAAAAATATCGGTTAAATAGGCTTTAAATGCTATATAACATTCAAAAACCATCACATAGACAACATATGATGTAAAATGTGAATTTACCTGGCTGTTTATAATATTTTTTTCGATATGAATTTTAGCTATATAGTTTCATACAAATCCTTATAATTTCGACGCCGCTTTGTCAAAGCGTGAGCCTGGGCTCCCTGTGGGGACATGTAGCTGGACTCTCTCTTCTCGTGCCTGGGTTCAGCTCCTTTAAAGGGCGCGCGGAAGAGAGAGTTCAGGGACTGGACTAGGTTGTCTTTTGATCTCCAAAACAAAGCACCCTTCTGACCCAAAACGTTTACCAGCAATTAGTGACACTAATGTCTAGAATATAGTAAAAAAGCAGCTTTGTAGGTTCAATAGTACAGTTTTGGAATTTTGATGACGTCATGCGAAAACGCTCCATAATTTGCTTTCTCGAGTAGCTAGATCGAAGTACTCTCAGGGGACTGTTCATACAAAAATTACCGTATTCATTTGATTAAGCGCCCACCCCCCCCCCCCCCCCTCTCCCCCCACAAAAAGCTGAAAGACACAAGAGGAGTATTGATTATTGAAATTGACTAAGTACTTCTAAAAAGACTTCCCCCATGACCGAGTTCTGTATTTTACAAAAACCTACAATGAACAGTTAAAATTCTGCTTTGGTACATCTCAGTCCACGTTTTGTTATTATTTATTGTTTTCTTACGAAAATAAACTTACTATTTGCTGAAAATCGTGAACATTTAATAAGCACCAGGCCTCGAATAAGCGCCCACTCGTCCAAAATTAAATAAGCGCTCTGGGCGCTTAATCGAATAAATACGGTAAGTTTGAAGCAGATTTGAAGATATGAGAACACGCTTTGCTATCGATATTTAGGAATATGTCTAACTCTTCTTTAATTTCAGTTTGGTACAGTGGACCTTGCCGTAGAAGTAATGGAAAAATTGGAAAAACTTACTAATTTGTTTAGAGCTAACGAAACAGAAAACTGTCTCTTAAGAACTGGAATCGATCTACTTGCACAGCGCACAAAGGAATCCATGAATGAACTTGAAAGACACCGATCTGAGATTGAAACTGCATTGCACAATGAAATTAGAAAGTACAGTGTTCTTGAAGAGAAATTTTTTGTGCTCCAACTGAACTATGAAGAAATAGTTAAAATGAAGAAGGAACATGAAACGGAGATTGAAAAGCTTGGGGCTGAAAACAGTCAGATCAGGAACGAAAATGCTAGCCTTAAAGATGAGTTGAAACGTGTGAGTGAGAAACTGCAATCATCACAGGATCAAGAAAGGTTAGTCACAGGCAAAAAAAAACATGCACACACATATAAAGACCCGATGAAATCATAAACCATGAACGATGTGACCTAAATGCTTACTGGAAAATCGGGGAAACTTACCCCTATCCGACTGACAGACTAAACATTATGGTACAACAGGTCAGTTATTGTTTATGCGCATCCCAACTGTTTAAAATAAATAAAATAAATAAATATGTGTACTGCGCATGTAATTCATGTCGCAACGCCACGCCATGTCATACATTGAACGTGCGTGCTGAGGAAAAATTCTAAGCACATATAGGGTGGGTAACGTAGCCGTTTCGTTAACTTTGCTTGCAGTTTGCTCTCTTTATGGTCTGTGGAGGTTTTTTGAGTTTTATCACCTTTTCTTAATCTGCACCGATTGACAAAAATGACCTAAATTTGAGTGTTAGAAGTTTATCATTATTTTGTCGGAGGGGCGCCAAGATAGCGGCCGAAAATCAATGAAAACATCTGGCATTCACTTCTGCCTTAAAAAAACAGTCAGTTCACCCTCATGGACATGTAAACATTCACATAAACACATCTCGCAAAGCCTCAACTATAAAGATTCCTAAAAATAACAGGATGAGACTTTTTTTTTCAAGCATACGTGACAGCCTTTTGGCGGCTATCTTGAGACGCGTGGCGAGAAACTCCGAAATTCAAAATGCTTTAAAGACAGCGGATGCTTTTGATCTGAAAACCTTCAACAAGACATTCAACAAGGACGTCTAATAGCCAGTGAGGGATAAAAACTTAGGGGTCATGCAATTCTGGATTGTAAAATTGTGATGACGTCACGTGAAAACGAAGAATACGTAGTGACTAGTGCTACGTTTTTATACTTTTTTGAAACGCTCAGATTATTGTTGTTAATATAACATACATTGATAGCTATACAGAACGATTTTGATTGATTAAAAATCATTCCGGCTGTTTGGCCTTTCCACAGGATTGCTCTGGAAGAGAACGAAAAGCTTCGAACTGAAGAACGTCTGACTGAGAAGAACTGCCAACCAGCTCCTGAGCAACGAGAAAGGTTAGACTGACTGGTGTACTATCAGTGTTACATTTCTGTCATAGAAAATATTTACGCACAAAATGAAATTCCTGATGGAAGAAAAGGGTGACCGATAAACGGCATACACCTTAAACGATGCGACCTAAATATTGTCAGGAGAAATTAATCGATGTTAAGAGAAATTATCATAAAATAGGACCTTTGCACTTTCAGAGTTAGCTTTACCAGGAAACTGTGCAAATATGAGTTTTGTAGGCAAACAGCAATTTCTATGCTTAGGTAAACTACTTTTGTACTTTAGGTAAATATTCGCGCGTGTGGGTTGTCACTGTTTAAACTCGAGTCTTCTTCACGAGAAAAGTATAAAAGAAGTTAATTTCAATTTTCATTTAGTCCATTACCGAAAACAATTCGAATTTAGGCAGCTTGCTAGGTTGAACATACATTTGACAGATGTATCTTTTTGTTTTAGCTTTTGTTCATAATTGAGTTTGGTTAGTTTACGATTTCAAATAAGCCGACTCTATTCAATCCTGTTTTTAGTTTCAAATGCTTCTAATTAAATTGTATTTAGCTGTACTTTAGTCTACAAACTCGTCAGCTGAACTTATTCACTTTGCTTTTGTGTTGTAAGCTGACTTTGCTCAGCCTTCTTTCAATTGTACTTTGTATGATGCAATCAGGTTTAGCGTTAGTATATATAGAGTGCTGTTATCATTGTAAAGTCGATTTACATCTCGTGGAGTTACATAGAAGATTTACGCCGAGACGAAGAATAAACCTGCGAAGTCCAAGTTCTTGTGTCCTGATTCCAGTGTAGCAGATCCCTCGGTACTTTGGAACCCGTGACAAGTTCCTCTCTCGCAGCAAGCGTGGTTGCTCTGAGCTATCCCCAGTTCAGTTCGTTCAGTCCAATTAGTCGACAGTTTCAGCCGAAGAAAGGCCTCTCATCGCCGTTCCCCGTTAAAGAGTTTTGAGCAACAAATCCCGTGTCACAGACGCAAAACCCGTTGTCACAATATTTTGTAACAAATTGGGAACATCATGCGGAATCCCTGTCTAATCATTATGATACATCGAGATGCAAACATAAAACAGGTTGCACCAACCATGCCCTAAAGAACCAAAAAGTAGATAATATTTTGGTTATCAATTAATGGCATCTGTTGCCTCCCATTCGGTGATTCCTCAGAGTTGACGAGAGATTTCTTAAAACCTTCCATAAATGTTCTCCACGAAGCACTGTTTGGAAAAAAACAATAAAAAAAAAAGTTCACCGTGCTCGCAAAAAAAAAATATATGATGGGCCAATTTTACATAATTTTTTCGACTTTTTTGCTTGTTTACAAGAAAAAGGAAGAAGAATAGCGGTTAAGTCTTTCCATCTTAAACCACATTCTTGTTTACTCCCAAGGGACTGTTTTAATTTCTCAAGGGATTACTTTCCGCTGTGGGTGATCACTTGCGATCTCGTAGAAAAAACGTGTGTCTGAAAGGCGATCTATAAAAAGTGTCGCACTAACAATGGATTGCGTAACTAACGTTCAAACACGAATAAATAATCACTAGCACTTACATCGTTTAAAATTACAAACGTCAAAAATAAACCTTCCCAAGGGGTTTGAGTTTGCTTGTACGTCCGAGGGTTAATAAACAATCGATGGGATAGTAAATGATTTGCCAATTTTGTTCTACCGGAGTCTCATTCGGTCTTGTCGTTTATGGTTTATGGTTTTCTTTTATTAGGGGTATGTAATTAAATATAATTTTAGCTTGTCAGAAATGGAATTTTGAAGAAGTGTGATGGTTGATACGTATACAATATTCCTGTGTTTTTAACTTCGGCTGGTTTTGAAGCGTTCACACTGTTGCTGTGAATGAAACGTGTATACATGATTGCTAAACGGAGAGTATTTACTGATGAAAAACTATTATTTTTGGCCTTCATGTAGGGTGGCGCTAGAAAAGGCGGAAATCGGAGAGGAAGAAAAGGAAAGAGGAAAAGAGGAAAGAGGAAGCGATTTTGAGGTAATCTAGCGGTTGCTTGTGGTTGGTTGGTGTTTTTAGCTGAAGCCAAATCCTGCTGGTTTCATGTGTAGAAAATGTAGCAAATATAGCAAATGACGAAGCAAAGTGAATCAAATAATATAACATTTGTAGCAAACGGCGAAACAATTGTAGAGGACGTGGGAAATGGCGTAGCGAACATTGCACATTAATTTTAGCAAAAGTATCAATTGGCATTGAATTGTTGCATATGACGTAGCTAATGTAGCAAATGGCCTCAGAGGTGTAGCAAATAATAATAATAACAATAATAATAATAATAATAATAATAATAATAATAATAATAATAATAATAATAATAATAATAATATTGAAGAAACCAGCTTCGATATAACGATAACATTAATAATAATAGTGGTATTTGTATGGTGCATTAGCGCATTTCCATACGCTCAATGTGCTTTTCGACACTTTGCCAGGGAATTTGACCAGACTGCATTAAGTAGTTCACAAAGAACGAGGAAATGTGTGCAGGTGCCCCAATGTAATTTTAGAACAAGGCCAGACCACAACACCGGAAACTACAAATGGCGAGTCAAATGAAGCAAATTGCGTAGCAAGTGTGGAAACTGCGTTGATGGCATATGTTGGTTGTTTATTTTGTGAAAGCTCTATTTTGTGAACTTTTGGAAGTTCATAAAATGATGCAGAGATCGTGTGACAAAAGACCTTAAGGCATGTAAGCAGCCGTATATGACATCCACCCAATAATATGGCGAACCTGTTGTTTTTCATTGTCGAGAGAGGGCACATGAGGCAAAGTTTCAGTGGTCTAAACTGTTCTGAAATAAGTGGTAGGCAACTTAACCCAAAATAAATAACAACTTTGAACAACTAAAGGAATATATAACCTTAATTTTCGGATAGGAATCAAGCTACGGCTATAAATATCGATATTTCGAAGACTCGCGAAAACAACTTGAAATCGTTTGCCTAACTATTTCAATTTGCAATCCGTTTCCATCCGCAGCCAAAAATGCTTGTTAACGGTTTCAGTGCTCTGATATAGCAATTTTTAGTAAACAGTGGACTATTTCTTTTTGTTTTTCTGCGACAAAAGTATACATTTTGATGGTTCACAAATCAGTTAAAATCCATGACATAGTCCTTTTAACTTAGATCTGGCGTTTATCCGAGAGTCTTGAGCAAACTTTGTTAACTGCCCCGCAGGGTTTCTGCCCAGAGGCCGAAACCCTAGAAGGCATCCTTGTAGTCCCCACGAATAAAAGTAGAGGATTTAATATTTCCTTGGTTTACAGTGGGGAAGTGGGGCCGCTAATAGTCTCTGTTGGTGTGATAAAATCTTTTAACTTAATCGAAGTGGGGCCGCTTATAGGGTCGGTTGGTTGACAAATATCTTTGTTCAACGATTGGTTAATAGTGACGAAAGATCTAGGAACCTCGTATTCTGATTGGGTGATGATAATGACAACTCAAGTGCCAAACACGTGTGTGCACAGAGAAAGTTAATTGCAGATTTCAGTCGAACAGATAACAGCCGAGGATACAACGAGCGAATTGAAAGAATTAAATTTAGGTCTCGAGTTGATTTGCATTTTCTTGATTTCAAAAGGTCTGGAAGCGCAAGCTTAGTAGTAGGTAGAAGTTGAAGAATTTTCCAATGAAATTGGTTGATTTAATTCCGTTTTGCTGGATTGAAAGCCTCATTTCTAAACCGATTTGTCAGACACGACTGAAGGACAGTCAAAGACAGTCACAATAACTACAGACTAAAAGACTCAGTCGCAACCAAGTTTGGGCAACTCTTGGTGATGCACACCAGAGCTTAAGTAGATATAAACTGAGATCGGTCGAAAATAATTTAATATGTATAGAAAGAAAAAGATTTCGGGAGCGTTCTTATGTACTGAGTTTCACAAGACATTTTCATCGATAGAGATAAGACTGAAATCTTGCGGCATTTTCCACAAGTCAGTTGTCGAGACGAAGTCCGTGCTTTGCGCTTCCAGGCCACGAAAATTTCTTAAAACAGAGTCAGTTCTTGTAGTTCAGTTAAAAATGTAAAAAGAAAAAGATTTCAAGACAGCTCAAGTTGGTTAATTTAAGATAAGCTTATTGGATTGAAGACTTATCCCTTAAACCCGCGATTTGTTTGACACAGATCATAGCAGACTGGATCCTAAAAGACTCAAAACGTCTGAAACAATCAGACACAACCGAGATTTGCCAGTTCTTGAAGAGACACACTCCAGAGATGAAGTAAAATGATAAAGACTGAGATTAGTTGTAAAGGAGTTTCAATGTAAAAAGAAAATATTATTTTACAAGAGTTGTTGAGTACTGAAACTGACTCGCGGGACGTGTTCATGTAAAGAGCATGAGCTATAGGATAAGTGGAGTTTGTCTAAATTAAAAGCCAATATCTTACCACTAAAGTCTTTTCTTTACTACTCTGTTTACTTCTTTCGTTGTTCGATCACAATACATGGGTAACCAGGCTTTTATTCAACCGAGAAGACCTAGATGCTAAGCTAATTTGCATTTGGTGTTACGGCGAATAATAAAAACACTGGGTAGGAAAATCTTTTACTGTTGCTAGGAGATTTTGGTTTTTGGCCAATCACTAAACTGAACAAACAATGGGTATTGTTTTTTAATTTCGTGTTGAGCTCGTAAGATCAACGAGCACTCTCAATCCCCTAGTGGGGTATAAAAAGGCGACAAACTTGAGCCTTTCCCAACATGGACGAAGAAAGGTTTGGCAACCGGAAATGAATTTTGGTTTGTTTGAGAGGTGTTCGCAACTCAACGGTGGAAAAATGTAAATTTCGGATAGTTTTGTGGTCGTTGGCGTTATTTTTGAAGGCCTTTGCTATGGGGTATTAAGCTGGAGTTGTCTTAAATTGTCTAAACAAGCAATGAGTGACATTTTACCGGTGCAGCATGAACGGGAAAACACAGGCGTTGAACTCTATGCGTGTGTTTGTCTGTGTGTTGTCACAACTTACAAATATGAATATTCAAATCTATTCAGTAATTGTGGTTGTGAATATTTAAGCTCCGGCTTTTACGACTGAGTTTTTGAAATAAAATAAATAAGAAAAATTTCCGCTTAGGGTGAGTTAGTTTTTATGCAGGTTTTTTGACGAATTTAAGCTTGTGAGAGCGCTTCTTTGTTTAATGTTTTCGACTCGTACATATAATACAATTATTTACATGCGGCGTGCAATTTATTATCGTCCGAGAATCCACTACTGTTTCTGGAATGTAGCCGATAAAACTAAATATTTCTCTCAACATTAGAACGTCAGATTATGACAGTAAAATAAAGAAAAGTAGTAAGAGCGGGCGAGCTCGTATCATTTCAATTTACTTCAAAGGTGATGTTAATAGTTCTTAACTCCAATTCATAGTCGCAAAATTCAACCATTTAATTAAGCAAGATTCCAACGACTTCGGGTAAACCCATGTTCACCTCATCCCACTCCCTGTGTGAATGAATGGTTTCCTTTGTATAACCCCCAGGTGGGCCACCTTTACATTCCTTATAAGGAAAATGGCCACCTTTGGATCTTACGAGCTTCACACGAAAGAAGGGATTATCTTCCTACCCATGGTATTATACACATAGTCCCAAATGCAAATTAGCTTAGTGGTCTACATGTAGGAATACCTACCCCCAAAGGCATGAAATGGTGCTTTTTTCGGGGAGTGGCCAGGGGCACTCCAAATGCAAATTAGTTTAGCATCCAGGTCTTTTCGGTTGAATAAAAGCCTGGTTACCCATGTATTGTGATCGAACAACGAAAGAAGTAAACAGAGTAGTAAAGAAAAGACTTTAGTGGTAAGATATTGGCTTTTAATTTAGACAAGCTCCACTTATCCTATAGCTCATGGTAAAGAGGTGTGAAAATCTTGCAGTATTTTTGACAATTCAGTTCCCGGCGAGACAAAGCCAACGCTTTCCGCTTCCAGGCCAAGAAAATTTCTTCAAAAAACAGTTAGTCAGCTCTGGGAGCTCAGTAGGTTTTAAACAAACGTTTTTTGTTAGAGATCATCATTTTTTTATAGAAGCGAATCAGACGAGGACTTGACTATTTTTATTGCTACTATCATTGTTTCCTTTTGTTGCTTTTGGACCTTTTGACTACTTAGCATAGAATTTATTGCTAGATGTTGTTTCACGGGTATAAAAGCACCCTAAAGAAGAATTATTTGCCAGGAAATGAAAGACCCTTTACAGGAGCAATCAAGATAATTTTCCGGATAATTTCAAAAGTTCAAATCCAAAGACGAAGAGCTAATTATAAGTTCCCTGCGAAACTCAGCCGCAAAAAGGACGACATTCGCTAAATCAATTTTAAAGAAGGATTAGTCAAAAGCGGGGGCAATGTTAGTGCATGAGAATTATTCCTAGAACATAGTTAGTAGAAGGAAGCCGTCTTCAATATAATTGTCATCAGTATCCATATTCATCGTTTTGCGTGGTCCTTCTGCGAAAGCTAGAATTTCTTTTGATTTTGGGTGAAGTCATTTCGGTGTCAATAAAACGAAGATTATTGTTGGATGCATTTCGCGCGTTAGCCGTGTTAACCTGAAAAACCATCCAGACAGCTTACAGGGCTTTGAACAACGCTCTTTTAATTCCGGGTGAACAAACCTACAACGGTTAAGAAATGTTACCTTCGGTTTAGCTCTAAGCCATGGTTAATCAAACCTTCTTTTGAGCAACCGGGCCCAGAAGACTAAATTGTATTATATTAGTTCAGTTTCCGATAGCAAATACTAAATCTTGTACAATCGCCTTACAACAATCGCAATTACCACAACTCGTTCACTTACAAGTTAACGCACCTATGGAATCAGCTCTTTCCTTACATCAAACATTCTTCTATCTTGAGAGTCTTTCACAATAATCTGAAAAAATTACTTTTTTAACTGTTTGACCAGTTGCAAGTGTAATTGTTGTGTATCATAGGTGTTTAAGCGACATATTTTTGGCAAAATAATCATTTTTAAAAGATCTTAATACAGGGTGTAACAATTAGTTTTAGTGTGAGTGGGTTAGAGCATTTGTACATTTTTATAATTTTACTCATAACTATGCTGTATTGTATTTTTAAATTTTAATCTTTTTATTATTTACTACTTTTACTAGTTTCCATTGTTTATACTCTATTTTAATTATTGTCATGCGCTTTTGTCACGAGCCTCTGGCTTGGATAGGGCAACCTCCTCCCGCGCCATGCCTTGGTAAATTGATTGATTGATTGAACTTCATGACGGCCAAGAAACATCAAGGGAGAAAAGTATCGAATACTCTTCAAGTGAAATGAATATTTTAAACTTATTGTGTTTTCCTTTCATCTTAAATTATAGGCCAGGAAATGTGATGTGGGTGTCACAAATGAAGATGTTTCTTCAAGAATACTTTTGATGAAGGGGCCATATACCACCACTCGGCGAATTTATACAAGCTTTTCATCTCACTGTAGACCTAATGTGAATTTAGTCGAACAATCAATGAAAGAGCTAGAGGCTGCAGGTTTGGGAATGTATAAACAGATAAAACGGCTGAAGATCTTCTATAAAATCTTGCCAAGCCAAGACCTTCGGCAGAAACTGGCCAAATTCGAGGTTACACAGGAGGAATACAGAGAAGCATTTTTAATGGAGGATGAGAAACTTACCAAAGGTAATATAGTAACCATTAACGAAGGTCATCCATTTACAGAAGAACTGAACTCATTTCTTACGGAGAGCCAATTTGACTCTTAATGACCAGCACTTTTATTACGCTTATGCGTTCGTCGTGTAAGCATAGAGATTTAATTATGCAGCATTGTTTAGTTAATAATTTTTCAAGCTAATTTATGCCAATTAGTTAATTATTAACTTAAGGTGAAAGATATTTTATCAAAAATCACAAAAATCGATAGATTTATATATTTTAAAGTCAAACGGGCCACTCAATAAAGGCTAGAGAGTGAGAATGATTGAAGAAATTCTTTTCTTAAAAAAATGCATTTCAAGAGAGTGCAAGCAGTGGCTAAAGTTTATCGTAAATCGCGTTTCAGCACAACTAGAATAATCTAAATTTTTTTTCACTGCTGACTTCGTGCCATACAAGGCGGAATATTTCAGGTTGCAGTGATCTTAGTTGTGTTTGTCCCTTAAATAAATAGTTAGAAAGGACGGCTGTAAGGGTCGACTTAGCCTGCAGGCTAGGGTAGACTGGAAGCTAATACTTTATCAAGCATTTCGTAATTATCTGGTCAGTAAAACGTTTTTGACAGAGAAAAGTGACTTACAAGTTAGATAATTTTGAAAGGTGATATCTGTGACGGACATGTTACCATGTTACCAAATTAACAAAATTTATGATCTATTCGAGAGAAATTTTGAATACCTTTAATGGACAATTAAGTAATGTAAAAATCCATATCTTCGAGTTAAGACATTTTATTGAGAAGAACTGTGATTAACTTTAAATAGAGATAGGTATTTCAGAGAAATAGTCAAACGTTAGAGTAAATATTTCTAATGGAATGTAACAGTTATCATTTATTGAATACAATTTACTGGCACTCGCCAGATTCTTACAGAGCATTGTGTACTAGGCATAAATTCTTTACGCAAGTATACTCATTTAAAATTTCATTTCCATAACACTGGATATTATATTTAATCAATATTGAATTAACGCATATCATTGATGTTTGTATAATAAAATTGAACGCTAAAAAATTTTGAACGACGTTTCGACCGTTCGACGGTCATTTTCAAGTTAGGTGTTTGAATAAAATTACATGTGTAAATATAGTAAAAGCGCTAAAATATGTACATACAAACAATAGACAATAAGAATAAAAAGGCTAAAAATGGCTAAAAATAACTTTGTGCGAATGGCATGCATAGTTGTAAAAGATATAATTAAAAACGTAAAGCAAGCGAATAAGACGACGAGAATAAGAACATTAAAATGCCTAAAAATATCTAAACAAATAATTTCGCGCGGAGCGAGTCACTCTGTTTGTTAAGTTTCGGTTTCAGAAGTCTAATAAAAAGCATTTCAAAAATCAAACAGTCAAGCTTGCTTTGGCACTTCCTTAAAATCTTAAAGTTTTTCTCGATGTTGTGTGGCTCCTTTCCATGTTGTTCTTTCACGTGATGTCCGATAGACGATCCTTTGTGTTCTTCGATGCGCTGGTGCAAGTGTCGACAAGAATAGCCGACGTAATCTGCATCACACAGATCACACTTATAATAATAAACAGCGCTTTGTTGGTTTACGATGGGCGGTTTCTGTTCCTTCACTTTAAATGTGTCTTTGATCTTACGGCTGGTGTAAACTGGACGGATCTCGGTGTTTATCTTTCGGCTGAGATCGCTCAGTTGCCTGCGTACTGAGTTTGCTGCTTTTTGATCCTTGTACGGCAAAACGACTCTAATAGGAACTTCTCGCTGACAAGGGACCTGCTGTTGTTGAAACGGGAAATGCGTGTCCTCAACAACAGCAGGTCCCTTGTCAGCGAGAAGTTCCTATTAGAGTCGTTTTGCCGTACAAGGATCAAATATTTGACGTCAGGAAGGTAAGAGTCAATTGTTACTCGCGAATGTTCACCGATAACCGCTGTCTTCATTAGTCTTTCCCGTAGTCACTCGAGAATATAATGTAAACGATTTTCTCTCGAAACTTTGCCTGGATGTATTTTCCTCGAGAAAAGGCATAACCACCGTTTCGGTTGACATGCGTCTTAGGCAAAGAGGTTTCAAGATTTACGTCAATCAAAATTTAAATTTGAATATATTCTATATTCAAATTTAACTTTAATACAAAGCAGCTATTTCAAAGGTTTCTTTTCCAAGCATGATGGAAAGGATTACAGATCTTTACCAAAATTTCATTTAATGCAAAGGCGACAGTGACAGACTAATAAATTGTGCGCAACGTTTTACAGCTGGCTAATCATTAAGGTTTTGAACCTTTTATTTGCATGGTGTTTTTTACGCCATTCTAGCAAGACAAAGCTATTTTTGACAACTTAACTACAAAAGAGATTAATTACCTTCCGCTTATACATTTTAAGAAGTTTTGACCGCAGAATCAAAATTATTTATCACCAATTCACTTTCGTGATCGTTTGTGCGAAACTCAGTCGAAAAACGTTTTAATCTTTGATCGACGGAAAATTTGAAAACGTTCCAGCCGGTGTTTTGATTTCTGAAGTCGCGTATCATTGCAAACGGTAATAATGTATTATGGATGAGCCAGAACTAATGTGATGGGTGGTTCTCTGGTTCTCCTGGGTCACCTGGTTCTCCTGGTTCTCTTGATTCTCCTGGTTCTCCTGGTTCTCGTGGTTCACCTGGTTCTCTTGGTTCACCTGGTTCTCGTGGTTCAATTGGTTCTCGTGGTTCTCTTGGTTCTCCTGGTTCTCTTGGTTCTCCGGGTTCGCGTGGTTCTCGTGGTTATCGTGGTTCTCCTGGTTCACCTGGTTCACCTGGTTAACCTGGTTCACCTGGTTCACCTGATTCACCTGGTTCACCTGGTTCTCTTGGTTTACCTGGTTCACCTGGTTCTCGTGGTTGTCCTGGTTCTCTTGGTTCTCCGGGTTCTCGTGGTTCTTTCGGTTCTCCTGGTTCACCTGGTTCTCTTGGTTCTCCGGGTTCTCCTGGGTCACCTGGTTCTCCTGGTTCTCCTGGTTCGCTTGGTTCTCCGGGTTCTTGTGGTTATCGTGGTTCTCTTGGTTCTCCTGGCTTATCTGGTTCTCCTGGTTCTCTCGGTTCTCCTGGTTCAATTGGTTCTCGTGGTTATCTTGGTTCTCCTGGTCCACCTTGTTTACCGGGTTCTCTTGGTTCTCGTGGTTCTCCTGGTTCTCTTGGTTCACCTGGTTCTCCTGGATCTCCTGGTTCTCCTGGTTCTCGTGGTTCTCGTGGTTCTCTTGGTTCTCCGGGTTCTCCTGGTTCTCTTGGTTCTCTTGGTTCTCCGGGTTCTCGTGGTTTTCCTGGTTCACCTAGTTCTCCTGGTTCTCGTGATTCTCGTGGTTCTCGTGGTTTACCTGGTTCTCCTGGTTCTCCTGGTTCTCTTGGTTCACCTGGTTTAATTGGTTCTCGTGGTTCTCCTGGTTCAACTGGTTCTCTTGGTTCTCCGGGTTCTCCGGGTTCTCGTAGTTCTCGTGGTTCTCTTGGCTCAGCTGGTTCACCTGGTTCTCGTGGTTCTCCTTGTTCTCCTGGTTCTTATGGTTCTTCGGGTTCTCAGGGTTCTCCGAGTTCTCCTGGTTCTCCTGGTTCTCCTGGTTCACCCGGTTCTCCTGGTTTACCTGATTCTCCTGGTTCTTCTGGTTCTCATGGTTCTCTTGGTTCACCTGGGTCTCCTGGTTCACCTGGTTCTCGTGGGTCTCGTGGTTCACCTGGTTCTCGTGGTTCTCCTGGTTCTCCTGGTTCTCATGGTTCTCTTGGTTCACCTGGTTCTCCTGGTTCTCCTGGTTCTCGTGGTACTCGTGGTTCTCCTGGTTCTTCTGGTTCTCGTGGTTCTCATGGTTCTCCTGGTTCACCTGGTTCTCGTGGTTCTCGTGGTTCTCCTGGTTCTCATGGTTCTCTTGGTTCACCTGGTTCTCCTGGTTCTCGTGGTACTCGTGGTTCTCCTGGTTCTTTTGGTTCTCGTGGTTCTCATGGTTCTCCGGATTCTCCTGGTTCTCCTTGTTCTCCTTGTTCTCCTTGTTCTCCTGGTTCACTTGGTTCTCCTGGTTCTCATGGTTCTCTTGGTTCACCTGGTTCACCTGGTTCTCCTGGTTCACCTGGTTCACCTCCTGGTTCTCCTGGTTCTCTTCGTTCTCCTGGTTCAATTGGTTCTTGTAGTCCTGTGGTTCTCTGGGTACCGTATTTTCGCAATTAAACGCCCCCTGCGTTTATTTCAAACTTGGCTTGGTGGACCCGGCGTTCATTTGAAGCCGGCGTTTAATCGGGGCCCGGCGTTTATTAACGGGCTGTAATTTTCTGTCAAATTTTCAGATTGATTTACTGTTACCGATCTCCGAGACCAAGGGGCAGTTTGTCAAGGCGGGACGAATTTTTCCCTTCGTTTTACCCCGTTGTACCGCGTCCATCCTAGCTATGTATCGCTCGGACTTTTCCTTTGATCGTTTTTTGAAATTTCCAAAGCAGCATACCGTACTAGTATGTCATAGCGCTGACATTCAAGAGAATTTTGCTTGTTAGCTTGACCTTAAATGACTCAAATAAACGCCGGGACCTCGAACAAACGCCCCCGGCGTTTATTTAAAAATTTGCAATTTTGACCCGGCGTTTATACGAGGCCGGCGTTTTATCGGGGTCCGGCGTTTAATCCAGAAAATACGGTATTCCTGGTTCACCTGGTTCTCGTGGTTCTCCTGGTTCTTTGGTTCACCTGGTTCTCCAGGTTCTCCTGGTTCTCGTGGTTCTCGTGGTTCTCGTGGTTCTCGTTGTTCTCATGGTTCTCCGTTTCCTCCTTGTTCTCCTTGTTCTCCTGGTTCACCTGGTTCTCGTGATTCTCGTGGTTCTCCTACTTCACCTCCTGGTTCTCCTGGTTTTCTTCGTGCTCTTGGTCCAATTGGTTCTCGTGGTTCTCGTGGTTCTCTTGGTATTCCTGGTTCACCTGGCTCACCTGGTTCTCGTGGTTTTCGTGGTTCTCCTAGTTCTCAAGGTTCTCGTGGTTCTCGTGGTTTTCGTGGTTCACGTGGTTCTCCTGGATCACCTGGTTTTCTTCGTTCTCCTGGTTCTCTTGGTTCTCCTGGTTCACCTGGTTCTCCTGGTTCTCTTGGTTCACCTGGTTCTCGTGGTTCTCGTGGTTCTTGTGGTTCACCTGTTTCTCCTGCCTCAATTGGTTCTCGTGGTTCACCTGGTCCTCTTTGTTCTCCGGGTACTCGTGGTTCTCTTGGTTCTCGTGGTTCTCGTGGTTCTCGTGGTTCTCTTGCTTCTCTTGCTTCTCCTGGTTCACCTGGTTCTTCGGGTTCTCCTGGTTCTCTTGCTTCACCTGGTTCAATTGGTTCTCGTGTTTCTCCTACTTCACCTGGTTCTCGTGGTTCTCATGGTTCTCTTTGTTCACCTGTTTCTCCTGGTTCACCTGGTTCTGGTGGTTCTCGTGGTAATCGTGGTTCACTTGGTTCTCGTGGTTCTCCTGGTTCACCTGGTTCTCCTTGTTCGCGTGGTTCTCCTGGTTTTCCTGGTTCTTATGATTCTCCGGGCTCTCCTTGTTCTCCTGGTTCTCCTGGTTCACCTGGTTCTCCTGGTTCTCCTAATTCTCATGGTTCTCTTGGTTCACCTGGTTCTCGTGGTCTTCGTGGTTCTCTTAGTTCTTCTACTTCTACCTGGTTCTCCTGGTTCTCTTCGTTCTCCGGGTTCTTGTGATTATCGTGGTTCTCTTTGTTCTCCTGGCTCATCTTGTTCTCCTGGTTCTCTTGGTTCTCCTTGTTCAATTGGTTCTCGTGGTTCTCGTGGTTATCTTGGTTCTCCTGGTTCACCTTCTTTACCGGGTTCTCGTGGTTCTCTTGGTTCACCTTGTTCTCTTGGTTCTCCTGGCTCATCTTGTTCTCCTGGTTCTCTTGGTTCTCCTGGTTCAATTGGTTCTCGTGGTTCTCGTGGTTATCTTGGTTCTCCTGGTTCACCTTCTTTACCGGGTTCTCGTGGATCTCCTGGTTCTCGTGGTTCTCGTTGTTCTCCTGGTTCTCCTGGTTCTCCTGGTTCACATGGTTCACATGGTTCTCCTAGTTCTCAAGGTACTCTTGGTTCTCTTGGTTCTCCTGGTTCTCCTTGTTCTCCTAGTTCACCTGGTTCTCCTGGTTCTCCTGGTTCTCTTGGTTCACCTGGTTATCCTGGTTCTCTTGGTTTACCTGGTTTTCGTGGTTCTCGTAGTTCTCGTGGTTCTCGTGGTTCTCGTGGTTCTCGTGGTTCACCTGTTTCTCTTGGTTCTCGTGGTTCTCTTGGTTCACCTGGTTCTCCAGGTTCTCGTAGTTGTCGTGGTTCTCGTGGTTCTCCTTGTTCTCCTGGTTCTCTTGGTTCTCCGGGTTCTCCGGGTTCTCGTGGTTCTCGTGCTTCTCTTGGTCCTTCTGGTTCATCTGGTTCTCCTGGTTCTCTTGGTTCTCCTGGTTCAATTGGTTCTCGTGGTTCTCGTGGTTCTCGTGGTTCTCTTGGTTCACCTGGTTCTCCGTGTTCTCGTGGTTCTCCTGGTTCACCTTGTTCTCCTTGTTCTCCTGGTTCTCTTGGTTTTCCGGGTTCTCTTTGTTCTCGTGGTTCTCTTGGTTCACCTGGTTCTCCAGGTTCTCGTGGTTGTCGTGGTTCTCCTTGTTCTCCTGGTTCTTTTGGTTCTCCGGGTTCTCTTGGTTCTCGTGGTTCTCTTGGTTCACCTGGTTCTCCGGGTTCTCGTGGTTCTCCTGGTTCACCTTGTTCTCGTTGTTCTCCTTGTTCTCTTGGTTTTCCGGGTTCTCTTGGTTCTCGTGGTTCTCTTGGTTCACCTGGTTCTCCAGGTTCTCGTGGTTCTCCTGGTTCTCCTTGTTCTCCTGGTTCTCTTGGTTCTCCGGGTTCTCGTGGTTCTCGTGCTTCTCTTGGTTCTCCTGGTTCACCTTGTTCTCCTTGTTCTCCTGGTTCTCTTGGTTTTCTGGGTTCTCGTGGTTCTCGTGGCTCTCTTGGTTCTCCTGGCTCATATGGTTCTCCTGGTTCTCTTGGTTCTCCTGGGTCAATTGGTTCTCCTGTTCTCGTGGTTCTCCTGGTTCAATTGGTTCACCTGGTTCTCTTGGTTCTCCGATTTCTCGTGGTTCTCGTGGTTCTCGTAATTCTAGTGGTTCTCGTGTTCTCGTGGTTCTTGTGGTTCTCCTGGTTCTCCTGGTTCTCTTGGTTTTCCGGGTTCTCATGGTTCTCCTGGTTCACCTGGTTCTCCTGGTTCTCTTCTTTTACCTGGTTTTCTTGGTTCTCCTGGTTCTCCTGGTTCTCCTGGTTCTCGTGGTTTTCGTGGTTCTCCTGGTTCACCCAGTTCTTCTGGTGAGCGTGGTTCTCCTGGTTCACCTGTGTTCTCCTGGTTCTCCTGATTCTCATGGTTCTCTTGGTTCACCTGGTTCTTCTTGCTCGTCTGGTTCTCCTGGTTCTCTTGGTTCTCCTGGTTCAATTGGCTCTCGTGGTTCTCTTGGTTCTCCTGATTCATCTGGTTCACCTCGTTCACCTGGTTCACCTGTTTCTCTTGGTTCTCTGAGTTCTCGTGGTCCTCGTAATTCGCGTGGTTCTCGTGGTTCTTGTGGTTCTCCTGGTTCACGTCGTTCTCCTGGTTCTCTTGGTTCTCGTGGTTCTCTTGGTTTACCTGGTTCTCCAGGTTCTCGTGGTTGTCGTGGTTCTCCTTGTTCTCCTGGTTCTCTTGGTTCTCCGGGTTCTCTTGGTTCTCGTGGTTCTCTTGGTTCACCTGGTTCTCCGGGTTCTCGTGGTTCTCCTGGTTCACCTTGTTCTCCTTGTTCTCCTGGTTCTCTTGGTTTTCCGGGTTCTCTTGGTTCTCGTGGTTCTCTTGGTTCACCTGGTTCTCCACGTTCTCGTGGTTGTCGTGGTTCTCCTTGTTCTCCTGGTTCTCTTGGTTCTCCGGGTTCTCTTGGTTCTCGTGGTTCTCTTGGTTCACCTGGTTCTCCGGGTTCTCGTGGTTCTCCTGGTTCACCTTGTTCTCCTTGTTCTCCTTGTTCTCTTGGTTTTCCGGGTTCTCTTGGTTCTCGTGGTTCTCTTGGTTCACCTGGTTCTCCAGGTTCTCGTGGTTCTCCTGGTTCTCCTTGTTCTCCTGGGTCTCTTGGTTCTCCGGGTTCTCGTGGTTCTCTTGCTTCTCTTGGTTCTTCTGGTTCACCTTGTTCTCCTTGTTCTCCTGGTTCTCTTGGTTTTCCGGGTTCTCGTGGTTCTCGTGGCTCTCTTGGTTCTCCTGGCTCATATGGTTCTCCTGGTTCTCTTGGTTCTCCTGGGTCAATTGGTTCACCTGGTTCTCCTGGTTCTCCTGATTCTCATGGTTCTCTTGGTTCACCTGGTTCTTCTTGCTCATCTGGTTCTCCTGGTTCTTTTGGTTCTACTGGTTCAATTGGCTCTCGTGGTTCTCTTGGTTCTCCTGATTCATCTGGTTCACCTCGTTCACCTGGTTCACCTGTTTGTCTTGGTTCTCTGAGTTCTCGTGGTCCTCGTAATTCGCGTGGTTCTCGTGGTTCTTGTTGTTCTCCTGGTTCACCTCGTTCTCCTGGTTCTCTTGGTTCTCGTGGTTCTCTTGGTTTACCTGGTTCTCCAGGTTCTCGTGGTTGTCGTGGATCTCCTTGTTCTCCTGGTTTTCTTGGTTCTCCGGGTTCTCTTGGTTCTCGTGGTTCTCTTGGTTCACCTGGTTCTCTGGGTTCTCGTGGTTCTCCTGGTTCACCTTGTTCTCCTTGTTCTCCTGGTTCTCTTGGTTTTCCGGGTTCTCTTGGTTCTCGTGGTTCTCTTGGTTCACCTGGTTCTCCAGGTTCTCGTGGTTCTCCTGGTTCTCCTTGTTCTCCTGGTTCTCTTGGTTCTCCGGGTTCTCGTGGTTCTCGTGCTTCTCTTGGTTCTTCTGGTTCACCTTGTTCTCCTTGTTCTCCTGGTTCTCTTGGTTTTCCGGGTTCTCGTGGTTCTCGTGGCTCTCTTGGTTCTCCTGGCTCATATGGTTCTCCTGGTTCTCTTGGTTCTCCTGGGTCAATTGGTTCTCCTGTTCTCGTTGTTCTCCTGGTTCAATTGGTTCACCTGGTTCTCTTGGTTCTCCGATTTCTCGTGGTTTTCGTTGTTCTCGTAATTCTCGTGGTTCTCGTGTTCTCGTGGTTCTTGTGGTTCTCCTGGTTCTCCTGGTTCTCTTGGTTTTCCGGGTTATTATGGTTCTCCTGGTTCACCTGGTTTTCCTGGTTCTCTTCTTTCACCTGGTTCTCTTGGTTCTCCTGGTTCTCCTGGTTCTCCTGGTTTTCCTGGTTTTCGTGGTTCTCCTGGTTCACCCGGTTCTTCCGGTTCGCGTGGTTCTCCTGGTTCACCTGTGTTCTCCTGGTTCTTCTGATTCTCATGGTTCTCTTGTTTCACCTGGTTCTCGTGGTTCTCCTACGTCATCTGGTTCTCTTTGTTCTCGTGGTTCTCGTGGTTCTCCTGGTTCTCCTGGTTCTTCTTGCTCATCTGGTTCTCCTGGTTCTCTTCGTTCTCCTGGTTCAATTGGTTCTCGTGGTTCTCTTGGTTCTCCTGATTCATCTGGTTCACCTCGTTCACCTGGTTCACCTGGTTCTCTTGGTTCTCTGAGTTCTCGTGGTCCTCGTAATTCGCGTGGTTCTCGTGGTTCTTGTGGTTCTCCTGGTTCACGTCGTTCTCCTGGTTCTCTTGGTTCTCCGGGTTCTCATGGTTCTCCTGGTTCACCTGGTTTTCCTGGTTCGCGAGGTTCTCCTGGTTTTCCTGGATCTTATGATTCTCCCGACTCTCCTTGTTCTCCTGGTTCTCCTGGTTCACCTGGTTCTCCTCACTCTCATGGTTCTCTTGGTTCACCTTGTTTACCTGGTTCTAGTGATTGTCGTGGTTCTCCTACTTCACCTGGTTCTCCTTGTTCTCCTGGTTCTCTTGGTTCTCCGGGTTCTCGTGGTGCTCGTGGTTCTCTTGATTCTCTTGGTTCTAGTGATTGTCGTGGTTCTCCTACTTCACCTTGTTCTCCTTGTTCTCCTGGTTCTCTTGGTTCTCCGGGTTCTCGTGGTGCTCCTGGTTCTCTTGGTTTTGCTGGTTCAATTGGTTCTCGTGTTCTCGTGGTTCTCCTGGGTCAATTGGTTCACCTGGTTCACCTGGTTCTCTTGGTTCTCCGATTTCTCGTGGTTTTCGTGGTTCTCGTAATTTTCGTCGTTCTCGTGTTAACGTGATTCTTGTGGTTCTCCTGGTTCAGGTTTTTCTCGTGGTTCTCTTGGATTTCCGGGTTCACCTGGTTCTCCTGGTTCTCTTCTTTCACCTGGTTCTCTTGTATTTCTTGGTTCTCTTGGTTCTCCTGGTTCTCCTGGTTCTCCTGGTTCTCCTGGTTCACCCGGTTCTTCTGGTTCGCGTGGTTCTCCTGCTTCTCCTGGTTCACCTTTGTTCTCCTGGTTTTCCTGATTCTCATGGTTCTCTTGGTTCACCTGGTTCACCTGGTTCTCGTGGTTCTCCTTCGTAACCTGGTTCTCTTGGTTCTCCTGGTTCAATTGGTTCTCGTGGTTCTCTTGGTTCTCCTGATTCACCTGGTTCACCTCGTTCTCTTGGTTCTCCGAGTTCTCGTGGTTCTCGTGGTTCTTGTGGTTCTCCTGGTTCACCTCTTTCTCCTGGTTCTCTTGGTTCTCCGGGTTCTCATGGATCTCCAGGTTCACCTGGTTTTCCTGGTTCGCGTGATTCACCTGGTTCTCCTGGTTCTCCTAGTTCTCCTGATTCTCATGGTTCTCTTGGTTCACCTGGTTTACCTGGTTCGCGTGATTCTCGTGGTTCTCCTACTTCACCTGGTTCTCCTTGTTCTCCTGGTTCTCTTGGTTCTCCGGGTTCTCGTGGTTCTCGTGGTTCTCTTGATTCACCTGGCTCATCTGTTTCTCTTGGTTCTCCGGGTTGTCGTGGTTCTCCTGGTTCTCCTGGTTCACCCGGTTCTTCTGGTTTGCGTGGTTCTCCTGGTTCTCCTGATTCTCATGGTTCTCTTGGTTCACCTGGTTCACCTGGTTCTCGTGGTTCTCCTACGTCACCTGGTTCTCCTTGTTCTCCTGGTTCTCTTGGTTCTCGGGGTTCTCGTGGTACTCGTGGTTCTCTTGGTTCTTCTTGCTCATCTGGTTCTCCTCGTTCTTTTGGTTCTCCTGGTTCAATTGGTTCTCGTGGTTCTCTTGGTTCTCCTGATTCATCTGGTTCATCTGGTTCTCTTGGTTCTCTTGGTTCTCCGAGTTCTCTTGGTTCTCGTGGTTCTTGTGGTTCTCCTGCCTCACCTCGTTCTCCTGGTTCTCTTGGTTCTCCGGGTTCTCATGGTTCTCCTTGTTGACCTGGTTTTCCTGGTTCGCGTGGTTCTACTGGTTCACCTGGTTCTTATGATTCTCCCGGCTCTCCTTGTTCTCCTAGTTCTCCTGGTTCACCTGGTTCTCTTGGTTCACCTTGTTTACCTGGTTCTAGTGATTGTCGTGGTTCTCCTACTTCACCTGGTTCTCCTTGTTCTCCTGGTTCTCTTGGTTCTCCGGGTTCTCGTGGTGCTCGTGGTTCTCTTGATTCTCCTGGTTCTAGTGATTGTCGTGGTTCTCCTACTTCACCTGGTTCTCCTTGTTCTCCTGGTTCTCTTGGTTCTCCGGGTTCTCGTGGTGCTCCTTTTTCTCTTGGTTTTCCTGGTTCAATTGGTTCTCGTGTTCTCGTGGTTCTCCTGGGTCAATTGGTTCACCTGGTTCACCTGGTTCTCTTGGTTCTCCGATTTCTCGTGGTTTTCGTGGTTCTCGTAATTCTCGTCGTTCTCGTGTTATCGTGATTCTTGTGGTTCTCCTGGTTCAGGTTGTTCTACTGGTTCTCTTGGATTTCCGGGTTCACCTGGTTCTCCTGGTTCTCTTCGTTCACCTGGTTCTCTTAGATTTCTTGGTTCTCTTGGTTCTCCTGGTTCTCCTGGTTCTCCTGGTTCACCCGGTTCTTCTGGTTCGCGTGGTTCTCCTGCTTCTCCTGGTTCACCTTTGTTCTCCTGGTTTTCCTGATTCTCATGGTTCTCTTGGTTCACCTGGTTCACCTGGTTCTCGTGGTTCTCCCCTTGTCACCTGGTTCTCTTGGTTCTCCTGGTTCAATTGGTTCTCGTGGTTCTCTTGGTTCTCCTGATTCACCTGGTTCACCTCGTTCTCTTGGTTCTCCGAGTTCTCGTGGTTCTCGTGGTTCTTGTGGTTCTCCTGGTTCACCTCTTTCTCCTGGTTTCCTTGGTTCTCCGGGTTCTCATGGTTCTCCTGGTTCACCTGGTTTTCCTGGTTCGCGTGATTCACCTGGTTCTCCTGGTTCTCCTAGTTCTCCTGATGCTCATGGTTCTCTTGGTTCACCTGGTTTACCTGGTTCGCGTGATTCTCGTGGTTCTCCTACCTCACCTGGTACTCCTTGTTCTCCTGGTTCTCTTGGTTCTCCGGGTTCTCGTGGTTCTCCTGGTTCTCCTGGTTCACCCGGTTCTTCTGGTTTGCGTGGTTCTCCTGGTTCTCCTGATTCTCATGGTTCTCTTGGTTCACCTGGTTCACCTGGTTCTCGTGGTTCTCCTACGTCACCTGGTTCTCCTTGTTCTCCTGGTTCTCTTGGTTCTCGGGGTTCTCGTGGTACTCGTGGTTCTCTTGGTTCTTCTTGCTCATCTGGTTCTCCTGGTTCTTTTGGTTCTCCTGGTTCAATTGGTTCTCGTGGTTCTCTTGGTTCTCCTGATTCATCTGGTTCACCTGGATCTCTTGGTTCTCTTGGTTCTCCGAGTTCTCGTGGTTCTCGTGGTTCTTGTGGTTCTCCTGCCTCACCTCGTTCTCCTGGTTCTCTTGGTTCTCCGGGTTCTCATGGTTCTCCTTGTTCACCTGGTTTTCCTGGTTCGCGTGGTTCTACTGGTTCTCCTGGTTCTTATGATTCTCCCGGCTCTCCTTGTTCTCCTAGTTCTCCTGGTTCACCTGGTTCTCTTGTTTCACCTGGTTTACCTGGTTCTCGTGATTGTCGTGGTTCTCATACTTCACCTGGTTCTCCTTGTTCTCCTGGTTCTCTTGGTTCTCCGGGTTCTCGTGGTTCTCTTGATTCTCCTGGCTCATCTGGTTCTCCTGGTTCTCTTGGTTCTCCTGGTTCAATTGGTTCTCGTGGTTCTCGTGGTTCTCTTGGTTTTCCTGGTTCTCTTGGTTCTCCGGGTTCTCGTGGTTCTCCTGGTTTACCTGGTTCTCATGGTTCTCGTGGTTCTCGTGGTTTTCCTGGTTCACCTGGTTCTCCTGGTTGGCGTGGTTCTCCTGGTTCTTATGATTCTCCGGGCTATCTTTGTTCTCCTGGTTCACCTGGTTCTCCTGGTTCTCCTGATTTTCATGGTTCTCTTGGTTCACCTGGTTCACCTCGTTCACCTGGTTCTCCTGGTTCTCTTAGTCACCTGGTTCTCTTGGTTCTCCTGGTTCACCTGGTTCTCCTGGTTCTCTTGGTTCGCCTGGTTCTCTTGGTTCTCTTGGTTCTCCTTATTCACCTGGTTCTCCAGGTTCACCTGGTTCTCGTGGTTCTCATGGTTCTCTTGGTTCACCTGGTTATCGTGGTTCTCCAGGTTCTCGTGGTTCTCGTGGTTCTCTTGGTTCACCTGGTTCTCGTGGTTCTCCTGGTTCTCTTGGTTCTCCTGGTTCTCTTGGTTCACCTGGTTCTCCTGCTTCTCGTGGTTCTCGTATTACACCTGGTTCTCGTGGTTCTCCTGGTACTCTTGGTTCACCTGGTTCTCTTGGTTCACCTGGTTCTCCTGGTTCTCCTGGTTCTCTTGGTTCTCGTTGTTCTCGTGGTTCTCCTTGTTCTCTTGGTTACCCTGGTTCTCCTGGATCTCCTTGTTTTCGTGGTTCTCGTATTACACCTGGTTCTCGTGGGTCTCGTATTACACCTGGTTCTCCTAGTTCACCTGGTTCTCGTGGTTCTCATGGTTCTCTTGGTTCACCTGGTTCTCGTATTACACCTGGTTCTCTTGGGTCTCGTATTACACCTTGTTCTCGTGGTTCTCCTGGTTCTCTTGGATCTCCTGGTTCTCTTGGTTCACCTGGTTCTCCTGGTTCTCGTGGTTCTCGTATTACACCTGGTTCTCCTGGTTCACCTGGTTCTCGTGGTTCTCATGGTTCTCTTGGTTCACCAGGTTCTCGTATTACACCTGGTTCTCGTGGGTCTCGTATTACACCTGGTTCTTGTGGTTCTCCATGTTCTCTTGGTTCTCCTGGTTCTCTTGGTTCACCTGGTTCTCTTGGTTCACCTGGTTCACCTGGTTCTCCTTGTTCTCTTGGTTCACCTGGTTCTCCTAGTTCTCTTGGTTCACCTGGTTCTCTTGGTTCACCTGGTTCTCGTGGTTCTCCTGGTTCTCCATGTTCTCGTGGTTCTCTTGGTTCTCGTGGTTCTCGTGGTTCTCGTGGTTCTCTTGGTTATCCTGGTTCTCTTGGTTCACCTGGTTCACCTGGTTCTCCTGGTTCTCTTGGTTCACCTGGTTCTCCTGGTTCTCTTGGTTCACCTGGTTCTCTTGGTTCGCCTCGTTCTCGTGGTTCTCATCGTTCTCTTGGTTCTCCACGTTCTTGTGGTTCCCTTGGTTCTCCTGGTTCTCTTGGTTCACCTGGTTGTCCTGGTTCATGTGGTTCTCGTATTACACCTGGTTCTCGTTGTTTTCCTGGTTCTCTTGGTTCACCTGGTTCTCTTGGTTCACCTGGTTCTCGTGGTTCTCCTGGTTCTCTTGGTTCTACTGGTTCTCTTGGTTCACCTGGTTCTCCTGCTTCTCGTGGTTCTCGTATTACACCTAGTTCTCGTGGTTCTCCTGGTTCTCTTGGTTCACCTGGTTCTCCTGGTTCTCTTGGTTTGCCTGGTTCTTTTGGTTCACCTGGTTCTCGTGGTTCTCCTGGTTCTCCTTGGTCTCGTGGTTCTCGTATTTCTCGTATTACTGGTTCTCTTGGTTCAGTTGGTTCTCTTGGTTCACCTGGTTCTCCTGGTTCTCCTGGTTCTCTTGGTTCACCTGGTTCTCGTGGTTCTCTTGGTTCTCTTGTTTCTCCTGGTTCTCCTGGTTCTCCTGGTTCTCGTAGTTCTCCTGGTTTCTCGTGGTTCTCTTATTACACCTGGTTCACCTGGTTTCCTGGTTCTCGTGGTTCACCTGGTTCTCCTGGTTCTCGTGGTTCTCCTGGTTCCTGGTTCTCGTGGTTCTCCTATTACACCTGGTTTACCTGGTTCTCTTTGTTCTCGTGCTTCTCCTGGTTCTCTTGGTTCACCTGGTTCTCCTGGTTCTCCTCGTTCTCGTGGTTCACCTGGTTCTCATGGTTCTCGTGGTTCTCGTGGTTTTCCTGGTTCACCTGGTTCTCCTGGTTGGCGTGGTTCTCCTGGTTCTCTTGGTTCTTATGATTCTCCGGGCTCTCTTTGTTCTCCTGGTTCACCTGGTTCTCCTGGTTCTCCTGATTCTCATATTTCTCTTGGTTCACCTGGTTCTCTTGGTTCACCTGGTTCTCCTGCTTCTCGTGGTTCTCGTATTACACCTAGTTCTCGTGGTTCTCCTGGTTCTCTTGGTTCACCTGGTTCTCCTGGTTCTCTTGGTTTGCCTGGTTCTTTTGGTTCACCTGGTTCTCTTGGTTCACCTGGTTCTCTTGGTTCTCCTGGTTTTCTTGGTTCACCTGGTTCACCTGGTTTTCCTGTTTCTCTTGGTTCAACTGGTTCTCCTGGTTCACCTTTTTCTCCTGGTTCTCTTGGTTCACCTGGTTCTCTTGGTTCACCTGGTTCTCCTAGTTCTCTTGGTTCACCTGGTTCACCTGGTTCTCCTGGTTCTCTTGGTTCTCCTGGTTCTCTTGGTTCACCTGGTTCACCTGGTTCTCCTGGTTCTCTTGGTTCACCTGGTTCTCCTGGTTCTCTTGGTTCACCTGGTTCTCTTGGTTCGCCTCGTTCTCGTGGTTCTCCTGGTTCTCCTGGTTCTCGTGGTTCTTGTATTACACCTGGTTCTCTTGGTTCTCCTGGTTCTCCTGGTTCTCTTGGTTCACCTGGTTCACCTAGTTCTCCTGGTTCTCCTGGTTCTCTTGGTTCTCCTGGTTCTCTTGGTTCAACTGGTTCTCCTGGTTCACCTGTTTCTCCTGGTTCTCTTGGTTCACCTGGTTCTCCTGGTTCTTTTGGTTCACCTAGTTCACCTGGTTCACCTGGTTCTCCTGGTTCTCTTGGTTCTTCTGGTTCTCTTGGTTCACCTGGTTCACCTGGTTCTCCTGGTTCTCTTGGTTCACCTGGTTCTCCTGGTTCTCTTGGTTCACCTGGCTCTCTTGGTTCGCCTCGTTCTCGTGGTTCTCCTGGTTCTCCTGGTTCTCGTGGTTCTTGTATTACACCTGGTTCTCTTGGTTCTCCTGGTTCTCCTGGTTCTCTTGGTTCACCTGGTTCTCCTGGTTCTCTTGGTCCACCTGGTTCTCCTGGTTCTCTTGGTTCACCTGGTTCTCTTGGTTCACCTGGTTCTCGTGGTTCTCCTGGTTCTCCTGGTTCTCGTGGTTCTCGTATTACACCTGGTTCTCTTGGTTCACCTGGATCTCTTGGTTGACCTGGTTCTTCTGGTTCTCGTGGTTCTCCTGGTTCTCTTGGTTCACCTGGTTCTCTTGGTTCACCTGGTTCTCTTGGTTCTCATGGTTCTCTTGGTTCACCTGGTTCTCTTGGTTCACCTGGTGCTCTTGGTTCACCTGGTTCTCTTGGTTCACCTGGTTCTCCTGGTTCTCCTGGTTCTCTTGGTTCTCGTGGTTTTCGTGGTTCTCCTGGTTCTCTTGGTTCTCCTGGTTCTCCTGGTTCTCCTGGATCTCGTATTACACCTGTTTCTCGTGGTTCGCGTATTACACCTGGTTCTCGTCGTTCTCCTGGTTCTCTTGGTTCTCTTGGTTCTCCTGGTTCTCTTGGTTCACCTTGTTCACCTGGTTCTCCTGGTTCTCTTGGTTCACCTGGTTCTCCTGGTTCTCGTATTACACCTGGTTCTCGTGGTTCTCATGGTTCTCTTGGTTCACCTGGTTCTCGTGGTTCTCCTGGTTCTCCTTGGTCTCGTGGTTCTCGTATTTCTCGTATTACACCTGGTTCTCTTGGTTCACCTGGTTCTCTTGGTTCACCTGGTTCTCGTGGTTCTCCTGGTTCTCTTGGTTCTCGTGGTTCTCGTGGTTCTCCTGGTTCTCTTGGTTCTCCTGGTTCTCCTGGTTCTTCTGGTTCTCGTATTACACCTCGTTCTCGTGGTTCTCGTATTAGACCTGGTTCTCCAGGTTCACCTGGTTCTCGTGGTTCTCATGGTTCTCTTGGTTCACCTGGTTATCGTGTTTTTCCAGGTTCTCGTGGTTCTCTTGGTTCACCTGGTTCTCGTGGTTCTCCTGGTTCTCTTGGTTCTCCTGGTTCTCTTGGTTCACCTGGTTCTCCTGGTTCTCGTGGTTCTCGTATTACACCTGGTTCTCGTGGTTCTCCTGGTACTCTTGGTTCACCTGGTTCTCTTGGTTTACCTGGTTCTCCTGGTTCTCCTGGTTCTCTTGGGTCTCGTGGTTCTCGTGGTTCTCCTAGTTCTCTTGGTTCTCCTAATTCTCTTGGATCTCCTTGTTCTCGTGGTTCTCGTATTACACCTGGTTCTCGTGGGTCTCGTATTACACCTGGTTCTCCTGGTTCACCTGGTTCTCGTGGTTCTCATGGTTCTCTTGGTTCACCTGGTTCTCGTCTTACACCTGGTTCTCGTGGGTCTCGTATTACACCTGGTTCTCGTGGTTCTCCTGGTTCTCTTGGATCTCCTGGTTCTCTTGGTTCACCTTGTTCTCCTGGTTCTCGTGGTTCTCGTATTACACCTGGTTCTCGTGGTTCTCCTGGTTCTCTTGGTTCACCTGGTTCTCTTGGTTCTCGTGGTTCTCGTGTTTCTCCTGGTTCTCTTGGTTCACCTGGTTCTCTTGGTTCACCTGGTTCTCCTTGTTCTCTTGGTTCACCTGGTTCTCCTAGTTCTCTTGGTTCACCTGGTTCATCTGGTTCTCTTGGTTCACCTGGTTCTCGTGGTTCTCCTGGTTCTCCATGTTCTCGTGGTTCTCGTAATTCTCGTATTACACCTGGTTCTCTTCGTTCACCTGGTTCTCTTGGTTCACCTGGTTCTCCTGGTTCTCCTGGTTCTCTTGGTTCTCGTGGTTCTCGTGGTTCTCGTGGTTCTCCTGGTTCTCGTGGTTCTCGTGGTTCTCTTAGTTTACCTGGTTCTTGTGGTTCTCCAGGTTCTCGTGGTTCTCCTGGTTCTCATGGTTCACCTGGTTCTCGTGGTTCTCTTGGTTCTCTTGGTTCTCCTGTTTCTCTTGGTTCACCTGGTTCTCGTGGTTCTCGTATTACACCTGGTTCTCGTGGTTCTCCTGGTTCTCTTGGTTCACCTGGTTCTCTTGGTTCTCCTGGTTTTCTTGGTTCACCTGGTTCTCTTGGTTTTCGTGATTCTCGAGGTTCCCTTGGTTTTCTTGGTTCACCTGGTTCTCTTGGTTCTCCTGGTTCACCTGGTTCTCCTGGTTCTCTTGGTTCACCTGATTCACCTGGTTGTCCTGGTTCTCGTGGTTCTCCTGGTTCTCCTGGTTCTCCTGGTTCTCGTGGTTCTCGTATTACACCTGGTTCTCCTGGGTCTCCTGGTCCTCTTGGTTCACCTGGTTTTCCTGGTTCTCCTGGTTCTCCTGGTTCTCGTGGTTCTCGTATTACACCTGGTTCACCTGGTTCTCCTGGTTTTCGTGGTTCTCCTGGTTCTCCTGGTTCTCTTGGTTCACCTGGTTCTCCTGGTTCTCCTGGTTCTCCTGGTTCTCCTGGTTCTCGTGGTTCACATGGTTCTCGTGGTTCTCGTTGTTTTCCTGGTTCTCCTGGTTCTCCTGGTTGGCGTGGTTCTCCTGGTTCTTATGATTCTTCGGGCTCTCTTTGTTCTCCTGGTTCACCTAGTTCTCCTGGTTCTCCTCATTCTGATGGTTCTCTTGGTTCACCTGGTTCACCTGGTTCTCCTGGTTCACCTGGTTCTCCTGGTTCTCTTGGTTCACCTGGTTCTCTTGGTTCACCTCGTTCTCGTGGTTCTCCTTGTTCTCCTGGTTCTCGTAGTTCTCGTGGTTCTCGTATTACACCTGGTTCTTTTGGTTCACCTCGTTCTCTTGGATTACCTGGTTCTCCTGGTTCTCCTGGTTCTCGTGGTTCTCGTGGTTCTCGTGGTTCTTCTGGTTCTCTTGGTTCTCCTGGTTCTACTGGTTCTCCTGGTTCTCGTGGTTCTCGTATTACACCTGGTTCTCGTGGTTTTCGTATTACACCTGGTTCTCCTGGTTCACCTGGTTCTCGTGGTTCTCCTGGTTCTCCTGGTTCTCTTGGTTCTCCTGGTTCTCCTGGTTCTCGTGGTTCTCGTATTACACCTGGTTCTCGTGGTTAACGTATTAAACCTGGTTCTCCTGGTTCACCTGGTTCTCGCGGTTCTCATGGTTCTCTCGGTTCACCTGGTTCTCGTGGTTCTCCAGGTTCTCGTGGTTCTCTTGGTTCACCTGGTTCTCGTAGTTCTCCTGGTTATCTTGGTTCTCCTGGTTATCTTGCTTCACCTGGTTTTCCTGGTTCTCGTGGTTCTCGTATTACACCTGGTTCTCGTGGTTCTCCTGGTTCTCTTGGTTCACCTTGTTCTCTTGGTTCTCCTGGTTCTCTTGGTTCACCTGGTTCTCTTGGTTTTTGTGGTTCTCGTGGTTGTCCTGGTTCTCTTGGTTCTCCTGGTTCTCTTGGTTCACCTGGTTCTCCTGGTTCTCGTGGTTCTCGTGGTTCTCCTGGTTCTCCTGGTTCTCGTGGTTCACCTGGTTCTCATGGTTCTCGTGGTTCTCGTGGTTTTCCTGGTTCACCTGGTTCTCCTGGTTGGCGTGGTTCTCGTGGTTCTCCTGGTTCTTATGATTTTTCGGGCTGTCTTTGTTCTCCTGGTTCACCTGGTTCTCCTGGTTCTCCTGATTCTCATGGTTCTCTTGGTTCACCTGGTTCACCTGGTTCTCTTGGTTCTCTTGGTTCACCTGGTTCTCTTGGTGCACCTGGTTCACTTGGATCTCCTGGTTCTCTTGGTTCACCTGGTTCACCTTGTTCTCCTGGTTCTCTTGGTTTACCTGGTTCTCCTGGTTCACCTGGTTCTCCTGGTTCTCTTGGTTCACCTGGTTCTCTTGGTTTACCTGGTTCTCGTGGTTCTCCTGGTTCTCGTAGTTCTCGTGGTTCTCGTATTACACCTGGCTCTCTTGGTTCACCTGGTTCTCTTGGTTTACCTGGTTCTCCTGGTTCTCCTGGTTCTCCTGGTTCTCCTATTACACCTGGTTCTCGTGGTTCTCGTATTACACCTGGTTCTCGTGGTTCACCTGGTTCTCGTGGTTCTCATGGTTCTCTTGGTTTACCTGGTTCTCGTGGTTCTCCAGGTTCTCGTGGTTCTCTTGGTTCACCTGGTTCTCGTGGTTCTCTTGGTTATCTTGGTTCTCCTGGTTCTCTTCGTTCACCTGGTTCTGCTGGTTCTCGTGGTTCTCGTATTACACCTGGTTCTCGTGGCTCTCCTGGTTCTCTTGGTTCACCTTGTTCTCTTGGTTCTCTTGGTTCTCTTGGTTCACCTGGTTCTCTTGGTTCTCTTGGTTCTCGTGGTTGTCCTGCTTCTCTTGGTTCTCCTGGTTCTCTTGGTTCACCTGGTTCTCGTGGTTCTCCTGGTTCTCTTGGTTCACCTGGTTCTCTTGGTTCTCGTGGTTCTCTTGGTTCACCTGGTTCTCTTGGTTCACCTGGTTCACCTGGTTCTCCTGGTTCTCGTGGTTCTCCTGGTTCTCCTGGTTCTCGTGGTTCTCGTATTACACCTGGTTCACCTGGTTCTCTTGGTTTTCTTGGTTCACCTGGTGCTCTTGGTTCTCCTGGTTCTCTTGGTTCACCTGGTTCTCTTGGTTCTCGTGGTTCTCGTGGTTTTCCTGGTTCTCTTGGTTCTCCTGGTTCTCTTGGTTCACCTGGTTCACCTGGTTCTCCTGGTTCTTATGATTCTTCGGGCTCTCTATGTTCTCCTGGTTCACCTGGTTCTCGTGGTTCTCCTGATTCTCATTGTTCTCTTGGTTCACCTGGTTCACCTGGTTCTCTTGGTTCTCTTGGTTCACCTGGTTCACTTAGTTCTCCTGGTTCTCTTGGTTCACCTGGTTCACCTGGTTCTCCTGGTTCTCTTGGTTCAGCTGGTTCTCCTGGTTCACCTTGTTCTCCTGGTTCTCTTGGTTCACCTGGTTCTCTTGGTTCACCTGGTTCTCGTGGTTCTCCTGGTTCTCCTGGTTCTCGTAGTTCTCGTGGTTCTCGTATTACATCTGGTTCTCTTGGTTCACCTGGTTCTCTTGGTTTACCTGGTTCTCCTGGTTCTCCTGGTTCTCTTGGTTTCCTGGTTCTCCTGGTTCTCGTATTACACCTGGTTCTCGTGGTCCTCGTATTACACCTGGTTCTCCTGGTTCACCTGGTTCTCGTGGTTCTCATGGTTCTCTTGGTTCACCTGGTTCTCGTGGTTCTCCAGGTTCTCGTGGTTCTCTTGGTTCACCTGGTTCTCGTGGTTCTCCTGGTTATCTTGGTTCTCCTGGTTCTCTTGGTTCACCTGGTTCTCCTGGTTCTCGTGGTTCTCGTATTACACCTGGTTCTCATGGTTCTCCTGGTTCTCTTGGTTCACCTTGTTCTCTTGGTTCTCCTGGTTCTCTTGGTTCACCTAGTTCTCTTGGTTCACCTGGTTCTCTTGGTTCTCGTGGTTCTCGTGGTTGTCCTGCTTCTCTTGATTCTCCTGGTTCTCTTGGTTCACCTGGTTCACCTGGTTCTCCTGGTTCTCTTGGATCACCTGGTTCACCTGGTTCTCCTGGTTTTCGTGGTTCTCCTGGTTCTCCTGGTTCTCGTGGTTGTCGTATTACACCTGGTTCTCGTGGTTCTCCTGGTTCTCCTGGTTCACCTGGTTCTCCTGGTTCTCGTGGTTCTCCTGGTTCTCCTGGTTCTCGTGGTTCTCGTATTACACCTGGTTCACCTGGTTCTCCTGGTTCTCTTGGATCACCTGGTTCACCTGGTTCTCCTGGTTCTCGTGGTTCTCCTGGTTCTCCTGGTTCTCGTGGTTCTCGTATTACACCTGGTTCTCGTGGTTCTCCTGGTTCTCCTGGTTCTCTTGGTTCACCTTATTCTCTTGGTTCACCTGGTTCTCTTGGTTCTCGTGGTTCTCGTGGTTGTCCTGGTTCTCTTGGTTCAACTGGTTCACCTGGTTCACCTGGTTCACCTGGTTCTCCTGGTTCTCCTCGTTCTCCTGGTTCTTGTGGTTCTCGTATTACACCTGGTTCACCTGGTTTTCCTGGTTCTCTTGGTTCACCTGGTGCTCTTGGTTCTCCTGGTTCTCTTGGTTCACCTGGTTCTCTTGGTTCTCGTGGTTCTCGTGGTTGTCCTGGTTCTCTTGGTTCTCCTGGTTCTCTTGGTTCACCTGGTTCACCTGGTTCTCCTGGTTCTCGTGGTTCTCCTGGTTTTCGTGGTTCTCGTATTACACCTGGTTCACCTGGTTCTCCTGGTTCTTGTTTCTCTCCTGGTTCTCCTGGTTCTCTTGTTTCACCTCGTTCTCGTGGTTCTCGTATTACATCTGGTTCACCTGGTTTTTCCTGGTTCTCTTGGTTCACCTGGTTCACCTGGTTCTCCTGGTTCTCGTAGTTCTCCTGGTTCTCGTGGTTCTCGTATTACACCTGGTTCACCTGGTTTCCTGGTTCTCGTGGTTCACCTGGTTCTCCTGGTTCTCGTGGTTCTCCTGGTTCTCCTGGTTCTCCTGGTTTTCGTGGTTCTCCTATTACACCTGGTTCACCTGGTTCTCTTTGTTCTCGTGGTTCTCCTGGTTCTCTTGGTTCACCTGGTTCTCCTGGTTCTCCTGGTTCTCGTGGTTCACCTGGTTCTCATGGTTCTCGTGGTTCTCGTGGTTTTCCTGGTTCACCTGGTTCTCCTTGTTGGCGTGGTTCTCCTGGTTCTCTTGGTTCTTATGATTCTCCGGGCTCTCTTTGTTCTCCTGGTTTACCTGGTTCTCCTGGTTCTCCTGATTCTCATATTTCTCTTGGTTCACCTGGTTCACCTGGTTCACCTGGTTCTCCTGGTTTTCTTGGTTCCCCTGGTTCTCTTGGTTCACCTGGTTCTCTTGGTTCTCCTGGTTCTCTTGGTTCACCTGGTTCACCTGGTTTTCCTGTTTCTCTTGGTTCAACTGGTTCTCCTGGTTCACCTGTTTCTCCTGGTTCTCTTGGTTCACCTGGTTCTCTTGGTTCACCTGTTTCGCTTGGTTCTCCTGGTTCTCTTGGTTCACCTGGTTCACCTGGTTCTCCTGGTTCTCTTGGTTCTCCTGGTTCTCTTGGTTCACCTGGTTCACCTGGTTCTCCTGGTTCTCTTGGTTCACGTGGTTCTCCTGGTTCTCTTGGTTCACCTGGTTCTTTTGGTTCGCCTCGTTCTCGTGGTTCTCCTGGTTCTCCTGGTCCTCGTGGTTCTAATATTACACCTGGTTCTCTTGGTTCTCCTGGTTCTCCTGGTTCTCTTGGTTCACCTGGTTCACCTGGTTCTCCTGGTTCTCTTGGTCCACCTGGTTCTCCTGGTTCTCTTGGTTCACCTGGTTCTCTTGGTTCACCTGGTTCTCGTGGTTCTCCTGGTTCTCCTGGTTCTCGTGGTTCTCGTATTACACCTGGTTCTCTTGGTTCACCTGGATCTCTTGGTTCACCTGGTTCTTCTGGTTCTCGTGGTTCTCCTGGTTCTCTTGGTTCACCTGGTTCTCTTGGTTTACCTGGTTCTCCTGGTTCTCATGGTTCTCTTGGTTCACCTGGTTCTCGTGGTTCTCGTGGTTCTCGTATTACACCTGGTTCTCATGGTTCTCTTGGTTCACCTGGTTCTCTTGGTTCTCCTGGTTTTCTTGGTTCACCTGGTTCTCTTAGTTCTCGTGGTTCTCCTGGTTCTCTTGGTTCACCTGGTTCTCTTGGTTTACCTGGTTCTCCTGGTTCTCCTGGTTCTCTTGGTTCACCTGGTTCTCGTGGTTCTCGTGGTTCTCGTATTACACCTGGTTCTCATGGTTCTCTTGGTTCACCTGGTTCTCTTGGTTCTCCTGGTTTTCTTGGTTCACCTGGTTCTTCTGGTTCTCGTGGTTCTCCTGGTTCTCTTGGTTCACCTGGTTCTCTTGGTTTACCTGGTTCTCCTGGTTCCCTGGTTCTCTTGGTTCACCTGGTTCTCGTGGTTCTCGTGGTTCTCGTATTACACCTGGTTCTCATGGTTCTCTTGG
This sequence comes from Oculina patagonica, assembly GCF_052425735.1. NCBI lineage: Eukaryota > Metazoa > Cnidaria > Anthozoa > Scleractinia > Oculinidae > Oculina > Oculina patagonica. Next base: position 21,122,475 of record NC_135767.1, read on the forward strand.
TTCACCTGGTTCTCTTGGTTCTCCTGGTTTTCTTGGTTCACCTGGTTCTCTTGGTTCTCGTGGTTCTCCTGGTTCTCTTGGTTCACCTGGTTCTTTTGGTTCTACTGGTTCACCTGGTTCTCTTGGTTCTCTTGGTTCACCTGGTTCACCTGGTTCTCCTGGTTCTCGTGGTTCTCCTGGTTCTCCTGGTTCTCTTGGTTCACCTGGTTCATCTGGTTCTCCTGGTTCTCTTGGTTCACCTGGTTCTCCTGGTTCACCTGGTTCTCCTGGTTCTCTTGGTTCACCTGGTTCTCTTGGTTCACCTGGTTCTCTTGGTTCACCTAGTTCTCGTGGTTCTCCTGGTTCTCCTGGTTCTCGTGGTTCTCGTATTACACCTGGTTCTCTTGGTTCACCTGGATTTGTTGGTTTACCTGGTTCTCCTGGTTCTCTTAGTTCACCTGGTTCTCTTGGTTCTCCTGGTTCTCTTGGTTCACCTGGTTCTCGTGGTTCTCGTGGTTCTCGTATTACACCTGGTTCTCATTGTTCTCTTGGTTCACCTGGTTCTCTTGGTTCTCCTGGTTCTCTTGGTTCACCTGGTTCTCTTGGTTCTCGTGGTTCTCCTGGTTCTCTTGGTTCACCTGGTTCTCTTGGTTCTCCTGGTTCACCTGGTTGTCTTGGTTCTCTTGGTTCACCTGGTTCACCTGGTTCTCCTGGTTCTCGTGGTTCTCCTGGTTCTCCTGGTTCTCCTGGTTCTCTTGGTTCAACTGGTTCACCTGGTTCTCATGGTTCTCTTGATTCACCTTATTCTCCTGGTTCTTGTAGTTCTCGTGGTTCTCCTATTACACCTGGTTCACCTGGTTCTCCTGATTCACATGGTTCTCTTGGTTCACCTTGTTCTCCTGATTCAGATGGTTCTCTTGGTTCACCTGGTTCACCTGGTTCACCTGGTTCACCTGGTTCTCGTGGTTCTCCAGGTTCTCGTGGTTCTCCTGGTTCTCTTGGTTCACCTGGTTCTCGTGGTTCTCCTGGTTCTCTTGGTTCTCTTCGTTCTCTTGGTTCACCTGGTTCTCCTGGTTCAATTGGCTCTCGTTGTTCTCGTTGTTCTCGTGGTTCTCGTGATTCACCTGGATCTCCTGGTTCACCTGGTTTTCGTGGTTCACCTTGTTCTCCTGGTTCACCTTGTTCTCCTGGTTCTCCTTGTTTTCCTGGTTCTCGTGGTTCTCGTGGTTCTCCTGGTTCTCGTGGTTCACCTGGTTCTCATGGTTCTCGTGGTTCTCGTGGCTTTCCTGGTTCACCTGGTTCTCCTGGTTGGCGTGGTTCTCCTGGTTCTCCTGGTTCTTATGATTCTCCGGGCTCTCTTTGTTCACCTGGTTCACCTGGTTCACCTGGTTCTCCTGGTTCTCTTGGTTCACCTGGTTCTCTTGGTTCACCTGGTTCTCCTGGTTCTCTTGGTTCACCTGGTTCACCTGGTTCTTCTGGTTCTCTTGGTTCACCTGGTTCTCCTGGTTCTCTTGGTTTACCTGGTTCTCTTGGTTCACCTGGTTCTCGTGGTTCTCGTGGTTCTCCTGGTTCTCGTGGTTCTCGTGGTTCTCGTATTACACCTGGTTTTCTTGGTTCACCTGGTTCTCTTGGTTCACGTGGTTCTCGTGGTTCTCCTGGTTCTCTTGGTTCTCCTGGTTCTCCTGGTTCTCGTGGTTCTCGTATTACACCTGGTTCTCGTGGTTCTCGTATTACACCTGGTTCTCCTGGTTCACCTGGTTCTCGTGGTTCTCATGGTTCTCTTGGTTCACCTGGTTCTGGTGGTTCTCCAGGTTCTCGGGGTTCTCGGGGTTCTCCTGGTTCTCTTGGTTTACCTTGTTCTCGTGGTTCTCCTGGTTCTCTTGGTTCACCTGGTTCTCCTGGTTATCGTGGTTCTCATATTACAACTGGTTCTCGTTGTTCTTCTGGTTCTCTTGGTTCTCTTGGTTCACCTGGTTCTCTTGGTTCTCCTGGTTCTCTTGGTTCACCTGGTTCTCTTGGTTCTCGTGGTTCTCCTGGTTCTCTCGGTTCACCTGGTTCTCTTGGTTCTCTTGGTTCACCTGGTTCTCCTGGTTCTCTTGGTTCACCTGGTTCACCTGGTTCTCCTGGTTCTCGTGGTTTTCCTGGTTCTCCTGGTTCTCCTGGTTCTCGTATTACACCTGGTTCACCTGGTTCTCCTGGTTCTTGTGGCTCTCCTGGTTCTCCTGGTTCTCCTGGTTCTCCTGGTTCTCCTGGTTCTCCTGGTTCTTCTTGTTCTCTTGGTTCACCTGGTTCTCGTGGTTCTTGCATTACACCTGGTTCACCTGGTTCTCTTGGTTCTCTTGGTTCACCTGGTTCACCTGGTTCTCCTGGTTTTCGTGGTTCTCCTGGTTCTCCTGGTTCTCCTGGTTCTCGTGGTTCTCCTGGTTCTCGTGGTTCACCTGGTTCTCATGGTTCTCGTGGTTCTCGTGGCTTTCCTGGTTCACCTGGTTCTCCTGGTTGGCGTGGTTCTCCTGGTTCTCCTGGTTCTTATGATTCTCCGGGCTCTCTTTGTTCTCCTGGTTCACCTGGTTCTCCTTGTTCTCCTGATTCTCATGGTTCTCTTGGTTCACCTGGTTCACCTGGTTCACCTGGTTCTCCTGGTTCTCTTGGTTCACCTGGTTCTCTTGGTTCACCTGGTTCTCCTGGTTCTCTTGGTTCACCTGGTTCACCTGGTTCTTCTGGTTCTCTTGGTTCACCTGGTTCTCCTGGTTCTCTTGGTTTACCTGGTTCTCTTGGTTCACCTGGTTCTCGTGGTTCTCGTGGTTCTCCTGGTTCTCGTGGTTCTCGTGGTTCTCGTATTACACCTGGTTTTCTTGGTTCACCTGGTTCTCTTGGTTCTCGTGGTTCTCGTGGTTCTCCTGGTTCTCTTGGTTCTCCTGGTTCTCCTGGTTCTCGTGGTTCTCGTATTACACCTGGTTCTCGTGGTTCTCGTATTACACCTGGTTCTCCTGGTGCACCTGGTTCTCGTGGTTCTCATGGTTCTCTTGGTTCACCTGGTTCTGGTGGTTCTCCAGGTTCTCGGGGTTCTCGGGGTTCTCCTGGTTCTCTTGGTTTACCTTGTTCTCGTGGTTCTCCTGGTTCTCTTGGTTCACCTGGTTCTCCTGGTTATCGTGGTTCTCATATTACAACTGGTTCTCGTAGTTCTCCTGGTTCTCTTGGTTCTCTTGGTTCACCTGGTTCTCTTGGTTCTCCTGGTTCTCTTGGTTCACCTGGTTCTCTTGGTTCTCGTGGTTCTCCTGGTTCTCTCGGTTCACCTGGTTCTCTTGGTTCTCTTGGTTCACCTGGTTCTCCTGGTTCTCGTGGTTTTCCTGGTTCTCCTGGTTCTCCTGGTTCTCGTATTACACCTGGTTCACCTGGTTCTCCTGGTTCTTGTGGTTCTCCTGGTTCTCCTGGTTCTCCTGGTTCTCCTGGATCTCCTGGTTCTCCTGGTTCTCCTGGTTCTCCTAATTCTTCTTGTTCTCTTGGTTCACCTGGTTCTCGTGGTTCTCGCATTACACCTGGTTCACCTGGTTCTCTTGGTTCTCTTGGTTCACCTGGTTCACCTGGTTCTCCTGGTTTTCGTGGTTCTCCTGGTTCTCCTGGTTCTCCTGGTTCTCGTGGTTCTCCTGGTTCTCGTGGTTCTCCTGGTTCTCCTGGTTCTTGTGGTTCTCGTATTACACCTGGTTCTCCTGGTTCTCGTGGTTCTCTTTGTTCTACTGGTTGTCTTGGTTCACCTGGTTCTCCTGGTTCTCCTGGTTCTCCTGGTTCTCCTCGTTCACGTGGTTCTCATGGTTCTCGGTGTTCTCGTGGTTTTCTTGGTTCACCTGGTTCTCCTGGTTGGCGTGGTTCTCCTGGTTCTCTTGGTTCTTATGATTCTCCGGGCTCTCTTTGTTCTCCTGGTTCACCTTGTTCTCCTGGTTCTCCTGATTCTCATGGTTCTCTTGGTTCACCTGGTTCACCTGGTTCACCTGGTTCACCTGGTTCACCTGGTTCTCCTGGTTCTCTTGGTTCACCTGGTTCTCCTGGTTCTCTTGGTTCACCTGGTTCTCCTGGTTCACCTGGTTCTCCTGGTTCTCTTGGTTCACCTAGTTCTCTTGGTTCACCTGGTTCTCGTGGTTCTCCTGGTTCTCCTGGTTCTCGTGGTTCTCGTATTACACCTGGTTCTCTTGGTTCACCTGGTTCACCTGGTTCTCCTGGTTCTCTTGGTTCACCTGGTTCTCCTGGTTCACCTGGTTCTCCTGGTTCTCTTGGTTCACCTGGTTCTCTTGGTTCGCCTGGTTCTCGTGGTTCTCCTGGTTCTCCTGGTTCTCGTGGTTCTCGTATCACACCTGGTTCTCTTGGTTCACCTGGTTCTACTGGTTCTCCTGGTTCTCTTGGTTCACCTGGTTCACCTTGTTCTCCTGGTTCTCTTGGTTCACCTGGTTCTCGTGGTTCTCTTGGTTCTCCTGGTTCTCGTGGTTCTCGTATTACACCTGGTTCTCATGGTTCTCTTGGTTCATCTGGTTCTCTTGGTTCTCCTGGTTCTCTTGGTTCACCTGGTTCTCTTGGTTCTCGTGGTACTTGTGGTACTCGTGGTTCTCCTGGTTCTCTTGATTCACCTGGTTCTCTGGGTTCTCCTGGTTCACTTAGTTCTCTTGGTTCACCTGGTTCTCCTGGTTCTCGTGGTTCTCCTTTTTCTCCTGGTTCACCTGGTTCTCATGGTTCTCTTGATTCACCTGATTCTCCTAGTTCTTGTGGTTCTCGTGGTTCTCGTATTACACCTGGTTCACCTGGTTCTCCTGATTCACATGGTTCTCTTCGTTCACCTGGTTCACCTGGTTCTCGTGGTTCTCCAGGTTCTCGTGGTTCTCTTGGTTCACCTGGTTCTCGTGGTTCTCCTGGTTATCTTGGTTCTCCTGGTTCTCTTGGTTCTCCTGGTTCTCTTGGTTCTCGTGGTTCTCGTATTACACCTGGTTCTCGTGGTTCTCCTGGTTCTCTTGGTTCACCTTGTTCTCTTGGTTCTCTTGGTTCTCCTGGTTCTCTTGGTTCACCTGGTTCTCTTGGTTCTCGTGGTTCTCGTGGTTGTCCTGGTTCTCTTCGTTCACCTGGTTCACCTGGTTCTCCTGGTTCTCCTGGTTCTTGTGGTTCTCGTATTACACCTGGTTCACCTGGTTCTCCTGGTTCTCTTGGTTCACCTGGTGCTCTTCGTTCTCCTGGTTCTCTTGGTTCACCTGGTTCTCTTGGTTCTCGTGGTTCTCGTGGTTCTCGTGGTTGTCCTGGTTCTCTTGGTTCTCCTGGTTCTCTTGGTTCACCTGGTTCTCGTGGTTCTCGTGGTTCACCTGGTTCTCCTGGTTTTCGTGGTTCTCCTGGTTCACCTGGTTCTCCTGGTTCTCTTGGTTCACCTCGTTCTCGTGGTTCTCGTATTACATCTGGTTCACCTGGTTCTTCTGGTTCTCTTGGTTCACCTGGTTCACCTGGTTCTCCTGGTTCTCGTAGTTTACCTGGTTCTCGTGGTTCTCGTATTACACCTGGTTCACCTGGTTTCCTGGTTTTCGTGGTTCACCTGGTTCTCCTGGTTCTCGTGGTTCTCCTGGTTTTCCTGGTTCTCTTGGTTCTCGTGTTTTTCGTGGTTCTCCTGGTTCTCTTAATTCTCCTGGTTCTTCTGGATCTCGTATTACACCTGGTTCTCGTGGTTCTCGTATTACACCTGGTTCTCCTGGTTCTCATGGTTCTCTTGTTTCACCTGGTTCTCGTGGTTCTCCAAGTTCTCGTGGTTCTCTTGATTCACCTGGTTCTCGTGGTTCTCTTGGTTCTCCTGGTTCTCTTGGTTCATCTGGTTCTCCTCGTTCTCGTGGTTCTCGTATTACACCTGGTTCTCGTCGTTCTCCTGGTTCTCTTGGTTCACCTGGTTCTCTTGCTTCTCCTGGTTCTCTTGGTTCACCTGGTTCTCTTGGTTCTCGTGGTTCTCGTGGTTCTCCTGGTTCTCTTGGTTCACCTGGTTCACCTGGTTCTCTTGGTTCACCTGGTTCACCTGGTTCTCCTGGTTCTCTTGGTTCACCTGGTTCTCCTGGTTCACCTGGTTTTCCTGGTTCTCGTATTACACCTGGTTCACCAGGTTCACCTGGTTCTCGTGGTTCTCATGGTTCTCTTGTTTCACCTGGTTCTCGTGGTTCTCCTGGTTCTCCTTGGTCTCGTGGTTTTCGTATTTCTCGTATTACACCTGGTTCTCTTGGTTCACGTGGTTCTCTTGGTTCACCTGGTTCTCCTGGTTCTCCTGGTTCTCTTGGTTCTCGTGGTTCTCCTGGTTCTCCTGGTTCTCTTGGTTCACCTGGTTCTCGTGGTTCTCGTATTACACCTGGTTCTCCAGGTTCACCTGGTTCTCGTGGTTCTCATGGTTCTCCTGGTTCACCTGGTTATCGTGGTTCTCCAGGTTCTCGTGGTTCTCGTGGTTCTCTTGGTTCACCTGGTTCTCGTGGTTCTCCTGGTTCTCTTGGTTCTCCTGGTTCTCTTGGTTCACCTGGTTCTCCTGCTTCTCGTGGTTCTCGTATTACACCTGGTTTTCGTGGTTCTCCTGGTACTCTTAATTCACCTGGTTCTCTTGGTTCACCTGGTTCTCCTGGTTCTCCTGGTTCTCCTGGTTCTCTTGGTTCTCGTGGTTCTCGTGGTTCTCCTGGTTCTCTTGGTTCCCCTGGTTCTCCTGGATCTCCTTGTTCTCGTGGTTCTCGTATTACACCTGGTTCTCGTGGGTCTCGTATTACACCTGTTTCTCCTGGTTCACCTGTTTCTCGTGGTTCTCATGGTTCTCTTGGTTGACCTGGTTCTCGTATTACACCTGGTTCTCGTGGGTCTCGTATTACACCTGGTTCTCGTGGTTCTCCTGGTTCTCTTCGTTCTCCTGGTTCTCTTGGTTCACCTGGTTCTCCTGGTTCTCGTGGTTCTCGTATTACACCTGGTTCTCGTGGGTCTTGTATTACACCTGGTTCTCCTGGTTCACCTGGTTCTCGTGGTTCTCATGGTTCTCTTGGTTCACCTGGTTCTCGTATTACACCTGGTTCTCGTGGGTCTCGTATTACACCTGGTTCTTGTGGTTCTCCTGGTTCTCTTGGTTCTCCTGGTTCTCTTGGTTCACCTGGTTCTCTTGGTTCACCTGGTTCACCTGGTTCTCCTTGTTCTCTTGGTTCACCTGGTTCTCCTAGTTCTCCTGGTTCTCCATGTTATCGTGGTTCTCTTGGTTCTCGTGGTTCTCGTAGTTCTCGTGGTTCTCGTGGTTCTCGTGGTTCTCCTGGTTCTCCTGGTTCTCGTGGTTCTTGTGGTTCTCTTAGTTCACCTGGTTCTCGTGGTTCTCCAGGTTCTCGTGGTTCTCCTGGTTCTCATGGTTCACCTGGTTCTCGTGGTTCTCTTGGTTCTCTTGGTTCTCCTGTTTCTCTTGGTTCACCTGGTTCTCGTGGTTCTCGTATTACACCTGGTTCTCGTGGTTCTCCTGGTTCTCTTGGTTCACCTGGTTCTCTTGGTTCTCCTGGTTTTCTTGGTTCACCTGGTTCTCTTGGTTTTCGTGATTCTCGAGGTTCCCTTGGTTTTCTTGGTTCACCTGGTTCTCTTGGTTCTCCTGGTTCACCTGGTTCTCCTGGTTCTCTTGGTTCACCTAATTCACCTGGTCTCCTGGTTCTCGTGGTTCTCCTGGTTCTCCTGGTTCTCCTGGTTCTCCTGGTTCTCCTGGTTCTCGTGGTTCTCGTATTACACCTGGTTCTCCTGGGTCTCCTGGTCCTCTTGGTTCACCTGGTTTTCCTGGTTCTCCTGAATCTCCTGGTTCTCGTGGTTCTCGTATTACACCTGGTTCACCTGGTTCTCCTGGTTTTCGTGGTTCTCCTGGTTCTCCTGGTTCTCTTGGTTCACCTGGTTCTCCTGGTTCTCCTGGTTCTCCTGGTTCTCCTGGTTCTCCTGGTTCTCGTGGTTCACATGGTTCTCGTGGTTCTCGTGGTTTTCCTGGTTCTCCTGGTTCTCCTGGTTGGCGTGGTTCTCCTGGTTCTTATAATTCTTCGGGCTCTCTTTGTTCTCCTGGTTCACCTAGTTCTCCTGGTTCTCCTCATTCTCATGGTTCTCTTGGTTCACCTGGTTCACCTGGTTCTCCTTGTTCACCTGGTTCTCCTGGTTCTCTTGGTTCACCTGGTTCTCTTGGTTCACCTCGTTCTCGTGGTTCTCCTTGTTCTCCTGTTTCTCGTAGTTCTCGTGGTTCTCGTATTACACCCGGTTCTTTTGGTTCACCTCGTTCTCTTGGATTACCTCGTTCTCCTGGTTCTCCTGGTTCTCGTGGTTCTCGTGGTTCTCGTGGTTCTCCTGGTTCTCTTGGTTCTCCTGGTTCTACTGGTTCTCCTGGTTCTCGTGGTTCTCGTATTACACCTGGTTCTCGTGGTTTTCGTATTACACCTGGTTCCCCTGGTTCACCTGGTTCTCGTGGTTCTCCTGGTTCTCCTGGTTCTCTTGGTTCTCCTGGTTCTCCTGGTTCTCGTGGTTCTCGTATTACACCTGGTTCTCGTGGTTAACGTATTACACCTGGTTCTCCTGGTTCACCTGGTTCTCGCGGTTCTCATGGTTCTCTCGGTTCACCTGGTTCTCGTGGTTCTCCAGGTTCTCGTGGTTCTCTTGGTTCACCTGGTTCTCGTAGTTCTCCTGGTTATCTTGGTTCTCCTGGTTATCTTGCTTCACCTGGTTTTCCTGGTTCTCGTGGTTCTCGTATTACACCTGGTTCTCGTAGTTCTACTGGTTCTCTTGGTTCACCTTGTTCTCTTGGTTCTCCTGGTTCTCTTAGTTCACCTGGTTCTCTTGGTTCTCGTGGTTCTCGTGGTTGTCCTGGTTCTCTTGGTTCTCCTGGTTCTCTTGGTTCACCTGGTTCTCCTGGTTCTCGTGGTTCTCGTGGTTCTCCTGGTTCTCCTGGTTCTCGTGGTTCATCTGGTTCTCATGGTTCTCGTGGTTCTCGTGGTTTTCCTGGTTCACCTGGTTCTCCTGGTTGGCGTGGTTCTCGTGGTTCTCCTGGTTCTTATGATTTTTCGGGCTGTCTTTGTTCTCCTGGTTCACCTGGTTCTCCTGGTTCTCCTGATTCTCATGGTTCTCTTGGTTCACCTGGTTCACCTGGTTCTCTTGGTTCTCTTGGTTCACCTGGTTCTCTTGGTGCACCTGGTTCACTTGGATCTCCTGGTTCTCTTGGTTCACCTGGTTCACCTTGTTCTCCTTGTTCTCTTGGTTCACCTGGTTCTCCTGGTTCACCTGGTTCTCCTGGTTCTCTTGGTTCACCTGGTTCTCTTGGTTTACCTGGTTCTCGTGGTTCTCCTGGTTCTCGTAGTTCTCGTGGTTCTCGTATTACACCTGGCTCTCTTGGTTCACCTGGTTCTCTTGGTTTACCTGGTTCTCCTGGTTCTCCTGGTTCTCCTGGTTCTCCTATTACACCTGGTTCTCGTGGTTCTCGTATTACACCTGGTTCTCGTGGTTCACCTGGTTCTCGTGGTTCTCATGGTTCTCTTGGTTCACCTGGTTCTCGTTGTTCTCCAAGTTCTCGTGGTTCTCTTGGTTCACCTGGTTCTCGTTGTTCTCTTGGTTATCTTGGTTCTCCTGGTTCTCTTCGTTCACCTGGTTCTCCTGGTTCTCGTGGTTCTCGTATTACACCTGGTTCTCGTGGTTCTCCTGGTTCTCTTGGTTCACCTTGTTCTCTTGGTTCTCTTGGTTCTCTTGGTTCACCTGGTTCTCTTGGTTCTCGTGGTTCTCGTGGTTGTCCTGCTTCTCTTGGTTTTCCTGGTTCTCTTGGTTCACCTGGTTCTCGTGGTTCCCCTGGTTCTCTTGGTTCACCTGGTTCTCTTGGTTCTCGTGGTTCTCTTGGTTCACCTGGTTCTCTTGGTTCACCTGGTTCACCTGGTTCTCCTGGTTCTCGTGGTTCTCCTGGTTCTCCTGGTTCTCCTGGTTCTCGTGGTTCTCGTATTACACCTGGTTCACCTGGTTCTCCTGGTTCTCTTGGTTCACCTGGTGCTCTTGGTTCTCCTGGTTCTCTTGGTTCACCTGGTTCTCTTGGTTCTCGTGGTTCTCGTGGTTTTCCTGGTTCTCTTGGTTCTCCTGGTTCTCTTGGTTCACCTGGTTCACCTGGTTCTCCTGGTTCTTGTTTCTCTCCTGGTTCTCCTGGTTCTCGTGGTTCTCCTGGTTCTCGTAGTTCTCGTGGTTCTCGTATTACACCTGGTTCACCTGGTTCTCCTGGTTCTCGTGGTTCACCTGATTATCCTGGTTCTCGTGATTCTCCTGGTTCTCCTGGTTCTCGTGGTTCACCTGGTTCACCTGGTTCTTCTGGTTGGCGTAATTCTCCTGGTTTTCCTGGTTCTTATGATTCTTCGGGCTCTCTATGTTCTCCTAGTTCACCTGGTTCTCGTGGTTCTCCTGATTCTCATGGTTCTCTTGGTTCACCTGGTTCACCTGGTTCTCTTGGTTCTCTTGGTTCACCTGGTTCACTTGGTTCTTCTGGTTCTCTTGGTTCACCTGGCTCACCTGGTTCTCCTGGTTCTCTTGGTTCAGCTGGTTCTCCTGGTTCACCTTGTTCTCCTGGTTCTCTTGGTTCACCTGGTTCTCTTGGTTCACCTGGTTTTCGTGGTTCTCCTGGTTCTCCTGGTTCTCGTAGTTCTCGTGGTTCTCGTATTACACCTGGTTCTCTTGGTTCACCTGGTTCTCTTGGTTTACCTGGTTCTCCTGGTTCTCCTGGTTCTCTTGGTTTCCTGGTTCTCCTTGTTCTCGTATTACACCTGGTTCTCGTGGTCCTCGTATTACACCTGGTTCTCCTGGTTCACCTGGTTCTCGTGGTTCTCATGGTTCTCTTGGTTCACCTGGTTCTCGTGGTTCTCCAGGTTCTCGTGGTTCTCTTGGTTCACCTGGTTCTCGTGGTTCTCTTGGTTATCTTGGTTCTCCTGGTTCTCTTGGTTCACCTGGTTCTCCTGGTTCTCGTGGTTCTCGTATTACACCTGGTTCTCGTGGTTCTCCTGGTTCTCTTGGTTCACCTTGTTCTCTTGGTTCTCCTGGTTCTCTTGGTTCACCTAGTTCTCTTGGTTCACCTGGTTCTCTTGGTTCTCGTGGTTCTCGTGGTTGTCCTGCTTCTCTTGATTCTCCTGGTTCTCTTGGTTCACCTGGTTCACCTTGTTCTCCTTGTTCTCTTGGTTCACCTGGTTCTCCTGGTTCACCTGGTTCTCCTGGTTCTCTTGGTTCACCTGGTTCTCTTGGTTTACCTGGTTCTCGTGGTTCTCCTGGTTCTCGTAGTTCTCGTGGTTCTCGTATTACACCTGGCTCTCTTGGTTCACCTGGTTCTCTTGGTTTACCTGGTTCTCCTGGTTCTCCTGGTTCTCCTGGTTCTCCTATTACACCTGGTTCTCGTGGTTCTCGTATTACACCTGGTTCTCGTGGTTCACCTGGTTCTCGTGGTTCTCATGGTTCTCTTGGTTCACCTGGTTCTCGTTGTTCTCCAAGTTCTCGTGGTTCTCTTGGTTCACCTGGTTCTCGTTGTTCTCTTGGTTATCTTGGTTCTCCTGGTTCTCTTCGTTCACCTGGTTCTCCTGGTTCTCGTGGTTCTCGTATTACACCTGGTTCTCGTGGTTCTCCTGGTTCTCTTGGTTCACCTTGTTCTCTTGGTTCTCTTGGTTCTCTTGGTTCACCTGGTTCTCTTGGTTCTCGTGGTTCTCGTGGTTGTCCTGCTTCTCTTGGTTTTCCTGGTTCTCTTGGTTCACCTGGTTCTCGTGGTTCCCCTGGTTCTCTTGGTTCACCTGGTTCTCTTGGTTCTCGTGGTTCTCTTGGTTCACCTGGTTCTCTTGGTTCACCTGGTTCACCTGGTTCTCCTGGTTCTCGTGGTTCTCCTGGTTCTCCTGGTTCTCCTGGTTCTCGTGGTTCTCGTATTACACCTGGTTCACCTGGTTCTCCTGGTTCTCTTGGTTCACCTGGTGCTCTTGGTTCTCCTGGTTCTCTTGGTTCACCTGGTTCTCTTGGTTCTCGTGGTTCTCGTGGTTTTCCTGGTTCTCTTGGTTCTCCTGGTTCTCTTGGTTCACCTGGTTCACCTGGTTCTCCTGGTTCTTGTTTCTCTCCTGGTTCTCCTGGTTCTCGTGGTTCTCCTGGTTCTCGTAGTTCTCGTGGTTCTCGTATTACACCTGGTTCACCTGGTTCTCCTGGTTCTCGTGGTTCACCTGATTATCCTGGTTCTCGTGATTCTCCTGGTTCTCCTGGTTCTCGTGGTTCACCTGGTTCACCTGGTTCTTCTGGTTGGCGTAATTCTCCTGGTTTTCCTGGTTCTTATGATTCTTCGGGCTCTCTATGTTCTCCTAGTTCACCTGGTTCTCGTGGTTCTCCTGATTCTCATGGTTCTCTTGGTTCACCTGGTTCACCTGGTTCTCTTGGTTCTCTTGGTTCACCTGGTTCACTTGGTTCTTCTGGTTCTCTTGGTTCACCTGGCTCACCTGGTTCTCCTGGTTCTCTTGGTTCAGCTGGTTCTCCTGGTTCACCTTGTTCTCCTGGTTCTCTTGGTTCACCTGGTTCTCTTGGTTCACCTGGTTTTCGTGGTTCTCCTGGTTCTCCTGGTTCTCGTAGTTCTCGTGGTTCTCGTATTACACCTGGTTCTCTTGGTTCACCTGGTTCTCTTGGTTTACCTGGTTCTCCTGGTTCTCCTGGTTCTCTTGGTTTCCTGGTTCTCCTTGTTCTCGTATTACACCTGGTTCTCGTGGTCCTCGTATTACACCTGGTTCTCCTGGTTCACCTGGTTCTCGTGGTTCTCATGGTTCTCTTGGTTCACCTGGTTCTCGTGGTTCTCCAGGTTCTCGTGGTTCTCTTGGTTCACCTGGTTCTCGTGGTTCTCTTGGTTATCTTGGTTCTCCTGGTTCTCTTGGTTCACCTGGTTCTCCTGGTTCTCGTGGTTCTCGTATTACACCTGGTTCTCGTGGTTCTCCTGGTTCTCTTGGTTCACCTTGTTCTCTTGGTTCTCCTGGTTCTCTTGGTTCACCTAGTTCTCTTGGTTCACCTGGTTCTCTTGGTTCTCGTGGTTCTCGTGGTTGTCCTGCTTCTCTTGATTCTCCTGGTTCTCTTGGTTCACCTGGTTCACCTGGTTCTCCTGGTTCTCTTGGATCACCTGGTTCACCTGGTTCTCCTGGTTGTCGTGGTTCTCCTGGTTCTCCTGGTTCTCGTGGTTCTCGTATTACACCTGGTTCTCGTGGTTCTCCTGGTTCTCCTGGTTCACCTGGTTCTCCTGGTTCTCGTGGTTCTCCTGGTTTTCCTGGTTCTCGTGGTTCTCGTATTACACCTGGTTCACCTGGTTCTCCTGGTTCTCTTGGATCACCTGGTTCACCTGGTTCTCCTGGTTCTCGTGGTTCTCGTATTACACCTGGTTCTCGTGGTTCTCCTGGTTCTCCTGGTTCTCTTGGTTCACCTGGTTCTCTTGGTTCTCCTGGTTCTCTTGGTTCTCGTGGTTCTCGTGGTTGTCCTGGTTCTCTTGGTTCACCTGGTTCACCTGGTTCACCTGGTTCACCTGGTTCACCTGGTTCTCCTGGTTCTCCTGGTTCTCCTGGTTCTTGTGGTTCTCGTATTACACCTGGTTCACCTGGTTCTCCTGGTTCTTGTTTCTCTCCTGGTTCTCCTGGTTCTCTTGTTTCACCTCGTTCTCGTGGTTCTCGTATTATATCTGGTTCACCTGGTTCTCCTGGTTCTCATGTTTCACCTGGTTCACCTGGTTCTCCTGGTTGTCGTTTTCCTGGTTCTCGTGGTTCTCGTATTACACCTGGTTCACCTGGTTTCCTGGTTCTCGTGGTTCACCTGGTTCTCCTGGTTCTCGTGGTTCTCCTGGTTCTCCTGGTTCTCGTGGTTCTCCTATTACACCTGGTTTACCTGGTTCTCTTTGTTCTCGTGGTTCTCCTGGTTTTCTTGGTTCACCTGGTTCTCCTGGTTCTCCTGGTTCTCGTGGTTCACCTGGTTCTCTTGGTTCTCGTGGTTCTCGTGGTTTTCCTGGTTCACCTGGTTCTCCTTGTTGGCGTGGTTCTCCTGGTTCTCTTGGTTCTTATGATTCTCCGGGCTCTCTTTGTTCTCCTGGTTCACCTGGTTCTCCTGGTTCTCCTGATTCTCATATTTCTCTTGGTTCACCTGGTTCACCTGGTTCACCTGGTTCTCCTGGTTCTCTTGGTTCCCCTGGTTCTCTTCGTTCACCTGGTTCTCTTGGTTCTCCTGGTTCTCTTGGTTCACCTGGTTCACCTGGTTTTCCTGTTTCTCTTGGTTCAACTGGTTCTCCTGGTTCACCTGTTTCTTCTGGTTCTCTTGGTTCACCTGGTTCTCTTGGTTCACCTGTTTCACCTGGTTCTCCTGGTTCTCTTGGTTCACCTGGTTCACCTGGTTCTCCTGGTTCTCTTGGTTCTCCTGGTTCTCTTGGTTCACCTGGTTCACCTGGTTCTCCTGGTTCTCTTGGTTCACCTGGTTCTCTTGGTTCTCTTGGTTCACCTGGTTCTCTTGGTTCGCCTCGTTCTCGTGGTTCTCCTGGTTCTCCTGGTTCTCGTGGTTCTTGTATTACACCTGGTTCTCTTGGTTCTCCTGGTTCTCCTGGTTCTCTTGGTTCACCTGGTTCACCTGGTTCTCTTGGTTCTCTTGGTTCACCTGGTTCTCGTGGTTCTCCTGGTTCTCCTGGTTCTCGTGGTTCTCGTATTACACCTGGTTCTCTTGGTTCACCTGGTTCTCTTGGTTCACCTGGTTCTTCTGGTTTTCGTGGTTCTCCTGGTTCTCTTTGTTCACCTGGTTCTCTTGGTTCTCCTGGTTCTCTTGGTTCACCTGGTTCTCGTGGTTCTCGTGGTTCTCGTATTACACCTGGTTCTCATGGTTCTCTTGGTTCACCTGGTTCTCTTGGTTCTCCTGGTTCTCTTGGTTCACCTGGTTCTCTTGGTTCTCGTGGTTCTTCTGGTTCTCTTGGTTCACCTGGTTCTCTTGGTTCTCCTGGTTCACCTGGTTCTCTTGGTTCTCTTGGTTCACCTGGTTCACCTGGTTCTCCTGGTTCTCCTGGTTCTCCTGGTTCTCCTGGTTCTCCTGGTTCTCTTGGTTCACCTGGTTCATCTGGTTCTCCTGGTTCTCTTGGTTCACCTGGTTCTCCTGGTTCACCTGGTTCTCCTGGTTCTCTTGGTTCACCTGGTTCTCTTGGTTCACCTGGTTCTCGTGGTTCTCCTGGTTCTCCTGGTTCTCGTGGTTCTCGCATTACACCTGGTTCTCTTGGTTCACCTGGATTTCTTGGTTCACCTAGTTCTCCTGGTTCTCTTAGTTCACCTGGTTCTCTTGGTTCTCCTGGTTCTCTTGGCTCACCTGGTTCTCGTGGTTCTCGTGGTTCTCGTATTACACCTGGTTCTCATTGTTCTCTTGGTTCACCTGGTTCTCTTGGTTCTCCTGGTTCTCTTGGTTCACCTGGTTCTCTTGGTTCTCGTGGTTCTCCTGGTTCTCTTGGTTCACCTGGTTCTCTTGGTTCTCCTGGTTCACCTGGTTGTCTTGGTTCTCTTGGTTCACCTGGTTCACCTGGTTCTCCTGGTTCTCGTGGTTCTCCTGGTTCTCCTGGTTCTCCTGGTTCTCTTGGTTCAACTGGTTCACCCGGTTCTCATGGTTCTCTTGATTCTCCTTATTCTCCTGGTTCTTGTGGTTCTCGTGGTTCTCCTATTACACCTGGTTAACCTGGTTCTCCTGATTCACATGGTTCTCTTGGTTCACCTTGTTCTCCTGATTCAGATGGTTCTCTTGATTCACCTGGTTCACCTGGTTCACCTGGTTCTCGTGGTTCTCCAGGTTCTCGTGGTTCTCCTGGTTCTCTTGGTTCACCTGGTTCTCGTGGTTCTCCTGGTTCTCTTGGTTCTCTTCGTTCTCTTGGTTCACCTGGTTCTCTTGGTTCAATTGGCTCTCGTTGTTCTCGTTGTTCTCGTGGTTCTCGTGATTCACCTGGATCTCCTGGTTCACCTGGTTTTCGTGGTTCACCTTGTTCTCCTGGTTCACCTTGTTCTCCTGGTTCTCCTTGTTTTCCTGGTTCTCGTGGTTCTCCTGGTTCTCCTGGTTTTCGTGGTTCACCTGGTTCTCATGGTTCTCGTGGTTCTCGTGGCTTTCCTGGTTCACCTGGTTCTCCTGGTTGGCGTGGTTCTCCTGGTTCTCCTGGTTCTTATGATTCTCCGGGCTCTCTTTGTTCTCCTGGTTCACCTGGTTCACCTGGTTCTCCTGGTTCTCTTGGTTCACCTGGTTCTCTTGGTTCACCTGGTTCTCTTGGTTCACCTGGTTCTCCTGGTTCTCTTGGTTCACCTGGTTCACCTGGTTCTTCTGGTTCTCTTCGTTCACCTGGTTCTCCTGGTTCTCTTGGTTTACCTGGTTCTCTTGGTTCACCTGGTTCTCGTGGTTCTCGTGGTTCTCCTGGTTCTCGTGGTTCTCGTGGTTCTCGTATTACACCTGGTTTTCTTGGTTCACCTGGTTCTCTTGGTTCTCGTGGTTCTTGTAGTTCTCCTGGTTCTCTTGGTTCTTCTGGTTCTCCTGGTTCTCGTGGTTCTCGTATTACACCTGGTTCTCGTGGTTCTCGTATTACACCTGGTTCTCCTGGTTCACCTGGTTCTCGTGGTTCTCATGGTTCTCTTGGTTCATTTGGTTCTGGTGGTTCTCCAGGTTCTCGGGGTTCTCCTGGTTCTCTTGGTTTACCTTGTTCTCGTGGTTCTCCTGGTTCTCTTGGTTCACCTGGTTCTCCTGGTTATCGTGGTTCTCATATTACAACTGGTTCTTGTGGTTCTCCTTGTTCTCTTGGTTCTCTTGGTTCACCTGGTTCTCTTGGTTCTCCTGGTTCTCTTGGTTCACCTGGTTCTCTTGTTTCTCGTGGTTCTCCTGGTTCTCTCGGTTCACCTGGTTCTCTTGGTTCTCTTGGTTCACCTGGTTCTCCTGGTTCTCTTGATTCACCTGGTTCACCTGGTTTTCCTGGTTCTCGTGGTTTTCCTGGTTTTCCTGGTTCTCCTGGTTCTCGTATTACACCTGGTTCACCTGGTTCTCCTGGTTCTTGTGGTTCTCCTGGTTCTCCTGGTTCTCCTGGTTCTCCTGGTTCTCCTGGTTCTCCTGGTTCTCCTGGTTCTTCTTGTTCTCTTGGTTCACCTGGTTCTCGTGGTTCTCGCATTACACCTGGTTCACCTGGTTCTCTTGGTTCTCTTGGTTCACCTGGTTCACCTGGTTCTCCTGGTTTTCGTGGTTCTCCTGGTTCTCCTGGTTCTCCTGGTTCTCGTGGTTCTCCTGGTTCTCGTGGTTCTCCTGGTTCTCCTGGTTCTTGTGGTTCTCGTATTACACCTGGTTCTCCTGGTTCTCGTGGTTCTCTTTGTTCTACTGGTTGTCTTGGTTCACCTGGTTCCCCTGGTTCTCCTCGTTCACCTGGTTCTCATGGTTCTCGGTGTTCTCGTGGTTTTCTTGGTTCACCTGGTTCTCCTGGTTGGCGTGGTTCTCCTGGTTCTCTTGGTTCTTATGATTCTCCGGGCTCTCTTTGTTCTCCTGGTTCACCTTGTTCTCCTGGTTCTCCTGATTCCAATGGTTCTCTTGGTTCACCTGGTTCACCTGGTTCACCTGGTTCACCTGGTTCACCTGGTTCTCCTGGTTCTCATGGTTCTCGGTGTTCTCGTGGTTCTCTTGGTTCACCTGGTTCACCTGGTTCTCTTGGTTCTCTTGGTTCACCTGGTTCACTTGGTTCTCCTGGTTCTCTTGGTTCACCTGGTTCACCTTGTTCTCCTGGTTCTCTTGGTTCACCTGGTTCTCCTGGTTCACCTGGTTCTCCTGGTTCTCTTGGCTCACCTGGTTCTCTTGGTTTACCTGGTTCTCGTGGTTCTCCTGGTTCTCGTAGTTCTCGTGGTTCTCGTATTACACCTGGCTCTCTTGGTTCACCTGGTTCTCTTGGTTTACCTGGTTCTCCTGGTTCTCCTATTACACCTGGTTCTCGTGGTTCTCGTATTACACCTGGTTCTCGTGGTTCTCCTGGTTCTCTTGGTTCACCTTGTTCTCTTGGTTCTCTTGGTTCTCTTGGTTCACCTGGTTCTCTTGGTTCTCGTGGTTCTCGTGGTTGTCCTGCTTCTCTTAGTTCTCCTGGTTCTCTTGGTTCACCTGGCTCTCGTGGTTTTCCTGGTTCTCTTGGTTCACCTGGTTCTCTTGGTTCTCGTGGTTCTCTTGGTTTACCTGGTTCTCTTGGTTCACCTGGTTCACCTGGTTCTCCTGGTTCTCGTGGTTCTCCTGGTTCTCCTGGTTCTCGTATTACACCTGGTTCTCTTGGTTCACCTGGTTCTCTTGGTTTACCTGGTTCTCCTGGTTCTCCTGGTTCTCTTGGTTTCCTGGTTCTCCTGGTTCTCGTATTACACCTGGTTCTCGTGGTCCTCGTATTACACCTGGTTCTCCTGGTTCACCTGGTTCTCGTGGTTCTCATGGTTCTCTTGGTTCACCTGGTTCTCGTGGTTCTCCAGGTTCTCGTGGTTCTCTTGGTTCACCTGGTTCTCGTGGTTCTCTTGGTTATCTTGGTTTTCCTGGTTCTCTTGGTTCACCTGGTTCTCCTGGTTCTCGTGGTTCTCGTATTACACCTGGTTCTCGTGGTTCTCCTGGTTCTCTTGGTTCACCTTGTTCTCTTGGTTCTCCTGTTTCTCTTGGTTCACCTAGTTCTCTTGGTTCACCTGGTTCTCTTGGTTCTCGTGGTTCTCGTGGTTGTCCTGCTTCTCTTGATTCTCCTGGTTCTTTTGGTTCACCTGGTTCACCTGGTTCTCCTGGTTCTCTTGGATCACCTGGTTCACCTGGTTCTCCTGGTTCTCGTGGTTCTCCTGGTTCTCCTGGTTCTCGTGGTTCTCGTATTACACCTGGTTCTCGTGGTTCTCCTGGTTCTCCTGGTTCACCTGGTTCTCCTGGTTCTCGTGGTTCTCCTGGTTCTCCTGGTTCTCGTGGTTCTCGTATTACACCTGGTTCACCTGGTTCTCCTGGTTCTCTTGGATCACCTGGTTCACCTGGTTCTCCTGGTTCTCGTGGTTCTCCTGGTTCTCCTGGTTCCCTTGGTTCACCTGGTTCTCTTGGTTCACCTGGTTCTCTTGGTTCTCGTGGTTCTCGTGGTTGTCCTGGTTCTCTTGGTTCACCTCGTTCACCTGGTTCACCTGGTTCACCTGGTTCTCCTGGTTCTCCTGGTTCTCCTGGTTCTCCTGGTTCTTGTGGTTCTCGTATTACACCTGGTTCACCTAGTTTTCCTGGTTCTCTTGGTTCACCTGGTGCTCTTGGTTCTCCTGGTTCTCTTGGTTTACCTGGTTCTCTTGGTTCTCGTGGTTCTCGTGGTTGTCCTGGTTCTCTTGGTTCTCCTGGTTCTCTTGTTTCACCTGGTTCACCTGGTTCTCCTGGTTCTCGTGGTTCTCCTGGTTCTCGTGGTTCTCGTATTACACCTGGTTCACCTGGTTCTCCTGGTTCTTGTTTCTCTCCTGGTTCTCCTTGTTCTCTTGTTTCACATCGTTCTCGTGGTTCTCGTATTACATCTGGTTCACCTGGTTCTCCTGGTTCTCTTGGTTTACCTGGTTCACCTGGTTCTCCTGGTTCTCGTAGTTCTCCTGGTTCTCGTGGTTCTCGTATTACACCTGGTTCACCTGGTTTCCTGGTTCTCGTGGTTCACCTGGTTCTCCTGGTTCTCGTGGTTCTCCTGGTTCTCCTGGTTCTCGTGGTTCTCCTATTACACCTGGTTCACCTGGTTCTCTTTGTTCTAGTAGTTCTCCTGGTTCTCTTGGTTCACCTGGTTCTCCTGGTTCTCCTGGTTCTCGTGGTTCACCTGGTTCTCATGGTTTTCGTGGTTCTCGTGGTTTTCCTGGTTCACCTGGTTCTCCTGGTTGGCGTGGTTCTCCTGGTTCTCTTGGTTCTTATGATTCTCCGGGCTCTCTTTGTTCTCCTGGTTCACCTGGTTCTCCTGGTTCTCCTGATTCTCATATTTCTCTTGGTTCACCTGGTTCACCTGGTTCACCTGGTTCGCCTGGTTCTCTTGGTTCCCCTGGTTCTCTTGGTTCACCTGGTTCACCTGGTTCTCTTGGTTCTCCTAGTTCTCTTGGTTCACCTGGTTCACCTGGTTTTCCTGTTTCTCTTGGTTCAACTGGTTCTCCTGGTTCACCTGGTTCTCTTGGTTCACCTGGTTCTCTTGGTTTACCTGTTTCACCTGGTTCTCCTGGTTCTCTTGGTTCACCTGGTTCACCTGGTTCTCCTGGTTCTCTTGGTTCTCCTGGTTCTCTTGGTTCACCTGGTTTACCTGGTTCTCCTGGTTCTCTTGGTTCACCTGGTTCTCCTGGTTCTCTTGGTTCACCTGGTTCTCTTGGTTCGCCTCGTTCTCGTGGTTCTCCTGGTTCTCCTGGTTCTCGTGGTTCTTGTATTACACCTGGTTCTCTTGGTTCTCCTGGTTCTCCTGGTTCTCTTGGTTCACCTCGTTCACCTGGTTCTCCTGGTTCTCTTGGTCCACCTGGTTCTCCTGGTTCTCTTGGTTCACCTGGTTCTCTTGGTTCACCTGGTTCTCGTGGTTCTCCTGGTTCTCCCGGTTCTCGTGGTTCTCGTATTACACCTGGTTCTCTTGGTTCACCTGGATCTCTTGGTTCACCTGGTTCTTCTGGTTCTCGTGGTTCTCCTGGTTCTCTTGGTTCACCTGGTTCTCTTGGTTCACCTGGTTCTCTTGGTTCTCCTGGTTCTCTTGGTTCACCTGGTTCTCGTGGTTCTCGTGGTTCTCGTATTACACTTGGTTCTCATGGTTCTCTTGGTTCACCTGGTTCTCTTGGTTCTCCTGGTTCTGTTGGTTCACCTGGTTCTCTTGGTTCTCGTGGTTCTTCTGGTTCTCTTGGTTCACCTGGTTCTCTTGGTTCTCCTGGTTCACCTGGTTCTCTTGGTTCTCTTGGTTCACCTGGTTCACCTGGTTCTCCTGGTTCTCGTGGTTCTCCTGGTTCTCCTGGTTCTCCTGGTTCTCCTGGTTCTCCTGGTTCTCCTGGTTCTCTTGGTTCACCTGGTTCATCTGGTTCTCCTGGTTCTCTTGGTTCACCTGGTTCTCCTGGTTCACCTGGTTCTCCTGGTTCTCTTGGTTCACCCTGGTTCTCTTGGTTCACCTGGTTCTCTTGGTTCACCTGGTTCTCGTGGTTCTCCTGGTTCTCCTGGTTCTCGTGGTTCTCGTATTACACCTGGTTCTCTTGGTTCACCTGGATTTCTTGGTTCACCTGGTTCTCCTGGTTCTCTTAGTTCACCTGGTTCTCTTGGTTCTCCTGGTTCTCTTGGCTCACCTGGTTCTCGTGGTTCTCGTGGTTCTCGTATTACACCTGGTTGTCATTGTTCTCTTGGTTCACCTGGTTCTCTTGGTTCACCTGGTTCTCTTGGTTCACCTGGTTCTCTTGGTTCTCGTGGTTCTCCTGGTTCTCTTGGTTCACCTGGTTCTCTTGGTTCTTCTGGTTCACCTGGTTGTCTTGGTTCTCTTGGTTCACCTGGTTCACCTGGTTCTCCTGGTTCTCGTGGTTCTCCTGGTTCTCCTGGTTCTCCTGAATCTCTTGGTTCAACTGGTTCACCCGGTTCTCATGGTTCTCTTGATTCACCTTATTCTCCTGGTTCTTGTGGTTCTCGTGGTTCTCCTATTACACCTGGTTCACCTGGTTCTCCTGATTCACATGGTTCTCTTGGTTCACCTTGTTCTCCTGATTCAGATGGTTCTCTTGGTTCACCTGGTTCACCTGGTTCACCTGGTTCACCTGGTTCTCGTGGTTCTCCAGGTTCTCGTGGTTCTCCTGCTTCTCTTGGTTCACCTGGTTCTCGTGGTTCTCCTGGTTCTCTTGGTTCTCTTCGTTCTCTTGGTTCACCTGGTTCTCCTGGTTCAATTGGCTCTCGTTGTTCTCGTTGTTCTCGTGGTTCTCGTGATTCACCTGGATCTCCTGGTTCACCTGGTTTTCGTGGTTCACCTTGTTCTCCTGGTTCACCTTGTTCTCCTGGTTCTCCTTGTTTTCCTGGTTCTCGTGGTTCTCCTGGTTTTCCTGGTTCTCGTGGTTCACCTGGTTCTCATGGTTCTCGTGGTTCTCGTGGCTTTCCTGGTTCACCTGGTTCTCCTGGTTGGCGTGGTTCTCCTGGTTCTCCTGGTTCTTATGATTCTCCGGGCTCTCTTTGTTCTCCTGGTTCACCTGGTTCTCCTGGTTCTCCTGATTCTCATGGTTCTCTTGGTTCACCTGGTTCACCTGGTTCACCTGGTTCTCCTGGTTCTCTTGGTTCACCTTGTTCTCTTGGTTCACCTGGTTCTCTTGGTTCACCTGGTTCACCTGGTTCTTCTGGTTCTCTTGGTTCACCTGGTTCTCCTGGTTCTCTTGGTTTACCTGGTTCTCTTGGTTAACCTGTTTCTCCTGGTTATCGTGGTTCTCATATTACAACTGGTTCTCGTGGTTCTCCTGGTTCTCTTGGTTCTCTTGGTTCACCTGGTTCTCTTGGTTCACCTGGTTCACCTGGTTCTTCTGGTTCTCTTGGTTCACCTGGTTCTCCTGGTTCTCTTGGTTTACCTGGTTCTCTTGGTTAACCTGTTTCTCGTGGTTCTCGTGGTTCTCCTGGTTCTCGTGGTTCTTGTGGTTCTCGTATTACACCTGGTTTTCTTGGTTCACCTGGTTCTCTTGGTTCTCGTGGTTCTCGTGGTTCTCCTGGTTCTCTTGGTTCTCCTGGTTCTCCTGGTTCTCGTGCTTCTCGTATTACACCTGGTTCTCGTGGTTCTCGTATTACACTTGGTTCTCCTGGTTCACCTGGTTTTCGTGGTTCTCATGGTTCTCTTGGTTCACCTGGTTCTGGTGGTTCTCCAGGTTCTCGGGGTTCTCGGGGTTCTCCTGGTTCTCTTGGTTTACCATGTTCATGTGGTTCTCCTGGTTCTCTTGGTTCACCTGGTTCTCCTGGTTATCGTGGTTCTCATATTACAACTGGTTCTCGTGGTTCTCCTGGTTCTCTTGGTTCTCTTGGTTCACCTGGTTCTCTTGGTTCTCCTGGTTCTCTTGGTTCACCTGGTTCTCTTGGTTCTCGTGGTTCTCCTGGTTCTCTCGGTTCACCTGGTTCTCTTGGTTCTCTTGGTTCACCTGGTTCTCCTGGTTCTCTTGGTTCACCTGGTTCACCTGGTTCTCCTGGTTCTCGTGGTTTTCCTGGTTTTCCTGGTTCTCCTGGTTCTCGTATTACACCTGGTTCACCTGGTTCTCCTGGTTCTTGTGGTTCTCCTGGTTCTGCTAGTTCTCCTGGTTCTCCTGGTTCTCCTGGTTCTCCTGGTTCTCCTGGTTCTTCTTGTTCTCTTGGTTCACCTGGTTCTCGTGGTTCTCGCATTACACCTGGTTCACCTGGTTCTCTTGGTTCTCTTGGTTCACCTGGTTAACCTGGTTCTCCTGGTTTTCGTGGTTCTCCTGGTTCTCCTGGTTCTCCTGGTTCTCGTGGTTCTCCTGGTTCTCGTGGTTCTCCTGGTTCTCCTGGTTCTTGTGGTTCTCGTATTACACCTGCGTCTCCTGGTTCTCGTGGTTCTCTTTGTTCTACTGGTTGTCTTGGTTCACCTGGTTCTTCTGGTTCTCCTGGTTCTCCTGGTTCCCCTCGTTCACCTGGTTCTCATGGTTCTCGGTGTTCTCGTGGTTTTCTTGGTTCACCTGGTTCTCCTGGTTGGCGTGGTTCTCCTGGTTCTCTTGGTTCTTATGATTCTCCGGGCTCTCTTTGTTCTCCTGGTTCACCTTGTTCTCCTGGTTCTCCTGATTCTCATGGTTCTCTTGGTTCACCTGGTTCACCTGGTTCACCTGGTTCACCTGGTTCACCTGGTTCTCCTGGTTCTCTTGGTTCACCTGGTTCTCCTGGTTCTCTTGGTTCACCTGGTTCTCCTGGTTCACCTGGTTCACCTGGTTCTCTTGGTTCACCTAGTTCTCTTGGTTCACCTGGTTCTTGTGGTTCTCCTGGTTCTCCTGGTTTTCGTGGTTCTCGTATTACACCTGGTTCTCTTGGTTCACCTGGTTCACCTGGTTCTCCTGGTTCTCTTGGTTCACCTGGTTCTCCTGGTTCACCTGGTTCTCCTGGTTCTCTTGGTTCACCTGGTTCTCTTGGTTCGCCTGGTTCTCGTGGTTCTCCTGGTTCTCCTGGTTCTCGTGGTTCTCGTATCACACCTGGTTCTCTTGGTTCACCTGGTTCTACTGGTTCTCCTGGTTCTCTTGGTTCACCTGGTTCACCTGGTTCTCCTGGTTCTCTTGGTTCACCTGGTTCTCTTGGTTCACCTGGTTCTCGTGGTTCTCTTGGTTCTCCTGGTTCTCGTGGTTCTCGTATTACACCTGCTTCTCATGGTTCTCTTGGTTCATCCGGTTCTCTTGGTTCTCCTGGTTCTCTTGGTTCACCTGGTTCTCTTGGTTCTCGTGGTACTCGTGGTACTCGTGGTTCTCCTGGTTCTCTTGATTCACCTGGTTCTCTGGGTTCTCCTGGTTCACTTAGTTCTCTTGGTTCTCTTGGTTCACCTGGTTCTCCTGGTTCTCGTGGTTCTCCTTTTTCTCCTGGTTCACCTGGTTCTCATGGTTCTCTTGATTCACCTGATTCTCCTAGTTCTTGTGGTTCTCGTGGTTCTCGTATTACACCTGGTTCACCTGGTTCTCCTGATTCACATGGTTCTCTTCGTTCACCTGGTTCACCTGGTTCTCGTGGTTCTCCAGGTTCTCGTGGTTCTCTTCGTTCACCTGGTTCTCGTGGTTCTCCTGGTTATCTTGGTTCTCCTGGTTCTCTTGGTTCTCGTGGTTCTCGTATTACACCTGGTTCTCGTGGTTCTCCTGGTTCTCTTGGTTCACCTTGTTCTCTTGGTTCTCTTGGTTCTCCTGGTTCTCTTGGTTCACCTGGTTCTCTTGGTTCTCGTGGTTCTCGTGGTTGTCCTGGTTCTCTTGGTTCACCTGGTTCACCTGGTTCTCCTGGTTCTCCTGGTTCTTGTGGTTCTCGTATTACACCTGGTTCACCTGGTTCTCCTGGTTCTCTTGGTTCACCTGGTGCTCTTCGTTCTCCTGGTTCTCTTGGTTCACCTGGTTCTCTTGGTTCTCGTGGTTCTCGTGGTTCTTGTGGTTGTCCTGGTTCTCTTGGTTCTCCTGGTTCTCTTGGTTCACCTGGTTCTCGTGGTTCTCGTGGTTCACCTGGTTCTCCTGGTTCTCGTGGTTCTCGTGGTTCACCTGGTTCTCCTGGTTCTCTTGGTTCACCTCGTTCTCGTGGTTCTCGTATTACATCTGGTTCACCTGGTTCTCCTGGTTCTCTTGGTTCACCTGGTTCACCTGGTTCTCCTGGTTCTCGTAGTTCTCCTGGTTCTCGTGGTTCTCGTATTACACCTGGTTCACCTGGTTTCCTGGTTCTCGTGGTTCACCTGGTTCTCGTGGTTCTCGTGGTTCTCCTGGTTCTCCTGGTTCTCGTGGTTCTCCTATTACACCTGGTTCACCTGGTTCTCCTTGTTCTCGTGGTTCTCCTGGTTCTCCTGGTTCTCTTGGTTCACCTGGTTCTCCTGGTTCTTCTGGTTCTCGTGGTTCACCTGGTTCTCATGGTTCTCGTGGTTCTCGTGGTTTTCCTGGCTCACCTGGTTCTCCTGATTGGCGTGGTTCTCCTGGTTCTCTGGGTTCTTATGATTCTCCGGGCTCTCTTTGTTCTCCTGGTTCACCTGGTTCTCCTGGTTCTCCTGATTCTCATGGTTCTCCTGGTTCACCTGGTTAGCCTGGTTCTCTTGGTTCCCCTGGTTCTCTTGGTTCACCTGGTTCTCTTGGTTCTCCTGGTTCTCTTGGTTCACCTGGTTCACCTGGTTTTCGTGGTTCTCTTGGTTCAACTGGTTCTCTTGGTTCACCTGGTTCTCTTGGTTCACCTGTTTCACCTGGTTCTCCTCTTTCTCTTGGTTCACCTGGTTCACCTGTTTCTCTTGGTTCTCTTGGTTCTCCTGGTTCTCTTGGTTCACCTGGTTCACCTGGTTCTCCTGGTTCTCTTGGTTCTCCTGGTTCTCCTGGTTCTCTTGGTTCACCTGGTTCTCTTGGTTCACCTGGTTCTCTTGGTTCTCCTGGTTCACCTGGTTCTCCTGGTTCTCTTGGTTCACCTGGTTCTCCTGGTTCTCGTGGTTCTCCTTTTTCTCCTGGTTCACCTGGTTCTCATGGTTCTCTTGATTCACCTGATTCTCCTAGGTCTTGTGGTTCTCGTGGTGCTCGTATTACACCTGGTTCACCTGGTTCTCCTGATTCACATGGTTCTCTTCGTTCACCTGGTTCTCCTGATTCACATGGTTCTATTGGTTCACCTGGTTCACCTGGTGCTCGTGGTTCTCCAGGTTCTCGTGGTTCTCTTGGTTCACCTAGTTCTCGTGGTTCTCCTGGTTATCTTGGTTCTCCTGGTTCTCTTGGTTCACCTGGTTCTCCTGGTTTTCGTGGTTCTCGTATTACACCTGGTTCTCGTGGTTCTCGTGGTTCTCTTGGTTCACCTTGTTCTCTTGGTTCTCCTGGTTCTCTTGGTTCACCTGGTTTTCTTGGTTCACTAGTTTCTCTTGGTTCTCGTGGTTCTCGTGGTTGTCCTGCTTCTCTTGGTTCTCCTGGTTCTCTTGGTTCACCTGGTTCACCTGGTTCTCCTGGTTCTCCTGGTTCTCCTGGTTCTCCTGGTTCTCCTGGTTCTCCTGGTTCTCGTGGTTCTCGTATTACACCTGGTTCACCTGGTTCTCCTGGTTCTCTTGGTTCACCTGGTTCACCTGGTTCTCCTGGTTCTCCTGGTTCTCCTGGTTCTCGTGGTTCTCGTATTACACCTGGTTCACCTGGTTCTCTTGGTTCTCTTGGTTCACTTGGTTCTCTTGGTTCTCCTGGTTCTCTTGGTTCACCTGGTTCTCTTGGTTCTCGTGGTTCTCGTGGTTGTCCTGGTTCTCTTGGTTCACCTGGTTCTCGTGGTTCTCTTGGTTCTCCTGGTTCTCTTGGTTCATCTGGTTCTCCTGGTTCTCGTGGTTCTCGTATTACACCTGGTTCTCGTCGTTCTCCTGGTTCTCTTGGTTCACCTGGTTCTCTTGCTTCTCCTGGTTCTCTTGGTTCACCTGGTTCTCTTGGTTCTCGTGGTTCTCGTGGTTCTCCTGGTTATCTTGGTTCACCTGGTTCTCTTGGTTCACCTGGTTCACCTGGTTCTCCTGGTTCTCTTGGTTCACCTGTTTCACCTGGTTCTCCTCTTTCTCTTGGTTCACCTGGTTCACCTGGTTCTCCTGGTTCTCTTGGTTCTCCTGGTTCTCTTGGTTCACCTGGTTCACCTGGTTCTCCTGGTTCTCTTGGTTCTCCTGGTTCTCTTGGTTCACCTGGTTCTCTTGGTTCACCTGGTTCTCTTGGTTCTCCTGGTTCACCTGGTTCTCCTGGTTCTCTTGGTTCACCTGGTTCTCCTGGTTCTCGTGGTTCTCCTTTTTCTCCTGGTTCACCTGGTTCTCATGGTTCTCTTGATTCACCTGATTCTCCTAGTTCTTGTGGTTCTCGTGGTTCTCGTATTACACCTTGTTCACCTGGTTCTCCTGATTCACATGGTTCTCTTCGTTCACCTGGTTCTCCTGATTCACATGGTTCTCTTGGTTCACCTGGTTCACCTAGTGCTCGTGGTTCTCCAGGTTCTCGTGGTTCTCTTGGTTCTCGTGGTACTCGTGGATCTCCTGGTTCTCTTGGTTCTCCTGGTTCTCCTGGTTCTCCTGATTCTCCTGGTTCTCGTATTACACCTCGTTCTCGTGGTTCTCGTATTACACCTGGTTCTCCAAGTTCACCTGGTTCTCGTGGTTCTCTTGGTTCTCGTGGTACTCGTGGATCTCCTGGTTCTCTTGGTTCTCCTGGTTCTCCTGGTTCTCCTGGTTCTCGTATTACACCTCGTTCTCGTGGTTCTCGTATTACACCTGTTTCTCCAAGTTCACCTGGTTCTCGTGGTTCTCATGGTTCTCTTGGTTCACCTGATTATCGTGGTTCTCCAGGTTCTCGTGGTTCTCGTGGTTCTCTTGGTTCACCTGGTTCTCGTGGTTCTCCTGGTTCTCTTGGTTCTCCTGGTTCTCTTGGTTCACCTGGTTCTCCTGCTTCTCGTGGTTCTCGTATTACACCTGGTTCTCGTGGTTCTCCTGGTACTCTTGGTTCACCTGGTTCTCTTGGTTCACCTGGTTCTCCTGGTTCTCCTGGTTCTCTTGGTTCTCGTGGTTCTCGTGGTTCTCCTGGTTCTCTTGGTTCTCGTGGTACTCGTGGATCTCCTGGTTCTCTTAGTTCTCCTGGTTCTCCTGGTTCTCCTGATTCTCGTATTACACCTCGTTTTCGTGGTTCTCGTATTACACCTGGTTCTCCAAGTTCACCTGGTTCTCGTGGTTCTCATGGTTCTCTTCGTTCATCTGGTTATCGTGGTTCTCCAGGT
This sequence comes from Oculina patagonica, assembly GCF_052425735.1. Lineage (NCBI taxonomy): Eukaryota > Metazoa > Cnidaria > Anthozoa > Scleractinia > Oculinidae > Oculina > Oculina patagonica. The sequence goes on from NC_135767.1 coordinate 21,150,825, forward strand.
TCTCGTGGTTCTCGTGGTTCTCTTGGTTCACCTGGTTCTCGTGGTTCTCCTGGTTCTCTTGGTTCTCCTGGTTCTCTTGGTTCACCTGGTTCTCCTGCTTCTCGTGGTTCTCGTATTACACCTGGTTCTCGTGGTTCTCCTGGTACTCTTGGTTCACCTGGTTCTCTTGGTTCACCTGGTTCTCCTGGTTCTCCTGGTTCTCTTGGTTCTCGTGGTTCTCGTGGTTCTCCTGGTTCTCTTGGTTCCCCTGGTTCTCCTGGATCTCCTTGTTCTCGTTGTTCTCGTATTACACCTGGTTCTCGTGGGTCTCGTATTACACCTGGTTCTCCTGGTTCACCTGGTTCTCGTGGTTCTCATGGTTCTCTTGGTTCACCTGGTTCTTGTATTACACCTGGTTCTCGTGGGTCTCGTATTACACCTGGTTCTCGTGGTTCTCCTGGTTCTCTTGGTTCTCCTGATTCTCTTGGTTCACCTGGTTCTCCTGGTTCTCGTGGTTCTCGTATTACACCTGTTTCTGGTGGGTCTCGTATTACACCTGGTTCTCCTGGTTCACCTGGTTCTCATGGTTCTCATGGTTCTCTTGGTTCACCTGGTTCTCGTATTACACCTGGTTCTCGTGGGTCTCGTATTACACCTGGTTCTTGTGGTTCTCCTGGTTCTCTTGGTTCTCCTGGTTTCTCTTGGTTCACCTGGTTCTCTTGGTTCTCGTGGTTCTCGTGCTTCTCCTGGTTCTCTTGGTTCACCTGGTTCTCTTGGTTCACCTGGTTCACCTGGTTCTCCTTGTTCTCTTGGTTCACCTTGTTCTCCTAGTTCTCTTGGTTCACCTGGTTCTCTTGGTTCACCTGGTTCTCGTGGTTCTCCTGGTTCTCCATGTTCTCGTGGTTCTCGTATATCTCGTATTACACCTGGTTCTCTTCATTCACCTTGTTCTCTTGGTTCACCTGGTTCTCCTGGTTCTCCTGGTTCTCTTGGTTCTCGTGGTTCTCGTGGTTCTCGTGGTTCTCGTGGTTCTCTTGGTTATCCTGGTTCTCTTGGTTCACCTGGTTCACCTGGTTCTCCTGGTTCTCTTGGTTCACCTGGTTCTCCTGGTTCTCTTGGTTCACCTGGTTCTCTTGGTTCGCCTCGTTCTCGTGGTTCTCATGGTTCTCTTGGTTCTCCACGTTCTTGTGGTTCTCTTGGTTCACCTGGTTCTCGTGGTTCTCCTGGTTCCCTTGGTTCTCCTGGTTCTCTTGGTTCACCTGGTTGTCCTGGTTCTCGTGGTTCTCGTATTACACCTGGTTCTCGTGGTTTTCCTGGTTCTCTTGGTTCACCTGGTTCTCTTGGTTCACCTGGTTCTCTTGGTTCACCTGGTTCTCGTGGTTCTCCTGGTTCTCTTGGTTCACCTGGTTCTCCTGCTTCTCGTGGTTCTCGTATTACACCTGGTTCTCGTGGTTCTCCTGGTTCTCTTGGTTCACCTGGTTCTCCTGGTTCACCTGGTTCTCCTGGTTCTCTTGGTTTGCCTGGTTCTCTTGGTTCACCTGGTTCTCTTGGTTCTCGTGGTTCTCGTGTTTCTCCTGGTTCTCTTGGTTCACCTGGTTCTCTTGGTTCACCTGGTTCACCTGGTTCTCCTTGTTCTCTTGGTTCACCTTGTTCTCCTAGTTCTCTTGGTTCACCTGGTTCTCTTGGTTCACCTGGTTCTCGTGGTTCTCCTGGTTCTCCATGTTCTCGTGGTTCTCGTATTTCTCGTATTACACCTGGTTCTCTTCGTTCACCTTGTTCTCTTGGTTCACCTGGTTCTCCTGGTTCTCCTGGTTCTCTTGGTTCTCGTGGTTCTCGTGGTTTTTGTGGTTCTCGTGGTTCTCTTGGTTATCCTGGTTCTCTTGGTTCACCTGGTTCACCTGGTTCTCCTGGTTCTCTTGGTTCACCTGGTTCTCCTGGTTCTCTTGGTTCACCTGGTTCTCTTGGTTCGCCTCGTTCTCGTGGTTCTCATGGTTCTCTTGGTTCTCCACGTTCTTGTGGTTCTCTTGGTTCACCTGGTTCTCGTGGTTCTCCTGGTTCCCTTGGTTCTCCTGGTTCTCTTGGTTCACCTGGTTGTCCTGGTTCTCGTGGTTCTCGTATTACACCTGGTTCTCGTGGTTTTCCTGGTTCTCTTGGTTCACCTGGTTCTCTTGGTTCACCTGGTTCTCTTGGTTCACCTGGTTCTCGTGGTTCTCCTGGTTCTCTTGGTTCACCTGGTTCTCCTGCTTCTCGTGGTTCTCGTATTACACCTGGTTCTCGTGGTTCTCCTGGTTCTCTTGGTTCACCTGGTTCTCCTGGTTCACCTGGTTCTCCTGGTTCTCTTGGTTTGCCTGGTTCTCTTGGTTCACCTGGTTCTCGTGGTTCTCCTGGTTCTCCTTGGTCTCGTGGTTCTCGTATTTCTCGTATTACTGGTTCTCTTGGTTCACCTGGTTCTCTTGGTTCACCTGGTTCTCCTGGTTCTCCTGGTTCTCTTGGTTCACCTGGTTTTCGTGGTTCTCTTGGTTCTCTTGTTTCTCGTGGTTCTTCTGGTTCTTGTGGTTCTCGTATTACACCTGGTTCTCGTGGTTCTCGTATTACACCTTGTTCTCCTGGTTCACCTGGTTCTCGTGGTTCTCATGGTTCTCTTGGTTCACCTGGTTCTCTTGGTTCACCTGGTTCTCTTGGTTCACCTGGTTCTCTTGGTTCACCTGGTTCTCCTGGTTCTCCTGGTTCTCTTGGTTCTCGTGGTTTTCGTGGTTCTCCTGGTTCTCTTGGTTCTCCTGGTTCTCCTGGTTCTCCTGGATCTCGTATTACACCTGGTTCTCGTGGTTCTCGTATTACACCTGGTTCTCGTCGTTATCCTGGTTCTCTTGGTTCTCTTGGTTCTCCTGGTTCTCTTGGTTCACCTGGTTCTCTTGGTTCTCGTGGTTCTCGTGGTTCTCCTGGTTCTCTTGGTTCACCTGGTTCTCTTGGTTCACCTGGTTCACCTGGTTCTCCTGGTTCTCTTGGTTCACCTGGTTCTCCTGGTTCTCCTGGTTCTCCTGGTTCTCGTATTACACCTCGTTCTCGTGGTTCTCGTATTACACCTGGTTCTCGTGGTTCTCATGGTTCTCTTGGTTCACCTGGTTCTCGTGGTTCTCCTGGTTCTCCTTGGTCTCGTGGTTCTCGTATTTCTCGTATTACACCTGGTTCTCTTGGTTCACCTGGTTCTCTTGGTTCACCTGGTTCTCCTGGTTCTCCTGGTTCTCCTGGTTCTCTTGGTTCTCGTGGTTCTCCTGGTTCTCCTGGTTCTCTTGGTTCTCCTGGTTCTCCTGGTTCTCCTGGTCCTCCTGGTTCTCGTATTACACCTCGTTTTCGTGGTTCTTGTATTACACCTGGTTCTCCAGGTTCACCTGGTTCTCGTGGTTCTCATGGTTCTCTTGGTTCACCTGGTTATCGTGGTTCTCCAGGTTCTCGTGGTTCTCGTGGTTCTCTTGGTTCACCTGGTTCTCGTGGTTCTCCTGGTTCTCTTGGTTCTCCTGGTTCTCTTGGTTCACCTGGTTCTCCTGCTTGTCGTGGTTCTCGTATTACACCTGGTTCTCGTGGTTCTCCTGGTTCTCTTGGTTCACCTGGTTCTCTTGGTTCACCTGGTTCTCCTGGTTCTCCTGGTTCTCTTGGGTCTCGTGGTTCTCGTGGTTCTCCTGGTTCTCTTGGTTCTCCTGGTTCTCCTGGATCTCCTTGTTCTCGTGGTTCTCGTATTACACCTGGTTCTCGTGGGTCTCGTATTACACCTGGTTCTCCTGGTTCACCTGGTTCTCGTGGTTCTCATGGTTCTCTTGGTTCACCTGGTTCTCGTATTACACCTGGTTCTCGTGGGTCTCGTGTTACACCTGGTTCTCGTGGTTCTCCTGGTTCTCTTGGATCTCCTGGTTCTCTTGGTTCACCTGGTTCTCCTTGTTCTCGTGGTTCTCGTATTACACCTGGTTCTCGTGGTTCTCCTGGTTCTCTTGGTTCACCTGGTTCTCTTGGTTCTCGTGGTTCTCGTGTTCCTCCTGGTTCTCTTGGTTCACCTGGTTCTCTTGGTTCACTTGGTTCTCCTTGTTCTCTTGGTTTACCTAGTTCTCCTAGTTCTCTTCGTTCACCTGGTTCTCTTGGTTCACCTGGTTCTCGTGGTTCTCCTGGTTCTCCATGTTCTCGTGGTTCTCGTATTTCTTGTATTACACCTGGCTCTCTTCGTTCACCTGGTTCTCTTGGTTCACCTGGTTCTCCTGGTTCTCCTGGTTCTCTTGGTTCTCGTTGTTCTCGTGGTTCTCGTGGTTCTCGTGGTTCTCGTGGTTCTCCTGGTTCTCCTGGTTCTCGTGGTTCTCGTGGTTCTCTTAGTTCACCTGGTTCTCGTGGTTCTCCAGGTTTTCGTGGTTCTTCTGGTTCTCATGGTTCACCTGGTTCTCGTGGTTCTCTTGGTTCTCTTGGTTCTCCTGTTTCTCTTGGTTCACCTGGTTCTCGTGGTTCTCGTATTACACCTGGTTCTCGTGGTTCTCCTGGTTCTCTTGGTTCACCTGGTTCTCTTGGTTCTCCTGGTTTTCTTGGTTCACCTGGTTCTCTTGGTTTTTGTGATTCTCGAAGTTCCCTTGGTTTTCTTGGTTCACCTGGTTCTCTTGGTTCTCCTGGTTCACCTGGTTCTCCTGGTTCTCTTGGTTCACCTGATTCACCTGGTTGTCCTGGTTCTCGTGGTTCTCCTGGTTCTCCTGGTTCTCGTGGTTCTCGTATTACACCTGGTTCTCCTGGGTCTCCTGGTCCTCTTGGTTCACCTGGTTTTCCTGGTTCTCCTGGTTCTCCTGGTTCTCGTGGTTCTCTTATTACACCTGGTTCACCTGGTTCTCCTGGTTTTCGTGGTTCTCCTGGTTCTCCTGGTTCACTTGGTTCACTTGGTTCTCCTGGTTCTCCTGGTTCTCCTGGTTCTCGTGGTTCACATGGTTCTCGTGGTTCTCGTGGTTTTCCTGGTTTTCCTGCTTCTCCTGGTTGGCGTGGTTCTCCTGGTTCTTATGATTCCTCGGGCTCTCTTTGTTCTCCTGGTTCACCTGGTTCTCCTGGTTCTCCTCATTCTCATGGTTCTCTTGGTTCAGCTGGTTCTCCTGGTTCACCTGGTTCTCCTGGTTCTCTTGGTTCACCTGGTTCTCTTGGTTCACCTGGTTCTCGTGGTTCTTCTGGTTCTCCTGGTTCTCGTAGTTCTCGTGGTTCTCGTATTACACCTGGTTCTTTTGGTTCACCTCGTTCTCTTGGATTACCTGGCTCTCCTGGTTCTCCTGGTTCTCGTGGTTCTCGTGGTTCTCGTGGTTCTCCTGGTTCTCTTGTTTCTCCTGGTTTTACTGGTTCTCCTGGTTCTCGTGGTTCTCGTATTACACCTGGTTCTCGTGGTTTTCGTATTACACCTGGTTCTCCTGGTTCACCTGGTTCTCGTGGTTCTCGTGGTTCTCCTGGTTCTCTTGGTTCTCCTGGTTCTCCTGGTTCTCGTGGTTCTCGTATTACACCTGGTTCTCGTGGTTAACGTATTACACCTGGTTCTCCTGGTTCACCTGGTTCTCGCGGTTCTCATGGTTCTCTCGGTTCACCTGGTTCTCGTGGTTCTCCAGGTTCTCGTGGTTCTCTTGGTTCACCTGGTTCTCGTAGTTCTCCTGGTTATCTTGGTTCTCCTGGTTATCTTGCTTCACCTGGTTTTCCTGGTTCTCGTGGTTCTCGTATTACACCTGGTTCTCTTGGTTCACCTTGTTCTCTTGGTTCTCCTGGTTCTCTTGGTTCACCTGGTTTTCTTGGTTTACCTGGTTCTCTTGGTTCTCGTGGTTCTCGTGGTTGTCCTGCTTCTCTTGGTTCTCCGGTTCTCTTGTTTCACCTGGTTCACCTGGTTCTCCTGGTTCTCCTGGTTCTCCTGGTTCTCCTGGTTCTCCTGGTTCTCCTGGTTCTCCTGGTTCTCGTGGTTCTCGTATTACACCTGGTTCACCTGGTTCTCCTGGTTCTTTTGGTTCACCTGGTTCACCTGGTTCTCCTGGTTCTCCTGGTTCTCCTGGTTCTCCTGGTTCTCCTGGTTCTCCTGGTTCTCCTGGTTCTCTTGGTTCACCTGGTTCTCTTGGTTCTCCTGGTTCTCTTGGTTGACCTGGTTCCCTTGGTTCTCGTGGTTCTCGTGGTTGTCCTGGTTCTCTTGGTTCACCTGGTACACCTGGTTCACCTGGTTCACCTGGTTTTCCTGGTTCTCCTGGTTCTTGTGGTTCTCGTATTACACCTGGTTCACCTGGTTCTCCTGGTTCTCTTGGATCACCTGGTGCTCTTGGTTCTCCTGGTTCTCTTGGTTCACCTGGTTCTCTTGGTTCTCGTGGTTCTCGTGGTTGTCCTGGTTCTTTTTTTTTCTCCTGGTTCTCTTGGTTCATCTGGTTCACCTGGTTCTCCTGGTTCTCGTGGTTCTCCTGGTTCTCCTGATTCTCGTGGTTCTCGTATTACACCTGGTTCACCTGGTTCTCCTGGTTCTCTTGGTTCACCTCGTTCTCGTGGTTCTCGTATTACATCTGGTTCACCTGGTTCTCCTGGTTCTCTTGGTTCACCTGGTTCACCTGGTTCTCCTGGTTCTCGTGGTTCTCGTATTACACCTGGTTCACCTGGTTTCCTGGTTCTCGTGGTTCACCTGGTTCTCCTGGTTCTCGTGGTTCTCGTATTACACCTGGTTCACCTGGTTTCCTGGTTCTCGTGGTTCACCTGGTTCTCCTGGTTCTCGTGGTTCTCCTGGTTCTCGTGGTTCTCTTGGTTCACCTGGTTCTCTTGGTTCTCCTGGTTCTCCTGGTTCTCGTGGTTCACCTGGTTCTCATGGTTCTCGTGGTTTTCCTGGTTCACCTGGTTCTCCTGATTAACGTGGTTCTCCTGGTTTTCTAGGTTCTTATGATTCTCCGGGCTCTCTTTGTTCTCCTGGTTCACCTGGTTCTCCTGGTTCTCCTGATTCTCATGGTTCTCTTGGTTGACCTGGTTCTTCTGGTTCTCTTGGTTCCCCTGGTTCTCTTGGTTCACCTGGTTCTCTTGGTTCACCTGTTTCACCTGGTTCTCCTAGTTCTCTTGGTTCACCTGGTTCACCTGGTTTTCCTGGTTCTCTTGGTTCAACTGGTTCTCCTGGTTCACCTGTTTCTCCTGGTTCTCTTGGTTCACCTGGTTCTCTTGGTTCACCTGTTTCACCTGGTTCTCCTGGTTCTCTTGGTTCACCTGGTTCACCTGGTTCTCCTGGTTCTCTTGGTTCTCCTGGTTCTCTTGGTTCACCTGGTTCACCTGGTTCTCCTGGTTCTCTTGGTTCACTTGGTTCTCCTGGTTCTCTTGGTTCACCTGGTTCTCTTGGTTCGCCTCGTTCTCGTGGTTCTTCTGGATCTCCTGGTTCTCGTGGTTCTCGTATTACACCTGGTTCTCTTGGTTCTCCTGGTTCTCCTGGTTCTCTTGGTTCACCTGGTTCACCTGGTTCTCCTGGTTCTCTTGGTTCACCTGGTTCTCCTGGTTCACCTGGTTCTCCTGGTTCTCTTGGTTCACCTTGTTCTCTTGGTTCACCTGGTTCTCGTGGTTCTCCTGGTTCTCCTGGTTCTCGTGGTTCTCGTATTACACCTGGTTCTCTTGGTTCACCTGGATCTCTTGGTTCACCTGGTTCTCCTCGTTCTCGTGGTTCTCCTGGTTCTCTTGGTTCACCTGGTTCTCTTGGTTCACCTGGTTCTCTTGGTTCACCTGGTTCTCTTGGTTCACCTGTTTCACCTGGTTCTCCTGGTTCTCTTGGTTCACCTGGTTCACCTGGTTCTCCTGGTTCTCCTTGTTCTCCTGGTTCTCTTGGTTCACCTGGTTCTCCTGGTTCTCTTGGTTCACTTGGTTCTCCTGGTTCTCTTGGTTCACCTGGTTCTCTTGGTTCGCCTCGTTCTCGTGGTTCTTCTGGTTCTCCTGGTTCTCGTGGTTCTCGTATTACACCTGGTTCTCTTGGTTCTCCTGGTTCTCCTAGTTCTCTTGGTTCACCTGGTTCTCCTGGTTCTCTTGGTTCACCTGGTTCTCCTGGTTCACCTGGTTCTCCTGGTTCTCTTGGTTCACCTGGTTCTCTTGGTTCACCTGGTTCTCGTGGTTCTCCCGGTTCTCCAGGTTCTCGTGGTTCTCGTATTACACCTGGTTCTCTTGGTTTACCTGGATCTCTTGGTTCACCTGGTTCTCCTGGTTCTCGTGGTTCTCCTGGTTCTCTTGGTTCACCTGGTTCTCTTGGTTCACCTGGTTCTCTTGGTTCTCCTGGTTCTCTTGGTTCACCTGGTTCTCGTGGTTCTCGTGGTTCTCGTATTACACCTGGTTCTCATGGTTCTCTTGGTTCACCTGGTTCTCTTGGTTTTCCTGGTTCTCTTGGTTGACCTGGTTCTCTTGGTTCTCGTGGTTCTCCTGGTTCTCTTGGTTCACCTGGTTCTCTTGGTTCTCCTGGTTCACCTGGTTGTCTTGGTTCTCTTGGTTCACCTGGTTCACCTGGTTCTCCTGGTTCTCGTGGTTCTCCTGGTTCTCCTGGTTCTCCTGGTTCTCCTGGTTCTCTTGGTTCACCTGGTTCACCTGGTTCTCATGGTTCTCTTGATTCACCTTATTCTCCTGGTTCTTGTGGTTCTCGTGGTTCTCCTATTACACCTGGTTCACCTGGTTCTCCTGATTCACATTGTTCTCTTGGTTCACCTTGTTCTCCTGATTCAGATGGTTCTCTTGGTTCACCTGGTTCACCTGGTTCTCCTGGTTCTCGTGGTTCTCCTGGTTCTCCTGGTTCTCCTGGTTCTCCTGGTTCTCTTGGTTCACCTGGTTCACCTGGTTCTCATGGTTCTCTTGATTCACCTTATTCTCCTGGTTCTTGTGGTTCTCGTGGTTCTCCTATTACACCTGGTTCACCTGGTTCTCCTGATTCACATTGTTCTCTTGGTTCACCTTGTTCTCCTGATTCAGATGGTTCTCTTGGTTCACCTGGTTCACCTTGTTTACCAGGTTCTCGTGGTTCTCCTGGTTCTCCTGGTTCTCTTGGTTCACCTGTTTCACCTGGTTCTCCTGGTTCTCTTGGTTCACCTGGTTCACCTGGTTCTCCTGGTTCTCTTGGTTCTCCTGGTTCTCTTGGTTCACCTGGTTCACCTGGTTCTCCTGGTTCTCTTGGTTCACTTGGTTCTCCTGGTTCTCTTGGTTCACCTGGTTCTCTTGGTTCGCCTCGTTCTCGTGGTTCTTCTGGATCTCCTGGTTCTCGTGGTTCTCGTATTACACCTGGTTCTCTTGGTTCTCCTGGTTCTCCTGGTTCTCTTGGTTCACCTGGTTCACCTGGTTCTCCTGGTTCTCTTGGTTCACCTGTTTCTCCTGGTTCACCTGGTTCTCCTGGTTCTCTTGGTTCACCTGGTTCTCTTGGTTCACCTGGTTCTCGTGGTTCTCCTGGTTCTCCTGGTTCTCGTGGTTCTCGTATTACACCTGGTTCTCTTGGTTCACTTGGATCTCTTGGTTCACCTGGTTCTCCTCTTTCTCGTGGTTCTCCTGGTTCTCTTGGTTCACCTGGTTTTCTTGGTTCACCTGGTTCTCTTGGTTCACCTGGTTCTCTTGGTTCACCTGTTTCACCTAGTTCTCCTGGTTCTCTTGGTTCACCTGGTTGACCTGGTTCTCCTGGTTCTCTTGGTTCTCCTGGTTCTCTTGGTTCACCTGGTTCTCCTGGTTCTCTTGGTTCACTTGGTTCTCCTGGTTCTCTTGGTTCACCTGGTTCTCTTGGTTCGCCTCGTTCTCGTGGTTCTTCTGGTTCTCCTGGTTTTTGTGGTTCTCGTATTACACCTGGTTCTCTTGGTTCTCCTGGTTCTCCTAGGTCTCTTGGTTCACCTGGTTCTCCTCGTTCTCTTGGTTCACCTGGTTCTCCTGGTTCACCTGGTTCTCCTGGTTCTCTTGGTTCACCTGGTTCTCTTGGTTCACCTGGTTCTCGTGGTTCTCCTGGTTCTCCAGGTTCTCGTGGTTCTCGTATTACACCTGGTTCTCTTGGTTCACCTGGATCTCTTGGTTCACCTGGTTCTCCTGGTTCTCGTGGTTCTCCTGGTTCTCTTGGTTCACCTGGTTCTCTTGGTTCACCTGGTTCTCTTGGTTCTCCTGGTTCTCTTGGTTCACCTGGTTCTCGTGGTTCTCGTGGTTCTCGTATTACACCTGGTTCTCATGGTTCTCTTGGTTCACCTGGTTCTCTTGGTTCTCCTGGTTCTCTTGGTTCACCTGGTTCTCTTGGTTCTCGTGGTTCTCGTGGTTCTCTTGGTTCACCTGGTTCTCTTGGTTCTCCTGGTTCACCTGGTTGTCTTGGTTCTCTTGGTTCACCTGGTTCACCTGGTTCTCCTGGTTCTCGTGGTTCTCCTGGTTCTCCTGGTTCTCCTGGTTCTCCTGGTTCTCTTGGTTCACCTGGTTCACCTGGTTCTCATGGTTCTCTTGATTCACCTTATTCTCCTGGTTCTTGTGGTTCTCGTGGTTCTCCTATTACACCTGGTTCACCTGGTTCTCCTGATTCACATGGTTCTCTTGGTTCACCTTGTTCTCCTGATTCAGATGGTTCTCTTGGTTCACCTGGTTCACCTGGTTCACCTTGTTCACCAGGTTCTCGTGGTTCTCCTGGTTCTCCTGGTTCTCTTGGTTCACCTGGTTGTCGTGGTTCTCCTGGTTCTCTTGGTTCTCCTCGTTCTCTTGGTTCACCTGGTTCTCCTGGTTCAATTGGCTCTCGTTGTTCTCGTTGTTCTCGTGGTTCTCGTGATTCACCTGGATCTCCTGGTTCACCTGGTTTTCGTGGTTCACCTTGTTCTCCTGGTTCTCCTTGTTCTCGTGGTTCTCGTGGTTCTCCTGGTTCTCCTGGTTCTCGTGGTTCTCGTGGTTCTCGTGGCTCTCCTTGTTCACCTGGTTCTCCTGGTTGGCGTGGTTCTCCTGGTTCTCCTGGTTCTTATGATTCTCCGGACTCTCTTTGTTCTCCTGGTTCACCTGGTTCTCTTGGTTCTCCTGGTTCTCGTGGTTCTCGTATTACACCTGGTTCTCTTGGTTCTCCTGGTTCTCTTGGTTCACCTGGTTCACCTGGTTCTCCTGGTTCTCTTGGTTCACCTTGTTCTCCTGGTTCTCCTTGTTCTCCTGGTTCTCGTGGTTCTCCTGGTTCTCCTGGTTCTCGTGGTTCACCTGGTTCTCATGGTTCTCGTGGTTTTCGTGGCTTTCCTGGTTCACCTGGTTGTCCTGGTTGGCGTGGTTCTCCTGGTTCTCCTGGTTCTTATGATTCTCCGGGCTCTCTTTGTTCTCCTGGTTCACCTGGTTCTCCTGGTTCTTTTGATTCTCATGGTTCTCTTGGTTCACCTGGTTCACCTGGTTCACCTGGTTCTATTGGTTCTCTTGGTTCACCTGGTTCTCTTGGTTCACCTGGTTCTCTTGGTTCACCTGGTTCTCTTGGTTCTCCTGGTTCTCTTGGTTCACCTGGTTCTCGTAGTTCTCGTGGTTCTCGTATTACACCTGGTTCTCATGGTTCTCTTGGTTCACCTGGTTCTCTTGGTTCTCCTGGTTCTCTTGGTTCACCTGGTTCTCTTGGTTCTTGTGGTTCTCGTGGTTCTCTTGGTTCACCTGGTTCTCTTGGTTCTCCTGGTTCACCTGGTTGTCTTGGTTCTCTTGGTTCACCTGGTTCACCTGGTTCTCCTGGTTCTCGTGGTTCTCCTGGTTCTCCTCGTTCTCCTGGTTCTCCTGGTTCTCTTGGTTCACCTGGTTCACCTGGTTCTCATGGTTCTCTTGATTCACCTTATTCTCCTGGTTCTTGTGGTTCTCGTGGTTCTCCTATTACACCTGGTTCACCTGGTTCTCCTGATTCACATGGTTCTCTTGGTTCACCTTGTTCTCCTGATTCAGATGGTTCTCTTGGTTCACCTGGTTCACCTGGTTCACCTTGTTCACCAGGTTCTCGTGGTTCTCCTGGTTCTCCTGGTTCTCTTGGTTCACCTGGTTGTCGTGGTTCTCCTGGTTCTCTTGGTTCTCCTCGTTCTCTTGGTTCACCTGGTTCTCCTGGTTCAATTGGCTCTCGTTGTTCTCGTTGTTCTCGTGGTTCTCGTGATTCACCTGGATCTCCTGGTTCACCTGGTTTTCGTGGTTCACCTTGTTCTCCTGGTTCTCCTTGTTCTCATGGTTCTCGTGGTTCTCCTGGTTCTCCTGGTTCTCGTGGTTCTCGTGGTTCTCGTGGCTCTCCTTGTTCACCTGGTTCTCCTGGTTGGCGTGGTTCTCCTGGTTCTCCTGGTTCTTATGATTCTCCGGACTCTCTTTGTTCTCCTGGTTCACCTGGTTCTCTTGGTTCTCCTGGTTCTCGTGGTTCTCGTATTACACCTGGTTCTCTTGGTTCTCCTGGTTCTCTTGGTTCACCTGGTTCACCTGGTTCTCCTGGTTCTCTTGGTTCACCTTGTTCTCCTGGTTCTCGTGGTTCTCCTGGTTCTCCTGGTTCTCGTGGTTCACCTGGTTCTCATGGTTCTCGTGGTTTTCGTGGCTTTCCTAGTTCACCTGGTTGTCCTGGTTGGCGTGGTTCTCCTGGTTCTCCTGGTTCTTATGATTCTCCGGGCTCTCTTTGTTCTCCTGGTTCACCTGGTTCTCCTGGTTCTTTTGATTCTCATGGTTCTCTTGGTTCACCTGGTTCACCTGGTTCACCTGGTTCTACTGGTTCTCTTGGTTCACCTGGTTCTCTTGGTTCACCTGGTTCTCTTGGTTCTCCTGGTTCTCTTGGTTCACCTGGTTCACCTGGTTCTTCTGGTTCTCTTGGTTCACCTGGTTCTCCTGGGTCTCTTGGTTCACCTGGTTCTCTTGGTTCACCTGGTTCTCGTGGTGCTCGTGGTTCTCCTGGTTCTCGTGGTTCTCGTGGTTCTCGTATTACACCTGGTTTTCTTGGTTCACCTGGTTCTCTTGGTTCTCGTGGTTCTCGTGGTTCTCGTGGTTCTCCTGGTTCTCTTGGTTCTCCTGGTTCTCCTGGATCTCGTGGTTCTCGTATTACACCTGGTTCTCGTGGTTCTCGTATTACACCTGGTTCTCCTGGTTCACCTGGTTCTCGTGGTTCTCATGGTTCTCTTGGTTCACCTGGTTCTGGTGGTTCTCCAGGTTCTCGGAGTTCTCCTGGTTCTCTTGGTTCACCTTGTTCTCGTGGTTCTCCTGGTTCTCTTGGTTCACCTGGTTCTCCTGGTTATCGTGGTTCTCATATTACACCTGGTTCTCGTGGTTCTCCTGGTTCTCTTAGTTCTCTTGGTTCACCTGGTTCTCTTGGTTCTCCTGGTTCTCTTGGTCACCTGGTTCTCTTGGTTCTCGTGGTTCTCCTGGTTCTCTCGGTTCACCTGGTTCTCTTGGTTCTCTTGGTTCACCTGGTTCTCCTGGTTCTCGTGGTTTTCCTGGTTCTCCTGGTTCTCCTGGTCCTCGTATTACACCTGATTCACCTGGTTCTCCTGGTTCTTGTGGTTCTCCTGGTTCTCTTGGTTCACCTGGTTCTCGTGGTTCTCGCATTACACCTTGTTCACCTGGTTCTCCTGGTTCTCTTGGTTCACCTGGTTCACCTGGTTCTCCTGGTTCTCGTGGTTCTCCTGGTTCTCCTGGTTCTCGTGGTTCTCCTGGTTCTCGTGGTTCTCCTGGTTCTCCTGGTTCTTGTGGTTCTCGTATTACACCTGGTTCTCCTGGTTCTCGTGGTTCTCCTAGTTCTACTGGTTCTCTTTGTTCACCTGGTTCTCCTGGTTCTCCTGGTTCTCTTGGTTCACCTGGTTCTCATGGTTGTCGGTGTTCTCGTGGTTTTCTTGGTTCACCTGGTTCTCCTGGTTGGCGTGGTTCTCCTGGTTTTCTTGGTTCTTATGATTCTCCGGGCTCTCTTTGTTCTCCTGGTTCACCTTGTTCTCCTAGTTCTCCTGATTCTCATGGTTCTCTTGGTTCACCTGGTTCACCTGGTTCACCTGGTTCACCTGGTTCACCTGGTTCACCTGGTTTACCTGGTTCTCCTGGTTCTCTTGGTTCACCTGGTTCACCTGGTTCTCCTGGTTCTCTTTGTTCACCTGGTTCTCCTGGTTCACCTGGTTCTCCTGGTTCTCTTGGTTCACCTGGTTCTCGTGGTTCTCCTGGTTCTCCTGGTTCTCGTGGTTCTCGTATTACACCTGGTTCTCTTGGTTCACCTGGTTCACCTGGTTCTCCTGGTTCTCTTGGTTCACCTGGTTCTCCTGGTTCACCTGGTTCTCCTGGTTCTCTTGGTTCACCTCGTTCTCTTGGTTCGCCTGGTTCTCGTGGTTCTCCTGGTTCTCCTGGTTCTCGTGGTTCTCGTATCACACCTGGTTCTCTTGGTTCACCTGGTTCTACTAGTTCTCCTGGTTCTCCTGGTTCTCTTGGTTCACCTGGTTCTCCTGGTTCTCTTGGTTCACCTGGTTCTCTTGGTTCGCCTGGTTCTCGTGGTTCTCCTGGTTCTCCTGGTTCTCGTGGTTCTCGTATCACACCTGGTTCTCTTGGTTCACCTGGTTCTTCTGGTTCTCTTGGTTCATCTGGTTCTCCTGGTTCTCCTGGTTTTCCTGGTTCTCTTGGTTCACCTGGTTCTCTTGGTTCACCTGGTTCTCGTGGTTCTCTTGGTTCTCCTGGTTCTCGTGGTTCTCGTATTACACCTGGTTCTTATGGTTCTCTTGGTTCATCTGGTTCTCTTGGTTCTCCTGGTTCTCTTGGTTCACCTGGTTCTCTTGGTTCTCGTGGTACTCGTGGTTCTCCTGGTTCTCTTGGTTCACCTGGGTCTCTTGGTTCTCCTGGTTCACCTGGTTCTCCTGGTTCTCTTGGTTCACCTGGTTCACCTGGTTCTCCTGGTTCTCGTGGTTCTCCTTTTTCTCCTGGTTCACCTGGTTCTCATGGTTCTCTTGATTCACCTGATTCTCCTAGTTCTTGTGGTTCTCGTGGTTCTCGTATTACACCTGGTTCACCTGGTTCACCTGGTTCTCCTGATTCACATGGTTCTCTTCGTTCACCTGGTTCTCCTGATTCACATGGTTCTCTTGGTTCACCTGGTTCACCTGGTTCTCGTGATTCTCCTGGTTCTCTTGGTTCACCTTGTTCTCGTGGTCCTCCTGGTTCTCTTGGTTCTCCTCGTTCTCTTGGTTCACCTGGTTCTCCTGGTTCTCGTGGTTCTCGTATTACACCTGGTTCTCATGGTTCTCGTGGTTCTCCTACTTCACCTGGTTCTCATGGTTCTCTTGATTTACCTGATTCTCCTGGTTCTTGTGGTTCTCGTGGTTCTCCTACTTCACCTGGTTCTCCTGGTTCTCCGTATCTCGTGGTTCTCTTGGTTCCCCTGGTTCTGTTGGTTTACCTGGTTCTTCTGGTTCAATTGGCTCTCGTTGTTCTCGTTGTTCTCGTGGTTCTCGTGATTCACCTGGATCTCCTGGTTCACCTGGTTTTCGTGGTTCTCGTGTTTCTCGTGGTTCACCTGGTTCTCGTGGTTCTCGTGGTTCTCGTTGTTCTCCTGGTTCACCTGGTTCTCTTGGTTCCCGTGGTTCTCCTGGTTCTCCTGGTTCTTATGATTCTCCGGGTTCTCCTGGTTCGCCTGGTTCATCTGGTTCTCCTTTTTCAATTTGTTCTCCTTGTTCACCTTGTTCTCTTGGTTCTCCAGGTTTTCGTGGTCCTCCTTGTTCTCCTGGTTCTCCTGGTTCTCCTGGTTCTCCTGGTTCATCTGGTTCTCCTGGTTCTCATGGTTCTCTTGGTTCACCTTGTTCACCTGATTCTCCCGGTTCTCCTGGGTCTCTTGGTTCACCTGATTCTCTTCGTTCTCCAGGTTTTCGTGGTCCTCCTTGTTCTCCTGGTTCTCCTGGTTCTCCTGGTTCATCTGGTTCTCCTGGTTCTCATGGTTCTCTTGGTTCACCTTGTTCACCTGATTCTCGTGGTTCTCCTGGTTTGCGTTGTTCTCCTGGTTCTCCTGGTTCTTATGGTTTTCCAAGTTCTCCGGGTTCTCCTGGTTCGCCTAGTTCATCTGGTTCTCCTGGCTCTCATGGTTCTCTTGGTTTACCTGGTTCACCTGATTCTCCTGGTTCTCCTGGGTCTCCAGGTTCTCGTGGTTCTCTTTGTTGTCCTGGTTCACCTGGTTAACCTGGTTTACCTCGTTCTCCTGGTTCTCATGGTTCTCTTGGTTCACCTGGTTCTCGTGGTTCTCGTGGTTCTCGTGGTTCTCCTACTTCACCTGGTTCTCCTGGTTCTCCTGGTTCTCTTGGTTGTCCGGGTTCTCGTGGTTCTCCTTGTTCTCTTGGATCTCCGTGTTCACCTGGTTCTCCTGGTTTTCTTGGTTCACCTGGTTCTCCTGGTTCACCTGGTTTTCGTGGTTCTCGTGGTTTTCGTGATTCTCCTGGTTCACCTGGTTCTGTTGGTTCGCGTCGTTCTCCTGGTTATCCTGGTTCTCCTTGTTCACCTGATTCTCCTGGTTCTCTTGGGTCTCTTGGTTCATTTGGTTCTCCAGGTTCTCGTGGTTCTCCTTGTTCTCCTGGTTCACCTGGTTCACCTCGTTCTCCTGGTTCTCATGGTTCTCTTGGTTCACCTGTTTCTCGTGGTTCTCGTGGTTCTCCTACTTCACCTGGTTCTCCTGGTTCTCTTGGTTCTTCGGGTTCTCGTGGTTCTCCTTGTTCTCTTGGTTCTCCTGATTCATCTGGTTTTCCTGGTTCTCCCGGTTCACCTGCTTCACCTGGTTCACCGGGTGCACCTAGTTCTCTTGGTTCTCCGTGTTCTCGTAGTTTCCCTGGTTCTCATGGTTCTCGTGGCTCTGTTGGATCTCCGTGTTCTCGTGTTTCTCCTGGTTATCCTGGTGCACTTGGTTCTCCTGGTTCTCCTGGTTCACCTGGTTCTCGTGGTTCTCCTGGTTCACTTGGTTCTCCTGGTTCTCCTGGTTTTCTTGGTTCTCTGGGTTCTCGTCGTTCTCCTGGTTATCCTGGTTCACCTGATTCTTCTGGTTCTCTTGGTTCACCTGGTTCTCCTGGTTCTTGTGGTTTTCGTGGTTCACCTGGTTCTCGTGGTTTGCCTGGTTTTCCTGGTTCTCTTGGTTGTCCGCGTTATCGTGGTTCTCCTGGTTCACCTTTTTCTCCTGGTTCTTCCTTTTCTCGTGGTTCTCCCGGTTCACCTGGTTGTCCTGGTTCTCCTGGTTCTCTTGGCTCACCTGGTTCTCCTGGTTCTCCCGGTTCTCTTGGTTCTCCTGGTTCTCTTGTTGGTTGGTTCGTGATGGTTCAGTTGTAGTTTATTTGGTTGTTCGCAGACTAAACAGGCCCTGTGGAAAAAGGCCGCCTTAAGGCCTCAAAAAGAGCTCAAAGAAGAGTTTGTATAGTATGTACAGTACGCTTTTAAGCCCCAAAAAGGGCTCAGAGAGGAGTATGTATAGTGTGCTTAGGTACGGCGGGCATATTGTCATTTCACGTGACGTCATCAGATATCCAGTTCTGGTTGTGAGCCAAACTTTGTACCGTGGTACACAGTTTGGCTCACAACCAGAATACAGTTAGAAAAAAAAACAATTATAGTGTGCTTGTTTGCAAATGATACAACAGTAATATTCTGACTACATGTATTAAGAGTGAGTCCGCACGAGAACCATGCAGGCGAGTCTACAGCGCATCTCACCGATTTCCCTCAAATTTGGCACACTTGTGTAACTTCACTAGTACATTAATCATGTGCAATATTTTGGTTCAATTGTTTATTGTTTTGGAGAAATGTCAATCAAACTGTCAGACAGTGGAAAGTACTTAAATTTGACCTAAAAATATTCACCATGTTTGATCCCCTGCTACATGCTAAATATAAAAGGAAATGATACGAAACTTTTACATAAGACAAATCAAGTCCCGAACAATAGAAAAACGTTCAGTAAACTTGTGTCATTTGCTGCGTTTGGCTGAAAGCAAAATTCCAAATCTCCTTATTCAATTCGTATCAAAAAAGTGGGGTTTCAAAAGTCGTTGTTTGTAGACATGCGGCGTTTCTTCAATCGAATTTGAAAGTATCAATAGATTGCCAAGGAAATGGTGTCCCTATTTACCAAATAAAATCTCTGTTAAGTTTAAGAGGAATTACAGGTTCGCATCAATAAATGGTGTTAACTTCGTGACAATATGCAAATGAGCTCAACACGGAAATCGTGATAAGTTCAGAGTTTGTAAAATATAAACTAAATAGAATGTTGCTATAAGAAGTAAAACATCGTTATGAAGCTTTTTGCATAAAATACTTTTAAATCGTTTGTAGTTTTAACTACTGGAAGTCGTTGGCTGGTAATAAGCAAATTAAACAAATTCAAACGAACACAAAGGTCATACCGACCTGCTGGTCGTACTGCACCAATTTGAAAGATATCCCCACAAGCAAGCATTGGTTGCATTTTGCCGTATTTGCCAGCACCATAGTAATTTAAGAACAGATGTTATCAAAACAAGTTGGCGGCGAGGCATCAAATATAATATCCACCGATCATGAAAACCGACTTGTTTTAGAATTCGGTCGCGTGTTTTGTTCACATATAAAAAACATGTTTCCACTGCAAAGAAATTATGTAGTCATCGTTTCCATCCAGTAAGAATCTGCGGCACAAGTGGTTTTTGGTGCTGTCGTTCTTCGAAGAACACCGACAATAGTTGATTGCGTGACAGACCGACTTGTGAATTTTATCTCAAATTTCATGTCTCAAATTTCATGTCTCAAATTTCACTCTGACTCAGATCATATTGCGATCGTCATGGCTTCGTTTATGTGCTTTCAAGAAGGACCTAACATTCAGGGGCCATGGGATATGTATTGAGTCATCTATAAATGATCCAATACGCCACAAATCGCCATGGCTTTAATTTTCCACCTTTTTTAATTTTGAAAATCTGAAATCGAAAAATTAGCCTTTAATACCGACTTACCGTAAATAATCTTATAAACGCCAGGTCTTTTTAATTTAAGGGGTACATGCGGGAGTGTTAAATAAATATGAGGCGTTTAGTAGAAAAGGGGCATTCATTTCACCAGGAGCCCATGATTTCACTCTAACTGTAACGAAACGAATAGGCAAACAAGTATGTAAATATGACGCGTAGTTTGCTCCCGGATAAAGATAGGAAACAGATTTTGTGAGTGGCAAACTACGGTAATCTTTTCTAATGCAAAGCCTAAAGATGTCGTTCACAGATTGTTCGATATCGATGTCTTCATTGTCATCGCATCGGGGTTAACCATGTTGGCTAGCTAGCTCCTTTGGTCCCTTCGATGTCCGAGTGAATCAATTAACTAACTAAAGAAAATTGCGTGTTTTTTACTCCATGAAACGTTTACTTGAATTTTTTAGGCGAATATATATTTTCTTTTTTTATTGAGGAGGGGGGGGGGGGTGATGGGGGGGAGCAGGGGTGTCTATTAGACACGGGACGTTTATTAGTAGAGGCCTCTAATACAAATTTTACACCTCAGGGGGAGGCGTTTTATTTGAGAGTGGGGCGTTTATTAAATCATTTACAGTATTTCACTCATTTACATTTATTCTAAGGATTGCCTCCAGGAAAGATAAAATAGAACAAAAGAGTATGATTATGAGTGTCATTGAAAACGAACTTTCAACAACTTGGTCAAGGCAAAGACGAATCATGAGTTGTAAAAAGGCACGCTGATCTACACTTATACAAATATTTAATTCCGTCGATACGTCGGTCCGTCATTCTAGCTTTAAATTAGGAAATCAGTAGGAGCACTATCAGAGATACAGGTGATTCCAAATTTGTTAAAATTGTTCTGGATACTTGTTCCCAGGGTCTTCGTTCCCCTAAACCAGCGGTTGGTAAACGAGTTTAGATATTAAATTTCGTTCCAAGAACTTGCGCATTTTCCGTCAGCCTTGACCGAACTGGGCCGTCCTCTGCCCTCTGGGCCATTTATGGTTCCGGTGTAATTGTGCGCAAGCACCGGAGACTTGAGATGGAATGATCCGTTCTCGCTCCCAGAGTCTACGGTACTTCTGTTCCGCGCCAGGGATCGAGACCTCTGCCGTTAATGTCTGTTAAGCTACGCAACGAATTGAAGGCGGGGTTTGGCTGGGAATGAAAAGGGATGAGGCACCAGCGGAGTGGCCCCGAGGCGAAAGCGGAAACCCGACTGAGAGGCAAGTGCTTGGACGGTTGCTATACTAGAAAACGGCTCCACATCGAGGCCCTTTGAGTCGCACTAGGGCTTTCCACAAGTTGCTCGGCAACTTTTTGGCCTTTTTGTCATGTTTCGAGCAACTTTTTCTCCTTGGAGCAACTTTTTTCCTCTCGAGCAACTTGTTGCATTTTGAGCAATTTCCAGACCGAAGATTTCCGAAGATTATACGAGTGCTGTTCTAAGGCAAAACGAACGTTTCCGAAGACTTACGACGTTTGCCGAAGATTTTCGAGGGACATCTAAAGACGTTTCAACATTCGGCTCATTCTGTATAAAACATTACAAAACTCGTCAGCAAACATGACGTCATCGATATCTTCAGAATTTTTCCCAGTTAAAGGAATCCTTGTTACTTGACAAAATAATATTCCCTTTAATATGTTATTTAGATACTTTTGCTGTAAAATTGCTTAAAACTGCTTTGAAGATCTTACTCTCAAAGGGAAATTAGCATATATTTAGAAACAATTATTTTGGTTAGAAGTAGGGTTTTGGATTTTTTGGAGCAACTTTCGAGCAACCTTTATTATATGAAGCAACGTTTTTGGATTTTTGGAGCAACTTTTTGAGATATTACGGGCAACTTTTTGGGAAATCTCGAACAACTTGTGGAAAGCCCTAAATCGCACTGCCCGAAGCCAGTGGAGAGCACGGATGAAAGAAACAAGAATATAGTGAAGGCTGAGAGCAACGAAAAAGAAACTACTTGCAGCAAGCGAGCAGAATGCAAATATACGCGTCATCATGACGACATGTCGACAGCGCACGAAAGACATGATCCACGAGGGTGACAAAATGAGTGAAAACAGCCTTGACGCAGCGTGTGTGCACTTCTGCGACAAAATATAAACTAACCAATGAGAGAGCTTCATGTATTGAATTAAAAAACTAGTTTACATTCTCCCTCTTCCAAATTCGCTGCAGGTGCACCGAACAAACGCTTTGTTGCAGGGACTTTTTGAAGTAGTACACACGAAGCGATTTGTCGCAGAGAACCTCACTTAAGGTTTATTAGTACTTCATTAGTGTTTTCATTAATTTGAAAGTAATATTGTGTATAAGCTACTTTAACTTTTTCATATATCACATTGATCTGCAATATGGCACGAACAGGAGCTAGAGAGATGGTGGATATAACCCCAGTGTATAAAGATTGAGTGAAGTCCAATTGGGTATGTAATTATACGCGTTATTAACAAAATCGAACTGCGCGGTCGTTCGATTTTGTTAACAAGGCCTTTGAAAGACCTTTCAATTGGCATTAATGGTTTTGACATCCACACTATAAATCAAACATTTAGTTAGGGACGCAACATTATTTTTTTGGAGGAGTGGCCAAGTGGGATCAAAAATCCTGAAAAAAAATTGTTTGCAATAGCAAAATGCCCACATAAATTGTTTGAAGACATCAAAAAACATTGTCTGCAGAAAGATGCAGCTGGAAAAATTGTTTGGACAGAGAGCGCCACGGAAAGAAATCGTCTGTACTGTACTATACTACGCTTCGAGTGAAACAATGGTCCATTCCAGCGTTTCGATCGAGCACTGAGGCAAGTCTTGAGAGACTGGGTACTAGTCCAAAACAACATGGCGCCCGGGTGAAAAGTAACTTACCAGGCTTATGAAAATGTGAAGTACTGGGCCATCGCTTACGAGAAAAGTGGAAACTAAATCCTTGCAGAATTGTTTGCGAACATTATAACTACCAGGTAGACAGGAGTGAGCGACGTTTTCTCTTTCCAATCTGCACGTGAAGATACGCTTGAATTCGATCGATGATGAACATGTCAAGTGGCTTGTTTACCTTTTCTCACGCCGTAAGTCTGTATTTATGGGCACTAAATAGCCGGATAATTAACATCACGAACCACTTTAGATGCTAAAAGGTTTATTGGATTTATGTAAGCGGTATTTCTCACGTCCTCAGCCGACCTATCCATCATGTTATGAAACTCGTTCTAAAACTTTCAGAACTTTGTTTTTGTTTTGCTCACATGTACCACATTTTTGTACGCTAAAATCATACGTGCCGATTGAACTTAACATACTTTTTTTGACTTTAATTTATTATTTAGTAAATGTTTTACAAAATAATGGCTAATGGAACCATCAGAATAACGCCGCATCGGCGATATTCAAACGTAATTTTACCCTAAAATCTCTAGTGTCACGCATTGCCCGAAATACCTTATTTTTAAAATAGGTTTACTACCAAACGTGACAGCGATGAAAAATCTTGATGATATCATTTAAATTGTACTAGGTGATACTAATTACAGTGGTATTTTTATATGGAAAGCTTCAATTCTTGCAGAGATATTTTGGTCGAAAGATGGGTCAAAATTTGGGTATTTTTTGGCTCAAAACCGAACATGGGCACGTTGACCACGATATCTTCCACACGTTAGAGAATTTTGCAATAATATTCTACCTACAGCATTATCATCTCAATATGTAACCCCATGCAAAATATAAAGGAAATCTGAGAGGGTCGATGTAGACTCAAATTTTAATATTGCATGGATTTCATACGGACCCTCTCTTAAGTATATGCTAAAGAAATAAGTAATTCCTTTTTCCAACACACCGCGGAAAAAATAATGTGCAACTCCCTGGTTGCTAGTCCAGCAAAGGACTAATAAGCGTAATATTCTTGCGAAAATCGGTGAAGCAAATACTTTTCAAGATATGTTGGGAAACGCTTAGAGGTGCGGTTGGTCTGGGAGGCGTTGTGAGACAAATCATTTCTTTAAGTATATTTTCCAAGTAGATTATTCTCTATCAAAGTACACGAGCGTTGTTTAAAAAGTAAAGTAGTCCTAACAGCCTTGCACCCAGGAGTTTCTCTTGTTTTCTTGATGAAATCACTGCACATGCAGAATCCAAGCAAAATTAATTAATAAAGTAAAAATTAAGTAAAATGAAATTAAAATTAAATTTTTTATTTCAAATTAAAATTAAAATTAAATTTAAATTAAATTAAAATTAAAATAAATTAAAATTAAAATTAATTAAAATTAAAAAAATAAAAATAAAAATTAAAATTAAAATTAAAATTTAGAAAGTTCTTTCGTCGAAGCGATAAAAGAATTCGATAAACTTCGGTAATTTCTTGACATTCTCTGTCTTTGTTATTCTTTGAAAGCACGAGTTTGGAGTTAAAATATTAAAAATATCTTTGTATCACTGCTATAAATTTCGCTGAAATCTCAGCCTTGTCAGGTATGTTCCGCCAACATGCGTCAGACGGAACGTGTTTCTCGTCAGGCGGAACATGCTGACGAGGCTGAGATTTCAGCGAAATTTATAGCAGTGATACAAAGATATTTTTAATATTTTAACTCCAAAATCGTGCGTTCAAAGAATAACAAAGACAGAGAATGTCGAGTAATTACCATGACCTTTTGAGTATCACAGAAAGATCCACATGTTTTATCCTCATTTACCAACATCTTTATTTTACTTAATCAAGAACAAATAACAGCAAGCTACAATGAATATTTAGCGGTCAGTTCTACATGGATCGCTTGCCCAGTCTAATTATGCCTGGCCCAGTGATTGAGGCTTCAATCTGGAGTTCTATCAATTAGGTAGGTCTTCAAATTCTGGAAATGAAACAACAATAATAGACTGATTATTATGTAAAAGAAAAAGAGGATTTTTTCTAAACTTAACATAGCATATCAAGTTCATTTAGTGTTATTTATCCTTGATGGGAAGCAAGTCCTCTATAGGCTGCATAAATCAGAAGAAAAAAAAAACGCGTAATACAGTGTTTGCATCGGTTAATTTATGATAATTTATTAGTGTTTCAGTCAGTGGCTACTTAGTGAACAGTGGAGTATGATGGCAACGAGCATGAAAACCGAGTACAGTTTGGTTCAGCCTAATGCAGTGCCATTTTCGCGCGTTATTTACACTCCTCTCGCGCGTCACATTCGTGTATACAGATGTTTCTAGAAAGGTTGTCGGGAAAAACGCAAACGTGCACGCGAGAAGACCGAAAGGTAGTATGTGTAGAAGAAGGGAGCTCGCTACTGCACGTGCTGAACGAGATATAATGACAAGACAAACGCAAATTTACACGTTTTCTTTCATTTCAGGCATGTGGAAACAAGGTACTTTTAACCACGCTTTATTTTAGAAGAATTTTAAAATTTCAAAGACATGCGAAAGTAAAAGTGAAGCTACAGAAAAAGGCCTTTGAGAGAAACAACAAATTCTTCACGATCACGCGCAAAAATACAAATGCAAAAATACATTTCGTCTAAGGCCAATATGCAAAATTCAAGTGAATACCCAGACCGCGTTTAGGTCTTGTCGAGTGCGGCTTTATATGCTTTATTCCGACAACCTTTCCGAATCGAAACAGCTATATTCCAACGTTTGCTCAGACCTTGTGTCAGAGAGAAGTAGAACCAAATGCAGGGGCGTTCCTAGGCAATTTTTAGTAGTACGTACAAAGTCAGTAAGAGTTGAAGTCTTATCTTTTAGTGATGATACAAGCGCTGTATACACGAGATTTCAGGGCGGTTTTGTTTTCTGTTCCTTTTTTGCATTCTGAACTGAAAAGGGTTTGTCAAATCAAGATATAAACTCTAGACTTAACCTTAACTTGGCTCAACCAGAAAACCAAAACTGTCTACGTATGTTTTCATAGTATTATTATATTGGAGCATGTTCAATATTTTCAGGAGATGTCCGTTTATTCAGTCTTCACTTTCATAAGCATCGCATTTGGTAAATATTTTCCGTAAGGCAATAATAAGCACCTGAGTCGAACAAAACTTTGCTGTCTTGACAAACTTTTACGTTTTAGGTGCAGACAGTTCAGAGAAAAAATATCACTACGCGTAGAGAAATTAAACGAAATTTTCTTCAATATTATCAAACGGTCTATTAAATGTAAAAAAAAATCTGTGGAATTCTGGTACGCAATTGCGTACTTCGCGTAAAGGCAGGTACAACCCTTATTTTAATAAGGGTTGTACCTTAATTACATTAAAATGTAATTAAGGTCATTGCCCCGAAATAAAACTGAACATATATTTTTAACCAAACTTCGCCTATTGGTTTATTACTTAAAGGGAACTTAGATTTTTACTGAAATAAAAAAGGGGGTCACCAGATTCGTTTAAGGGCAGGAAGACCATGTATATTCCATATAATTCCTTTATAATTCCTCTGCGAGTACTGGCAAAGTACACTTTTTAGCGATAATTTATTTTTCAAACACAGGAATTGATCTGCTTTCATTTTACAGAAAGAATTTGATCTCTACACCCAAAATATGACAAAAAATTGATAGAAGAAAGTGACAATTTACTTCTCTCGCGGACTAAGCCGCATAGAAAAAAGCTGCCATTTTGTTAATGTGCGCGCGCGAGCGCGCGCTAATTACGCGTAAAATTCTGCGCAGTAAGGATGCGCAATGCAATACAGGGCAATGACCTTAACTTGGAGCCAGTCTACGTTCGTACCTTCCTCGCTCAGCTTGCCATCCGCGTCGTCATCAAATGCAGACACGTAACTATTTGCCGTGACGAGATCAATTTCCAATCCATCCCTTAATTCTTCAGCCGTAATTAAACCATCCCCATTTGTATCGAGATCATCAAAGTCATCAATCTAAACAGAAATGAACACAATTACACTATTTTATTTAGGGTTCATTGCAATTACAAGGTACGAGTAGTAGCAGTAGAAGTAGCAGTGGCAGTGGCAGTGGTAAGAGCAGCAGGAACGGCATAATCAGTAGAAGAAGAAGAAGAAGAAGAAGAAGAAGAAGAAGAAGAAGAAGAAGAAGAAGAAGAAGAAGAAGAAGAAGAAGAAGAAGAAGAAGAAGAAGAAGAAGAAGAAGAAGAAGAAGAAGATGAAGAAGAAGAAGAAGAAGAAGAAGAAGAAGAAGAAGAAGAAGAAGAAGATGAAGATGAAGAAGAAGAAGAAGATGAAGAAGAAGAAGAAGATGAAGATGAAGAAGAAGAAGAAGAAGAAGAAGAAGAAGAAGAAGAAGAAGAAGAAGAACTAACGTTCCTAAGATGCCTTAGATTTGCCTTATTGAATGAGATAGCGAAGGAGGAGAATGAAGAGAAGAAGGAAAAGAATCGTTCACAATACGTACGTCATAGGCAAACAGATCTCCTCTTGTGAGCAGCATAGCCATAGACAGCAGCATAACGCCCAGTGCCAGCTTTGAATTTGCCGTGTTCATCACTTTAGCTATAGTGTCTGAAACAAATACTGAAAAATGTAACTGGAAACCCACAATGAAGAGCTGATTTTAAAACGCCTAAAACAGTGATAAAAACAGTTATAAACAGTAATACAAACTGACTCCTGTCAAAGTAATAATCAAAGTCTCTTCGAGATATCGACGTTTTTGCATGAAGTATGAGTCGAAGGTTTATCCTGCGCATTGTTCTTCGAACTTATCATTACAGTTTCTTTGTAGTTTAGTTTAACAATTTCCTATCTTCGCGGAGGAAATGCAGCCATATAATTTTGTCAAAAATGGCTCGTCCGCGCCGGGTATTTATACACATATTCCTTAACATTACACAAATAAACAGTGCAAATTTCAGCGAGATCTGACAATTCTATACTTTAAAATTGCAAGGACCTTTCGAGGCAGTCGATTACGGCAGCGAAATTAGCAAATGAAACAGCAAAATATGCGTTCGACGCTTTGTTTTTGCGACGCCATATTTGAATTATATTGTTATAGGTAGACCGCTGTTCAATGTGTTCAAGGCCGTATCGTTACGATTGCTCCACGAAAAAGCACGAAAAAAAATACGAATATTTCCGACTACTGTCGGGGAAAACATTGCGCATATAATTGCAACGTAAACAAATCGTTACACTCAAGCTGCGTTTTGTCTAGGCTCTGCGAGGGTCGGATATCAAGACCCAGGATTAAACAAAAGCCATATATACAGTGAATGCTTTTGAATTATATTTAAAGATGAAATACGAAAGAATTTTGCTGTCTTTGACTGAAATTCCACTCGAACTGCGTAGATACGATCGCATGTTGTAAAGCCGATTCATGCAACATTGCTATCAACGCGAAATCTCGTCCCTAACGACCTAGGCTGATGACGAAATAGAATTGCGCTTGCATGTAGCGACCAAATTTGGCCTAATATTTAAGACGGAATCCACTAGGAAGTCGAGTAATATTTATTAAAGTTGGACAAAAATCAATTTCCAGAATAATTTAAATCCTATTGCGTTATTTCCTACCCTTAATAAAAGGTAAAGATGTAAGTAATTATCCGTGATAACACCAACAACAATTTCTTATCAGAGTCTGAGAAAATGAATTTCAAAGTTCACAAGGTATGGGCAAAATCTCACGTGTAGCCATTTTGTAAATTCGTCTTAAGCGATTCAGTGGAATTCAGCGGAACTTCAAAATGTGTTTTCGATGTGTGGTGTTGTTAGAAAAGATTTCTTTTGATAAGATATTTGAAGCAGTAACAAAAAAGTTTGCAATAAGGTGGAAATAATTCTGGTACAACAATTTCTTATCAGAGTCTGAGAAAATGATATTTAAAGTTCACAAGCTATGGGCAAAAGCTTACATCTTTTAAGCGATTCAGTGGAATTCAGCGGAACTTCAAAATGTGTTTTCGATGTGTGGTGTTGTTAGAAAAGATTTCTTTCGATAAGATATTTGAAGCAGTAACACAAAAGCTTGCAATCAGGTGTAAATAGTTTTGGTACATAATTTTGTCCAACAACTACTCGAAGTCCTGGCGGATTTCCTCTTAACCGCTCCTAAGCTAAAAGAAGCAATTTGTTTTGACTTCAATAATATCTTTGAAAAGAGCGAGTTTTTTGGTATGGTTTATTTTTGACGTTTGTAATGTTTAAACGATGTAAGTGCTAGTGATTATTTATTCGTGTTTTAGTTACGCAATCCATTGTTTGTGCGACGCTTTTTATAGATCGCCTTTCAGACACACGTGCGTTGAGATAAGAAAGCTGACATGTCACTTTTAAAATTGTTATATAACGTTTGTAAATGTGACAAGTCACGTTTTTTCCACGAGATCACCCACAGCGGAAAGTAATCCCTTGAGAAATTAAAAAAGTCCCTTGAGAGTTTACAAATATGTGGTTCCAAATTTTGACCACATAACCCCTATTCTACGTTTTTAGCTTGTAAACAAGCAAAAACGTCGAAAAAACGTATAAAAAGATTCTGCTCTGCTGTTAAATTATATCTATTCCAATATCAGGAAACTGAATGATATGAAAATTCTCTAATTTTGAGTTTTTATTTTTCATCCGGGTTTGTGGACTGCATGAAATCTCATAGCATAAAGTCATTGACCAAACTCTTGTTGATATCTTATGTTGGCTTTTACTTTTCATAATGCACGCATCGTTCCCCCCACCTTTTTATAATTAAAGCTTTGTTTTGCTCCTCTATACGAGCACTAGTCTACACCAAATGGTAGTTTTTCGCATGACGCGGATCACTCAGCGGAAGTCTTAATTGGTAACGACGCGACAGCAGAGATGTTTTTAAGACGCTTTCCGCTGAATAATCGAGCAATAAAGCCTGGTTTTCACTAGCGACGCAAGCACAAGAGCAAGGATAACAGCTGTTATTTCTCCGTTAAAAAGGCTTCGACTCAAGCAAAAGCACAAGCGAATTGCATTTGGATGCTTGTGTTTGTACTTGCGGCAAGCACAAGCACTAGGGTCAAAATTTGTCCTTTTCGCGTGATCGCGCTTGTGCTTGCGCTTGCATTGCTAGTGAAAACCAGGCTTAAAGGCCAAAATAAAGTTACCAAAAAGAGTTGATACCCGGTTTTATGTTTGTAATAAATGCAGTTTAGAAGAACCTATTGAAATTTTAATCCCTAACTTGTCCTCACGAGAGAAAAATGAATTTTTAGTTTTATGTATTTCAGTTAAAATGTACGTTTCAGGTCTGTTTAAAACAAAATAACACGCTAAATGCTATCACGCTATAAGTAGAATTTTGGTAATTAATTTTTGCACCTATTGCTCGAACTTTCAGTGTAATCCGTCTTAATTGCCCAGTACCCCTTCCAGCACACCATTTAGATTCGTCTAAAATTAATACAGTTATGCTTTCATCCCAAAATCAGATATGTTTCCTTTGTAGCTATTTGCCACTTACGATGTTAAATTTCACTGTCGCAAATTTGGTTCAGCGTGGCTTCTTTTGAATCGTTCTTTTTCTTACAGAACAGCGTTAAACTTTGAAACAATGAAATGGCCAAAGAAGGAGTGAAATTTTGTGGAATTGTTGTCAACAGAAAATTCAAATGTATAGTAAAATGTGGTCTATTGATAACTAGTTTCTTTGGAAACGTGGTTCTTTAACCTGGAATTTATATTTTGTGTTGATGTCCTCCGTAAAATATTGAGTATTTATTGCCCATACTGTGCGCCAGTGGGCGGTATAGGAGGCAATAAATTTAGTATTAAGTCGTTTTGAATCGTAACTTTACTTCTTTGATGAAAATAATGAAATTTTGATTGAGTTGTACGCATAAATATCAAATATTCCAGACGATTTTTTGGAAACAGCATTAGTGCTAAAAACTAACAGCAATCAAGGAATAAAGAAAACTACTGATGGTTATAGGATTTGTGTTGAGAAAGTACATCATATTGCAATAAAAAGGATAAAAAAATAAGATGAAAAGAGTGTAAATAAATTTGAACATTTTCAAAGAAAACCTTTATGTGATCCGAATGGTTGTTAAACCCTAAGTAATTTCCATTTTAATAACAAAGGTTTGGTTATATAAATGCTAATATGGAGGTAGCTTGAAGGCTTCGGGAAAAAGTAACCGTGACTAAATTACTAAACAACATAAAAACTAAAAACAAAAAGAAGATCTCAAATAAAACGAAGTTTGATGCGAAAGTGACGTGTTTTTTTTCCTATTAACTTTTTTGGTCAATAAAAGAAAAGTATACAATTCTAATTCAGAAATATCAATAAACACACTTGAATTTTTTATCGGAAACCAATGTATCTTTTTTGGTTGTTGATTTTCATTGAATAGTGCTCATCTGTGGTCTTCTGCAATCAGCCCGTAACAGATTTTATTCATTTTATTCTTTTTATGCCTTCATTTATGTTTCATGATTTCGATTGTTTTAAAAGTAAATTCTTTTTTCCAGACAGATCAAAAAGTTTTATTATCACTTTTGAATTCGTGGAACATTAGCTGATTTTTCGATATAGATAAGTGTGAAACGACGGACTGAATTGGATAAAGGGGCTATTCTGTGCATTCAAATAATTTACAATGTAAAAGGACAATGATTTGATATTAATGAAAATAAAACCATGCTGAAAATTTATTTTTTTGTATATAATTGAGGGATATCGATTTCATGATGGTCTCGCATACGCTTTTGATCAACAGTTTTAGATGATCAGGCGTATGTTTCACAAAAATATTAAACGATCATTCACATTTTATTCCTGTATTCTTCTTATCGTTCATGTTATTGCGAGTGTCGGCTTCAAAATCACACTTTACGGCACACTTCAAACTCGATTCTCGTCTCACAAATACTAACGTCTCACACCGAATATCAAATCACGCGCACGCTTATACCTTTTTCTTTTCACCCCATTTGTAGGAAAGCTTATGGTTTTCCTGACAGAGGGTAACAAATTTGATTGTCTTCTTCTACATTTCAATTGTCTGTTCTTGCCACCGTGAATGGATCCAATTGCTTTAAAGAAAAGAGTTCATTCAGACGTGATACCGATGCTATAATCTATGATTTTTTAAAACACAATAAATTATTAGCTACTAACCCTTTTTTTGAAATAGCGCAGTATATTGTCCCACCTGATCAGATCGCGTTGACTGGTTTCATAAAAGGTTGTTTATGTGAGGCGATCTTTTCTTTCGCTTTAGACAAGAAAAGAATTGGAATTATGCCTTCATTCCTATCAACGTCCCTAATCTCTATGACGAAAACTTAACCTTAAAAGGACGGCATGCTCTTTTTTTAATTTGGCTAAAGATAAGGTTAAACAAAGCCATAACAAAATCTTCAACCTTATTGGCCATCAGCGGGATATCAGATAGGACAGTACACGCGTCCTGCTGAGAAATGTGAAGCGATACGTACGTGTTAATTACGCGCGCTGTAATAGAACATTTTACTTCAGTGTGTTCCATCTCACATTAGTCTCTGTCTTAAGCTAAATATTCACAAATACCAGTCAAGGATAGGATCGGATATGAACTATTTACAACTACATGTGAATTTAATAGTGTTCAGACAATTTTCACAATACCTGTCGCTATTGGTAACAAAAGAGTTAAAGTTAGAAACCGCCCGTCGGTAAAATAATTGGAGCGTCCTTCTTATCCTCTCTTACTGTTATACACCAAGGGAAACACCTCCTAACTTGAAACAAATCAAGCCCGCATTTAAGGCCTGAGACAAAGATTGGCCGTTTTCACACTAGGAAACGCTGATGGCCAATAAGTTAAGGGTGGGGGGGGGGGGGGGGGGGACTCGCATATATGAAAGTGACGGGGATGCTCGTCGTCTCGCTTAGGGGTGTAAATTTCGGATCTTTGGTCTCGCGTAGGGTGTTCCGGGTAAAACGTCAATATTATTAGCCTTAATGGTCTCGTTTAAACACGAAGAAATATACAAATATAAATTCTATTCTTAGTTTTTTGGTATCTTTTAGGGGTCAAGAAAAGCTTGAGCCACACCCAGATTGGTCTCGAGCATCCCCGTCCGTTTCATATAGGAGTCCCCCCCCCCCCCCGGGGGGTTTAAACTTGATAAAACACTGCTGCTCATTTATTAAACATTACTTGGTTTCCTGTGGTGTCCAAGGAGAACTCTTTCCGGTGCACAAGAAGGAGACTGAGACCCAGCCTGAAATCGGGGCGAATTAAACCAGTTTTACCAGTTAAAGACTGCTATTTTTCCACGCGGCTATTTGCAAGAGCTTACGAAGTGAATCAACCTTCAAAAATTGCGCTATGGAAATTTTGATGGTATGCAAATTTATAGCAAAATAAATACAGTACCCGAAAAAATATACGCCAAATTTTCATATTATCCTCTTCAGAAACGATTGCTAGCCGATATGTTCTTCAAAACATAATGTGGTAAAAGTTGCTCTCGTTAAAAGACGTTGATATTTAAATAGACTGTGGCACGGTTTATAGCCAAATTTGGGCATGGAAAATGACCATCAAATTCGTTGAAATATAAAAATAACCTCTTAAAATAGTGAAGGAACATTTCAATAACACACCATGCAAATACAAAAGAAGGTACGGAAGGGCAAAAGCAACAAAGATTGAAACGGACTATGGTTTTTGAAATATTTTTGGGCTGAACAGTTTTCAAAGGTAATCTTGCTTGTAACTTTAAATTATAACGCCCGGGAGACACATTTCGTTGTAATGAAGCTATAGTTTTGTCATTTACATCCATAGAAGTAATTTCTTTGCAAACATTAAGTTTCATAGCGAGTATTTGGCAAGCCTTAATAAAATAAACTTAACTCAGCCGTGACACACTCCCTTTAAGATAAGAAGCCCAGTTATTTGTGTGGAAAAATCGGTGAGAATTTACCGGCAAATGAAACAAACCAATTTGTCAACAAACACAGTAGTATTGGACGAGTGTGCACCATTAAAAAAAAAAACGTTCCAGTGGAAAGGACCGTTCCATATCATTTTCCACCGGAACAGCCGCGCATTTCATCGAGGAGCATGAAATAGTGCCAAAAAGCAAAATAGTACAGTAATATTCCGATCATTTCGCTAAAAACGAGAGAATATTTCTGTTTGGTCACCAGAGTTTAACTGTAAGAGTATTATATTAACAAAATGCCATACGTTTCACCCGTAATATCCTCGTGTTTATTTAGTAACTCAATATCAAAGCACAGCAAACTACAATGAATTTTTGGTCACTTCCTCTGGCTTGCCCGTCCGGTTTAAATCAAGACAATCGAGCACTTTCAAACTCTGCAAATAAAGCAACAGTAAGGTGGATTAGTGAGTTGAAAGAAAATAAAGTGAAGCCTTTTAAAACTTACTGAGTTGGCAGGTTATTACAACGGGGTAACTCAGGTTCCGTAGCAAGACGCGTTTCCTGAGTCGTTTTGTAGCGTCACACAACCGCGCCATCACGTCACACAACCGCGTCACACGCTCAAGCCACACGCGGGCGCCACAGGCTTTATCAAATTATTACTCAGTTAGCTTGCGCAAGCATTCACGAGTACATTGAGACAGTGAATGTCACGCCAGCAAGCGTTGCCTAATTCAAATGTTGGTGACGGGATGACAGCCAGCCTTGTCTCCAAGATGAGGCGCTGTTAGGGGTTTTAGGGATAAGAGGTAACTCACAGTATCTTCTGGGGATAGGTGATAAATTTACGAATTATTAGTACAGAGGAAAGTGTTTGTCAACCATTATTAAAAACAAGCAATGGTATATTGCAATTCCTGAGTTTTGATTGGTTAACAGGCAATGGTATATGAGCTCAAATACCATTGACCACAAATATGGTAGCCGATCCGAGTCAATGAAAACAGCTGGGGAGCTCAAATATTGCGATTCTTTGGGCGTTTTTAATAAAACAATTATTCCCCTCGCGCTTGTCGGATATGAGATTGTTATAGCCAACTCGGCGCGTACCATCTCATATCTAACGTGCGCTCGTGGAATAATTGTTAACTAGCCACCTCCACTTCGGTGAATAGTTGTTAACTATTCACCTCTGAGCAACGCGCGCGAGAATATTGTAATCTTTGACAGGAATTGACCATTCAAAAATCTTCCTTTCAGGCTATATTATCTCACTGTTTTAGTATATACTAAAACAACTTTTTACCTCAGTGTCAGTGGCTATTGGTGAACAGTTGTTAAGTAGCTACAGAGAAAAAAGTAACAACAACAACAATGCGAAAATAGACATGTTAAGGAAACGTTATTGAATGTCCTTGCTCTTGATTAAAAAGGAAAACCAATTTTTCCCCTAAACAATCAAAATGACGAAGTTATAAAGTAAGTTTACAATATTTTGTACCTTTGCGGTCCAGCCCACCGTCACCATTTTCATCATAGGCTTTAACGTTAGATTTAGCAACAAAGAGCGGCATGGGATTATGACCAGGCTGAGCATACGCCGCCACTAACTCTTCTGCTTCAATGAAACCGTCTCCATCAGAGTCAATGTCATCAAAGCGATCAGCCTTAACAGGAATTAACTCTAGTTACTAATGTTTATACGGAAGGAATTCATCACATTTAGTAGATTACAGGGACCCTCCCTCTTCCCGCTGGGGATGTCACTCGACAAAGTTTCATATGTGGAGGCTCCGCTCCGAGGTCCAATGAAGAAGAAGAAGAATAAGAAGAAGAATAAGAAGAATAACAACAACAACAACAATGACAGAAAGAACTGGCGTTCTCAATACTCACATTAACTCTGGAAAACATCACAGTAATGGACACCAACATAACGAACATCAACTTTAGATTTGCCATATTGTTTCTTCCTGACAGTACAGATTGGTTCCTAAAATTGAGAGGAAATAAATTCAATAATTCGCAATACGCCAAACATGAAACGTTTGTAAACTGGCTTCAGGTTTTTTTAACCCATCAAAAAGTGACGAAATCACCACTTGCACTGCCTTTAATCCAAAAATGACAAACATTTTGTAGTGTTTGAAAAAGATTCTTTTGACATTGGCAATCGCTATACTTTCAAGAACGGGAAGATTTTCAAATGTTTTTTTTCGTGGATTTGTGTGATTTTTAACGCTTTTTGTAAAACTGTTTTCTGGTTGCCATGGAGACCTCTATATTTCTAAAATCCTCGATATCTCCGGATAAATATAAGTCGAACCAAAAGTCGTTTCCCCTGAGTTTGTTTCATTAATAAGTCGAACACTGCAATTGTCTTCAAGGTTCGAGAAATCGGGTTTTCCGTAATTTCTTTGTCATAAATTCGTTTTGCAACTTTGGATAAAGTTTTTTCCAAGGCGTGGATTTTACTTACTGCTGTCTGTCACTCAGGGCAACAAAAAATCCTCGGAAAATAATTAGAATAATGTAATAATAAATTAAAATATCGTATTCAACACGATACAGTATCTGCCACGTCGTAAAACGTAAATTAACAATAGACACATGTACATATGATATTCGTGAGCAACCGTAAAGCTCGATTTTTAATATCAACTTAGTGCAAAATAAACTGCTGGAAAAATTGTTATTTTACTTAAAGTCTGTATTATACTCCATATAAGTAGATTCTTAGTTACCCAGAAACAGTTTCTGTTCACGCAAGTCTAGCATAGTGGCTTTCTCACAGAGTCACCGAAAAACTTATCATCACGCTTTGAAACACGGTTTTCGCGAAGAAAAGAGTGCACGAAAAATAAACCACGCGAAATCTAATACCATATTATAGAAGAAACAAAACGTGAATTCTAAATGTTGCGAGTCATTAACTTTCTGGTACTAGTTCTATATTGAAATTCCCACTTTATTTTACTGTATTAAATTTTTCGCCCTCTTTGAAAGTGTATCTTTCAGCTATGGTTTTCGAATACCATTCTCCTCTGACTTGGTATACATATAAGTCAAAATGTTTCGTACATACAACCGTTTACAGGCACTTGTAATTTACGTTTCCTTTTTTAAACGCGGGGCCCACAGATCAGGGTTTGGGGCATTAAAGAAATGGTAAAATCGCGAAATTAAACAGACTTCTGTTCACACGTTTTTCTCGTAATTGCGAAAATTAATACTCACGAAATACAGCTCCTGAATTTTTGCGAAATTAAGTACGCGCGAAAATAAGTAAGAATAAGGTATTTAACGTTTATGCTGAAAGCGTTTTTAATACCAACCTGTGTGGTGAAGGAGAAGTGTTGTTTTTTGATATATAACGGTAGAATTGTGAGTACTGTTTCTTAGACATTTTAATTTTTACTTGTCCATTCTAATCATTACTCGATCAAAAGAAAGAAATTATTCTGCTGTTATACCAATTCTGTAATCTACGGCTTTTCAAAACAAAATACTGAAATCGTGAGCTACTAACCTTTTTTCCTAAAATCATGCGGTGTTGACTCTCTTGATCCGATCTCTATCGCCGACTAGTTTAATAACAGATTATTTATCAGTCCGGCGATCTTTGCATGCGCTAAAATTTAACGACATCCCCATGAATAAAGATACATGCATATGTGTTTCATTCTTTTATCATTCTCTTATCTCTATGATATAAGAGAAGCAAATTTATATTGAGGACTCTAAAACCGTGAACAGCTATGGCTATTATTTTTAACACATGATAGCTTTTTAAAACTTTCTTTTTAGAACTAGCCGGTCACAGCCATAATTTGAAGTAACAGCCAGGGCATTTTTAATGTGCTTCGAAGTATTGGCTAGAGATTATTTAAAGAATTTTCTCTCCTTATTTACAATAGCGGCATAATTAGAGCGAATAAAGGATCGAATGGCCTGCAAAGCAGGCGTCAGTATTTAGTGAGCATATTCGAACGCATTTTGATCGGGCGCCATCTTGGATTCTTACTAGGGAGAGGATTGGGGATAGGAGAAACGTGTCCTAGGGTAGTAGGAGTGAGGCTAAAAAGACAGTGAGGAGGAAGGGGGAAGGAAAGGAAAAAAACGCCTGCGTTTTCTCCTTCGTGCCCCCTCCCCCCTCTCGCTTTTCCTCGCTTCCAAACCTCCCTCTGCCCTCATCCAACATGGCGGCCAATCTACTCGATCGCGAACTATAATTAGTAGCACGCGTGCCCACGGAAAACACCTGCACTGCATGCGCAGGCTAAGGATCGAAGTATTTTCATACTAATTATTCGTACTAATTTTTCGTACTAATTATAACCATAATTTTTTTTAAAAAAAATATTATTTATTTATTTAAATTTATCGTTCCGATCATGATTTTTTGATAAAGTTTTTTCCAAGGCGTGGATTTTACTTACTGCTGTCTGTCATTCAGTACAACAAAGCAGCCTCGCAAAATGATTAGAATAATTTAACAATATAATATCGTATTCAAACCGATGCAGTATCTGCCACGTCGTAAAACGTTATCAATAGAGACACGCACTAATGATATCGTAAGCCACCGTAAAGTTCGATTTTCGATATCAACTCAGTGCTGAACAAACTGCTGGATAAATTGTCGTCTTTTACATTAAGTCTGTATAAGAGTCCATAGAAATAGATTCTTAGTTACCCTGAAACAGTTTCTGGTCCCGTTAGTCAAATAGCAAGGGTCTATTACGGCTATAGTGGTTTGGCGGTTAAAGCCAGTTTTGAGTGTCGGTTTGTGGTTCAATCATGACGATTCATATTAATCTGGGAGGTTTACGGTCAAAAAAATATGGCGGTTTCGGTCTTTATATGGAGAAAACAATTTGCGGTCTAGAAAGAACAAAATATGGCGGTTTGCGGACTATACATGACTATAGGACCCCGTTTAATAAACCCTCAGTAGTGGCTCCCTCACCGTGTTTCCGTACACCCGAAAAACTTATCATCACGCTTTGTAGCGCGGTGCTCGCTTCATTCAAAAGTCGACATGCGCCTTTTATCATTGAACATTGTCCGAGGCTCTTGTTTCAAAATCCAACGACATTTTGGTATCGTACACAGCAGTCGCGAGCAAGTAGCAGATTTGATTTACACGAAACAATTCGTGTGTGGTCTTAAAGGTAAGCTTGTCGCATGTTGTAAACTTACACTGTCTATATCGGCCATAAAAAGGAATACTGTATAATAATGGTCCTTATTATTCCACCATTGTGCCATTTTACGATATTAGGTCAAAAGAACGCGCAAAATATGACACGTTATTCCACTGTAGAACTGGGCAAAAATACGGACGGAAAGCGGAGAAACAAAATGGCCGGACTAAACGATCCAAACTTCTTAGTGTAAAAAATAGTGGAAAATAAATCTCTTATTCGATGGTTTAACATATAATACGCGTGGATCACGATTTTGCTCATTGCTCGTATCAGTTTTTCCTTGCCCCTACCGGGCTCGGAAACATCGGGAAAATACTACGCAACTCGCAAAATATCCGCGCGAATTATATGTTAAACACTTTAAACCATCGAATAAGGTGTATGTATTCATTGGTGTACATGTTACTATTGATCTCATGTACCAGACGACCTTAAATATAATATCTCAAATAGGAAGAAAAATGACCACTTCACGCCGACTTAAAAAAACTACAATCACTCCGTGAAATATCAATAGTATTTTCTCGCCGTATACGGCTTTTGACCACGAACAGTTTTGAGAGGGAGTAAATATGAGAGAATGTTGACCATAAAACCATAACAGATCATAAAACAGCCATATAACATTTCATTCCTTTCGTGATACTGTTTAAAATCTCGCGTGATCACGGATTAGATGGTAGCAACCATGAATTACAATTTACGGCAAGCTAAAAAACACCATTCTGTCGAATTCTGGCTCACGACTTAGTATAACAAATCACGTTCACCGTTTCACGAGGAAAATTTATTTTTTAACGTCTCACTCTGAAAACCATGTCAAATTTCGGCTCATGCTGAAAACGTTTCTATCGAAGGAATAGTATCGGGTTTTTGATAACGGTGGAATTGTGAAAACTTGTATAGTTTAATTGTCCATTCTTTTTAGCGTAAAAATGATCCAATCATAATTCAAAAGAAAAGAGAAGTTATATTTTGTAATACCAATATTTGAGACACAATAAAAATAAGCCACCAACCTTTTTTTTCTGAAAGTGTTGACCCTCTTGATCAGTTCTAGATCGTTGCTCACTCAGTAATACAATGTTGTTTATATTTAGCGATCTTTTCTATCGTTAAAATTTACCGACAAACCTATGAATAAAGATGTCTGTGTTTCATTCTTGCTAAAGTCTTCTATCTCTATGACAGAAACTAAAGGATCAAAAAACAATTCATATTTTATTGAAGACTCACAAACCATGAACCGTTATGGCCCTATGTCTATTTAATTTAGCTTTTTTCAAACCTCGATTTAACCCTATTCAGACCGGGCTTTTTTTTGACCTTCTCAGACCGGGGGGGGGGGAGGGCTTCGGAAGCCCCCCTATGTAACTTCCAGAATATTTAAGCAATCACAATGAAACTTATAGGATGCATTGTATGTCCAAATATCTTTCTTTTGGTATATGTCACGTGGGATGGTGACGTCACATCACGTGACAATTACAGCATGGTGTCAAAACAGCCGCCATCTTGGATCCGCCATCTTGGATTCCAAAATTTGAGACACACAAACCATGAACCGTTATGGCTTTATGTCTATTTAATTTAGCTTTTTTCAAACCTCGATTTAAACCTGTTCAGATCGGGCTTTTTTTGACCGGCTTCTCCGTGTACTACAGTGGAACCCCGATATAACGATATGCCAAGGGAGCAGTAAAATTATATCGTTATATCGAAGCTCCCGATATAACCGTAAAATAACCGAAAATATCGTTATATCGGGGTAAACCCAACATACACCTTTTAACTGGATAAAGACACTTAGAATACAGTATCATTTTCTTACATCATCGTATAAAGCTGTTGTCAGAAATGTTAGAGATTACTCTATCACTGTTATGTTATTGTATGAAATTCATTGTTTTGCTTATATTGTGACGGTGAACTGATAATATCGTTATATCGGGGAAGATTTTACGTTCGGTCCGCTAAATTATCATCGTTATATCGGAGATATCGTTATATCGAAGATCGTTATATCGAGGTTCTGCCCCATACATTTTACTGTAACTTTTGCCGGGACATAGAATATTCATCGTTATACCGGGAATATCGTTATATCGAGGATCGTTATATCGGGGTTCCACTGTACCATGGTAAGTATACATCTGGGTACGAGATTAACGCGCACCCACGGACAACACCTGCACTGCAGGCTAAGGATCAAAGTATTTTCGTACTAATTATTCATACTAATTATTACCATAATTTAAAAAAAAAAATGTTATTTTTTTTATTTAAGTTTATCGTTCCGATCATGATTTTTTTAAAAAAAGTTTTTTCCAAGGCGTGCCATCCAGTACAACAAAAAATCCTCGGAAAATGATTAGAATAATGTAACAATATATTATCGTATGGTCCGTCCCTTATTATGGCTTGAGAAAGAATGAAACCAGGTAAATCGAAAAGATAACAAGACTTTATTTAAATCTTCATTTTAATCTTATTTTACAACACAGTTACACTTTTAATAATATAACAGGTCAGAAAATCAACAATGATGCATTAGTCAAAGGTACAATATGTTTTACAGAACAGACCAAAAACGCAAAGCCAGGCTAGGCAATGAAATCGGATCAATTTAGGTTTCTGGGAAACTGCTCACCTACCCCTCCCCAAACCTAACATTAACCCTTACTTATCGCTTTGGGCAAAATGTTAGGTTTGGGGAGGGGTAGGTGAGCAGTTTCCCAGAAACCTAAATTGATCCATGAAATCAATACAAACTGACTTGAATACATGTCGTGTTTCATTAAGAAGGCTTTAGTAAATGTCGCTATCTTGCATTGATTTTTCTATTCTAGCGAAAAATAATTCTTAAAATGCGTGACTGTAATGCATTTGCTATTTTACTTTAAAATTGCTGTTATTTACTGATAAAAAATATATTATAAATCTTTGCTCCTTTGACAACTAAAATATTAGCTCTTCGGTCTTAATTCTGTTGTCGTCGTTGGCATCTAAGTAAAAAAAAGAGAAAAATTTACATTGTTGAGGTCTTGTCATTTGAGCATTGGCATGGTAAAAGACCACCTTCCCTCTCCACTTGTGAACTATCAGGATTTTACAGTACTGTATATTTGCATTTTTTCGATTAAGCGCCCTGGGCGCTTATCAAATTTTTGGACCTTGACAGTGGACGCTTATTCGAGGCTGGGCGCTCATTAAATTTCACCATTTTAAGCAATTAAGTAGTAAGTTTATTTTTCAACAAAACAATAAATGATAACAAAACGTGAAGATGTATCAAAGCAGAATTTTTATTGTTCATTGAAAGTTTCTGTAAAATACTAAGAAAACTCTGTCTTTGGGGAAGTCTCTTAGTAGTACTTAGTCATCTTCAATGTCATAGTCACAAAGGTCAATTCGAAACTGGGCGCTAATTAACTTTTCCTTAAGCTTGCTACAGTGTGGGCGATTATTTGAAGTTAGGCGATTAATCGAATATCGTAAAATCCCGGTTATAATCCCTGGGCTTATACAACTTCGTAAGGGGTTTTGTGTGGGCTTATAAGTGGAGGAGCCTATATCCGGAAGGGCTTATAAAAAAAAAACGTTTCGAAACGAGCCACGGGAGTGTTGATCGAAATACCTTTTTAATTTAGAAACGAATAATAAAGCAATATTTAGCCCTGTTCGATACTGTCATCAGGCAGAGGGGACTTATATCTGGGGGGGGGGGGGGTGGGGGGGCTTATAATCGGACTTATTATTTGGTTTCCAGGTAGCCAGGTAGATGGGCTATATCCGGGGGGGGGGGTTTGGCTTATAAGCGGGGGGGGGGGCTTATAATCGGATACCGCAAATGCATACCTTCCAACAATCACATGCCTGCCTCCTGGGTACTACTTCTGACATTCAGCTAAACATGAAGAGAAAAACAATTGATTAAAGGACTTTGCAGACTTTGGCGTAACTTTTCTCGAGCGTGCTGTTCGTTATCGCTCTGTTAGCTTCATCTTCCTCGATCTTTACCATCCTTTTACTTCTCTGTTTTTAATTACGTAGTATTACTTCTTTGTTGTCTTTCTACTTTGTTTATTCATTTCAGGGCCGTACATAGGATTTTTTGTCTGCGGGGGCAAAGTCTGCTAAACTCCGCTGCGGCGGCAAACTTCACTATAGCTACGAAAAATAGCTCAGCAAAATCAAACACTATGTGGAAAATTTAGTTTTCCTGGCGGGGGCAACTCCATCCCCGCTAGGCACGGCACAGCCCTGCATTTTTTCACTTTTTGGACCACCCAGTAACAGTTACTTGCAAAGAACGTTGGCGCGAACGTTATCGGTTTTAGATCTGGTCAGCGGTACATAACCTCAAGTTGACAAGGACGCTGAACCGTAAAGTGAGCCAGCGCTCCTACCCCGAACAAAGTCGACCGAGCTCGAGAAAGCGGTGGAATTTGAGCCTTACAAGGGTGGGGAGGGAATGAGATGGATCTTTTAGTTTTATTACTTACAGCGACACATCTTGGTGCAGTATTTTTTCACGTAGTATTCGTAGCATCGGTCTTTGAGATACAAACAGGCGTCCTGTATCTGATTTATACAAACTGAAAAAAAAATAATAATAACTTTAAAGAAAGCGACACGAATGATTCCATGTAGCTAGTTATTACTGATTAAACCATTGACAAGCGTGGGTTTCAAAAACATCACTTGCAAATTTTAAAGGGGCTACGTCACGAGAATTTAGCAGATTTTTGGTCCAAACAGGCAACTTATTGAACATCTGAAGGAAGATATAACCGTAATTTGTCATGAGGAAGCAAACCACGACTAAAAATATCGATTTTTTGGAGACGCGCGGAAACCATTTAAAAAATTAAGCCTTAATTTTCAAATCGCAATCCTTTTCCATCCGAGCCAACCACAGCCA
Source organism: Oculina patagonica (assembly GCF_052425735.1). Lineage (NCBI taxonomy): Eukaryota > Metazoa > Cnidaria > Anthozoa > Scleractinia > Oculinidae > Oculina > Oculina patagonica. The sequence goes on from NC_135767.1 coordinate 21,193,671, forward strand.
AAGACGCTTGTTTACAGTTTCAATGCTCTAATATAGCAATTGTTAATGAAAGTGGGCCATTATTTTTAGGTTTCTAACGACACAAATATAAATTTTTGCTGTTCAGAAATTTGGTAAAATCTGTGACAAAGCCCCATTCAATTTGATCGCTATCATGTTCCAGGCGTTCGGTTATTTGGGGAGCAGCGCGGAGAACGGGCGCCAGCGCTCGAAGAATGGTAATAGGTAAAGGTAAAGTCTGTGTCCGAGCCATGAGGCTCATACAGCCGGAGCTTATCCCGGTTTCTGTAGCATTAAGCGACTAGGACTATTGCTACTCCCCCCTGGATGGGATGCTAGTCCATCGCAGGGTTACCCCCCAGCAGTAAATTCGCCGGTACCCATTTGTACACCTGGGTGGAGAGAGGCACTGTGAGAGTAAAGTGTCTTGCCCAAGAACACAACGCAGCGCCCCGGCCAGGCCTCGAACCCGGGCCGTTCGACTCGGAGTCGGGCGTGCTAACCATTAGGCCACCGCGCCTCCCACTCGAAGAATGGGCGGGTGAAAAAAGACACAGACCAGTTGGCCCAAACGCACCGTCTTCTTTTGATTTACACTCGCTGTTCTTTGCGTTACTCCCCCAACTACTGTTTTTCAAGCTAGTCGTTTGTAATCTGTCCTAAAAATTTAACATTTCAATTTGAAAGTTTTGTGCATGAGTAAAATAGCATGCAACATCATTAAATAGCTCCTGTAAATTAATTGTAGCCCGTGCATGAAGGAAGGCTGTGAACAGTCACAAGTCTGTCTCGATTAAAGAAAACATTAACACTTGTTTGATGGTTAAATGGATCTTTTGCTGCTAGCGACCACTCGGTACAAAATTGTCCTTTGTTTTGAATGTCCTAGAGCGAAGCTTGCCCTAGGCTTTTATAGATTGTGCTAGCATAATTTTGGCATAATTGGAGCTAAAAAGCATAATTTGTGAAACGAGCACTGCCACGGCATAATTGGCAATTTTTAGCACTTTTTGGAGCATAAATTCATAAAATGTAGTAAATATGGTGTACTTTCTACAGAAATAAATGAAATTTAGGTAGTTTGTTCTTGCAATGCGTGTTTTAGCTATACAATTGTGATTGTTAAGTCGTTGGAGGCATTTTACAAACGGTTTAGAGCTGCGAGCAGCTAATTTGGACAGCTGACGGCCGTGATAAACTGCCATAAACACAAATAAATTTACAACAACAGTTTATTTAAAAAACATCATAATTTGGTGTCGTTATTGCGTACCTCTATGTATAGAATCTACGTCATTTTGTGAGCATAATTTCGGAAATCAGAAGCATAATTTGGCAAAATTTTGAGCACTGCTAGTAGCATAATATGCCACTTTTAGGAGCACAATCTATAAAAGCCTAGCTGCAAAGGTCAGGACCCAACAGAGTTCAAATATAATCCTGTTTAAATGGGTGCAAAAAGCACTTCTTACTTGGGGCTCCAGGGTGGGGTGGTTTGACATTACCGCCAATCTGATCAGCGCCTAAAAACAAAACAAAACGAAAATTAATACTAAATACATTGACATGGGGGGTAAGGGGGGTATATCTCATTTTTCCCAGCCCAAAATTTTGCCCAAATCCCATTTCCCAGTCTATTGCTTTCCCAAATTTTCAAAATCCCAGTCCCAGTGCTATTGTTTTTCTATCTGCGATTCCCATTCCCAGTGACTAAATCCAATTACGCTTTTCCAGGTTTTATTGTAACAGGACCAATTATTGATAAGGCCTACTCTGGGACCCAAAGTCGCCGTAACTTTGGGCGACTTGAGGCGACTTTAGGCGACTTTAGCTTATTTTGTCCAAAATTACGGGCAATTTTAGGCGATTTAAGGCGATTTTGAGCGACTTTAAGCAATTTTAGGTGACCGACCTAAGTACAGTTGTGGTATACATGTACAATAACATGGGAATCATCATGCATGGTACAACATAAAGCATTGTTACAGAAAATATCTATACTTAGAGCGACTTTGGGCGATTTTGGGTCCCAGAGTAGGCCTTTGATAACAGTGCTTCTTTCACAAGACCACCCCTCCCCCATTCTGATGATGAAAAAGGCGCATGTTGGTTTAAAGAGACTGTGCCAGTAAGTTTAGTTTATCAAGTTGTGCCAAATACTCGCTATGAAAGTTAATGTTTGCAAAAAAAATACTCTATGGATCTAAATGATAGAACCATAGCTTCATTGCAACCAAATGTGTCTCAAGCAAACAAGATCTACTTTGTTCGGCCCAACAGTATTTCAAAAAGCTACTATTGCATTCCGTTTCAATCTTCGTCACTTTTGGTCATCCGTACCTTCTTTTGTATTTGGTGTGTTATATAATAATAATAATATCAACTTTATTAAAAGAGGGTAACGGCAAACAGTAAAAACTACTGACAAACAAGCGGCCCTCGGATTACAAATTACATAATATATACTCGGATATATATACTCGGATATATACTCGGATTACAAATTACAACTACATAATATATACAATTTAAAATTTGAATTAAAATACAGAAATTTCTAAAAATAGGGATTAAGAATTAAAAAACTGTAAAATGATGAATGTCCTTAAGGCTAGATGCGTAAAAATCAATTAGGCCATTTTTAAAACAATGTAGACTCTCACTTTTCTTTAAGAAATTGGGAAGAGTGTTCCAAAGTCTAGTTGCTCTCACGCTAAATGATCGCCCTCCTTCGGTTTTTCGTTTGAAACGGGGGCAGGCCAAGTTGACAGAGCCATATCGACTATTTCTTTCATTTATTTCAGAGTTTGGCACTAAAAGTTCGTTCATATAGGATGGGCTTTGGCCATTAATACGTTTGTACACTTGTGTTAAGATGTTTATTTTAACCTCGAGATGAACCGGAAGCCAATTTAAAATCTTGAAAAGTTCAACGCTGTTCGCTCGTGTGTCGGCGTCAAGGATAACGCGCGCAGCGCGTTTCTGGAGGCGAAGAATCCTCTGCAAATTCCCCAGAGAACACGACGACCACACCACGGAGGCGTAGAGCATGTCTTGCTTGATCATCGCGTTGTAATATGCTATCCTTTGTTGAAAAGGGAGAAATTTCTTAATTCTTTTCAGTACAGCAATACGCTGGGAAACCTTTCTACAGAGGTCATCGATATGTTCATCGAAGGACAGTTTGGAGTCGATTGTGACTCCCAGCAGTTTTTGTGAGTTCACCTGATCGAGCTCAGTGGCATTTAATTTAACTTGCAACTGCTGGTGCCCCATTCTTTTCTCAAGTCATTTACCCGTGGCGAGCATTGTCTTGGTCTTTTTTTCGTTAAGAATCATTTTGTTGTTATCTGACCATTTTTGTAGTTTATTGAAATGCTCCTTCACTGAGGTTATTTTTATATTTCAAAGAATTTGATGGTCATTACCCATACCAATGCCTAAATTTAGCTAAAATCCATGTCACAGTCCCTTTTAGTTCGAATTCGTCAAGACAATCATCATTAAAATACCATGACATTGCTGTAACTGGCAAAGTCTGGTAAAAATGACACAAAAACTTGAATATGTTCCCCCCTCCCCCCTAACAAGCCAGCAATTCAACGTCTCACCCTGGGCTCCATAGGGCTGCTAGCTCTACCACTCAGCTACCCGGCACAACCTTCCAAGATGTTGCCCCCCTCAATTTTTTCGCGCGGGAGAAGGGGAGGTTTTTCTATTCCTTCCAAAATAATAGCTATTTTTAAAGAAAGACCGTTTCAAGACTTAAGTATCTGATTATTAACATGTTATAAATTAGCCCCTTACAATTGTCCACGTTGCAAGTTTTTCTACACCACTCCTTAACAAAGCTTTGTATGTAGTCTTCTGGGTCATTACAGTATTCCTGGCCTCCATTCTCGGCAACGAATCCTGCGCAATCCGGATGTTTGTCCACACATGCTACAAAATAAGAAAAAGTAAATAAAATGCCCTCAAGTTGTAAACGGTCGATACCATTTTTGCGACACAAAGGGGCTATGTCACACAATTTTAGGCAATTTCGGCACTGATCAACTGGTCATAGAATTAACTGAAGTTTTACAATAACGGCTTAAAACTGTAGAAGAACTCAAAAGAAGCACAGAAAGACCAAAAAGGGTATATATGGGCAAATTTCGAGAAGATTAAAACGGTTTGCGTTCGGGTAAACTTGAAAAACGTCGGCCCCACTTTTGACGTGAAAGGCAAATTCAACTGTAACTTTGAACAGTAAATGGAAATTTATGGAATAACTTCTGGTGTATTTGCGACAAATTCGCGAGAGCGGTCGCTTCGAGGATATCAATCTCGCGCGATAGGGGACGATTTAAGCGTGGGTCACGCGGTAACATGATTCGTATGTAAATAATACAATTTCAATAATAAGCATAAAATACGTACCTGGAACCTTTTCTTCGTCAAACATCTTTCTCAAATGGTACTCCCTCAATTGCTTTAGAGCTGAAAATAAATTTAAATGATTTAGAGAGTGGCATTTTTCAGGGAGTATTTCATTTAATTAAAAAAAGCAACTAAATATTTCAAGTTACAGAGCAACACATACCTCTGGTTTCCAAATCACTGTACCGCTGTCTCTGCTGACTGGCATCAAATTCTCTCAAACGTCTCAAGGCTGCAAAATAATTTTAATTTGCAAGATGAATTTTTACGAAATCTTAAAAATAACGAAATCTGGTAGACAAATTTATTTTTGGCTAGGGTCAGCCAACGAAAAAATACAACTGATTATGTTTTAATGGGCCGGGTTTTATCTTCTGGTATTTACAAATGAATTTGGGGAGCAAAAATTTTCCGATACTGCAAGTGATTCGACCCTACAAGTTCAATCTTCAGGCTTCAAAAGCTAAACAACAAAATTTGGATTAGTGAAGGATTATATTTTCGCTGAATTTAAAATGTCCCTGCTTCGCTGGTGGATGATTTTACAATAATAACAGCAAAGATTTTAAAACAAAGAAATATAAGCTCAACTGTGGAATACCTGGCCACTTATTTGCATGTCATTAAATGCTTCGCTCTAAAAAGCGTTCAAAGATATGTAAATAAGTGGCCCTGTATTGACGATATTCTAAGGTTCCATCTACACTGACCCGGGTAAATTTGAAAACATATCCTTTTTTCCCCGGTTAGGCCAAATGTCCACACTGGAACGGTGTTTTTGGTCACCGAAAACGGAGCTTTTCAAAAACGCTCACCAATGAAGCGTATCGTTTTTAAATTAACCCAGGTTAATGTGGACGGAGCCTAAAATCGCTTCGAAATATATAACAATCGTTACCTCTTTCTCGCAACATATCACGCAGAGTATATCCATGAACAAGCCCGCAAAGTGCCAGGCAGACAATCAAAAGAATTCTACCATTCATCGCTGAAGAAGTCAATTTACACACAGCACAGCTACAGTACAAGTTGCTTCTCCGACCTCTGTGAATTTGAACTGGTAAAACTCAGAGCGACGCTTTGGAATTTATACCGCTTTTATTTTGATTGACATATGAGAGACGCGGTCGTTTGTAACGGTCATTTTGTCGGCTTTTTCCCAAGCCCACGCGCCCGGGCCCACGCGTGGCTAGAAGCCAGACTTTTCTACAACAATTCGCGAGCGTTATAAAATTCGCAACAATTATCTTATAAGGTCATTTGTACCGTATAGAACATTCGAAAAGCTGATATTTGTTGGGTGCGACAAGATATTTTAATACTCTTGCGTTTTTGGCATCTTTTGAGACTTCTCGCCCGCTGCTTTGAGAACATTTTTTGTCCATGTGCGTAATAATATCCAAGGCGACGAAAACAAAGACCGGATACGATCAAATTTGGCGTGTTCGATTTCTTAATAAACAAACTATTTTTAAAAAAGATTTTGGAATCCCAACATCAATTTATGTCTATATTTCTGGCGGAAAGCTTTTATAGGGAAACTGCAGGAATTATTTTGGTGAAGAAATGTGTCTGTTTCGCGAACAGTTCAGGTATCAGTGAGAACCGGCACGTCGAAAAAATCTGTTGATTTGTCAAATCATTGGCGTCGCTTTGCATTTTTTTTTTATAGAAAACCGGGCGATGACCTTTTGATATGAAAGGCACGAAAATCTCTTAAATATCTGACTGGAGTCGTTTTTCAAATATTTTTTCTGATCAGGGATATTTTGGCAAAAACTGTTTAAAAATGTTTACACCCTAAGACAGAATTTAGCTATGTTTGGGCGTACAACCTCTTTAGAGTCCTCTTGGGAATTGGGAGTACTTTTCCAGCTTTTTCTCGCACCGAGGAAAAAAAAATTCAATATAAGTGTTTTCTTTGCAAGTTGCTTGACATAACGTGACCGTTAAAAGATCAAAGAAGATTAAGACTATGTAATTCAGTTGTTGATATGATCAATTAAATCATTTGTTGTTTAAAGCAATACACGCGATTAATCCGCAGGCGTCTCTCGGGAAAAGTTCGTTCATAAGATTTGTTTGTTGGGTGTGATTTGTGGGCGTTTTCTGAAATTTCTGATCCACATAAGCTGATGATAAACAAAACCAGGTCCATATACACAACTATTTGCTCAGAAGACGTCAGTAGCATTTGGCAAATTTGCAAAAAAAGATACATAGTTAGCAGAACATACTACACAGCTTCCTTATCGCCGGAAAGAGCTGACTGTATCGTTGTTCTAAAATATGGATTATGTGGCCAATTTTTAATTAGCACTAGATTAGTGTCTAGCTTTAGGCGAGTCACGTATCAAATATAGCAGCAATACAATTTTGGTTAAGTCGGACTGTGAGCTTTACCTCGACAAAAACGCTTTTTATGGAAAAATAAACTGTCTCTCTGAACCATAGACAAAATAACCCTGCCCTTTTGATAATGTGAGTAAAAAGCTAAGCGGCCAAAGCCGGCATGATGCTATCTGAAGTGTTCGAAGCGGGTTAAAAATTTATGGGCGTTTCCAGGCTCTCCTGAACACGAAATGTTAGGGGTATCAAATGGTCTTTGCGAGCATTTGCTAACATGCGACCAAAGCGTTTTTCTTTGCGAGCACGAGCATTGACAAAAGTTAGTCTTGCGAGCAACGAGCACCCCTTTCAAAAAGCTACCTCCACTAAAAACCGAGCATGCGAGCACTTGTAAAAATATGCGACCACGAGCAAACGAGCAGCCACTTAAATTTTGCGAGCAATCCGCCCGGGGTATCCAATCGAACGTTCGGTAATCGAACTCAATCGAACACCAATCGTTCGATTGGGTTCGGTAATCGAACATAATCGAACTCACAATAAAATTTGGTCAATCGAACTCAATCGAACGTTCGATTACCGAACAGTGAACAATCGAACTCAATCGAACGTTCGATTACCGAACAACCAACAATCGAACTCAATCGAACGTTCGATTACCGAACTCCTGTTCGTTTATACTGCGTACATAATGTACGGTGCACCGTTCCTAATCCTTTTTTGGCGATTCGCCATACCCCGGGATAGGACGATTGTCTGCACAATAGCCTCGGGCACACCAGTCTGCCACGTGGTTGAGAGAAATTTTGCCAAATGTGTGTTCTTCACATATTGAACACAACTGCCTGTGTTGCAGTGAATGAAATGGTGCAACTTCTCTTTGACTGGGTAACGGTGAAAAGCAGGGAAGAAACCATATCCTTCCTTCTAATATAGAAATGTAAACAATAGTGCATTTCAGTTATTTTACCGTCGTTTTGTTCTTTTCTACCAAATATATTTTACTAAAGGCATTGACATTCAGTTCGATATTTGGACGTTTTTATATAAACGTTGATTTTGATTAGTCCTGCGTGATTTACTTATCAAGAGAAAGATTCCGAACAAAATCGAACCCGATTGAGTTCGATTGTGTTCGATTATGTTCGATTGGTTCGATTGGTTCGAAAATCGAACTCACAGCAAAATAGATGTTCGATTTTGTTCGATTACCGAATCCAATCGAACGATTGGTGTTCGATTGGGTTCGATTGATTTTTGGTTCGATTTTGTTCGATTGGATACCCCGGGAATCCGAGCAGAAGCGCGATTTTGCGAGCACGGCAAAATTTTGATGTACCATTCATGACCCCTAATGTTAAAACGCACGGACGAAAGAGGGAACGGATAGAATTTTTTTTTTGGTCGGATCTCCGCAAACGCGATAAGAAAATTGTAACGCTGTTGTCACCAGACACTTTACAAAAAACTTTGCCTCAAAGCGAAAATAGGAAAAAATTTTTACTCAGTTTTCCCTTGTAACAGTAGATGCCTCACTTCAAATAGTGAATGTGACTGAAAAACCGTAATTGCTTCTTCGAGTCTACAGCGCCACGATTGCTTTAAAAAAAAAAGATTTTAAACAACATAAAAATTACTTTTTCGACCGCCTATACCATCCAAGATATATTGTAAAACCTAGAAGCGACGCTCAAATGTTTCAAGAAATCTTTGACCCGGCTTTACAATATACACTGCAGCCTTTTAAAAGGTAGTCATCTTAAATTACAGCTTCTTTTAAACGACGCGACGCTATAGAAGAGATTTAAAACCCCATAACAAGCGCCACGCGGGAATATACTTTCATAAATTGTCATCGAGTGATGTTCATTTGTCTAGGACTCTTAAGGGTCAGACGGCCCGAAGAAAACTAAACAACCTCAATATGCAATGGGTATAGAATGTCATCTGCTCAGAGGACGTAACCATAGTAACAAACTTCCGTTAAGATCACGATCATGTTCATGTTAAGAGATTTATATAGCGTCTTTGCAGTTCATTGTTTTGGTTGTAATTCCCAAAGAAATGCTGACAACGTTCACATGGCGTGACTCCTTGTGTGCAAAAAGTACGAACAAAAATCACCAAGTCACGCAATAACGCGAAGCCTCTCAACATTATCGGTGGCCAAAATAAGTCAAAAATCAACAAAGAAAGAACGAGAAATAAGAATTTCTATATGTCTGTCGATTGCCCTAAGGTTGCCAAGAGGTTAAAATCAGCAGCTTTCGCTTACCAAAGCTATAATTCCTCTTTCGAAAGAAAAGCAATGTTATTAAAAATAATACAAAAATGGTAAAACCAGTTATTCAATGGAAAAAAAAAAATCAATAAACAGTGTTCCTTTGGCTTATAAAACTCGCGAGGTCGATTTGTGGCAAGTCTAAAGGGCATTGCATGAGCATTCCAAATGAAGCGCTGGTTTCAGTTTTCAAGCCAGGCCAAAATATCATATATACCGCGATATACTATATCAAGACGGTTATAAGGCAATCCCACGTCAATAAATACGTGCAAAAATTCAGAGAATGTACATGTCTTGACATTTTAAATTAGTGTTTTCACAATCGAGTAACCATGGTGTGGAAAAAAAACTACGTTGGAATATTAAAACAAAAACAATTTTTAATTCTAGTGATCAAGCGATTTACTTTTACGACCGGTTGGCCAATTGGGTCTCCCGTTTCGTTTCGTTTCGTTTTGTCTTCGTTTTTCTCTCTTTTCTCCCTTGTAAAACGTAGGATGTCTTTATTTTACGTACTTTTACACTCGGATTAGTCAAAAACCAAAACGAGTTGTCTTCACATAAAAAAAACGTTCATTCCTTTATATCAAGTGCCGTGGTCTTAACCCTTTTAGCACCGATATCCAAATACAAATTCTTCTGACTGATCTCCATACAATTTCTTACAGTATTATTTGGAAGAATTTGTTAAATTTGTTAATTTGTTTATCTTTTAATTAATATTCTCATAAACTTTTGCTCTTTGTAATGCATTGTCATGCGAAGAGAAACTTGATGTCGGTCACTCTTGTGATAAAAGCCAAATAACAGGCCGAAAGGTGTTTCTATCTATTCTTTTCTCGTGATATTACCTCGGTAAGAATTTCCGTCTGGCTACGGTCCTGTTAAAGTGCTACTATGATGAAATTTTCGATTTCCATTTTTTTACATTTTCGTGTACAATAAGACTTTCTTACTCACCTTGCCAATTTTCAACTCGTGAGGTATTTGCAGCCTTTGACGTCATTTTCTCCCTGTTCGCAACCAAGCCTTGGAACAAGGTTGTTTAATGGTGGCCGTAAATGGCAAGGTGAGTAAGAAAGTCTTAGTGTACACGAAAATGTAAAAAAATGGAAATCGAAAATTTGATCATAGTGGCACTAAGGGCCTAATGGGCTCCTGGACTGATATATTTTACTGATGGCCCTGAAAGCTTCATGTTTACAACAACAACCAAAAGAATTCCACCAAAATTCTAAAAGAAAAACAAACATGTAGGAGGGTAAGCAAGCAAGCAAGCAGGCAAGGAAACAACCAGATAACATTTTTTACACTTTTGTACTGAAAAAAAAAACAGTTTATTGTACAGTAATAAGCCTACTGATGGTCGACAAGATTTATCAACATAGTACAAGTTTAGAAGTGACTGTACATGTATTAACAACTGATTAGCAATATTACCTGGTGGTAAATTGAGTGGATTTATTTTTATCATGGTGCAGTAGTGTTCAAAGTAGAAGTAAGATAAGATATAAAGGTCGACACACACGACGGAGACGCAGGGACTAGTCATACACACAGTACACACGTCCAAGGGGCTAGTTACGTAAATAAGCCCGGGCCAAACGAGGTTGAGAGTTCAAACTCTCGCTCTCGTTTGGCCTGAAACTCTCATGCGCTCTCGTCGACTTTGAACGTACTCAAACTTTTCATGAGAGTCGATGAGAGTTTGACGGACTCTCGTTCTCGTTTGGCCCGAGTTGATGATAGTCGATGAGAGTTGACGGAAACTCTCATGAGAGTCAACTCTCATCACTCTCATCCTCGTTTGGTCTGGGCGTAAGCGCGCGCGACTAGCTAGCCGCAGGGATAATTCCCTGTAGTGTTTACACAAAGGGTCTAGTCGCACGGACCGACGGCTTTGGATTTTAATTGTTTAATTAACTAACTACACACGAGGGGACAAGCAAATTTCATGGGACAAGTCCTTGCGACTAGTTCCACCATTTCAATCAAGTTTGAATTCGTTGGACTAGTCGTAGGGACGAAAAGTTGGTCGCTGCTGCGACTAGATGTCTTGACCAAAAAGGGTAGTTCGCACGAAAGGACTTGGTCCATGGGACTAGTCGCAGGGGCTAGTCCCCTGGTATGTGCCGACCTTGAAAGTTCCGAAACCAATGACCCTAGTTACTATCAAATTTATCAATATTTTCCTATCATTACTCTTCAGAGGAAGGCAAATGCCGCAAAGGCTCTACTAACCCCCCTCCCTCTCTTTTAAAACCACTCTCTCTAATAACCCCCTTCAAGTAGGTAAATTAGTTTTTAATGAGCCCACCCTCCTTTAAGCCTCCACCGTTTCCAAAAAAGTCGATCATGATAATTCATGAACAAGAAAACAAGGTAACTTAAAGCTATTCATCCACTATGTTTACTTTCTACAGTTAGTATTTTATAAAACCAGTTTTACTTATCAGCACTAAAACATAAAAAAGACCTCGTTTTGTAGAGACTTACAGATATAGGTTTGAAATAAGCCCTCTGCCCCCACTATCTTGCCACCACCCCCACCATCAAAAGGTCTTGAAAGGAAATAGGCCTCCCGGGGCCTTTATAGAGTTTTTACGATACTTTTGAGATGCTAACACAAGGAAAACGTAACCTGACACCCACCCAATAAAAATTTTATAACAATAAAAAAAGGACAGAATTGTATCTAACAACTTAATTAAAAGGCAACAGAGCAAGCTTTACAACGTGCATAACTTACAACAGGCTCTAAGAGGAAAAGGGCGAAAAGGCCCTCACTTGTTGTGACGCTTCGCGGCTCAAATTCGATTGGAATGAAAAGAGGCTGAAAGAAAACTTATGGGAACATAGTAACAAAAGATTATTCCCTTTTCCTCTCTTGAGAGGCTGACTGCAACTTATTTGTCAAGAAGAATATACGAAACCGTCACTTTAACTATATTCATTGTGGTGTTAGACGCTGCAAACTTTGCTATACAAATGGATTTTTTCCAGTATTGTTTCTAGATCTCTTGACCCAGGCCCCTCTTCCACTCCGTTGGGTTCGCGTTCGTTTCAATCCCTGCGGTTTACATTTTGCTCGCGTGCTGTCGACTAACTAAGAGAAAACGGTGGGTCTGAACAGTATATTCTCTGTCATGAGATCAGATATAAAGGTGACACACTTTTTACATCTTTGTTCAAACTTGTTCTGTGAGCGTGGGTTAAATATATTTTTAACCCAAAGACACTCGTCTAAAACCAAACATTAACTGATAGTTTTACATATTTTTGATAGCGATAAAGACGATCTTTTAGCGTCGTATACTACCCTGAGGCATCGGGATAGCTCAAACGTGAAAAGGTCAATAAAAAAACGTCCGGTCCCGCACAACCCTGGGTGCCAGAGGGTCAGAGGTTTTTTTTTCGAAACGGGTCCTCGTGCAAACTTGTTGATATGAAAATGAGTATAATGATTTTGCACGAGGCAAAAGAAGGTTCGGAATTGGTCCATTCCGAAGAGTCACCAATAGACATTTTCTCAACTTTTCAACAAACTAAAGTTACTTATTGACTTATTTAGGTTGGGCTGAAATGAAAATTACTTTTGCTTTTGGCTATTAAGCACATTACAACAAGAAGCCATATTTTACTATCCGGACCTCCCAATCAGTCAAAAAGTACAGACTATTTTATGTCAATTAGACCCATTTTGGTTTTGTAACAACTTGACAGCTTATCCTTGTCGTACTCCAGTAGACCATAGACATCTTCTGTTAATGCATCCTCAAAGTAACACCTCCATTTCATGCTTCGAGAACCTGATTTACCGTCAAACAGTGCATACACTGGGGATACACATCCATCCTTCGTCTCGACCTCACAAACCTGGTTCCTTTTGTAGACTCCTATTTCATCTGTAAACAATGTCGGCAATCAATACTTTGTTAACCCTCGGATGGAGAGGGGAGGGGTGGATGCCAACCCTCTTGAAGCTTTTTCAAAAGGAGTTATTCGAAAGGGATTTATTCGATAATGATGTTCAATTATTTCTTGCTGAATTGTTTTAATATGTCAACCATGTGTCCATGATTTTTTATGTTGCCATGGCAACGTCATAGTTCTGGCCAAATATCGTAAAATTTATTTCAACATTATAATGCAGTTAAATGTAATTTAACGGAGTTAACAACATAGAGCATCAGTGTTCTCTCTTGGTCAGCAGTGTTTTGGATATGCCCATGCGCCAGGGCTCAATGTGCTCCGGATTTCAGGCGTGCGTTTTTAGTGTTGGCCAGGCCAGTGGAGCGTTTGCCCGGAGTTTAGTTTTTTTTTTTTTTTTTTTTTTTTTTTTTTTTCGGAGTTTAGCGTTTAGTCCGTTGAACCCCTTCCCTCCCTCCCTTTCCACTGTTTAATCAGTGTGACGGATGCCTATCCTCCTTCTTTCTGCGTGGGGGCTCATGACTGGGTTGCCAGGATTTCCCAGCCATGAGAGCAGTCTCCATCTAGGAGCTGGCTGCCAATAGTGGAAGTTCCTGGATATCCCAGGCACCCAACCTCCATTTAGCGATGCAGTTGTTAACTTTAGTTTCCAGTTAAAAAAATTAAACTCCGTAAGCATTCCGTAAGCATTCTGGCTTGATTTTGTATCGATTTCCGTTATCTTCTGACTTATTAAGAAAATGGTGAAATCCAAGATGACGGATCCTAGATGGCAACTCTAATGACGTCATATGACGTCCCAGCAATCAAAAAGTAGGCTAAGAGCTTTCTTCTCAGTGAAAAATAATTTCACTGTGCGTTAAAAGAACGAAAAGCTTAGAGGGGCCACACACCCAACACCCCCCCCCCCTCCTCCCCTTGTACCACGATGGGGGTATGGATTTGCTTGTACGTCCCCCAGGGGGGGTACTCCGGCTTGTAAATGACGGGGATGATCGAATTGAGGCAAAACTCAGGACCCAAAAAAATCCCTAAGTCTTCCGACATTACCCAAAAAATCCCTGGACCAAAAATAACCCCCCAAAAAATCCCTTGACAAATTACCCCTAAATTACCAGGAGCGGCAATAACATAACACAACGAACGCTCGTTTTGTTTATTTATCATACCATAAAAACGCCAAGGCCGCGCCAAGGCACTTTAGTTCGTTTTAAATACCCAAAAAAATCCCCTATCTAAATCAAGTCACCCAAAAAAATACTTACCAAATTTTCCAACCCAAAAAAATCCCGGAATCGAAAATTTCAAACCCAAAAAAATCCTTCGATCATCCCCGTCATTAACAAGCCAGAGTACCCCCCCCCCCCCCCCTGGGGTACGTCCGAGGGTGAATGTGTTGAAAAGGAAAACGAAAAATGGTAGAAGTTAAACGGAAAACTTCAAACGTCAGATGACAAACTTTCAATTAAAAACGTCAAATGGCAAACGTCTTACTGCATGTTACACGCGCCATCATGGCGTACAGTACCGTCTTTAAATCAGTTTCCACTGTAGCAAAATCGTTTGAAATAATGAGACACATCTATAAAGTGCTCTGACTGACCTGGTAACATGCAGTCTGCTGGCGTTTCCATGGTTACGCTTCCCGCTACTTCACCGTTAAAGATTGCTGACCAGTCGAACCAATTCCCGCCAATGAAATCACAACCGCGAGACATGGCGCTGATAACGTTTGAACCCAGCGTCATGTTCCAAATGTTTAAGTGACTTATTTCCCCAGTAAAGTGTTGATCTGGTTTAAATTGATCTACATCACCTTGTGAATACCTTTGACCAACTATAACTTTACCGCCTCCCTTAATCACCTGAAAATGTATAATAATAATAATAATAATAATAATAATAATAATAATAATAATAATAATAATAATAATATTTCTAAAGAGCCCTTTCCCAAAAGGACCAAAGGCTCTATTTTTCTAGCGATTCTGCATTCCTAACATGTTGCGGAAGACTGTTCCACAGCAACGGCGCAGCACCATATTTAGTTTGAAACCAGGCACGACGAGTAAATTTTTCTTTGCAGATCTAAGATGACGTCTGGAACGTAGCTTTCAAGGAGATCTTCAACAACAATGGAAGCCACAGAAAATATCTTTGATTCGGACGACCCGTGATTCGTGCCATTTTCTATAATACACGGAGAAGCCTTCAATTTTGATAAAAAAGTTGTTCAATATGATTTCATTAAGTATTTGTTCTTTTGTTTCTGGAGAGTGTTGGTTAATAGTCTGCCAGGCCTAGGTGTAAAGGACGTCTTTATAAAAGTCAATTGGAATATCTATTTTAAGCGATTTTTGGTCGCAGTTGCATTCGAATAGGAAAGGTCCTCCTAAATGCTTTAAGTACGATAGCGGTATGTGACTCCAGCATGCATTAAAATTGCTTTCATGTAATCTTCGTATCCAGGAGACCTTCAAAGCTTTGGTAATGATATCAAAGTCCGGTAGATCTAAGCCACCTTTTGTTTTTGGTCCTATCATTGTCGTGTGCTTTATTTTTGCAGGTTTACTGTTCCAAACAAAATCGGAAATGGTCTGTTTTACCAAGACTGGAAAGTTTGGCGGAAAAGACAGCATTGATGTGTTATAAATGAGTTTGGATAACCCGAGGGTTTTGAGGATAGTTATTCGGCCATACAAAGTGAGATTTCTTGGAAGCCATATGTTGAGTATGCTTTTCATTGAAGCCAATTTTTGTGCAGAGTTTTTCTTGTAAGAGACTTCCTCATTGTAGGTAAAGTCAATACCAAGGGAATTTATCGGTTTTGAGGGCCAAGTAATATCTAAAGGAGCTTCAGGGTTGTGTCTGAGAGCACCTAACCACATTGCTTCGGTTTTAGATTTGTTGACTTCTAGTCCTGAAGAAAGCTGAAAGGCGTTCAGTTCAGGAAGCGTTCAGGAAGCCAAATTACATGTTAAATGTTAAAACAAAGAAAATAATACAGATCGGAAATACCTTTCCAACCCGAAAGCTAGTTCCAGATTTGACCATTTCTCCATTCATGTATAATTTCCAGTTGCCTGCGCTGTTCTCCCAGGTATAGCAAACATGTTGCCATCCAGATTTTCCAAAAAAATTCGTGTAGTCGATACCCCTGTACATGTGTAGAATTGTAAAGGAGAGCAAATTTAAGGCCCCGTCCACACTGACCCGGGTAAATTTGAAAACGGAGAAATTTAAAAACGCCGTGTAAAATGTTTTCCGTCCACATTAAGCCGGGTAAATTTGAAAATGATACGCTTCATCGAACGCAGAGTAACAACGCATGCACAGACCTTTTGTTAACCTAATTAAACCGTTTGTTTTGACAGAAAACACATGACTATTTGACGAGCAACTATTTGGAGAGCGTTTTTGAAAAGTACCGTTTTCGGTGACCGAAAACGCCGGTTTAGTGTGGACGGTTGGTCTAACCGGGGAAAAAATGCGTTTTTAAATTTACCTGGGTCAGTGTGGACGGGACCTAAATGTTACAATTTACATTGCGACGCGCTTTACCGTGGCCACCCAACAAATACAAGAATGCTCTCGTAATACAGTGGAACCCCGATATAACGATCCTCGATACAACGATATCCCCGGTATAACGATGAATATGCTATGTCCCGGCAAAAGTTACAGTTAAATGTATGGGACAGAACCCCGATATAACGATCTTCGATATAACGATATTCCCGATATAACGATGAGAATTTAGCGTACCGAGCGTAAAATCTTCCCCGATATAACGATATTACAGTATCAGTACACAGCCAAAGAGCGACAAATAAAGACGATTACAGCCGCAACTTCACATGTTTAAGTTTAGTTTTGTTTTCCTTTTACGATTCATATATGCCACAGACATTGCCCTGTAACCTTGAAAACGTGTAATGCTTGGCAAATTGTTTAAGAGCACTGCTACGTGCTTGAAACGCTACATTTGTGAATCATGTCAGTCATTTGATACTCATTACAAGTTGAATAAAATAATATGCAGTTAAAAAGTACATTTTAATTTTACCTCGATATAACGATATAATTTTACTGCTCCCTTGGCATATCGTTATATCGGGGTTCCACTGTATCATAAATTGTTTGACGAGCACGCCTTCTGTGCAAAGTTGAATACGACCAAATAGATACTTGTTACATCGTATTAATCAACAAAACGCAGTGTAAACGTAAAGTATTACAAGATAATACTTGTAAAAAAATTTTTTGGGTGGCCACGGCAAGGCGCATCGCACTGTTAAGTTTCAAAGTGACTGGGATGAAAAAGGAATGAGTGGGGCTGCAGGGGCGGGTGTGTTTTGGGCGGGAGGTTACAGTGATGATGTAGAGAACGCTATGCAACACTGATATTAGGAGGTGAAAAGTAGAGAGCTAACTCTAAAGTATTTCAAAGTGCTGGAAAATTCTCAGTGGTTTTCTTAGTTTCTGAGTGTTAGTCCTGGAAAGGAAACCAGGGACCACAACAAGCAAGAAAAAAATTATTTGACCTCGTTTGATTAGGTTCCATGACCTCTAGACTAGATCACCGTTGTTGACTGAGCTACGAGGCCAGGCGGAAGCAGGTCGGGGGTACTATACCTTAAGGTTACTATTGTTAGCGGCTACTAATTTTAGCGATTTTAGCGAGTTGGGCAAAAATCACTAAATTAAGTGCTCGCTAAAATTTGTCTCGGTCAAATTTAATACTCGTTTTATTTAAATACCCCCCTCCCACCCCAAATGGAAATAAAATTAAGCATAGTCGACTTGAAAAATTCTTTTAACAATAGATGGCGGTAACTTTGTTCTTTCT
Source organism: Oculina patagonica (assembly GCF_052425735.1). Taxonomy (NCBI): domain Eukaryota; kingdom Metazoa; phylum Cnidaria; class Anthozoa; order Scleractinia; family Oculinidae; genus Oculina; species Oculina patagonica. The sequence goes on from NC_135767.1 coordinate 21,211,505, forward strand.
GGCGATGCAAATATTCGTTCAATTTCAAGTGACGTTGTTCATTTACTGAACATTTATTTCCATCTTAGCTATACGTTCATTAAAAACTGGTTCACACGATATCACTAACTTTATATTTTTCGGAAAATCGCTAAATTAAATAGTCGCTAAAACTTGCTCTGAAAAAATCGCTAAAATTAGTAGTCGCTAAAAATAGTAACCTTAAGGTATGTTGTAAATCATACAGGGACCCAAAGCTGGGTTGAAGAGGAGGGAGGGGTGGGGGCAGAGCTCAAACGTTTTCGCTGTGTAGCCTGGAGTCCCGGTCAAAGCAAGATAGATATAAGAGGTGCAATTGCGGATCCATTGTTGCGCCTTGCCGCCCTAAGATTAAAAGCTGGAAAGTAGAGAATTGTATCCAAGGTGATGAAGCAAAGAGTTTGATGAGATAGCCCGCTGACCGTCCTAAACAAGTTAGACATATGCATGCAATGCAAAGTCGGTGAATATTTCACTTACAGAAAATTAGAGTTGATGATGACGTTAAATTTACTGGAATCGGGCCTAATGGCGATGGAATTGCGATGTTCAGGAGTCCTGTAACAGAAAAACGACATGGTGACCTCCACAGAGATTTTCACCCATAGGCATACCGTGAACTTGACCATCTCCGCTAAATCTGATGTGGCGCTATGAAGCTGTACAAAGTTTTCTGCACTTTGTGTTGGAAAGACGAACTTGAAATCAGCCATTGGACCTGCAGATTACACAAAAACATTTAAACCTCCGACGTTAACGTCTCGGGTGGACTCTTATATGATGCTCGACAGTTAATTTGAATTAAACCTCCAATGCAGCCCAACTTGGGCGTGGCTTATAAGCCGGTTTACACGCTACGATTTGTCGGCCTGATTTGTTCCAAACAAAAATACACGCTGCGACTCGTCGGCCGCCCGATTTTCTTTGCCTTAGTTGAGTTACGAGGATGAAAATTGAATCGCGATTTCTGAAATTGTTGCCCGGGCACTGCAACAGATTTTTTAAAAAATCGGGCTGATTTTTAACTGCGCACTTAGCCCAAATCTGGGCCAAATCGGGCTGACAAATCATACCGTGTAAACCGGCCTTTACCCTTTTTTTGCAGTTTTCACAAGAAACTTTCCTTGAGGGAAAAATAAACATTTGTTGATAGTTTGAGCATGCTAGTGTGGTGCCCTAATAGTTACCGCGCTTGACTCGAGCGGTTTGGGTTTAAGCCCTTCTGTGGTCACTCTGCTGCGTTCATAAGCAAGACACTTTACTCTCACACGTACAGTGCCTCTCTCTACTTTACTCAGGTGCATAAATGGACCAGCAAAAGTTCAAAACTAGTTCTAGCTACGAACTTCTGGTACCAGCGAATTTAATTCTGGGGGGTAACCCTACAATCCGTGCCAAAATTCATTGGGACATGTACACTCGTTTCTGCATGTACACTATTTCAACAACTGTAACGTGACATTCCGTTACCAATTCCCAGAAATGGAGAACCCACTTCCCCTAAAATCAATAGGGAGCTTTAGCAATGACGACGGCGACGCCGAGGACAACGCCTGGTGCAAAATGAATTTATATTTTACTCGAGAATTTCGCAATTATCCAGAGGCAATCAGTTTATTTATTGGTTTAGGAACTAACCGAAGCTGAATATGTAAAGAAAGCGTTCATCCCCAAATAAAAAATACGGAAATTTAGCTGCCTTTGTTCACGTTCTCCAAAATACGCAGAACTTGTTCATTTCTCGTTCTCGTTCAACGTTCAACTTGTTCATTTCTCTCTTGTTCAACGTTCTCGTTCACGTTGCCGTCGTGTTTTGCTAAAGCTTCCTAATGTTGCAAAATAGGCGGCAACGGAAGGCATTGTTATTATTCACGTTGTTGTTTCACAGAGAACGGCCAAGAAATATACCAGGATTTAAAACGAACGTGCAGAGTTGTTATTTTACTTGTTAAACCACCTGTTTGGTGACGTTCTCGTTCACGTTGCCGTCGTGTTTTGCTAAAGCTTTCTAATGTTTCAAAATAGACGGCAACGGAAGGCATTGTTTTTTTCAAGGTACACAACATTGTAATGGGGCAGGGGGTAATTATTGATTGTTTCCCCTGTTTTGAGTGTAAAAAAACGATTGTAGGATAGACAAGCATATCATCCATCCCATCCAGGCGGGAGTAGAAATACACTTCGCTCATTCTTAATGCGATGGAAACCGAGATAAGCGACGGTGGTATAAACTACTTGGTCTGACCCAGACTTCACTTTACTGTACTTTAAATACTCACGTTTGGGTGGATCATCCTCGATAGGCACGACTGTAACCTGACCATGCGCTGGACTTCTAACTATGTCTCTCCAGGCAACAGTATTCCCAGCCTCCGTGCCAAAACCCGTTGCCATGTCAACCAAAGCAAATGTACGTAACACGAAGTCCCACATGTTCATGTGACTCACGAGTCCGGCGAGTGATTGCTGTATTTCGAAACCCCCTCCAACTGTGTCTTGGTCTTGTCCAATAATCAGCACTCCACCCCCTTTGATGACAGCTCCACTCTTAAACGCCGTCTTAACTCTTTTCAATGAGCCATCTACATAAAATTTAACCTCTCCTCCGTTGTTCTCCCACGTAATGCAAAAATGATGCCAGTGTTTGTCCATAAAAGGAGCAAGCTGACATTCCCTAAAATCAAACAATATCACAAAGCATTATTAGACTTTTCACACAAATCGGTCGTCAAGCAGCAACGCCACCCGCCCCCTCACACCCACCCCGAGGAGTAGATTCTCTTATAAAAGTGGCGGGGGTTATCATCATACCATTTTAGAAACAAATTTTGTGACTTGGTACCGCCAAAAGTGTAATAATCTAAATGATCAGTGTTGGACTCTCCGTCACCTACCATGGTACTCATGAGAAAAATGGTACCTCTTTCTGGTGAAACTGAAATCAAGCAATAGACACAGAACAAGATTTGACATAAAACGAGCAGAAGTATTGTTACTTTCAACATAACCACTCCTCCCCTCTGAACCATCATATGTTACCCCTGAGCATTTTATCATGTTGCCCTGCATCCAGGAAAAATGATAACACGAGCGCCGAAGGCACGAGCCTTTAGTGGACTGCGGGCATGCTCCCCCAGGAAAATATTAAGCTTTTGACTCCCCTAAGTGTCATTCTTCTGGGTATTTTGAAACACACAAAACAGTACGTTGACCAGTTTTTTCGCGTTTTTCACATTGAAACTTGGATATTTTCATTAACTCTAAAAATATATGTTCATCAATGTGGTACTAAAGGACTCCTGGCCAAACTCAACTGTTGGGCCCAGACTCCAACACGTCCAACACACAGTTGACTCGCGTTGGCTGCACATTTTGTTCTCTGTGGCATTATACTGTACTGACGAGGACTAAAGAGTCCGAAACAGCTGTCTACAGTTATGCATTTTTGACTCTCGGATTGGTCTCTATCATGTCTTTGCCGCATTAAGTTTTCTACGCAGTTCGTTCAGCCTTGCAGTTTCACGTTTCATGTTTTTCATTTGTTGGTTGATAGGTCTTTCATAGATCCTGCGTACACTAGCAGCATTTTGTTCGCGGCCCAGTGCAGTTTATTCATCAACACACTAACCACTAGCCCACCACTCTCCGACACAAGAACGGTTAAGCCAAAAAAAAGTCGAAAAAAAAATCTCTCTACTAACAGAGTTGCGTCGTTGAGGTGAATTCTCGCCGTCTTGGTTTTAATCAACATAATCATAAGGGCATTATTCGTCTGACTGTTAGCGTAACTAAATGTAGTAGCGTAAGAAACCATGTCAGTGATCCTAATCCAGTAGCACAGCGTGAAGGACTGGAGCGAGGGTAGCGTTCCAGAATACGTAATGCGATCCGCTGTTGATATGGCAGCAAATTTTACGGAGACGTTAGATGAGAAATCTAAAATAAAAATTAAAAAATGAAAATAATTGAAATCATATCTAAACACGTGCTTAGTTGAGGTCGAGAGTCCATGATAGTTTTCTGAGGGTCTGAATAGGGTTTAGTGTTTAGTGTTATTTGCCCATAATTTTTAGTGTTTGCTTTTACATTGGCCAATTTTTTAATGTTTACTGTTTCCGGAGAAAAATACTGTTATGTGTTTGGAGGATTTTTCATGAAAATTTAAGCATTGTAAATTCTTATCTGCTCATCAAACATCGGATTGAAATCACTCATGAACTAAGAGAAAGTTTTCGTATTTCTCCCCGGAAATTTTTTGTAGTCTTCGGACATCTTAGGTAGTCTTCGGAAATCCTCGGCAGTATTTGGGAACATTCAGTAGTCCTCTGAAATCTTCCAAAATGATCGGAAATCGTCGGAAAATGGCCGAAAACGTCTTAATATACTATACAAAAAGTATTGGATTTTTTTTAAGCCGTTTTTGTCCTTTTCTGGATAAAATTTACTGTTACAGTGAGTTTTTTAACTGTTAGTGTTGAAATGCCCAAAATTTAACTGTTTCGTGTTACAGAGCTAACAAATTAAGTGTTTAGTGTTATCACGGTACCCCCACCCTCGACCGCGGTCAAACGTCAGAAATATGCAAAAAACAAGAAAAGTACTTCAAAGATAAGGTTTTAATTTTCACAGTTCAAAGTTCAATACATTACCGGTATTCTGACGATTTACTAAGTTTTTTGGAGCTTTACTAAAAAAGTTCTACTTGCTTGAAAATAGCGATACGAGGACTTGTCGGCGCCATTTTGTCAAAGCACTTTGGTTCGAATGCGGAAAAATTTAAAAAGTAAAAACACTCGTTTACCTGAGGAAATGGGAATATGTTTACACTCAGGTGCTATTTTATCTATCCTTGCTCATACTAACACTTCATAATAAACGAAACTCCCTGAAATAGAAAGAAAGGCTGCCTGAAACGTTTGACCGCGGTGAACCCCCACCCTTTTTTCTCCCTTGACCACAATTCTCGTCACCAGAGCCTCCCGTACCTCTTAGCTGACGGTGCCTTAAGTGCCACTGTCAGAGAAAGTGTTCCAGACCTTGGAAGTCGGGGTCAACCGATTTTCCTGAAACTTACTGCAGAAGTTGGCCTTGATGAGATATTCTAAAAGCCATTTGGGTTTGGTTTTCTGACTTTTACTTTCAAAGTTCCAGGGGTGGTCCCATATTGAGCCTTCAAATCATGAAAAATCCTGCTTTTGAAGGAGTAAGTTTGCACTTGTATAAAATCAAACACACAAAACCTTTTGACTAAATACTTGTAGGCTGTGATTCTACTATAAATGCTCTTTCATTTCATATATGCTGATTTGGCATAGAGGGTTCTGACAGTGTGAGGCATAACACGAAATTTGGCCAACTTTTGATGAGAAAACCACTACCCAAAATTGCCAAAATTAAGATGTCCATATTTTTTAACTGCCTAACTAGAAAAAAAGGACACTTATATCAGGAGTTATTCCAATGCATTTAGAACAAAATTCAGTTGAGAAAAATTTGGGCCGTGTAGTGTTTTAGTTCTTTAATGACCCATTTTGAAGCACACCCTGATCTAATTTGCATATTGTCAAAACCAAAAGTTTAACATCCATACTTATTTTATTTATTTTTTAACACTTTAATTTGCCTTGGCGAGGCTTAAAGTTCTTAGGAAAGCTATTATTAGCAGTAATAAGACGAGTAAACATAAATTTTGACTGTTAAAATTAGCAATAATTAGAAAATCAACACTGATGAAATCAGTTTGTTCTTCTCAAAAGCATGTTCCTTAAAATATAATGTGCATACAATAAATGGAGTCCGTATAAGGTCTACGTGATAGTTTACTATACTAATACACTTCTTTTAAACATATCCATGCTTAACTTGCCAAAACTTAACTTACCAAAGCGTATTAAACGCTCTTCAAGTACTTAAAGTAAGTTTCCATGTTTTTGAAAATCGTGCGGGTACAAACATCCTACGGCGTAATCGTACTTCCTGATGATCGTTACATTCTGCATTTGTTGACAGAATTCCTTTATAGTCCCTTACAATCAAACAACATTTCTGAAGCCGCTCAGTTCTTTGCCATTGCTGTTTCGGCTGCACACTGTCCATCCGCCATTTTGGATGTGGTCGCAAGAGAACTGGGTCGAGAGTCGCCTGACTAAAAACGTGTGAACTCAACCTACGCGTTTTACATTATGAAGTTTTCCTGTTCAGAGGTTTTTTTTCCAACAAAAGTCCTTTGCTCAACTTTAAAGAAGGAACTGATCGTGACACTCTTTCATTTTGGTCACATTTTATTAGACCTGGGTGGAACTTGACTGTTAAGCATATGACACGGGCCCCAAAATCAACTAGGTGGCCAACAGTGGCTCAAGAGTTTTTGTTTTTGTTTTTAGATTTATGTTGAATCGTATTCCTGGAACTTCCGCTTGTCATATCGTTAAAAATTAAAATTTCTACTGTTTTTTTTTCGAGTTTAAAACTGACTTAATACACGTAATGATCATAATGGTGTGCCTCACCAAGCTAAGACAGCTAAATAAATTAACGATCGGCCAGAAGAACTAGTAAAAAAAGGTAAACGTCTGATTTTAGGGACAGTTTTAACTCTGGAAATTCGCAAAAAGCAGTACTGATTTGAATTTTTATTATATTGAAATGACAATCATGCTCATATAATGATGAGAAACAAGTAACAGCATGTATATTGTATATGGTGTAGATAAGAGCCATCAATCGACATCAAAGTGTTGTCACAGCTCTACAATGATGCACAAGACCGAAAACCAGTCCTAGTTGCAGTTGGCAAGAATAGCCACATTCGTATACATGCATGTCAATGGTGCGCTCACCATTTCCTTCAGCTTAGCAGTCAAAGTGACCTGACTGGTGAATTACAACAGAAAAACGACAACTCAGGTTAGATTTAGGAAACTACTGCAACCTTTTCTTCCAGACGAGTGCCAACCTTAAACGGAATTAACCTTCAACCATTGTCATGCTCCGTACCCAACGGCTACTGCGTATTTTCTCTGCTAGAACTGTTGATGAGCACGTTACAGTTCTTAAAAAACAGTCTATATTACTTAACGTTTTTTCCCTCACATCCCGCTATTACGGACTCTCGCTAATATGGACACTAAACGACGACGTCCCAAGCGTGTTGCTATAACGAGAGTTGACTCACGGTATTTATTATTATTTTTAGCACAACACGAGAATAATAGATCTTCAGGCCGGTCACGGTTTTGACCGCCATCTGGAAGGATATGCAACGCCGTCACAAATTACAGTGTCTTATGGGAATCTGATGGACTATCCAAAGGAGCCTAGCTTCTAAGCAAAATATTTAATCAAACAAATTTGAATGATGTAGCTGGGATATAAAGCGTTCAGTTACGTTTTTAATTTTCCATTAATTTCTGCTTTCTGCGTTTAAATCCTCCCGGTTTGTTGCGTGGGTTCAGCGGGTAGAACTTAAGGCCTGTTTACATAGAAGGCGGGTTCCCCGGCTAACCGAGTTACCCGGCCAACCGAGCTACCCTGGGCGAGCCAACTTTCCATACGTTTCTTTAAAACACGCATCGAAGCGTTTACATGCAAGACAGGAAACCCGCCTTGCCGAGGCACTCGGTCTACTTGCCCGGGGCACCCTTCTAGGCGAGATAGCTTTTTGCCATGTAAACGGTTATGCCCGGGCTATCCCAGCTTGCCGGGATAAGTCTTCGCGCGTGTTGGCATGAAATTTATAAATTCTGGACCCAAACAGTGCTATTTGACCAAAATTAGATCAAATTAGTTTCATCTGTAGGCTGGAAAATTTTTCTTTGAGCAACAGCTAATTAATTCGAAATTTTCGTAGGAATGATTATCCTTACTCACGAAACAGCAAATTTAATTTCAATTTGGCGGCCAAAGACTGTTGAATTTCGATTGAATTCCCCCATAATTGGACGTAGTAAAGTTCTAAGAGCTTGCACATCAAAATAAAATAGGTTTAAAGACGGCTAGCCTTGATTATTTAGTAAATAATCATATTTTTCTTCAATCATTTTGAGCTACATTTTTTTCCCACGCTGTGACACGCTTTACTGACGCTGTCTCAACTCGGGTAGAAGGGCTGTGAATTCTGCATGTTAAGGCGGGCTATGTTTCATCCCTTCTAGCCGGGTAACTCGGTTAGCCGGGGCACCCTCTCTCCATGTAAACAGGCCCTTATAGGCAAACGCCATCGAATAGGCTCTTACCGATAGTGCTAGCACTTTTTTTGCCAAAGCCTCCCAGAACCCAGATGCATTTTGCCCTCATTTTAGTCACAGGAGCCGAGGAGGCCTGAGGAATAGATTTGATAGGTCAGCGTTTTCCTTCTAAAAACCCAGTCCATCACACTCGATACAAGATGGCGTCATCCACGTTTTCATCGAAGAACAATGGAAGACAGCCAGCCAAGGCAAAAAAATGAAAAATGTTACTGAAAATCTGAAAAACGTAATATTCTATGTTTAAAAAAATCGGAAAAGAGAGAGCATTTTTATGTAAACCACGAGCACTTTTTAAAAAAAAATTAGCATTATTTTAGCACTTTTTTGGCAATAAACGAGCACTGCTTTAAGCATTTAATGCTTTTTTACGAGCACTATCGGTAAGAGCCTACCATCGAATCTTGACAATGTGCGAGCCCTCGAGTCGTGCAAGCCATTGCCGTTTGCTTAAAAAGCACATCGGTTACTCTAATATAAGTGACATTACATTATGCGGATATGGTTAGCGTTTATATTAGGATTTGAGGACAGAAGGCACTACTATTGATTTTTCCTTCCTTCTTTCCCAGTGTCTCCGAGCGCTTTTGTTTTTCACTCCTCAGGCTCGCGCTAACTTTTCACCTCTCCCCATTTCCCAGCCCTTACAAAAAATTAAAGAAGAGGCCTCTGTGGAGGACAGAGTAAAGTTCATGCATGTTTAAGGCAGACACTGCCGTTTACGTACACTCCTCTTGATCAAGCAATCAGCCACGGGTTTTTTAGTCATTTTTCAATTACTTCCAAATTGAAGTTTGTCTAAAAATAATATTTTTTCTCACATAAAAAATGGCAACAGAGTAATTCTGCAAGTTATCAAAACCTGAGAAAAAACACAGATGTTTTTTTTAATGCCTGATTATGACGAAAAACTTTAAAAAATTGCCATTTTTTTCAACTGTGATGTAGTTCCTTTATACCCTATTGAAGTGTAATCTGCCGAAAAGAGAATATTTTAATGGCCCTCACTCGACACCAGAGATAAAACACGTGTTGATACTTGTTTCATTTCATTATAAGAATGATTTTAATAAGCCATTTGGTTTGTGTCGCATTATCAATTGTTCCTCCCAGGCTAGGTCTCGGGGGCTAGGTCCAATAAAATGCGACCAAAATGAAAAAGTCTTAATATTATGTCAACAAGTTTATAACATAGCGTCAAAAGAGGCTAATTTCAAAACAAAAATAATTTTCTCAGTACATTTTAAAGGTATCTTAATGAGTTCTATGGAAGTTTCGTTTGAAAAACGTTGGGTCCACACGTTTTCAGCCAGGCGACTCTCGCCCCAGTTCTCTTGCGACCATATCCAAAATGGCGGATGAACAGCGTGCAACCAAAATAGCAAAACTATGGCATAATGGCGAGGAACTGAGCGGCTTCAGAAACGTTTCTTGATTGTAAGGGACTATTAAGGACTTCTGTTATCAAATGCAGAATGAAGCGATCATTGCGAAATACGATTTGGTCGTAGGATGTTTGTACTCGCACGATTTTCAAAGATATGGAAATTTACCTTTGCTATAAGAACGTTTAATACGCTTTGGTAAGTTAAGTTTTAGCAAGTTCAGCATGGATATGTTTCAAAGAAGTGTATTTATTAGTATAGTAAACTATTACGTAGACGTTATACGGACTCCTGTATTGTATGCACATTATATTTTAGGGAACAAGCTTTGGAGGGGAACAAACTGATTTTTTTCAGTATTGTGTTTTATAATTTTTGCTAATTTTAACAGTCAAAATTTATGTTTACTCGTCTTATTACTGCTAATAATAGCTTTCCTAAGAACTTTAAGCCTCGCCAAGGCAAATTAAAGTGTTTAACAATAAATAAAATAAGTATGAATGTTAAACTTTTGGTTTTGACAATATGCAAATTAGGTCAGGGTGTGCTTCAAAATGGGTCATTAAAGAACTAAAACACTACACGGCCCAAATTTTTCTCAACTGAATTTTGTTCTACATGCATTGGGATAACTTCTGATATAAGTGTCCTTTTTTTCTAGTTAGGCAGTTAAAAAATATGAACATCTAAATTTTGGCAATTTTGGGTAGTGGTTTTCTCATCAAAAGTTGGCCAAATTTCGTGTTATGCCTCACACTGTCAGAACCCTCTATGCCAAATCAGCATATATGAAATGAAAGAGCATTTATAGTAGAATCACAGCCTACAAGTATTTAGTCAAAAGGTTTTGTGTGTTTGATTTTATACAAGTGCAAACTTACTCCTTCAAAAGCAGGATTTTTCATGATTTGAAGGCTCAATATGGGACCACCCCTGGAACTTCGAAAGTAAAAGTCAGAAAACCAAACCCAAATGGCTTTTAGAATATCTCATCAAGGCCAACTTCTGCAGTAAGTTTCAGGAAAATCGGTTGACCCCGACTTCCAAGGTCTGGAACACTTTCTCTGACAGTGGCACTTAAGCTTTGGACGAGAAACGGGTGGCTCTGGAGACAAATGATTTAATTGGCTTCGTTTAACAAAGCCGGCCTTAAAAATTGATGAAAATCGATGATCGAAGATCAATCGATCAATCAATATTAATCAATGGTAGTTAGTCTGGGATGAGAATGCCACCGAAGAAGAAAATAAGAGAAAGTTCCCGCTCTAAAAAAAATTGCCGTGTTAAAGCCACTTTCACCATAACTGCAAAGAGCCATTTATTTTTCAGATATCTTCTTCTGATTTCATCACTCCTTCCAGATGTCGATTTGATTTGCCCATTGAACACTCTTGAACATGTTGAATGGTCGACATCTCGTTCCTTTCCGATAAAATTCGTGTTTTGCAATGAAAGCACGATGAACAATCACAACAAAACATTTTTCTGCCATTTCTCGGGAAGAAAACCGATGGAAAGTAGGGGTGCCGATATAAAAATTGGAACCGTGCCTAGCAGGAAGAAACCTTCTTGTTTTGGTCGTGTGAATGGGTAGTGCTGTGCCGAAATGGTTTGGTCACGGTGCCAAAAATTTGGGGTGCCGTGCCGATTTTTTAGCGCGTGTAAATGGGGCTTAAGTCATGTGTCCCCAGAGCCCCTGTTCCACGAGCAAAAACCCCTGTCGGTAAAAAGGGACAGGCAGCTCCGGGCGGAGATGAGAACGATTTGACCACCAGCTCTCTGGTCAAATGTACACTAGATATATTTTTTTCAGATTTAATTTTGCAGGCGGACGCAGTCCAACTTACCTGCTCCAATGCAATGCGATCGTTCCGTCCTCACGACGTTTCCCTGCTGCAGTTCGTTCCGAAAGTTCCGAAACGTTGGCCAGCTGAGTACATTGCCTGAGTTCTGTGGGCAGTTGGTAGCCACACTGTACACTTGTTCATGAGTCATGGCGTAATCCCACATGTTCACGCGAGTAAGGTTACCAGTGAAAGAATCACTTTCTAAAAAGACGTCATCACTTGACATGCTCTGACCTAGCACCAGCGGTTCGCCATTGAATTCGACGTCATTGTTTCCATAGCAACCATCAAAAGAACGTCTGTCATTGGTTTTCCCGTCCACGTACGCTGTACAAGTACTGGTCGATTTCTGCCAGGTGATACATACACTGTGCCACGCACCGTCGTTCAGCGGAGCACTATAGAAGATTCTGCGCAGAGACAAAACATCGTTCAGCAACGAAGTAGCTTCTTTCTGCCATAAATTTCATTGTGGGAACGACTATTTAAGTGAAAATCGTGGTCTCGAGTAAATATACCAATGTATAAATATATCAAGGAATGAAGGAATCGACCACTTTTTATTTAAATCATAATTTTGTTTGTGCTTTGTTGCTCTATTCAATCCGTCAGGAGTCAATGTATGACCCATTGTATGGTATAAAGATCTTCATTGCACTTTACTCACAAGGAATTTCACAACAACTACTGCTCCCAACAACATTTAAGATAACGAGATTGACGTCATAAATCAACAATTTCAAACTCGTCCCTATCCGGGGGTGTAGGGGAGGGGGGCAGAGAGATCTGAATCTCCCACTTCCCGTAGCTTTTTTATCTGTTCCAGCCCTCCTCTTAGCGATTCCAGCCGTTTTGTGCTGTTTCTAAAATATTACGTAATGTTGCAAAATGTTCCTCCATTTGATCCGGTTTCCAACACCCTGGGAATTCCACCTCACGTCCGCACTTCTCCTGCCTCCCGTATCCATCCTACCCCTTATTATTCCGGTCACCCACTCCCTGTTCCCCTCCCCCTGTATTGCTATTTTGTAACGTTAGAAGTATCTTATCTTCTGATAGTTATTTAGCCACACAGCATGAAAAATGGGATTATATTTACGTGGAATTAAAGGTGGTTAAATCTGGTGTAAAGTTGGATAACCAACTTTTCATCATCAATTAAATGTTATAAAGGTGGTTAAACCGACTTTTACGCTACCGTGTGTAAATGTGATTTAAAGCCTTTACACTTGAGTGTAAAGCTGGCATAAAAGTTATGTTTTAATGCTGTGCCAGTGAGTTAACGAATGTTTTTACCTCTTAGCGTCTTTGATGAAAAAGATGCACTGCCCATTGTATTCGCAAGTGAGATCAATGTCGCCAGCGACAAGGCCAAACGTTCCCGACTGCGTTGTTTGAAACCAAATACAAAAAGTGAGCGCGGTCAGTTTTTGATTCAAGATGGCGCTGTTTACATAGTTGGACACGCTTTTTGTCTGGAAGGTGAAATCAAAGTCTCCTGGAATAAGCAAAAAAAAAACACAATGGTGTCAAAAAAGAGAAGTAAGCCAAACAAACACACGCCAAAATAGAAACGAACGCAGTGATAGACCTCGTATCGACCCGAAAGCTTATCCCCCCTCACCCCAATCCCAGGGGAGAGGGCAAGAGTGGATACTCCCCCATAGCTTTGTTGTAGCGAAGCCAAACAATAAGGTTTTTGTATTGTTTTGGTCTAAAAGAAGGCATGGCTTGTGCCCTCTGTTTTAGAATTTGGTATAGTTTTCTGAAGAAACCACTTTTTAAAGCGTAGTCTGATGTGAAATGGGGTAGCGCATTTTGGACCTTTATATGCGGCGGAGTAACCTTCGAAAGACTAACATCCTATACAGGGTGAATTAGCAATATTCCTAGCCGCTTAATGCTGCTGAAACACACGCAGTTTCCCTGAACGAACTAGAGAGGGGCCGAATTGTACGTTAGATTCAGTATTACCTGCCCACTGTTGGCACACGTCGCCAACGTAAATCTCGTCACACTCACAGTGGAAGCTGAACGGAAAACGATCACATGTATTGATGCATTTCCCGCCATTTTGACACGGTGACGATGAACATCCGGGACCTTTCTGAGACTAAGAAATTACATATTGTCAGTTTGCGGCACATTTATCTATGACGAATTTTTGGATACTGTTTTAGCGGCCGGTGAAATGAGATTATTTTGTCCCAAGATTCGGAATGAACCTTTCCAATGCTTGTTCTAATCGAATATCGGGTGGAACATCTAAACAATTAGTGTAATTAAGTTGAAACACCACTTCAGAGGTTCATCAAAAGTAGCTTGAATATAATGCGTCACGTGGTTTCTTTTATCTTATTATCAACTAATCACATGAACACAAGAAAGTTAAATATGTGATACGGACATGTGTCACGTGTATATTTAAGCTGCGTTTTAGGCCCCGTCCACACTGACCCGGGTAAATCTGAAAACGGAGCTTTTCAAAAACGCTCACCAATGAAGCGCATCGTTTTCAAATTTACCAGGGTTAATGTGGATGGAAAACATTTTACGCGGCGTTTTCAAATTTCTCCGTTTTCAAATTAACCCGGGTCAGTGTGGACGGGGCCTTTGTGTTGGAAGTCAGAACGGTTGAAAAGAAACAGACTAAAAACCAAAAAAATAATTAGGTGTAGCCGCCCTCTAGCTGTAGCCTCTTTAAGGGTGGAGGGGGACAGGAGGGCGGGAGCCTGGGAGAAAACGGCCGAGAAACGGGAAAAATAAATAGGACAAAGAGGGCAAAGAGGAGGAACTATGGAGGAGGTAACAGAAGGGAACCACTACAGTCTAAGGAAAGGGGCGGGAAGAGGAAGAAAAAGGTAAGGGAAGCGGGAGGTCCAGAACCCCCTGTCTCTCTCCACTGAATGTTTAAATGCATACCTTTCCAGCATCATAATAAGTCATGTCAGCCTGCGCTTGATAATTCTCGGGCTTAGTAACCATGGTTTCGCTGCTCAGCTCACATAGGTGGAGTGGGCCTGGGACCTCCAGGAAGTTGTAAGATTGACATCGAGATTCCTGTAGACACGCGAACGAGCAATCAAATAAATCCGGAACCTGGGTAGAGGAGATGACGTAACCAGTCAACGTAAACCCTGCAATAATAACAAAAGCAACAATAACAATAATACTTTTAGTTGTCAATAAAAAATTTTAAGGTTACTTTGCAAATTCATTTTTTCTGAAACATCAAGGTGGGGTTTTATCTGAATTTGAAGAAAATTTGAAGAAGGCCACCAGACAGTTGACTTCCATGCAAGATCGAGCACTCCAGGTTAGTCAGGTTGTCAGGAGACTGTTTTGGTGTCGATCTACTAGTTTAACTTAAGATTAGTTCTTATTTTAAAACAACATTAAATCTTCAATATTTCTTATTTCTCGCAGTTTTACTAATCCTTTGAGAAAAACTTTCTCCTCTCAAAGTCTCCAAAAATCACGCAAAAATTTACAAAACATCCCAAAGCATAGATATATGAGATGAGCGAAGCCGTTTTGGATTCCTTGAAACGCGAACGAGATATTTCTCATCTTTAGCGGTGGAGAAGCGACCTTCAGGGTGAATCCCAGCCTTAACGTTCAAAATGTCCAAGTACTTGCAAAACGAACTTGAAAATGATTTACCTCTAATTTCGCGTTGTTTTGTGTGCAACATCTACATTAACAAACTAATGGTAGACGTTAAGACCGCCTATGGCAACGGCTGTTTACAGGCAGAAAGTATTCACAGTAAGATCCATTTTGATAAGTTTTGGTTTTTCTTACCAGAATAGGTTAATTGATAACTTGCAAGAGTAACTTAAGATTTTTATCACGAACAAGCATTCGTTTGATTTCCATTGTTCAAGCTCACTAACCTTTCACTATCAAATAGCATTTGTTGTATAATTACTCTAGCAATAATTTCTAACTTAGTTAAGGTAAGAAAACCAGACGAAAAGGAGGGGGCATCTCGGTTATTGATCAGACATAGTGGTCCTAGCACTGCTCAAGGCGAGTCTTCCATCAATATTTGGCATTTTTATTCAAAAACGATTAATTAGTTTGAAAAGAAAGAATCAGAAATAGCACAAAATTAACTTAAGAAAAGTTTTGAGATTGAAGTGGTCAGTGATAAACTGACGGAACTGACGGAAATGCCGTCGAACGAAACTCCTAGTTCAGTTCGTAGCATGATTACGTAATCAACATACCAATGATTTTACATACACACACAGCTATACAATAACAATGTGAAAAGTTATATTTTTAAACAACGGTTGTGTTTGTATGCTTCTGGAAATTTCTAAGCTTCCGAAACAATGCATAAGTGAGTTAATGTTTTGATTGTGTTGATGATAAACAACCCTATTTCAACTTAGGGGGCTTGTTATTTTAACTTTTGTGATCTGACCTAAAATTGATTACTTTGAAGTCAGGGTGTAAAGATCTTTAACAAGATCGTAAACTTGTCGAACAAAATTGTCTTACAAAAAAGCTATTTTTTGCTATAGAATTACCTAACAAATACGAAACGTCTAATTTGTTTTTTTGTTTTTTAACAAATTAAGTAAAATGTCGCGCAGATGTGTAGCAAGAGAAAATGAATTAATTAAATTTGAAAATTTAGAAAACATAACCATCAATTTATGTCGAATTCATCTTACCGAAGTGTTATGGTAGAGTTAAAGACGGTCACAAAGAAAGAATATTTTACCTTACCGTTTCTTACATCTTCGTACTTCTTTGAGCGAAAGCATTCATGCTTTCTCGCAGAGAGAAGTCTTACCAATAGCATAGAATACAATAAGGCCCATAAAAATCCCGTGGAATCCATTTATCCAAGGAAAACTTTTTGCCAACGTATAAAATTCACGTCAAACTCTGCAGCCAGCGGTATGAGTGAAACTGCACACTCGTGCAAACTTCAACAGCTGAAACAGACACAGAGTATTGAGAACATCCGAAACGAAATCACTCAATTATAGAGATTAATTTTTTCACCCAAGCAAGATTATCACGGTATAATAAAATATGAAGGGCTCCCTGTAGAGTTGAAAGTTTGAAAATAAAAAATTTATAAGATGGAACCGATGCTGCTTTGTAAACAAGATCGATATGACTTTAACGTTTGGTTCGATTCAAAACCTCCCTTTACCAAACACAATAATATCCAGTACCAGACAGGGTTAACGAAGCCCGACTATTAATATTTTAAGTGTATATTTTATCATCAGGCGAAAACGATCCTTTTGTTAAATGTTTTTGGCCTACAATGTTCTTTAAAAACTGAAAACAATCGAGCATACGAAATAAATTGGAATTCATTGAAAATCTTTGTTAAAAAAATTACTTCGAAGCTTCGCGAATAATCTTAAAAAAATACAAAATTGTATATTTTATTCACACTGTTATTCAAAATTCAAATGAATACCCAGAGCATCATTCGGTCTTGTTTTGGAGGCTTGTATCGCATTCACCGACAATGTTAATTGAAATAGCTGTTTACCCCGGAGCTAAGTGGGTTAACCTATGTTTAGCTATAACGCGCTGTAGCTTTGCACTATACACTAAATGAGATGGGGAGGGGGTGGGTGAGAGGATTACCTTAAACATAAGAATTTTACGCACGTCACTGTGATACCTATTATTATTCTGACTTTTCTCACACGAGACATTCAATGTGAAGAGTTTATTGAGGATGCGTCAGTCAGTCATCTGATGCAAAATGTATCCAGGATAGCATCGCCGTGCTGATCGAGGTGAAGACGTAGAAATACCTGGGATTTTGTAACGACAATAATTGATGACACTCCATAAAATCTGTTGCCAAGATATTACCAATGATAAATGGATTTATTCAAATTCCCCTTAACTAGCAAGAACTTGAGGGAAATCAACCGAACTTAGAACACGGATCACATCTTCAAGCTCAAAGTTTCTAGGTTCCTGGACTGAATCTGCGGAAACAACATCGACAAAATCACACGGGGGAATAACAAATGAAATGTCAAACTTACTTTTGTCGTCGACCACTAGTCATCTGTTACGTAAAATACCTTGGATCCAGATATCGTAGAACGAAGTACATTTAGATCTCCAGTGGCCAAACTTGCCGCAAGAAAAACAATTACCAGACCTTGATGGAGAACCGGGTGAACGAGGAAAGGACAGCCGGTCATACACGAGGAACCAAACGTAGAATAACTTCTGAAATTCTGAAGACCAAGATGAGAAGTCGAAGGGCGAGGAACCGAAGAAGAACGCTTAGGAGCTAGTCTTGTTGTAAGCCACAGCAAGGCTTTCTCAGCTCTTTCTTCTGCCCTTCAGATCTTTTCGGTACAGCCTCATCGTCAGGAGGTTCATGTTAGTTCATGCTGGAAATAATATTCAACGGCCAACCGAACTCTGATTTATCTTTAAATGGCTTCGGTTCTTCTTAGCTGCTCGTCAACGGCTTCTACACTAGAGCGCTTAATGTTCTCCGCAGAATCTGCTACTAGATCTGAAATCTGACCAAAGAGGGCTTTGTTGTTTTAAACAAGCGAATCATTGATACTGAAAACTTGAATCTTCTTCGAGACCGACATGATAAATTCAAGACGAAATAACAAGAAAAAAGAAAAGCAAGCGAAGACGAGGACTGACGACGTAGAAGGACCTAAACCTCCCGCAAAAACCTATATAGAGGTCATGAATGGTCCCTCAAAATGTCGCAGTGCTCGCAATGCTCGCAAAATTTTAGTGGGTGCTCGTTTGCTCGTGCTCGCACGTTTTTACAAGTGCTCGCATGCTCGGTTTTCAGTGGTGTAACTTTTTGAAAAGTGCTCGTTGCTCGCAAGGCTAACTTTTGTCAGTGCTCGTGCTCGCAAAGAAAAATGCTTTGCTCGCATGCTCGCAAATGCTCGCAAAGACCATTTGATACCCCTCTATATACCTTATTATAGGAAATTAACGCTCGTGTTAATTAAGGTATTTGAAATGAACGCGACTTAAATTAACGCGAATTGAATAAAGGAAATTAACGCGAAAGAGGGGGTAACATTCAGCAAAATGGAGCTTTTTGTATTTATTAGGATAATT
Organism: Oculina patagonica; assembly: GCF_052425735.1. Classification (NCBI taxonomy): domain Eukaryota; kingdom Metazoa; phylum Cnidaria; class Anthozoa; order Scleractinia; family Oculinidae; genus Oculina; species Oculina patagonica. The sequence goes on from NC_135767.1 coordinate 21,230,102, forward strand.
TTACTTTTTGGTCTGGAATGGACTTACACAAAGAGATGCCAAAGAGAGACAAGAGACACTACAGTTATTTAAAAAATAAATAGGAGCAACAAAAACATTTTGTCGTGCTCGTTGTTACATGTAACTGTATGCATACAGTTAACTGTCACAGTTTTATTGAGTAAAGTGTTTACATTTTTTTATCATCAAACTACACTGCAAACAGCATTAGCTAATCTAGGCGGTGAGTGTTATGTTACTTATTAAAAATCAAATTGATTTTAAAAAGTTATCTAATAAATTAATATGAATAGATTCTAACGATAATTTTGAAATTAATCAAAACGATTTCATGAAACGTACAGAAATGTTTTCTGACTTAACCTTCGGACGAACAAGCTAACTGAAACATCCACCGTGGTATTAGGGGGGGATGGAGCCCCTTTCCCTCCCCATTATTGTTGTTGTGTTTCAATATTTTGAGAATATTTAACCATCAGTGGATAGCTTGTTATGTAGTGTACAAGTTAAGCTAAAAATTATGCGCTACCGTATTAATTCAATTAAGTACCGCAGCGTTTTTTTAATTCGCGTCGAAGATGCGGCGCTTATTCGGGCGCGGCGAGAGCTTCATCGTCGGATACGCCTGAAAAACACTTTTGTCCAGGAAAATAAATTTCTGAGGCTGTTTAAGAAAAAGTTGTACCGTACTCGTGTTAAGCTATATGTTAGCACTTTTGCTCTCAGATGCAGCGCTAATTTTTTTTTTTTTTTTTTTTTTGGGGGGGGGGGGGGGGCGCTTAATCGAGTAAATACGGTATGTGTATTAAAAACGCTGTTAGGGGGCGAGACGTCATCAAAAAGAGCGGATACCGTAAATGATCTAATAAATGGCCGGGGCGTCTATTAAATTTTCAGGGTCCTAGGGGAGGCGTTAAATAGATATGAGGCGTTTATAAGAGAGAGGCGTTTATTTCAATTTAACAGTAACAACGTCAACAAAACAAATATGATGCGTAGTTTGCTATGGAGTGAGATACAAAACAGAGTCTTTGGGTAGGAGGCTAATCTATTCTGCGCTAATACAAAAGCTAGAAATGTCGTTCAATGTTCGATATCGACGTTTTAATCGTCATCGGGGTCAACCACGTTGGCGTAGTTGGTCTTTTCGATGTCGGAGTCAAGCAAGAAACTAACTATATTGGGTGATTTTATTCTGTGGAGCATTTCCTTGGTTTCTTCCAGGGGGGGGCGTCTATTAGACACGGAGGATTGTTTATAAGACGGGGGCGTCTAATACAAACTTAACACTTCAGAGGAGGCGTTTATTAGATACAAGGCGTTTATTTGAGAGTGGGCGTTTATTAGATCATTTACGATATATGAAAAAGTCAACTCGGAAATTGTAATTAAATACCCATTATATAAAAAACCATACCCATTATCTTAACTTTTCAACATACTCAAGCTCATAAAGGCGGCTTAATAAGGTACTTATTGACTGATAGGTCAGTCCGTAATGAAAAATATTTTGCTTTTGGCCATTGTGCACGGCATGACCTGAAGCCATATTTTACAGTCCGGACCTCCCAATCAGTCAATACGTTCAGACTAGTTTATGTCAGCTAAACTACCATCGGTTATGAAACAATTTGACAGTTTATCCTTGTCGTACTCCAGTAGACCATTGATATCTTCTATTAAGGCATCCGCAAAGTAACACCTCCATTTTATGCTTTTAGTATTTGATTTACCACCAAACAGCGCATACACTGGAGATACACATCCATCCTTGGTCTTGACCTCACAAACCTTGTTCCTTTGGAAGGCTCCTATTTCATCTGTAAACAATGTTAGCAGTCAATACTGTGTAAGAGCAGTTTTCAATTGAGTGTCTTAAAACCAAAACCATAGTAATTACTCTGGCCAATCACAAAGGACACAGTCAATCCAGTGAACCAATCAAAACTCGAAGCAAATACATGTAGCCGGCACGAAGCGCGGGAAAACGTGCGCGAGCGAGCAAGTCACGATTGGTTTTGGTTTTAGTTCTGATTGGCTGAGAGTGTGGCGCGAGATTTTTAAGCCAATCACTAAGCGTAGTAATGCAAAATCAAAACAAAAGCAATTCACTTTCGACAAACAAGTGAGAACCGCTCTAATCCTCTGACGTACTAGTAGCTGTTATTTCATTCCTTGCTGAAATTTTGATGTGTCAACCATGTGTCCATGATTTTTTGACTTAGCCATGACAAATATCCTCATTTTGACATTTTTTTATTTTTACCAGTGTTTTTTTTATATAAAAAAAATTGTACGACTTGTTTAGTTTTACACTCCATAAGCATTCTGGCTTGATTTTATGTCAATTTCTGTTATTTTTTTCTTTCTACGAAAATGGTGAAGTCCAATATTGCGGATCCAAGACGGTGGCTCTGATGACGTCCCAGCCAAAAAAAATCATGTCATCTTATAGAGTAAGCTAAAGGTTTCCTACTCAATAAAAAATAATTCTTATTGGGATCCATCCCACCCCCCATCCCATTGTACTGCAGTGTGGGTATGAATTTGCTTGTTTGTCCGAGGATAAAATGTCAAATGTTAATGCAGTGGCGAATCTAGGGGAAGGGCCAGTTATTTCTTTCATTATAGCACTGGCCCCGTAGAAAACAAGTTGTACTAGTTGAAATATTAGCGACCTTCAGATTTGACTACAAATACGAGATCGAGTACAAGTACGACTTTGGAATTTCGACACAATGGTATCCCCCAAACTATAACTCTTCCCTGTTGCTGACTAACACATAAATAAACGTTAGGGATAAGATTGGTGTGATAAGTGATTATAGGAGGCACACGAATTTGGTTTGAAAACTCTCACTCGTACTCAATCTCGTACTCGTAGTCCAATCTGAAGGTCGCTAATAACCCATGTAAAGTGTCCGTTGCCGTACGTAGTGCCAGCCATGCATTGTAACATGCATTGTAACATGCATTGTAACATGCACTGTAACATGCATTGTAACATGCATTGTAACATGCATTGTAACATGCATTGTAACATGCAGTGTAACGTGTCATGATGTAACATGCGCCATCATGGCATACAGTAGTTTTCCATTGTATCAAAATTGTTGAAATTATGTGACACATTAACAAATTGCTCTAACTGACCTGGTAACATGCAGGGTGCTGGCGTTGCCATAGTTACGCTTCCCGCCACTTCACCATTTAAGATGGCTGACCAGTCGAACCAATTCCCGCCAATGAAATCACAACCGCGAGACATGGTGCTGATGACGTTTGAACCCAGTGTAAAGTTCCAAATGTTAAGATGACTTATTTGGCCAGTAAAGGATTGACCCAGTTTAAATTCATCTACAGCTTCTTGTGAATGTCTCTGACCAAGTATAACTTTACCACCTCCCTTAATCACCTGAAAATGATGCAACATTTTGCGTCACAGCATGAAAATTGGGATTTACGTGAAATTAGTGGTTAAATCTGGTTAAAAGTTGGTTATCCAACTTTACACCATCAATTAAATGTTGTTAAAGGTGGTTAAACCAATCTTTTTGCTACCATGTGTGAATGTGATTTAAAGTTGGTGTAAAGAAGTCCCATTACCCTGCCTTTAAATTCGAGTGTAATGCTGGCATAAAGGTCAGCTTTAAAAATGTAAAGTTAGCGTGAAGCTGATTAAATTCCAAATTTACGCCAGCTTTCCTTGAGCTTTACACCACAGTAAAGTTATGTTTTCATGCTGTGCGTTATTAGGGAACACCGAAACCATTGGAAGAAGGTAATTTAAGAGAGAACGAAGCAAGGCGAGGCAAGCCAGGTAAGGGCAAGGAGAGACGAGCTGAGGCGAGGCGAGGCAGTATAGCAAAAAAGAGGCAGACAGAGAAAGGAACTGAGACCGAGGGAGTGAGTGAGTGACCTTTATTTTAAAACGGTACCGGTAATTCCATAAATTACAAAATAACTTCTTTACGTGAAAGCCGTTTTTTAAGGTAAGTAAATACACTAAAAAATATGTGCAAATAGTTAAATTTGCATTAAGAGGAGGACAGAGAAGTAGACAGAGACGGAGGCGAAGCTGGGGACAGAGATTTAGATGTGAACAGTTGAGCTGTTGAGCTGACACACCAGAAAGGACATTTTGCTCCGGGGGATAAGATAAGATAAGATAAGATAAAATTTTATTGAACACTCCTAAAGAGGTTTTTCAGTGAACAATACATGAAGTTGAATAAAATGTAAAATTTAAAATGACATGGGCGCTCGTCGTACCGCTTAGGGTGCTAAAACCTGAAATGACCGTCGCTAGAGTTATCGCGGTACCGTTTAGGGGCTTTAAAGTAATCAGTCTGAAAATAATGGTTAAGGTAACTGCATGCATTCGTTACCCAAATAACTTTTATTTTTGAATTATTTATTTTTGGAAACAGTCATCCAGTCACCAAATGGCCGGTCCAAAGCCCATTAAATAAGATTCTGGTGCCTTTTCAGGGGTGTTTTTGAAATTTTCTGACGAGCACCCCCGTCATTTTAATTGGGGAGTTCCCCCGGGATCTTGCAGAAACATTTCGCAGCAACACGTTACAGGGACAAAATCCTGTTTTTTTCCCAAGCTCCACGTTAACAACAATGGCAACAAAGTTACATGTAAATATTAACGGAAGTAACATTTCAAATCGCAAATACCTTTCCAATCTGAAAGCCAGTTCCGGATTCGGCCAATTCTCCATTCATGTATAACCTCCAGCCCCCTGCGCCATTCTCCCACCTAAAGCAAACATGTTGCCATCCAGAGTTTCCGAAGAAATTCGTGTAGTCGATATGCCTGTGTAGAAACGTAAAGTAGAGTAAAGTTTAATGTTACACTTTAAAGTCTCAAAGTGACTGGGATGAAAAAGGAATGAGTGGGGCTGCAGGGGCGGGTGTGTTTTGGGCGGGAGGTTACAGTGATGATGTAGAGAACGCTAGGCAGCACTGATATTAGAAGGTGAAAAGTAGAGAACAAACTCTAAAGTATTTCAAAGTGCTGGAAAATTCTCAGGGGATTTCTTAGTTTTTGAGTGAAAAGGGAACCAGGGACCACACTGGACCACACCTCCAGATTGGATCACCGTTGTTCTACTGACTGAGCTACGAGGCCAGGCGGAAGCACATCGCAGGTTATCATTCAGAGACGCGGGGGTGGAGAGCCCAGGAGCTCTAACGTTTTCGCCGTAGAGCCTGAAGTCCCATTATCTTGTTACTTGGTGCCCTTTGCTGCAGAACGTGAAGCTCTGAGAATGCTTTCCACAGAGCCCGGAGCCCTACTTTGTAGGGAGTCCAGTGCCCTGAAGAGTGCAATTGCGGATCCATTGTTGCGCCTCGCCGCGCTAAGATTAAAAGCTGGAAGTAGAGAATTGCATCTAAGGTGATGAGGCAAAGAGTTTGATGAGATAGCCCGCTGACCGTCTTTAACAAGTTAGAGCCATTCTCGTACCTCGAGTCTTCGTCCTTTCTGCGCAGGCTTGAAGAAACGAGCTCGTTTCGCTCGTTTTCTGACCGCTGGTCAAAGGGAACGAAGACTAGGGCTTTCCACAAGTTGCTCGAGATTTCCAAAAAAGTTGCCCGTAATTTCTCAAAAAGTTGCTTAAAAGTTGCTCCAAAAATACAAAAAAGTTGCTTCTGATAATAAAAGTTGCTCGAAAGTTGCTCCAAAAAAATCCAAAACGCTGCTTCTTATCAAGAGAATTTCTCTAAAAATATGCTAATTTCCCTTTGAGAGTAAGATTTCTAAGCAGTTTTATGCACTTTTACGGCAAAAGAAGTATCTAAACAACATATTAGGGGGAAAATTTGTTAAATAACAAGGAATTCTTTAACTGAGAAAAATCGTGATGATATCGATGACGTCATGTTTGTGACGAATTTTGTAATGTTTTAAATGCAGAATCAGCCGAAAGGTGGAACGTCTTCAGATGTTCCTCGAAAATCTTCGGCAAACTTCGTAAATCTCCGGAAACGTTCGTATTGCCTTTGAACAACACTCGGATTATCTTCGGAGATCTTCGGTCTGGAAATTGCTTAAAATGCAAAAAGTTGCTCGAGAGAGAAAAAGTTGCTCGAAGGGGAAAAAGTTGCTCGAAAAATGAAAAGTTGCCAAAAAGTTGCCGAACAACTTGTGGAGAGCCCTAACGAAGACCCTGGGTACGAGGATGAGTTAGAGCTTATGCATGCAAAGTCGGTGAATATTTCACTTACAGAAAATTAGATTTGATGACGACGCTAAATTTACTGGAATCGGCCCTAATGGCGATGGAATTGCGATGTTCAGGTGTCCTGTAACAGAAAAACGACATGGTGACCTCCACAGAGATTTTCACCCATAGGCACACCGTGAACTTAGTCATCTCCGCTGAATCTGGTATGGCGCTATGGAGCTGTACAAAGTTGTCTGTGCTTTGTGTTGGAAAGACAAACTTGAAATCGGACATTGAACCTGTGGATTACACAAGAACAATTAAACATCACACGTTTATAGGAGCTAGGTCATCATTATTATCATTATCATCATCATCATCATCATCGTCATTATTTCAGGCCACAAAGGCAGAAGTTGATAAAAATCAGCCTGACATTTTCAAGTTGAGAACTAAAGTTCCTGATAGCATCACAGGTGTATCAATAGTTTATAGCTTCAGTACACTGGCAGAGTAATTTTTAACAAAACTGGGCCACTATTCGTAGTTTCCATATGTCTATGCCATCGAATTTTTGAAGTGAAGCTCGTGACAGTGTTCTTTTAAGAGGGTCTTAATGGCGTTTAGTGTCTAGTGTTATTTGCCCAGATTTTTTACTGCTTGCTGTTAAATTGGCCAATTTGTCAATGTTTACTGTTTCCGGGGATAATACTGTAAAGTGTTTGGAGAGTTTTTCGTGAACAACCGATAGTCTTTTAGCATTGTTAATTTCTAGCTGATCTTCGAAAATCGGTAATAAATTGAGTGCAGTGTGTTCTCCTCGGAAATCTTCTGCCAACTTCGTTAGTCTTCGGGAATCGTCTGGAAATGGCTGACAACTTCTTGATATACTAAACAAAATAATATTTGCCTTTTTCGAGCAGCTTTTGTTTCTTTCTGAGTGTATAAAATTTACTGTCACAGTGATTCTTTTACTGTTTAACTAAGATATTACAGAGCCAAAAAATAAGTATTTGCATAGTGTTATCGAGGTACCCCCATTCAGACACTCCTTTTAATGGTACGGAAAGCAAGATAAGCTCCGGTGGCATAAACTACTTGACTTGACTTTGAATACTCACGTTTGGGTGGATCATCCTCGATAGGCACGACTGCAACCTGACCATGCGCTGGACTTCTAACTATGTCTCTCCACGCGACAGTATTCCCAGTCTCCGTGCCAAATCCTGTTGCCATGTCAACCAAAGCAAATGTACGTAACACGAAGTCCCACATGTTCACGTGACTCACAAGACCGGCAAGCGATTGATTTATGTCGAAACCCCCTCCAACTGAGTCCTGATCTTGACCAATCACCAGCACCCCTCCCCCTGCGATGACAGCTCCACTCTCAAACGCCGTCTTAACTTTTCTTAATGAGCCATCTACATAAAATTTAATCTCTCCGCCATTGCTCCTCCACGTTACGCATACATGATGCCAGTGTTTGTCCAGAAGGGGGCCAGGCTTTATAGCCCTAAAATTAAAACAAAACCACAAGAAATTATTACACTTTGGTTTGATTGGCTAGATTGAAATTGTCTTTGTTAAAAATCTAACCAATGAAATCATGTGTCTGCAGAGCCACTTGTTCCTCTCGTTCCTCGCTTGTGGAAGAGAATGGGTCTGTGGCCAAAATCGAACACGAATCACTTGTTCCAGTCTCCAACACGCCATACATTCGCCCACCGTACTTGAACATTAGAATGTTGTGTGAAAAAAAAGTTTTAAAGAACTATTTACTTACAGCCATGCATTGTTGATGTAAACTCTCATCGCCAGATCTTTACGAAACATAATAAAAATGGCATTACTCGTCACACTGTTTGCGTAACTAAATGAAACAGTGTTTGAAACCATCTCAGTGATCTTAATCCAGTGGCAAAGCGTGAAGGCCTGGAGCGAGGGAAGCGTTGCAGAATACGTTATGCGATCAGCTGCTGATATGGCGGCAAATTTTACGGAGACGTTAGATGAGAAATCTGAAATCAAAATTAAAAAGAAAATAACAATTTCTTGAATTCTAATCTAAACACCTTCTTAGTTGGGATCGAAAGTCTACAATATAGTTTTCTTTTTGGATCACCGTTCTCATCCCCAGGCCTGCCTGCACCTCTTAGCCGGCAGCGCCTTTGGGCGAGAAACGGTTGGCTCAGTCGGGGGACAATGATTTGATTGGCTAGATTTTTACGAACGAAATTTGAAATCTAGCCAATCGCATCATGTGCCCGCAGAGCCACCTAATTCTTGTGCATTGGACCTACCGGCCAAGAGGAACAGTGGGCTCTAGAGAGGAGAATGGCTTAACCATCAATTGTCATGCGCTCAAATCAATGTTGAAACTTTTCAGGTTTAATTTGCCCGCTAAGATAGTCAAGAAGACTTGAATAAAGTTACAGTGAATATTCTCGTTTCTTAACTCTATAGGAACTCATATTTCGAATTCTTGACCTATTGAGTAATAGTCACGCGGCTATGGTCGATGGGCGGGTGTTTGAATTTGAGCCCATCCGGATTGTCATTACCACGAGCACTTTATAGACAACTGTCTTTGCGCTGGTTGTTCTATTCTGTGCGGCATACACTCTGCTGAAGAGACCCAATCAGGTCGAAACAGCTGTCCAGAGTTTGCATTTTTGACTTTCAGTTTGGACTCTATCATGTCGTTGTCCGGTTAAGGTTTTTTCATTTCTACGTAGTGTCAGCCTTGCTTATCTTGTCTCGTCACCAGGGCCCCTTTCCCTTTCAAACGAAGCATCCTGGGGACTAAGTTGGCCTCTAGCCTGCATTGCAGACGTATTTTGGACGAGCAAGCGCTAAATATTTCACAACGTGTTTTGATGGCCAGGGCAAGTGAAGAAGCAAACAAGAGGGTGGAATTCAACCTGAAGAGCGAGTCAGGCGGAGGGTAAAGGGAACAGTTCAATGCGCTCTCACCAAAAATGCCTACAATGCGGGCTAAGGTGGTTCTTCTTTCTAGACCTACTGTTTAAAAAGCTCTTGCAAGTCATGCGAGTTACAGCGCGTCGGTAAGGAACAGCTGTAATTACTCAAAAACATGTCACTACAAATATTGTAGTGGACAGAATGTGGGTTGCCGTTTAGGGAATTCAGAAAGTATTGGGGGGGGGGGGGGTGGGTGGGTGTTTGAAGATATTGCCTACAGAAATGCATTAATATTCATGCTTAAAGGAAGACTTCCTGCAACAAGGTTTTACTATCTTTATAACGGCATCACGCTCACAAAGAAAACCAACAAAGACCAGCTTTTCATCTATGGCAGTGGCAGCAACAAGTAGGGGGGGAAGGGGAGGGTCGGGTAAACATTGGGGAAGGTAAAAGCTAAACTGTTAGCTGATCATGTTGCATGCAATCTTAAAAACGTCGCCATAGGTACGTAATAGAAACAAACTTTGAAGATTTTTTTAGATGATCTTAAGGATATTAATGAGCGAGGAGAAAAGAATGGATACATCACTGGATTAAAAAAATGAAACTATTTTTCCAGATAAACAGGTTTGTTTTTAGGTTGAAGTACCATCCAAACCTTCCCCCTTTGTATAAAGGTGCGGAAGGTGGGGGGGAGGGGGTGTTATGGGTTTGGGAGGAGGAGGAGGAAGAGGTGGAGAAGGAGGAGGAGGAAGAGGAGGAGGAGAAGGAGAAGGAGGAGGAGAAGGAGGAAGAGGAGGAGGAGGAGGAGAAGGAGGAGGAGGAGGAGGAGGAGGAGGAGGAGGAGGAGGGGGAGGAGAAGGAGGAGGAGGAGAAGGAGGAGAAGGAGGAGGTAGAGGAGGAGGAGAAGAAGAAGGAGGAGGAGGAAGTGGAGGAGGAGGAGGAGGAGGAGGAGGAGGAGGAGGAAGAGAAGGAGGAAGAGGAGGAGGAGGAGGAGAAGGAGGAAGAGGAGGAGGAAAAGGAGGAGGAGGAGGAGGAGAGAGGAGGAGGAGGAGGAGGAAGAGGAGGAGGAGGAGGAGGAGGAGGAGGGGGAGAAGGAGGAGGAGGAGGAGGAGGAGGAGGAGGAGGGGGAGGAGAAGGAGGAGGAGGAGAAGGAGGAGAAGGAGGAGGTAGAGGAGGAGGAGAAGGAGAAGGAGGAGGAGGAGGAGGAGGAGGAGAAGGGGAAGGAGGAGGAGAAGGAGGAAGAGGAGGAGGAGGAGGAGAAAGTGGAGGAGGAGGAGGAGGAGGAGGGGGAGGAGAAGGAGGAGGAGGAGAAGGAGGAGGTAGAGGAGGAGGAGAAGGAGAAGGAGGAGGAGGAAGTGGAGGAGGAGGAGGAGGAGGAGGAGGAGGAGGATCGTTTCCCAAAATTTTTGTTCCCCCTGACTTTTTGATCTTAACCCCTCCTAGCATCCATAATTTTCTGCTTTTAGCAAACGATGTTGGTAAAGCAGTTCTTAGACATGTCATTTGGAATGAGTTAAGTGTAGCTCGAATGTAGGTATAATCTTAACTTCACTTTATTTTTAAACATTGTTTCGAGATAGAGGAACATAAAAAAGCCCAAGACATTTATGTTTTGATTGAATTGTGCCGATTCAATCTTGTGACCGTTAATCTTTGGAAAATGCTATTATACAACATCATTTCACATCAAGCTAGCAAGCTAAAAAATCGACAGCAAAAAGACCACACACAAAACGATGAACTAAACGATATTATATTCTTAAAAGTAGGATGTATTCACAAAATCCCATATGTAATACTGCAAGTATAATAAGACACTTACAGTAATAATGAAAGGTAAATGATTATGTATTCATATCCCCGTTAAAACCATGGAGTCCATATATTCCGTCCATTTGGTAGAAGTTTTTATGGATGATACTTGCAGTGTCAGTTGTTAGATTTACTGCATTAGATTATCAACAATAATTCTTCTTATAAATGAACGGAATAAATGGATTCCAAGGATTTAACGGGGATATGAATATATAATCATTTACTTCTCTTTATTTCTGTAAGTATTACAAGATACTTACAGTAATAATAAAAGGTAAATGATTATATATTCATGTCCCCGTTAAATCCTTAGAATCCATATATTCCGTTCATTTGGTAGAAGTTTTTATGGATGATACTTGCAGTGTCAGTTGTTTGATTTACTGCATTAGATTATCAACAATAATTCTTCTAATAAATGAACGGAATAAATGGATTCCAAGGATTTAACGGGGATATGAATATATAATCATTTACTTCTCTTTATATCTGTAAGTATTACAAGATACTTACAGTAATAATAAAAGGTAAATGATTATATATTCATGTCCCCGTTAAATCCTTAGAATCCATATATTCCGTTCATTTGGTAGAAATTTTTATGGATGATACTTGCAGTGTCAGTTGTTTTCTTTACTGTATTAGATTATCAACAACAAATCGTCTAATAAATGAACGGAATAAATGGATTCCAAGGATTTAACGGGGATATGAATATGTAACTATTTACCTCTCTTTATTTCTGTTAGTATTTTTATGATACTTACAAAACCTTCTACTACTACAGTTTTTATTCTTATTATTGTTATTCTCTTGCCAACGCCACTTATTTTTTCCGAAATTTTGACCGCTTCTTCAGCACTAAGTGAAATAGTGAAAAACTATACATGTTTTCTAGCATCCCTTTTCGGATCAAATCAACAAAACTTACGTTCTATTTTAACAACAAGTAACATAACCTTCGACCTTTAAACCATCCAACACATCTTCTACCCGTTTGCTACTGAAAATGGAATTTAAATTTAGCATGTGAAATAAAGCTGCGAAAAGAAAGCGATCATTTTCAGGTCATATTAACACCGCATTTTTGCCAATTGTTTTCCACTGGAATGTTACTGTGATATGCGAAAAAATGCCGCGAAAAGTTAGCAATTATATCGTTTTAAGACCAATTCATCACCACGCCTACCTACTTTTCTTTCATCTTTCATTACTATTATTCGTTGGATGTTCCTGCTAATTGCAAAATAAAGCTGCCACCAAAAAGCACCAATCATCTTCAGACCAAAACAACACCGCATTCTGCCTAATTATTTACCACGAAATGTTACAGTAGTATGCGAAGTAAAGCTGCCAAATATTACCAACAGTCATCAACGCTACATTCTGTCCACTTGTTTTCCAGTGAAGTGTTCACAACAGCATGGCAAAAAGCTGCGAATAGTTATCAACACTAATTTGTGCCCATTTGTTTTCCACGGAGAAGTGAGGAAAAAGTCATCTCTAAATTAGGTTAACATTGAACTAACAAAAATAGTTTTAATGAAGCATAGAAAGTTTAAAGCCCTAAATGACCATGGGAAGTGTCGAGGAACATAAGTTCGGGCTTGTTGAAGCATAGTTTGATACACATATTTATTCATGTGAATTTCACAAGTACTGTTGGCTATTTAAGCAGCAGCAATTTTGCACATCATTCTCTCTCTAACTGTTGGCAAAGATGCGTCGTGCGAAGCAGCCGAGCAAGCAATTGAACAGTGAAGCCATAAGAGGAGCCGCTTTATGCTACATGAGCCCAGTAGTTTCTGGCCAATGCAGTATTATCAGTGCGAAATGCGTCTGGAGCGTCAAAGAAAAAGACTTGTCAAAATCTTGGACTGCCATCTGCAAGAAGCGAGATTCTTGCGACAAAGCAATTTCAGGTTAGTTTAAGTTTAAACGTTTGCTTGAAATTGAAATTCGCCTTCATACAAATGGATTGTCACTCACATTGGTTTCCTTGCTTTTTTTCTCAAGGTATAACGAATGCAGCGTTCTTCTTTAGTGCCATATCAACGCAAGAAAAGAAAAAAGGCAGTATAAATGAGGAAAGTGATGACAGCGAAGACGATCAAGAAACTTCGTCTATTCCCATAACGTCGTCTCAGCAACTAGTTGATGGAAATCCAACTTTGGTGAACAAGTCGCTTTGGCCTTCGATAGCCTATTGGCTGGCATTAACTACACCAAATGGTGCTCCTGCAAATCCACTCGTGGTCCATCGAGCTCTGTTGGATTGTGGCGTGGGGGTTACGGCAAATCAGGTAAACCATCAACTAGAACATTAAGTTCATTTTAAGTTTAAGTTTATTTACATGTTTTCCATGTACGTATAAAACTATACACCATTAATAACATGCAGAAAAACACTTTAAAATGGAAGATCTTAACCAGTTCAATGAAGATGCGTTCATAACACTAAATGTATATCTTTCCAGTCCGTTTTATAACGGTTAAAAATGAAAACTTAAAATAATTCATTCGGGCAAGCTAAAGCCTAATTTTACAGTGATTTATCTTACGTTTTTCAGTTGACTCGTCAAAGACGGAAAACGTATGGGAATCAATGTCACATTGCCCAAACTTAATTTATCTGTTAATGGATGGTTTTTGCTAGCAATCCAAGCTAGCAATCTTAAGTTAAGTGTCCTAGATGATGGTTTAATACAAGCATAGAGATTTGGCAGCTTTCACGTTTTTCAGTGATTGTTTAAAGCAATTAACTAGTACATTTAGCGAGAGTTTTATTTCATAAACTGAAAAAATAAGTTTTCTTTCCCTGTTTAAGGTCCAGTTTCAAGACGGAAAAGAGTGTCTTGCGATCAAGGAACTCTACAAAGTGTTAAAAGACCACCGAAATCCCTTCATGCAAGAACTGGTGTTAGCTTCCTATCAGCGAAGTTATGTAGACGAATTTAGTCATTTGCCAGCAATGTCGCCGCTCTCGTCACAGCAATTGGAAGATTGTGGGACTGAAAACGTTGTGCGAGTCACCCTGGTAAACCCAAGCTTTCAGCCATCACTGGCTAGTGCAGTAGAGAAGATGGTGGAGTCAAAACTGCAAATAGACAGGTTCGGTTTCAACACGCCCGAAACCACTTTAACATCTGGCATCGAAGAAAAACGCCTCTCGGACAAGCTAACAATCCTAATTAACGACATCACAATTGCCATGAAGAAACTTAGCTACGCAAGTTACAGAGGCAAAGTGTACAAGAGAGACCCCAGAGCCAAGTACACTTATTCATATAAGTGCGACGCCAGGGCTTTCATCAACAGTCTGGCCACAAATGAGCAGTTCAAGTCAAGACTTGTAAGAGAAATGAAAAAGATAACTGAGCTGTTATCTGATCCACTCTGCGAATTGTTCGAGCCACTGGTAATCGATTACGACCTAATAGAAGTCAGTGACGGAGTATGTTGGTCCTTGAAGAAACGTGCCTTTGTGCAATGCCCAATCCAGGACAACCAGATAGGCAAGATATCGCCAAGGGCGTTCTCTGTGTACGACTCAACCAAAGAGCCTGACCCCAAGTATTTTCGTGAAATACTAGAGAACAGTTTGACACAAAGTGAAGTGTCAACCTTCTGTGAAGATTTTCTTAAACTGTTAAATTACAGTCAGAAGAAACACAAAGACATGGTACCTTGCCTTGTGGGAGAGGCAAACAGCGGCAAGACGAGTCTTTTTTTCCCGATCCAGGGACTAGGGCATCATGGAAATATTGCTACCGTAACGAAGCAAAGAGCTTTCAACAAGGCCATGATAAACCCATTTACTGAAATAATCTTCATCGACGAAGCTGACGAGCACACCTTGGAGATTTCGGACTGGAAGCTTTTCACCCAGGGGGGATACGCCGCTCACGATGTCAAATACCAGACCGCAAGGGCGTTCATCAACAAATGTCCAATGCTCATCACAGCGCAACAAAAGTTGCAGTTTGGCACGGTTCACCAACCCGCCATGGACAAACGTCTGCGCACCTATTATTTTAGGAAACTGGAAAATCCGAAGAAGAAAGCGGTGGCGTGGTTGAGAAAGCACCCCATGGAGTGCGTCGTTTGGGCCGCAGAAGAAGCCAAACGCTGTACAACAGACACCGAGAGCGATGAAGCTGACAGTGATGAAGAGAACGCACAAGATGAAGAAGGAAGTCTGCAACAGAAAGAAAAGGAAGATCTAAGAGCGCTGTCACTCACTGATCCACCAGTCAAAGAGACCAGACCCGGAGAAGCGGAAGCAAGTGATGAAGAAAGTTCTGCTGCTGGCACTGAGCAGTCGGACGACGACGACGTTACTGATTCCACAACAAGCGATGATGCCCTTGTCGAGTTAAGAGCTACCTTGAGCAGATTAGATCCGGAAAGTCTACGATACAGGTAGGTGGACCACATGCTCCGAGAGCAAGAACAAAAACTAACGTGGCGAAAAAACTATGCTGAAAAACTGCACCAGTTACGAAAAGAATCCCTCAGAGAGCGAGGCGTTAGCACCCAGACTGCAGATTTGTTGCCAATGGAACAAGACACGGTGATGCCCACACCCATACAAACGGAGCTGCAGGATCACTGCGACCAACAAAGAGATCAAGAAGAACGTGATCGACGTGAGAACGCGCGTGAAGCATTCAAAGGCGCCTGGCTAAGAAGGACCGAGAGAGAGCTCCATGACTGCGCAAAAAAAGTGCACACAAGCCCGGACCAAGACTTCAGAAAATCAATGCAAGCCCTCCTTGAAGTTCTGCAGGATAAACTGAAAAAACATCATGCCAACCTGGGAACATTGGGCACCAAAGAGGCCTTGGAAGAGAGAAAGCAGGCGTGCATCCAAATGGGGCTTCTCCGCGAGCGACACGCCCACTTCGTTCTGTCCGTCTTCGAGGCCCTCCCTACAGCCAAGGAATTGGGAGAGTCGTCTACGATGTCTTCACAGGATGAGGAACAAGAGCTGTATAAAACTCAGGTGCCGAGCTGGGAAACAGATCACATGGCGTTCCAAAGGACCCGGCTCCTCCAAGAACCATCACAACAGGGGACAAGAAAGCGAACACGTTCGCTCCACCAAACTGGAAAGGGTAAAAAGCCGTGCAACAACAACACCATCACGAACTACTTTTTAAGCCAGCAATAGACATTGAAACTCTTTTTTCAGTGAGGCTATAGTAATTTAAAAAACAAACAGATTATAGTAAAATTAGAGTTGTTAATCTAGAAAGCGGCTTAAACGAGCGCATTCCTTTAGTAAATCGAACCATACTACTCTTACTGCTAGCGTGAATTAGTTGTTGTTAAAGAAATAGATTGTTGATCGTGAATAGACATTGAAACTCTTTTTCAGTGAGTCTATAGTAATTTAAAGGAGATTATTGTAAAATTAGAGTTGTTTATCTAGAAAGCGGCTTAGTCGAGCCCATTCGTTTAGTAAATCGACCACCTTACCACTCTTACTACTAGCGTGCATTATTTGTTGTTAAAGAAATAGATTGTTGATCGTGAAAAGTAATTTAATAAGTCACGATATATTAAATGACGTTCTTGCTTAATATAAGTTGAAAATGTTAGTGTTGTCCTTGCCTCGGTAATTAGACTAGCTGCATTTTCATTCCAGCCCTTTTCTTGAGAGAGTCTGCCGTTCTTCCGTCTTGAAATTTGAAATCAGGATCCCTTAAAATTGCCGTCCACTGTCCAAACCCGTACTTATCAGTTCCCTTCTTGAGAAACTTATCCTCGTCTGCCGTGAATTTCAACACCCGACGATAAGTTCTTTGAACTCGCAAATGGTCTGTGGGAGGAGAATCTTGATTCTTTTCTTGCTTTGATTCTGTTGTTTCGACCGGTGCGGAAACACTTGAGGTTGAACCGCTAAACCTCGTTTGCACTTCCCTATCCACCTCCGAGCCTTTCGTGCCTTGTAGCTTTTGTAAACACTCGTGAGCTTTGACAGCAACTTCTCGCGATCTTTGCTTTTGATAGTGAACTTTTGCAACGGCAGAACTGTGTTTTTGGTCTTCTGATAAAATACGTTGCTCCTTGCTTGTGAGCAGATCGAGGCTTTGCGTTTCGACAATTTGACGATAGCGCGTCGGATGAATGTACTTTCCGATTGCATCAAACACTAGTTTACTCATGATGTCGCCCAATTTGCTGTGTTGTCCTCCATTTCTTGTGACAAGTACGTAGTCGCACTGTGGTTTCAGCAATGGCCTAACGAAATCGATGTAGCTTTCAAGCACCTGCATGCTTGCATCGGTCAGAATCAATGAGTCAAATCCATACTTGCTGGCCGTCTTAAACTTTTTCTGGTGAATAAATCCTCCGTTCTCCTTTGCTGCTTTTACCATGTCCACGGTCAAATACTGGTAAGTCATAGGCCGAGATCCCTTCACCTTGATGAACAAATACGCCGCGACGAATTTCGTGGCAAATGTTAAGTCCGAAGGATTAACTTGACCTGGAATAGTTTTGCTGTCTTTACGGTGTTTTCGTAACGAGGTAAATGAAATGTCACCACTTCTAACAGTTCTTCCATAGTTGCCCAGTGTCCCCTAGCATCCAAAGTTTCAATGTCTAGATCTTGTGTCCACTGCAGTCTCATCATCTTTGCCACTGTCTTGCGCGCTCGTTTGAGGTACAACTCTGTTGAGGACAAATTTCGAAGAACTGTGTCTGATGCGCCATTTATCTTTCTGAAGTCGATTAATTCGGAAATCGCATCAATGTAGCCCAATCGGCCACCGTGTCCGAGTTTGCATTTATCTTGCAAGTAGTCGATAAACTTGAACAGCAGACTATGCGAACACAGGCTAAAATCCAGCACTTCAAAACTCAATTCCTCTTCATCTTCGCAGCAAAATTTGAGAAATTTGAAACACCTCTTGACTATCTGCTGGGCTACATGATCTTTCTTGCAACCCCCACCACTTCCCGTCAACCATTTCACAAACGATTCGCCAATTTTGCTGGAAACTGAAAATGAAGGCAAAACTCTGGTAGTTTGTACTGTGATTTCACTCGATTTAACATCACTGGCGCCTTCTTTTTCGTATGCATTGAGCATTCCCAGATCAGGTTTCTCGTCAAAGTAAAAGAACCAACTGTGCTTGGTATTCACATGTTTTCTGCACCCTCTCTGACTTTGAAAGCCATCATGGTCACACACTTGTATTGGGCAATGATACAATCGGTCGGTTTCATTCTTTTCCAGGTGAAGCCGCTTTGGTTTGGGCGATGCTCCATCGATATTTGACCAATTGATTTTACACTTCTTGCTCATTTTATCATTAAGGTAAAATGGTCAACACAATCTCCTAGAACTGAATTTCTTTTCCAAAAAAATACAACGCACCGATTACACCTTAAGAAACTTCATTCATGTTTAAACTTGGCAAGGCGTGCCTCTTCTTGCCTGCCCTCATTACTATTGTGCAAAATTCATGACACCCAAGATTGTGCCCAGCTTGCCCAAGCAGGTCTATGCGCGCCCCATTGTTTGTCTTCATTTCAATGGACGATATAATTTAGGAACAAAATGGTCAAGTAAGCGCAAGGAATTCGGAACCAAAGAGTCCTGAATTTGTTCCTAAATGAGCAGTTTAGGAACAATACGTTCCATTTACAAACAGGAACTCGGAACAAAACGGTCTTAAATTATCAATTTGGGAACAAATCGTTCCATTCACAGTTAGGAACTCGGAACAAAACGGTCCTAAATTATCAATTTGGGAACAACGCGTCCCATTTACAGATAGGAACTCGGAACAAAGCAGTCCTAAATTATCAATTTGGGAACAATATGTTCCATCAACAGTTGGGAACTCGGAACGAAATGTTCCTGTTTTATCTTAGGGTGAACGTTTTGTTCCTAACTTTATAAAAAGCTGGTCCTCTTAAGGTTAACAGGAACTCAAATATGAGGAACAAATTATATTAGAGGAACGTTCCTAAAGAAAAGATCGGAACATGCTACAAAACTTAAAATCAGTTAAAAACGGGCAAAGATATAAATTACAAGTCACAAAACAGTTAGTTGAGCGTTTAGGTAAAATGAAAGCAATCATCGAAATTTGGTAAACTCTACCGCACTCAAAGGCTGTAAAACACGCAGTGAAAATTTTTGGGAAACGTGAAGGAGGAGGTAGAGGAGGAGGAGGAGAAGGTGGTGGTCGTGGTGGAGGAGGAGGAGGAGGAGGGGGAGGAGGAGGTGGGAGGAGGAGGAGGAGGAGGAGGAGGAGGAGGAGGAGGAGGAGGAGGTGGTGGTGGTGGTGGAGGAGGGGGAGGAGGAGGTGGAGGAGGAGGAGGAGGAGGAGGAGGAGAAGTAGGCGGAGGAAGAGAAGTTGGAGGAGGAGGAGGAGGAGGAGGAGGAGGACTGCTAGTCTAACTTACCTGCTCCAATGCAATGCGATCGTTCCGTCCTCACGACGTTCCCCTGGTTTAGTTCGTTCCGAAAGTTCCGGAACGTTAGCCAGCTGAGTACATTGCCTGAGTCGCGTGGGCAGTTGGTAGCCACACTGTAGACTTGTTCTTCAGTCATAGCGTAATCCCACAAGTTCACACGAGTAACGTTGCCAGTAAAAGAGTCACTTTCTAAAAAAGCCCCATCACTTGACATGCTCTGGCCTAGCACCAGCGGTTCACCATTGAATTCGACGTCATTGTGAGCCTGGCAACCATCAAACGATCGTCTGACGTTGGTTTTCCCGTCTACGTATGCTGCACAAGTACCTGTCGATTTTTTCCACGTGATGCACACGCTGTGCCACGCACCGTCGTTTAGTGGAGCACTATAGAAGTTTCTATGACGAGGAAAACAATCATTTATTTCAGTCGGGGGAATAACTGCCGGTTTTGGCAAATCTTGAATCTTCTCACAGTTATTAGTAGAAACTCAGTCATGTTCTATTGGAAATCCACGAATCTGATTTTCTATGCGCTGAAAGAACAATTTGTCTTGACTTTGACTTCACAGTACATAAATATGTAGGTTTTGGAATGCACTCCTTAGACTGTTTACACTGTGTTTACTAAAACAGTTAGACCATTCGCCCTCGTTTTCTATGAACTCAGCTGTGTGTCGTTGATTATTTAAACAATAGAGTGTTTCTGTCGAGGTACTATTGGCTGATAGTTGCCCCGCGGAAATTTGATGTTCTAAAAACAAATATTAAGAGCATCATGAATTATTATTTTTGTTTCACTTTTCAGGTTAAAAAACTCGAAATTTAACAAACGAAACAAAACCAGACTAGAAGCCCACTAAACGCGGTGAATGTGGTTGGGGTTTTTGTCTACAGGCACGCTTGTTTACAAAAAAAATCACAGGCGGGCAGTATACATTCGGGCATTTTTCTCGGAAGGGCACTATGGGCTGATAGTGCCCTCCACGGATGAACACTATCGCATCACGTGATCAATTTAAACCAATCAGAATCTGAGAAAATTTAGTGGTGAACTATAATCGCTAATAGAAAACTCGGGCTCAAAGTCTAGTCTTTAATTAGTCAGTAAGCTCTCACCTTTGATAGTTTTGTAAGAAAAAGATGCACTGTCCTTTGTATTCACAAGTCAAATGAATGCCACCAGCCACAAGGCCAAAAGTTCCCGATTGTGTTGTTTGAAACCAGATGCAGAAAGTTAGCGCAGACAGTTTTTTATTCAACACGGCGCTGTTCACAAAGTTAGACACGCTTTTTGTCTGGAACGTGAAATCGAAGTCTCCTGAAATAAGAAAAAAAAAGCACAATGATGTCAAAAGCAAAGGAATAAGCCAAAACAAACACACGCCAAAATAGAAAAGAACGCAGTGAAAGACCTCTTACACCCCCCCCCCCCACCCACCCCAATCCCAGAGGAAAGGCAAGAGAGGATACTCCCTTTTATAGCTTTGTAGTTATGTGCGACGCCGGACAGAATGCTGTATAGGTCTCAAAGAAGGCATGGCTTGTGCCCTGTGGTTTAGAATTTGGCAAGTTTTCAGGAAAAAATACACTTTTGATAGGCAGTCTGATGTGAATTACGATAATGCATTTTGGGCCTTTTGAATACTGTGGAGAAACGTTCGATAGACTAGCATCCCATCCAGGGGGAGTAGCAATACTCCTAGCCGCTAAATGCTACCGAAATAGCTAAGCGTCGAGAGCTATGAGCCAAGACCGGCGTTATTTTTTTTTCTTTTCATTTGAGCCCGACCTTAACTGCACAGTACATCACGCTAGTATATCCGCAGTCTCCCGGAACTAAATAGAGAACTAGGATAGAAATAGGAACTAAATACCTGCCCATTGTTGGCACACGTCACCAACATGAATCTCGTCACACTCACAGTGGAAGCTGAACGGAAAACGATCACACGTGTTGATGCATTTCCCGCCATTTTGGCACGGTGACGATGAACATCCGGGACCTTTCTGAGACTAAAAAATGACATATCGTCAGTTTGCAGCACTTTAGATATACAGTAGAACCCCGGTAACTCGAACTCTGAAGGGAAACGAAAAACAGTTCGAGTTAGCGGGGTTTCGAGTTATCGGGGTCGATTGCATATTTAATTTGCCAAGTTAATAATTGATAGTTAACCGATTTTTCAGCACTTCAATATATGGTACAGCGCAAATTAAACTTATCTTGTCAGAAACTCTAACAAGACCATGTATTCTTATGATAAGAGTGGAAAATGGTTGTCAAATACGTGATCTGTTCGTTGCTCAAATCAATGGGCAACCGTGCCAAGTTGCAAGAACCGGAATTCGAGTTATCGGGGTAAATTTGACCCAAATTTTGTTCAAGGGAAACGGAATTTAGTTCGAGTTAGCGGGGTTTTCGAGTTATCCGAGTTCGAGTTAACCGAGTAAAAATGACTGAAAAGTGTGGGTCAAATCCAAGGGAAATGGAAGTTCGTTCGAGTTAGCGAGGTTGTTCGAGTTATCCGAGTTCGAGTTACCGGGGTTCTACTGTATAATGAAGTTGTGGACACCGTCCACCCAGACAATTAATGAATTAAGTTAAGACATTCCTTCAGAGCTTTATATAAACTAAGTTCACGTGGTTCCTTACATCTTATTAGTAACTTATCACATGAAACAAGAAAGTTAAGAGGACATATGCACAAATTTCAAACAAAAATGAAAATTCTTGGCAATAGCCCTGTAATGGATTTCGCTCATTCTCTTACCATGGGTAGGTCTCAATATGAAATAAATCACAGTATACTTTGTTTGGCTAAATATCGATTTGTTTTCGAGAAAATCGATAATTCTAAAATCCAGCAAAATTGACGCTTTCGGAGCTCAAAATTTATGCCGAGTTTGTTAGCTTCGCGTCGAAAAATAAAGCACTCTGGAAGAAAAATACCTATTTAATATCGAAGAATAACATCAAATTAGTACGTCGAAAGCAATTTCTGCTCTTAAAGTCCTTTTATTTACAAAATATAATTAAGTTTATTCGACACACTTTTGATTTAATTCAAAATAGGTCAAACTTATCGCTTTATTTAAGTATGAGCGAAGCGAAATAAATGGCCGAAAATTTGGTATTAGACAGATAAATGATTGTTCTTTTCGATACTAAAAGGATTTCCTAGGGAAATGATTTAGTGCGATGCTTTCAGATCTCAAAGTTGCTTAAAATTCGTTAATTTAACCGACCGTGACATTGTTGATCTTATCAACATTATGTAAACATTCCACGCAAAGGTTAATTTTCCCCATGTGAACTTCAACTGAGTAAAATAAAAACATAGACTTGCTTACCGTGGTGTTCGCCGATACATTGTAAATCCTGTTTTCCTCATTTACGACAAAACCTAAGCCCTCGGCGAAGCTGTTATCCAATTTTCTTGACGCGCCATTTGTAACTGATTTCCACGTCTTGAAGTGACAGTTATTTTCCATGCATTCTTGAAAACAGTCCTGAGTCTTAACTGATCAGTGTAAACAGGAATACGAAGTACTTTGCTTTAAATCAACTTAAAGCTTAGCAGCAGTAATAGATAAATCGATACGGCCGGCGAATCTTCGTTTCGAAAACCGCCATTTGAGATTTGTCGGCCCTTTGTCCTGCGGTATGCAGATAATTAATTCACACTTGAGTAACTTCCGGCACATGAAATCGACAACCACCGTGACCAGAAAGCACCCTGCTTTTTGGTGATTGGTTGAGGCACTATTTTTATCATTTTAACATAAGCTCTCAATGAAAAACTTTTGGGCTGAACTTGTACTTAAGTTTCACTTCAGTAAGCCACCGTTCGAGAGAGTTGTTAAATGGTTGCATGAAAGCGCTTTTAACTTCCGGGTCGAAAGTTCTTCTGTTGCGTTGCTTCGCTTTGCTGCATATTTTTTATCCAGTTCTTACCCTTGTTCAAATTCTTGATTAGGCTAAGGCAAAACAGTTGTAGAGTCAACTCTCCCTTATTGAAGATCTCCATAAGACGGACACCTGCTGTTAGTCCTGTCCTTGCCGTTTTTTCGGTCATTTTTATACTCTAACCAGCTAGGCTACGTTTACACGGGACCGGACTGGAGCCGTTCCGAACTGGACCGGACCGGATCGGCCTTTGTTTACACGGAAGCGTTTGGCACCGATCCATGTGTTTACACAGGACGGTTCTGGAACCGGTCCGGAACGGTTCCATAACTTGACCTGCAAAATAGCAGGTCCAGTTTTGGTTCCATCCCGCACCGGTTCCAGAACGGCCCCGTGTAAACAGAAGGCCTATCCTATCCGTGTAATTAGAAGGCATATCCTATCCGAAAATCGGACCGAAACGTTCCGGACAGTAGCAGTGGTTGATAAATCGATTCGGCCGGCAAATCTTCTTTTCGAAATTAAACTGAGATTTGTCGGCCCTTTGTCATGCGGTGTGCAGATAATGTATTTCACACTTGCGTAACTTCCGGCACATGAAATCGACAACCGCCGTGACCAGATAGCACCCTGCGTTTTGGTATAGTATTGGTTGAGGCACCATATTATTGCTATATTAATATAAGCTCTAAATGAAAAACTTTTGGGCTGAACATGTAATTAAGTTTCACTTCAGGTAGCTACCGTTTGTGAAAGTTGCTAAATAGTTGCATGACAGCGCTTTTAACTCCCGGGTCTAAGGTTCTTCTGTTGCGTTGCTTCGCTTTATAGTTTTTTTTTTTGTTCTTACCTTTGTCCAAGTTCTTGATTAGGTCAAGGCAAAACAGGTGAAAGCAAAATCTAAGATGTTATCGTTGGATCCGTCTTCCGTGAATGTTAAAAAATAATTTTTTTTATGACCATGTATATATTCTGTTGGGGTCCGGCGTAAACAAGGGAAGGTGCCCCCCGCCAGAGCTTGCGGGGAGGGACAAGCGCCTCGCCGTCAGGGAACCCAAATGTACTAAATATCATAGTCATTATATAAATATTTTGTTTTTAAACCTGTTTTCCGGTGTGTTTTTGAGTTGATTTGGAAGCTATTAGGGGAAAACGGTTTAAGTTTCAAATATTATCCGCAGTCTATTCCTTCATAAATAAGACGGTTATAATTATAATACGACTCAAGTTTCCAAACAACAAGAGATATAAAGTAATAACTTTATAATCACCTTAATTCTCAATTCAATAGGCGAACTTTATTAGGAAGGAGTTGTCGAAGCTGGGGTATTCCCCAAAAACGGCTCTGTGCCGTCCAATGAGGTCGTGGTTTTGGGTTCCCGATCTAGAACGGGATTTTCAATATCAGACGATATCTAGAACGAGATATGGTATTTTGAACACACAAAAGTTCCAAAATATCAGCAGCCAAAACGGGGTGACTTGTTTCTAGAACGCGGTATCTTTTGAATGCAAGTTCTTTCTAACTGAATACCAGAGGCCCTTCCAATTACGCTGGTAAAAAGGGAATGTTATGCTTCTAACAATGCTTGTTTTTTTGTCCGATATAATGCTCAACTGTAATTATGCTCATTTTTTTTTTAATAATGCTACTTTGGTATAAATGCTTTGTTGTACTTTGCAGAAATAAATACAAAATATGGCATCACGTCAGAAGTCCATCACAAACTTCTGATTACGTGTACTTTTCTTCACCTAGCTTAATCTAATGAAGTGAAAAGCACCCTTTCCTTAATTTTTACACCAATATACACCTTGGTGTAAACAGTCATAAATGTTCAGCGTTTTATAAATTGTTTACCGTGACTGGTATTACAACTGCATATACATGATATATGGTCCCTTTTTTCCCCACCCCTTCCCACCTTTCCTTCCCGCTTTTATTTCGCCCAATCCTCCACAGGAGAAAGAAGGAGAGCTTGTTTACAGGCTAGACTACACAGCGGAATATATATTTTTAACTAACATTCACGGGAGACGGATCCAACGACGCCATCTAAGGTTTTGTGTACAGCCAACTCTCTCTGAAACGGGTACCTTCGGGACCGGCTCCAACTCAGTTCGTCTAAAAGAGATCTCCGTCTTATAGGGATTTTAACGTCGTTTCAAATTTTCCACTGAAGAAGGGACAAGAATTTGAACAAGGAAAAGAACTGGATAAAAAATATGAAACAAAGCGAAGCAACGCAACAGAAGAACTTTCCACCCGGATTTCATGCAACCATTTAACAACTCTCTCGAATTGTGGCTAACTGAAGTGAAACTTTATTACAAGTTCAGCCCAAAAGTTTTTCATTGAGAGCTTATGTTAAAATGATAAAAATAGTGCCTCGACCAATATTTCGAAAAGGAGGGTGCTATCTGGTCACGGTGGTTGTCGATTTCATGTGCCGGAAGTTACTCAAGTGTGAATTAATTATCTGCATACCGCAGGACAAAGGGCCGACAAATCTCAAATGGCGGTTTTCGAAACGAAGATTCGCCGGCCGTATCGATTTATCTACCACTGCTGCTAAGCTTTAAGTTGATTTAAAGCAAAGTACTTCGTATTCCTGTTTACACTGATCAGTTAAGACTCAGGACTGTTTTCAAGAATGCATGGAAAATAACTGTCACTTCAAGACGTGGAAATCAGTTACAAATGGCGCGTCAAGAAAATTGGATAACAGCTTCGCCGAGGGCTTAGGTTTTGTCGTAAATGAGGAAAACAGGATTTACAATGTATCAGCGAACACCACGGTAAGCAAGTCTATGTTTTTATTTTACTCAGTTGAAGTTCACATGGGGAAAATTAACCTTTGCGTGGAATGTTTACATAATGTTGATAAGATCAACAATGTCACGGTCGGTTAAATTAACGAATTTTAAGCAACTTTGAGATCTGAAAGCATCGCACTAAATCATTTCCCTAGGAAATCCTTTTAGTATCGAAAAGAACAATCATTTATCTGTCTAATACCAAATTTTCGGCCATTTATTTCGCTTCGCTCATACTTAAATAAAGCGATAAGTTTGACCTATTTTGAATTAAATCAAAAGTGTGTCGAATAAACTTAATTATATTTTGTAAATAAAAGGACTTTAAGAGCAGAAATTGCTTTCGACGTACTAATTTGATGTTATTCTTCGATATTAAATAGGTATTTTTCTTCCAGAGTGCTTTATTTTTCGACGCGAAGCTAACAAACTCGGCATAAATTTTGAGCTCCGAAAGCGTCAATTTTGCTGGATTTTAGAATTATCGATTTTCTCGAAAACAAATCGATATTTAGCCAAACAAAGTATACTGTGATTTATTTCATATTGAGACCTACCCATGGTAAGAGAATGAGCGAAATCCATTACAGGGCTCTTACCGACATATGTTTGACCGTAGGAAACCTGTGCTCTTAAAAACGTGATACACACATTTATCACGCATTTATTTAAAGGGGCTACGTCACTGGCATTTCACAGATTTTTGGTCTAAACTGTTCTGAAATTAATGTTAGGCAACTTAACCGATAAAAGCATTATCTTTGAACATCTAAAGGAAGATATTACCTTAATTTGCAGATAGAAATCATGCTACGGCTATAAATATCGATTTTTTAAGACCCATGGAAACAACTTGAAAAGTTGAGCCTTAACTTTTCAAATTGCAATCCATTTCCTTTCGAGCGATCTGCAGCCAAAGACATTTGTTAACAGTTTCAGTGCTCTAATATAGCAATTTTAAATAATAAAGGAAAAATACTTTTAGGTTTCCTACGTCACAAAAATAAATTTCTGGCTGTTCAAAAAACTGGTAAAATCCGTGACAAAGCCCCATTAAGCTGCGTTTTGATGTTAGGAAGTCAGAACGGTTGTAAAAAGACTGGCGAAAACCGAAAAAAATGTCGGGTGCAGTCGCCTTATGCAGTCATATTTAATGTTTTTATGCATACCTTTCCAGTGTCATAATAAGTCATGTCAGCTTGCGCTTGATAATTTTCGGGCTTAGTAACCATGGTTTCGTTGCTCAGCTCACATTGGTAGAGGGGGCCTGGCACCTCCCTGAAGTTGTAAGATTTACACCGAGATTCCTGAAGACACGCGAACGAGCAATCGAGGACATCGGGAACCTGGGTCGAGGAGATGACGTAACCAGACAACGCAAACCCTGAAATAACAACAATAACAATTCCATTTTTTAACATAAATTGTTACGGCGCAAGATCTTTCACCTTGGCAGCTCCAACGTTTTCTAATGCCCTGCCATCTGACATCACGGACAATACTCCAGCCGTGTCCATTTTTAAAAATAAACTTAAAACGTTTCATTTTTATAACTTTTTTTTACCATTTATCATTATTTTTTTATGTTTTAACATTTTTTATTGTTATTCTTGTAAAGCGCCTTTGAATTTAAAGGATACTGGCGCTTTATAAATATGTTATCATCATCGCCATTATTATTGTTATTATTATTAACAAAAACAATAATTATAATAACAAAAATAGCTTTTTCGCAGCTGTCGTTTAAAATATTAAAAGATTACGTTGCATATTCAATTTTTCTAAAACATTCACGTTCAAAACGTCCAAGCACTTGTGAAAACGTGGTTGAAAATGTTCACATTAAATTCTAAAAATCTAAAGGCAGCATTTTGTTTACATAGGAACGCCTATAGAAATGGTTGTTTGCAAACAGAAAGTACGTACTGACAATTATTAGATCCTTTTGGACAAATTTCAGTCGTTCTTTCCAGAAAAGCTTTAATAACATACATAAGAAACTTATGATTTTTTTCATGAACATGTCAAATATATAGCATTTTGTTTGAAGAGCGGTTGTGTTTTGTGATTTGTGTTTATATAACTCCTTCATCGTAGTTAAGCCTACGCTTCTGGAAAATTCTAAGCTTCAGCAATAATGCATTAATAAGTTAATGTGTTTGTTGTGTTTATAATAAACAACCTTTTTTCAACTTAGGGGGCTTGTTATTTTTACTTTTTGTGACATGCGGCCTGAAAAAAGATTTACTTTGAAATCCGGTTGTGAAGACCATAATTTTTCAACATGATCGTAAACCTACCCCACAAAGTTGTTTTACAAAAAAGGCATTTTTTACTATAGGACTCCTGAGCAAATAATTTCTGAAGTTCACAAATTAAGTAAAATGTCGTGCAGATGACACCAATAAAAAAAAATGAATTAATCTAATTTCAAAAATTAGAAAACATAACCATCAAGAAATTATGCCGAATTCACCTTAGTTACCAAAACGAAAATGACAGAGTTCAGAAAGTCACAAAAAATGTTTTACCTTACCTTTTCTTACACTTTCATATTTATTAGAACGATAGCACTCATCCTTTCTCGCAGAGAGAAGTCTTGCCAATAGCATAGAACACAATAAGGCCCATAAAAATCCCGCGGAATCCATTTATCCAACGAAAACTTTCCACCAGCGTATAAAACTCACGTTAAATTCTGAGACCAGCAGTTAAAGCGAAATTGTACTCTCGTGCAAACCCCAAAAGTTTAAACAAACGCAGAACATTTAGAACTTCCGAAACGAAATCACTCAATTATCCAGATTAATTTTTCCACCCAATCTAGATTGTCGTTAACGCTATAATAAAATTTGAAGGGTTCCCTGTAGAGTTGAAAGATTTTTTAAGATGAAAAATTTATAAGATGCGACTTGTTTTATAAACAAGACCGTCAGAAGGTCAATCATGATTCGGTTCGAATCAAAACCGCCGTTTACCTTACACAATAAAATCTAGAAGGTTAACGAAACTCGGCTATCGGTATTTTTAGTAAATATTTTGTAATACATTCAAAACGAAGAACGGTTTGTTTTTGCTTGTTTTCAACCTGAACTCATCGGAAGCTGAAAACAATTGAGAATACAGAATGAAATTGGATTTTATCGAAAAACCTCTATTTATAACAGCAAAAAAATGTCTCAGCTCGAAAATGTATTTTCGGAAATTTAAGGTATGATGGTATCATATCATTACAGAAAAGAAACAAATTCAGGAAAGCATGATAATCTTGTAAAAGCCTGCGAGCTATATAGTTTTTAACGTTATTATAAGATAGCCATGTGTTGGTCTGTAGATTCGTTGGTATGTAGAGTTTATGTAGGTTACGTAATCATGCTATAAATTGAATATTTAAGTTTGACAGTTACGAGTTGTCATTCGACGACAACTCCGCTTTGGTTCATTGACCAATGCAATCTCAAAACTTTACTTTAGTAAATTTTGTGTCATGTCTGATCCAAGTGTTAGTGAATTGGCTGTATTGAGCGATGCTAGGACCGTTGCTTTACTTTAACACATGCGGTGGTGATCATAGTTATATGCTTTTATTGATCTGCTAACTTAAGGCTTCTCATATAATCACCCCGATCGCTTCTATGTCCTCTGTTACTTGAAAACGTTTTTTTTTGCGATCCGGGCGCTTATCTTATATGAGAACATTAAACAAACATTCGCTAACGTCTGCGGTGATTGGGGCGATCACGATCGCTTGGATCGCCCGTGTCCTATCCTTCTACCTTCTCTTTCCATTCTTCGCCGCAAAACAGCAATAACTGAAAAGACAGGAGGCCACGAGCTTTGCTCTTTCACTGAGGGCTGCCATTGTGCACTGAGGGCTGCCATCTAGGGTTCATATGATTCTTTTTCGTAGGTCTTCCCTCCTACCAGGCGATCGGGACGATCATATGAGAACCCCCGATCGCTTTCAATCGCTTCGATCGTCTCAACATTTGCAAACGATCGATGCGATAGAAACGATCGGGGCGATCATATGAGAGCAAACCTTTATGGCAAATCCGTGCTTTCAGAGGTTTGAGGAATTGCGAGATTCAGCAAAATGGAGCTTTTTGTATTAACCAAAGATAATTTTACTTTTTTGTTCTGGAATGGTCTTACAAAAAGAAACACTAAAAAGAGACAAGTGACGCTAATAAACAGGAGCAACAAAAACATTTTGGCGTGCTCGTTGTTACATGTAACCGTATCCTGCATACAGTTTACAGTTACAGTTTTATTGAATAAAGTGTTTACATTCTTTTACGATCATACTACACTGCAAACAGCATTAGCTAATCTAGGCGGGTAGTGTTATGTTTCTTAACTCACTTTTGTTTAATTTCAGAAAATTATTTTTAAATTCTTACAATAATTTTGAAACTGAACAAAACGATTTCACTAAAACGTACGGATTTTTTTTCTATGACTTAGCCCTCGGACGTACAAGCTAACTGACACACCTACAGTGGTACAAGGTACCTCTTCCCCCAGGGTCTAGGGGAAGCAGGGATGGCGCAGTGGTGAGAGCGCTCGCCTTCCACCAATGTGGCCCGGGTTCGATTCCCGGACCCGGCGTCACATGTGGGTTGAGTTTGTTGTTGGTTCTCGTCCTTGCTCCGAGGGTTTTTCTCCGGGTTCTCCGGTTTTCCTCCCTCTTCAAAAACCAACACCTTTAAATTCCAATTCGATCGGGAATCCGAGGGCCACAGGTTTGTCAGTCGAAAGACTGTTATGTGCAACCCTCGTAAAACAAAGTTGATTCTGGATGCACGTCCGAGGGTTAATAATTGTGCAAAAATTCGTTCAGGAATTTTCAAATGAAAGAAAACGATTTGACTAATACAGAAAATTACTTCGTGACTTGCTTTATGTTGCTATAATACTTCAACATCGCAAACATCAACATGATCAACATATTAATATTCTCAGTCGGTTTACACACTAATTTGTTCACAGTTCTAGTATAAGAATCGTCAGAATGTTATGATAACTAGTTGAAACTAACAACTGTCAGCGACAGACCAAAAAACAAACCCAGAACACTGCCGCTGATAGCAAGTACATCTCCTGAGGTTTTGCTGGAATCAGTTGTTGCACTGGCACTCGAATCAGTTGTGTCCAGAATATTTCCCTTGTTGCACTCGTCTCCAAAACAGCACTTCCCTTTGCATTCAGCGAAAGGGAGGTAGCATAATTCGCTTATGTTTCCTTTGTTGAACTGCTTACAGGCACGATGATGAGTGCACCCTTTGAAAAACGATTCGCGTTTCACCGATCCATTGTCGAATTTGCTGTAAAGTTGGATGCATGGGGTGGTGTCATAGCACTGTGTCATGTTCTGACTTCCTTCACAGTCTTTGTAAGACTTATTGCTGGAGCAGTAATAACAGTTTCGATACTGAATACCTGTGGAGACAGTATGATTATCTTGATGATTTATTTGCTGATATGGGTGGAGGTAGGCAGGGGCGGGATACTTTCTAACTATTATGGACTACAAGAGGATTCTCCAGCCGCGGTGGTAACTTAATTTTTCTACTATTTGTTGCTACTTGTTGATGCTCTTGTCGACCGCTTTCCTTTTGCGTTTCTTTAAATCTTAACCTGAACAAAAACATGTTTATGAATAGGAAACGATTTCCGAACTTGTTATTTCGATCGCATATTCTCAGAATGGAGATTTTTGCGAAAAACGGTACGAAATTTCTGACTGCCGGGTATAAAGTAAAAAAAAAACCCGTGCCCGTGAGTCGAGTTTTTATAGTATTCCGAAGCAAAGACAATTTGTACATTACAAAACCAAAGCATTATTTAACATCGTTTGACATTTCTGAACAAAGATCGAATACTCTTGGAGGGTTTCAGTGTTAATTTTTGTGCGTATTTTCCAAGACAGTTGACTCCATGCCGGAATACGAATTTTTCAGAGTGTTGAAAGCATCGAGATTTTATAGTATGCACAAGCTCAAAGTAATTCCTAAACGTAAAAAGCAAAAGAACAATTTAAATCGCTTGACATTTCCAAACAAAGATCTGCTTTTCTAAGAAGAATTAAATGAAATATTTCGCGGAATTTGTATAAGAATTTTAGACTGTCGGGTATATACTAGTTTTTGTAAAACACTTCGTGGCTGCCGAGTATCTAGACACAACGATACCATTTTCCTCGCTTTGGCCGTTTTTCAGTTCATTCTACAGAGAGAAGGTTGTGAATCTAGTAAACAACTTACGAAATATCTTCTTTCTTCGGCGTAGGGTCACAAGTTCGGCTTCACTTGCTTCTCGACTAGCTTCGACTTTCAGTTCCACGAAAATCATTCACAATGGATTTCTGGGAATATATATATTCCTATGAGCAGCGTCTACTCTGACCTGAGCGTTTGTGACTAAATCACCATTCGGCAAATTAGAAGTTAAAGAACTAGACTCTTTTTAAAGAGTCTAGTTCTTTTTTTTTGCACGGGTTTTTTTTTTACTTTATACCCGGCAGTCAGAAATTTCGTACCGTTTTTCGCAAAAATCTCCATTCTGAGAATATGCGATCGAAATAACAAGTTCGGAAATCGTTTCCTATTCATAAACATGTTTTTGTTCAGGTTAAGATTTAAACGTACCCTTAAAAGGGTACGTTTATTCCATGAAAACTAACCCAGTGTAAGATCTATCGCTGTAAAACCCTCGTTTTCGATTGCGAGACCTAGGATTGCTGAGAGTGTCATGTGACCTGTCTTAAACTGCAAACAATGAGTCAACAAAGTCAGAACTTTTTGCACGGCCATTCGTATTTCTTGTAAAGATCGCTCAGCAGAACTCCGGCCACTGTAAACTGAAAGCAGGGTTTTAATAAAAATTCGGCTTTTTTCATTACCTTCTCGCTTACATTTCGATTCACCATAACGAACTCTCATTTGAAACAGTCTTTTTTACTTTGTGTAAACAGATACCCCTTTTATCTGGGTGGCGGCTTTGCAACAACTAGACATCTCAGTTAAAAAACTATCGTCTTTCGATTGGACGCGATGTTTCGATTTACGATTATGGACTTACTGCAGTACTTCAATACTATCGTAGTATCCTATACTAGAGAATCATTGATTCCACCGCTGTTTAAATGGGTTCTTAATTAATTAACGCTACCTGTGTGTACAATAGCTAGCTTCTTCCGGTTTCGAAAACACGAATTGGTTTCATTTTCTCATAGCCCTACTTACCGATGGTCCAAATTGAACAGAAGAACATAAAACCCACAAACAATGCAATTTTCATGATGTCTCCTCGTGGTATACTTCTAAAACACCAAATATTATAGGGTAAATATATCGAAAGCGGAAAGGATGAGCTCGAATAGAGTCCCCAGATTAGACCTGCGGGCTCTGGGTACGAACTAGATCTTAGCCTATTGATGATATGAGAAATTTGATCCTTGCAACCATGGGGTATAAAAACGATTTTTTTTACTTTGTTACTGAGGAGCGGACCCTAGGTACAAGGCTGCCTTTAGGGACTGGTCAATTAGTACCAGGGGGGGTGGACTGGAGCAATTTAAAAAGTGGTGGCTTGAAAATTTGTGACCCACCCCTTCCTTCTGGCTCAAAACTGACTGACCCACCCCTGTTAGGGGGTTGAAAATTACATGACCCACCCCCTTTGCTAAAAGAAATCATTATTATGAAAGAGGTTGGAGGTTTTTGATTGATATCCGCTTTTAATATACAATCTTCGTTCACGGTCCAAAATCCACGCGCACCATTGGTTAAAATCGATCACGTGATTTTGCTTTACCTGTCGTCAGCAAACTTCGACAGTGCGTTATTGACAATAGTACTGCACAAAAATCGTGCATTATTGAAAAGGTCTTCAGCTTCAAGGCTTGCAGATGTAGAAGAAAAAGATATTCCTCAAATTATCAACGATTCAATACAAAAAAATACCAAGAAGAAAACAACCTGGAGTGTTTCAACTTTTAAAGGTAAACTGAATCTGAACAATTAAGAGCACAGGTTTCCTACGGTCAAACATATGTCGGTAAGAGTCCTTAAATGGATTTCGCTCATACTCTTACCATGGGTAGGCCTTAATATAAAATAAATCACAGTATACTTTGTTTGGCTAAATATCGATTTGTTTTCGAGAAAATCGATAATTCTAAAATCCAGCAAAATTGACGCTTTCGGAGCTCAAAATTTATGCCGAGTTTGTTAGCTTCGCGTCGAAAAATAAAGCACTCTGGAAGAAAAGTACCTATTTAATATCGAAGAATAACATCAAATTAGTACGTCGAAAGCAATTTCTGCTCTTAAAGTCCTTTTATTTACAAAATATAATTAAGTTTATTCGACACACTTTTGATTTAATTCAAAATAGGTCAAACTTATCGCTTTATTTAAGTATGAGCGAAGCGAAATAAATGGCCGAAAATTTGGTGTTAGACAGATAAATGATTGTTCTTTTCGATACTAAAAGGATTTCCTGGAGAAATGATTTAGTGCGATGCTTTCAGATCTCAAAGTTGCTTAAAATTCGTTAATTTAACCGACCGTGACATTGTTGATCTTATCAACATTATGTAAACATTCCACGCAAAGGTTAATTTTCCCCATGTGAATTTCAACTGAGTAAAATAAAAACATAGACTTGCTTACCGTGGTGTTCGCTGATACATTGTAAATCCTGTTTTCCTCATTTACGACAAAACCTAAGCCCTCGGCGAAGCTGTTATCCAATTTTCTTGACGCGCCATTTGTAACTGATTTCCACGTATTGAAGTGACAGTTCTTTTCCATGCATTCTTGAAAACAGTCCTGAGTCTTAACTGATCAGTGTAAACAGGAATACGAAGTACTTTGCTTTAAATCAACTTAAAGCTTAGCAGCAGTGGTAGATAAATCGATACGGCCGGCGAATCTTCGTTTCGAAAACCGCCATTTGAGATTTGTCGCCCCTTTGTCCTGCGGTATGCAGATAATTAATTCACACTTGAGTAACTTCCGGCACATGAAATCGACAACCACCGTGACCAGATAGCACCCTCCTTTTCGAAATATTGGTCGAGGCACTATTTTTATCATTTTAACATAAGCTCTCAATGAAGAACTTTTGGGCTGAACTTGTAATAAAGTTTCACTTCAGTTAGCCACCGTTCGAGAGAGTTGTTAAATGGTTGCATGAAATCCGGGTGGAAAGTTCTTCTGTTGCGTTGCTTCGCTTTGTTTCATATTTTTTATCCAGTTCTTACCCTTGTTCAAATTCTTGTCCCTTCTTCAGTGGAAAATTTGAAACGACGTTAAAATCCCTATAAGACGGAGATGTCTTTTAGACGAACTGAGTTGGAGCCGGTCCCGAAGGTACCCGTTTCAGAGAGAGTCCGGGCTGTACACAAAGCCTTAGATGGCGTCGTTGGATCCGTCTCCCGTGAATGTCAGTTAAAAATATATATTCCGCTGTGTAGTCTAGCCTGTAAACAAGCTCTCCTTCTTTCTCCTGTGGAGGATTAGGCGAAAT
This sequence comes from Oculina patagonica, assembly GCF_052425735.1. Lineage (NCBI taxonomy): Eukaryota > Metazoa > Cnidaria > Anthozoa > Scleractinia > Oculinidae > Oculina > Oculina patagonica. The sequence goes on from NC_135767.1 coordinate 21,265,723, forward strand.
AAAAGCGGGAAGGAAAGGTGGGGAAGGGGTGGGGAAAAAAGGGACCATATATCATGTATATGCAGTTGTAATACCAGTCACGGTAAACAATTTATAATAAAACGCTGAACATTTATGACTGTATAAAAAATTATTGGTGTAAAAATTAAGGAAAGGGTGCTTTTCACTTCATTAGATTAAGCTAGGTGAAGAAAAGTACACGTAATCAGAAGTTTGTTATGGACTTCTGACGTGATGCCATATTTTGTATTTATTTCTGCAAAGTACAACAAAGCATTTATACCAAAGTAGCATTATTAAAAAAAATGAGCATAATTACAGTTGAGCATTATATCGGACAAAAAACAAGCATTGTTAGAAGCATAACATTCCCTTTTTACCAGCGTAATTGGAAGGGCCTCTGGTATTCAGTTAGAAAGAACTTGCATTCAAAAGATACCGCGTTCTAGAAACAAGTCACCCCGTTTTGGCTGCTGATATTTTGGAACTTTTGTGTGTTCAAAATACCATTTCTCGTTCTAGATATCGTCTGATATTGAAAATCCCGTTCTAGATCGGGAACCCAAAACCACGACCTCATTGGACGGCACAGAGCCGTTTTTGGGGAATACCCCAGCTTCGACAACTCCTTCCTAATAAAGTTCGCCTATTGAATTGAGAATTAAGGTGATTATAAAGTTATTACTTTATATCTCTTGTTGTTTGGAAACTTGAGTCGTATTATAATTATAACCGTCTTATTTATGAAGGAATAGACTGCGGATAATATTTGAAACTTAAGAGCGAAGGCACAGATTTTTGGCACAAAATGTCAAAATTGCGGTCACGGCCAAAAGGAAATCTTGCCTTAATTTTCAATTTCTAGAAAGTTTTTAACGAGTTTTCAAAGGTTTTGGGGTTTAATTTTCAAAATACAGCCAACTTTCGGAAATATTTGAGAAAATTGATTTCGCACTATCGAGGGCTAAAAATAGCCGAATAAATTAGCAAAACTTAGCATTCGCAAAAGCGTTCTCGCGTTATTAGTAGAAGTTATATCCTCGGAAATAAAAAACGTATATTTAAAGTAGAAGTATTTAGCAATGTTTACATGCCTGTGTTTCGGTTCTAGATTATACTTTTCACAGCGAAAGTAACGCTCTTTGATAACAATTTTATAACTGATTAAGTAAATAAGTTTCACTTCATAATAACAACCTGATTTTTTGATATGTGGCCACTCTCCAATCGGCTTCATTTTATGGCTATAAAAAGCCCAAAGCCTCTTCTTTAACTACATATAAAAATTAGTTTGGGTTTTGCAGCAAGCGCATTTTAAAACGCCAGCGAAATATGGGTAATTTAACTAAAATTTGAACTAATTTGCATATTACCGTTTTGATGCCATGTTAACCGCATTCACGCAAGAACCGAAAACTCTGGTTTTGGTTAAAATTTTTGCGTTAAACATGTCTTTACACTTGAAAACGATGACATACCTGTAAGCATAGAGTCCAGTTCTTGTCCATCTGATGAATTTGTTAGCAGAGCGTAACGTAGCAGTTACACTGAATTAGTTAAAAAAATATACGGTCAAAGGTCACGACAGTTTGCGTTATGCGTGATGCTTTTTATGTTATGGAAGATTGTAACGCATACCGATGAAGTAATATCTTCAAAAGCACAAAATACTTCAGGGAATTACGTTCGTCCTTTTTAGAATTTCTGCTAGGCAGCCGGGAAAGGGAATAACGTGAGACGTGAGCAGCCTATATCTCTTCTTTGAGGGAGGGGGGGGGAGGTGGGGTGGGATCGGGAGGGAGGCAAATTGGCCTTATTATTCACTGCTCGTGTGAGGACATTAGGGGCCAACCATTTTACTTTTGAGGTGGGGGGGGGGGGGTGAGTGATATTGAAAAAATATATATTCCGCAAGCGCATGTGTGGAAGAAAAAAAAAATTCCTGCACAGGATAGTGGTCCAAAAAAATTCATGCTTGTACAGTGGGCTGGAAAAAAATTCCTGGCAGGATGTTCCCTGGGTTGACACATTCAACTTTTAATATCAGCAAACTGTTAAAAGATTTTAGCATCTGCACTTAGGTAAGAGGGATTCATAGCAAAATAATGTGTTCCCCTCAGATGGCTTTTTTGCCTGTGGTTACCGATCTTGCTACATTTTTTTCTCAAATTCAAGATCACGCCTGGTGTTGTGACACGAGTAAGACCAGGGATCCACTTTTTCAGAGTTCGAAAAGTGACCTTGTCTGCCATTATCGATAGTATTTGTCGTCGGGTATCCCAGGTGCTTGCATTACTGTAGCTGCCACAACTCGCCTGGTTGATTTGGTGCTACCACATCTAAAACAGCACCAACTGCCTGTTGTGCCTTGCGAAGATGGCGACGACGCGTTCTTTCACTAGCTTCATTCCATGGAATAATACTTAACAGTATCGTCTTTTCTCGATTAAACGCCCCCGGCGTTTATTACAAACTTAACCTGATGGGCCCGACTCCTGCAGCTTTTTCGAGCCTGAATGTCATTTAGCAACGGTTTTTATTCGTTGTTTTTGACAGAAATGTATCTGGGTGATATAGCTACAGCTTATTATACCTTAAATAAATACCTTAGGGGCATATTTGTAACTCCACCTTGGAGACCCGGCGTTTATTCGGTACCCGGCGTTTAATCGAGAAAATACGGTATGCCTGACATGACTGACATCCCTGCTTTCTAAGAATTCGTTCAGTTTGTTCAGCGGTGTACACTCTTCGCGCGTAGGCCCCCTGCTGTGGGAATCAGGTGTGACGTCAACGCTAGTGTCTGAAGGGCAATACAAGCTCCCCCCTGGCGTCTGGAAGTTGGAAGGATAGCACAGAGACGCTGGCGTACTTCAAGCCACTGGTGCAGTGCCAATAGAGGTGTTCTGTAACGAATAGTAAAATTCAAACCTACTCAATACCACCTATTATTAAAAACTAGCAATGGTATGTTGCAGCTCCTGAGTTTTGATTAGTTAACAGGCAATGGTATATGAGCTCAAATACCATGGACCACAAAATATGGTAGCCGATACGCGTCAACCGAAACAGCTGGAGAGCTCAAATATTGCAATTCTTTGGGCAATTTTAAAAAAACAATTATTTCACTCGCGCTTGTTGGATATGAGATCGTTATAGCCAACTCAGCGCTACGCGCGTCGTTGGCTATTTACCATCTCATATCCAACGCCTGAGGCTAATCTTGATAGTTTTTAGTGACTCAAGCAATAAGTAGAAGCAATTTTTTTATAACCCGGCTATTGAAGTGGTACATTACAAGAGATGGTTTACACTTACCAACGACATGTTTTCCATTTGCAGAATGACTTCGTCTTTTACTGCCGCCTTGTTTTCAGCATCCACAAGAAGCTTACTACAATTAGAACGAACGCCTGTGAAAATTAAATGTAATTGATTTCAACTGTTGGTTTCACGCTTTTACCTGCGCGAAGTTGCAGAAAAATTTTTTTGTTTTAGAACATAACAGTCAAATCAGTTTAAACATGTGCCGTTCAACCGATTTCTAGTAACGGTATTGACATGACAAATAAGTATTGAAGTGTCTGCCTCGTCCCCAGGCGTCCTCGTCCTTGGTCGTGCACGGTTCGCTTGGTGTTGTGGGACTGACGTGCACGGTTACCATCAATCTCCGCGCTCCCTGTTTTCCCGTCTTACCGCCTCAACGTCCGGCCAATCGGCGCCTGGGGACGAGGCAGTTGAAGTGTTATTTGCGCAAAAGATTGGTAAGAGGTAACAAATGCTGCAGCAAGAACAAATTCCGCATAGAGAATACTTTTTTTTCTCCTGCAATACCAAGAAACCTAAACTATGGCCACAAATTTGTCTTAAGAGGTGATGTAAATCGAGGGTGCGCAAAGGATTCGTTTCTCTTGACAAGCGGTCGGGAAACGAGCGACCATGGAAAGTTGTGAAACGAAGCCCGAAAATATCGGACTTCTGCTTGCACTGAGCATGTGTAGCTTTTGAAAGCAACGTTCGACGAACTTCTGTTTTTTTTTTTACTTCCAGCCAGTTTTCATTGTTTTCACAACCATTAAAATTGATCTTGCAACGAATATTTCGACTCACTTGTCGCATTAAGCTTGCGCAGCAAGGAACTGAGACTCGATGTACGCAGTCTCGTACCCAGAGACCGCGATTCATCTGGTCTGCGCCAGGGATCGGGATCTTTGAGGTAATCTGAAAGCTAGCCCGCCAAACAGTCGACCGAATAAAATTGGCTGTTGAAAACTTTTTCGTTTCAGCACAGTCTTCGGTGCACATCAAACAGGAACCAGGTTCTTGTTCCGGTTTTGGATCAGCGCACAGCCGTTGAGTTTCCCAATCGCTGGTTAAGGGGAACGCAGGCTCTGGGAACGAGATCGCGATGTACGGAGATTGACTTGTGCCTGGTTAACTGGAGCATGCGCGTTTCTGATGATAGGAATTAGCTGAGGCATATCCATTGTCTTCAGATCAGATCGGAATTTAGAATTTAGAATTTAGAATTTAGAATTTAGAATTTAAGAAATACCTGTTAAGTAGCTTTACTGTGGTTTAAATAAAAACAAACTGACTCACCCGTGCCGACTGGAAGAAAGATTCCTGTCTCTTTCATTACAAACTGCGAGCCCCACTTACTTAAGCCTCTCTCTGCTTTTGGCTTTTTACTGGTAGTGGTGTTGTGCCTCGACAAGCTCACTGGTATGGCACACTTAGTAGAACTGCGCTTCCAGCTGACGCCAAGGCATGCACGATGTTGTGGACATATAGTCCAGTTTTCTATGTTTCGCGGCGGCGCAAAAATTGTTGCTCTCGCCAACAATAATTCTACTTTATCTTCAATCCCGATAATAGAAAAGGCTGACTTGTGTCCTGATATATCTCGATGACAGGTGAGCAGAGGAACTATTGCTACTGACTTTGTCCTATCTTTTGAATCATAACCGCAGCGACCGCCAACAAAGGCGAGAAACGAACAAGCGCTGCCCTCCATTGTTTCCCACTGAAAAAAGTGAAATGCGTAAAAAATACCTTGATGTTCATTTCACTCGTACTGCCCTCCCTCCCCCCTCCCCCCCCCCCCCACACAATTCCTTTTACCTTGGCATAAGCGTCACGCATTATACTGACAGGTCGTGAGTCTTACTTGCAACTGACCAGTAGCACGAACTGAAAAGAAAAATCTCTGCACATGAGAAAGAAGGAGGGTATTTTTTAAAATTCAAACAGTGATTCAAAAGTATTTTCAAACATTGTTTACTTTCAGAGTTTGCTTTATACAGGCCGAGCACGGATCCAGTATAATCCACTCACCACCCACCGCTCACCGCCCCATTCTTCAACTTTTTTTGTATTCATTCTCAAATGCCAGCAAAAAGGTTTTTATAAAAATATCGAAGATCCGATACCAGGATTCATTGTAAGAAGAGTAAAATATTTAAAAAATTATAAGCTTTCGACAGCCAGACTGCTGTCTTCGTCTTCTACTTTATTTTTATCCGTCGAAGACAGCAGTCTGGCTGTCGAAAGCTTATAATTTTTAAATATTTTACCAGAGAACGCTTTTTATCTTCTTACAAAGGTTTTTGTTGTATGGATGCAAAGGTGTTATCTGTAAATTCTGTATGCTTAAAATTTGACACTTAACCAAACATACTTCAATTCCGAAATTAAAATTTCGTGATATTTTCTGTAAGTTTATAATTAGATTTCATAATTTAATTTGGATGTTTACACAGGTGTTGTAGTGCGCAAATTTTGTGCGACAGAAGTGTTCGTGGGCAACGGATTTTTTGGCTTTTTGATATGTGAAATGGTCAATGTTTATCGGGGAGATTTAGTTTATTTTACTAATTTATTATCAATATAGTGAGCTATCCGCACACGCGTCTGCACTAAATACGGCTTGTAGCTTGATCGAGGGTGGCACGTTCAGCGGCTAGCGTAGTATCCAGAGGGGCCCTGCCTGGTTAACCTAAAATCTAATTAAAATAAAATTCTAAAATAAAATGAAAACTTATAAGAAATATAAATAATAGCAATTTAAAAATATAAATAGCTCTAACTATTTAAAGATATTTTCACTCCCAAAAAAAGAAATAAAAATAGTAAACTACCCGTCAACAACAAAACATTCTTGAAATTCCATTTTCCGGTCATGCGTTACAACTTTATCTGAATCGTCACGTAATACTCAAACAAATCGTAACACTGGCCTTTTAGTCCCTTGCAGCTATTTTCGGGTAAGTATGCGAAGATATTAAAAAAAATTCATGGCTGCGTAAAAGATGATCTTGTTCAGATTCAAGAAAATGTAATTATAGATCGTAAATTTTTGTAGAGAATGAAATGTGGCATCTGTGAGTCTCCACTGTTTATAAGTCAAACGCTCCTTTCACCGCTTTTACTGTATCTACCGCAGCAATATAAAAGGTAAGTGATCCTTTCAGTAGGGATAGAAAAAGATTTCAAGTTTAATTTAGTGTTAAGCACAAATTTAAGGAAAATCAGAGTTTGCAGCTTTAACGCGAATGCGGCCGTTACATGTAACATGTCATCAAAACGGTAATATGCAAATTAGTTCAAATTTTAGTTAAATTACCCAGATTTCCATGGCGTTTTAAAACGCGCTCGCTTAAAAACCCGAACCAATTTTTATATGTAGATAAAGAAGAGTCTTTGGGCATTTTATAGCCATAAAATGAAGCCGATTAAAGAATGGCCACATATCGAAAAGTAATGTTGTTATTATGAGGTGAAACTGTATTTACTAAAGCAGTTATAAAATTGTCATCAAAGAGCGTAACTTTCGCTGTGAAAAGTATAATCTAAAACCGAAACACAGGCATAAAAACATTGATTTATTCTTCAACATTAAGTATATGTTTCTAATTCTCGATGATATAACTTCTATCAACAACGAGAGAACGTTTTTGCGAATACTTAATTTTGCTATTTAATTCGGCTATTTTTAGCCTTCAATAGTGCGAAATCGATTTTCTCAAATATTTCCGAAAGTCGGCGGTATTTTGAAAAATAAACCCCGAAACCTTTAAAAACTCATTTAAACCTGTTTAAAAATTAAAAATAAAGGAGGGTTTTATTTTTGACCGTGGACAAGGTTTGCTTCAAAAATCTGTGCCTTCGCTCTTAAACCGTTTTCCCCTAATAGCTTCCAAATCAACTCAAAAACACACCGGAAAACAGGTTTAAAAACAAAATATTTATATAATGACTATGATATTTTTAAAACATTTGGGTTCCCTGACGGCGAGGCGCTTGTCCCTCCCCGCAAGCTCTGGCGGGGGGCACCTTCCCTTGTTTAGGCCGGACCCCAACAGAATATATACATGGTCATATTTTTTAACATTCACGGAAGACGGATCCAACGATAACATCTTAGATTTTGCTTTCACCTGTTTTGCCTTGACCTAATCAAGAACTTGGACAAAGGTAAGAACAAAAAAAAACTATAAAGCGAAGCAACGCAACAGAAGAACCTTAGACCCGGGAGTTAAAAGCGCTGTCATGCAACTATTTAGCAACTTTCACAAACGGTAGCTACCTAAAGTGAAACTTAATTACATGTTCAGCCCAAAAGTTTTTCATTTAGAGCTTATATTAATATAGCAATAATATGGTGCCTCAACCAATACTATACCAAAACGCAGGGTGCTATCTGGGATCTGGTCACGGCGGTTGTCGATTTCATGTGCCGGAAGTTACGCAAGTGTGAAATACATTATCTGCACACCGCATGACAAAGGGCCGACAAATCTCAGTTTTCGAAAAGAAGATTTGCCGGCCGAATCGATTTATCAACCACTGCTACTGTCCGGAACGTTTCGGTCCGATTTTCGGATAGGATATGCCTTCTAATTACACGGATAGGATAGGCCTTCTGTTTACACGGGGCCGTTCTGGAACCGGTGCGGGACGGAACCAAAACTGGACCTGCTATTTTGCAGGTCAAGTTATGGAACCGTTCCGGACCGGTTCCAGAACCGTCCTGTGTAAACACATGGATCGGTGCCAAACGCTTCCGTGTAAACAGAGGCCGATCCGGTCCGGTCCAGTTCGGAACGGCTCCGGTCCGGTCCCGTGTAAACGTAGCCTAGCTGGTTAGAGTATAAAAATGACTGAAAAAACGGCAAGGACAGGACTAACACCAGGGGTCCGTCTTACAGAGATCTTCAATAAGGGAGAGTTGACTCTACAACTGTCTTGCCTTAGCCTAATCAAGAATTTGAACAAGGGTAAGAACTGGATAAAAAATATGCAGCAAAGCGAAGCAACGCAACAGAAGAACTTTCCACCCGGATTTCATGCAACCATTTAACAACTCTCTCGAACGGTGGCTAACTGAAGTGAAACTTTATTACAAGTTCAGCCCAAAAGTTCTTCATTGAGAGCTTATGTTAAAATGATAAAAATAGTGCCTCGACCAATATTTCGAAAAGGAGGGTGCTATCTGGTCACGGTGGTTGTCGATTTCATGTGCCGGAAGTTACTCAAGTGTGAATTAATTATCTGCATACCGCAGGACAAAGGGGCGACAAATCTCAAATGGCGGTTTTCGAAACGAAGATTCGCCGGCCGTATCGATTTATCTACCACTGCTGCTAAGCTTTAAGTTGATTTAAAGCAAAGTACTTCGTATTCCTGTTTACACTGATCAGTTAAGACTCAGGACTGTTTTCAAGAATGCATGGAAAAGAACTGTCACTTCAATACGTGGAAATCAGTTACAAATGGCGCGTCAAGAAAATTGGATAACAGCTTCGCCGAGGGCTTAGGTTTTGTCGTAAATGAGGAAAACAGGATTTACAATGTATCAGCGAACACCACGGTAAGCAAGTCTATGTTTTTATTTTACTCAGTTGAAATTCACATGGGGAAAATTAACCTTTGCGTGGAATGTTTACATAATGTTGATAAGATCAACAATGTCACGGTCGGTTAAATTAACGAATTTTAAGCAACTTTGAGATCTGAAAGCATCGCACTAAATCATTTCTCCAGGAAATCCTTTTAGTATCGAAAAGAACAATCATTTATCTGTCTAATACCAAATTTTCGGCCATTTATTTCGCTTCGCTCATACTTAAATAAAGCGATAAGTTTGACCTATTTTGAATTAAATCAAAAGTGTGTCGAATTGTTATGGCACTAACAAAATACAACGAAACCAAAGATGGACGCCACGTTTATTCCACCCCCAAGGCATGCTGGGGCAAGCTTAACAATGCATGATGTAACATCCCCCCTTTTGTGAAAAAAAAAATACAATATTAACACAACAGTGAAAAAAAAAAAAAAAAAAAATGAAAGGGTAACAGGTTCGTCCTAACTGATAAACCCTAGTATTGCCAGTTTAAACGGGAACAGTTCAAGGCAAAGTTCAACAACAAGAAAATGTTTGATAGGGTGTTCAAGTTAAATCAATGTCTCTCTAACTCCACACATTGGAGTCCAGTAAGTCTCTTACAGATCCAGACGGACCGGTGCTTTTACAACTCTGCCACAGCGAGTCCTCACTTCGTTGGCTGGTGGTGTAGTACACTCTACTTCATTGTTGACTGACCCGCTTCCTGTGAACTGTGGTGTTTCTTGTACGTCTAAGGCTCTTCGCTCTGGTTGTATGGATCTGTGCAGCCGCGAGTCTGTAGGTCGGTTCTGGACAGCAGGTACTGGACTTTTCTGAGGTGTCATCGGTACACTTACGGTGGGTAGTGGTTGTCCTAATGGATGATCATCCTCCCAGGATGCACTTGGTTGCTGGGACATATAGGTCTCCGCATTAGGTGGTGGGGCTGCAGCCAGCCTGATCTGTGTTCTATTTCTGCGAAGCTCTCCGCCATTAGGAGTGACAACAGTGTAGGACCTGGGTGAGGACACTTTCTTTACAACGCCATGAGGCCAGGCAGAGTGCTTGTGCTTAGGGTTAGGTTTGGCATATACCCACTGGCCAGGCTGAATTTCTTCATGTGCTGTTCCTCCCAGATTTCTGTCATAATATAGCTTGGCTCTGGTTCGACGTGCACCGATTTCAGTTGTGACTGCAACAGGATGTGCGACTTCAGGCTGGAGAAGTGCGGGTGTCATTGGAAGTATGCCCCTTGTGCGTCGGGATATGAGCCTTTGGGCTGGTGAATGTTCCTGGCCCTGTTGTGGGGTATTTCTGTAGTCCAGCAGTGCCAAATGGATATCCTTGTTCTTTTGATACATCCTCTTGACTATCTTCACAGCTGCTTCAGCCTTGCCATTTCCTTGTGGCCAGTACGGAGATGAGGTAACATGTTCAAAACCATATTCAGAAGCAAACTGCTTGTACTCAGTGCTGATAAACTGCGGACCATTGTCCGTGATTAAGCGCACAGGTATCCCAAACCTTGCAAAGTGTGCTTTGGTCAGCTGCACTACTGTTGCAGTGAGTGTGTTGGGCAGTACATCGATTTCGACCCAATCACTGTAATGGCACGTCGTGACCAGATGCCACTTTCCTTCCCACATGAGTATATCTTGACTAACCACGGACCATGGATTATCTGGGATATCATGGCTAAGCATGGGTTCTTTTGGGGCTTGACTTGCATACTGGGCACACATTGAGCATGACATGCACTTGTTCTTGATATCTGAAGTCATGCCTGGCCAGAAGAGGGACACCTTGGCTCGTCGAATGCAGGAGCCTACTCCAAAATGCGTTCTGTGGATTTTCTCAAGCATAGCTGGTCTCATTGAGCTCGGGATGACTGCTTGCTGGCCTTTATACACTATGCCATCTGCCACAGAGAGTTCATCTTTGAAGGTGTAGTAAGGTCGTACCAATGGATCCACACCTGTTTTGGAAGTTGGCCAGCCAGTCATTATGTGAAGAGATAGCTTTTGCAGTGCTGGATCCATAGCAGTCTGCTCTTGCAAGCTTTCCTGAGTAGCCGTGGAGATTCCAGAATTGTCCAAAGCCATTGCTTCTAATTCTACTCGAAATATCTGTTCCCCAGAAAGATTTGCTGTGGAAAGCTGTGGGAGAGGGGCTCTGGACAGGGTGTCAGCTATGACTTGTTGTGACCCTTTCTTGTATTTCACTTCAAATGACCATCGTTGGAGTCTCATGCGCATAGCCTGTAGCCGCCGTGGTGCTTTGTTGAGAGCTTTCTTAAAGATACTCTCTAGTGGCTGATGATCCGTTTGTACTGTGATATCTGACTTTCCATATAGCAGACTGTCCCATTTCTCAAACGCCAAGCATATAGCCAGACATTCCTTTTCAATCACAGCATATCTCTGTTCAGTTTCGGTCAGAGTGTTGGAGTAAAATGCCACTGGTTGATCATTCTGCAAAAGTGCGCCACCGACGCCAACTCCAGACGCATCCACCTGAAGGGTTACAGGCAATTGCGGATTGAAATAACACAAAACAGGGGCATGCGCAATAAGTTCCTTTGACTCAACAAAAGCTTTGTCATGTGAGTCAGTCCACTGGAAGGGGACATCTTTGTGGGTTAATTCTCTTAAAGGCTTGACCACATCACTCAGTTTTGGACAAAATCTTGCAAGGAAATTGAGCATACCCAAATAACGCTGAACAGCATGTGGGTCTGCAGGTTTTGGCATTCTGGAGATTGCCTCGACCATGGATGGAGCTGGGCTAACCCCTTCAGGACTGAGCTGGAATCCCATGAAAATCACCTTTTGGGTTTTGAACCTCCACTTGGCTGGGTTCAGCTTGAGTTTCACTTGTTGCATTCGCTGCAGGAAATGGTAAAGATTCTCATCATGATCTCTCTCGGCCTCCTCCTGTGTTTGTCCACAGCCATAGATAAGAACATCGTCAGCAATGTTGCAGATACCTTTCAATCCTGCAAGGGCTTCCTGCTGTCTCGCTTGATACTCCTCGGGTCCACTTGAAACTCCGTAGGGCAGTCGAAGCCACCGGTACCTGCCAAAAGGAGTATGGAATGTTGTGGCCAGGCTTGATTCATGATCTAGAAGTATGTTTGTGAAACCTGACATTGCATCTGCAACAGAAAAACACTTTGCACCGTTCAGTTGCGGCAAGATGTCCTCGAAGCGGGGAATTGGATGCTTGGGGACTCTTATAGCCTTGTTAATGGTGTTTGATGGGTCTAAGCAGATTCTAAATTTGTCCTTTGTCTCTCTAATTGTCATGTTACTGCACCAAGCTGTTGGCTCATACTGTCGACAAATCTTTCCTTCACTTTCCATCTTGTCTAGCTGCTCTTTGATTTTGGCGTGTCTTGCTACTGGCTGCCGGTGGATGGCATCATGGACTGGGGTGACTTTTGGGTCTAAATCAAAAGAAACTGGCTTTCCGAACTGTCCCAATCCTGTATGCACATCAGGAAATGCTTTAAGAACCCACTCAAGAGTCATCTTGGCAGGGAAGGATGGCAACGATGTGTTTGGATGCGGAACATCAAACATCCGTGATGCTGGTATTGGTTCTGGTGGCTTAGGCAGGTCGCTGGCATGTGAATTCTCAGGTGTTGGCAGTTGTACTGGGGGCTCAGAGTGGGGTGTCTCCATTGTTGCAGTGCTTCGTGATGTTCCAAGTGAATTAATTTCATCTGCACGGATCTTCACCAGCCCTAGCTTTACACAGTCTGAGCCAGACAGGAGGGGTGGCTTTCCTTGTATGTGTGAGTCCCTCAAGACATGAAATGTGAGGAGGTGGTACCCTGCTGTGGTTTCAGCTAGTAAATCCAGTTTACCCATAGGTGTGAGCTTAGAGTTGTCATAGGTGAATAAGGTTGCTTTACTAGGGGTGAGGTAGTTTGTGATCTTCTGCCCAGGAGGGATCAATGTTTGAGCAAGTTTTTCTGGCAGTGTGTTACAAGTAGAGGCGGTATCTAACTGCACCCTGATCGATTTGGTTAGGTCCTTGGTCACACCCAGTTTCAAGTGGCTGAAGAATTTACGGCCCACCGTTGTGCCATGAATATTTTGTGAAGTGCTGTAGACACTTTGGGCATACTTTTCTGGTTTGATATCCACCTCAAAGAAATCAGTTTCGTACTCCTCCCCTAAGCTGGCATCAAGTTGGTGTGCCTGGGTGGAGCTGGCTAAAGGGGGTGCTCCCATTTGACAGGCACGGGCAAAGTGTCCGATTCTCCCACAGCCCTTCCTAGCGCATCGCTTGTTTGAAGCTGGGCATACAGATCGAGGGTGTGGAGGACCTGCACAATACTGACAGGTGTCTGTTTTGCGCTGGCGGTTAAAAGGATCCTGACCCCATTTTTGCTCGGACTTGGAGGGTGTCTTTGTGCCTTTGTAGTTACCCTGGCCCCAGTTTTGCTCTGGCTTTGAGGGTGTCTTTGTGCTAGTGTAGTTAACTTGTTCTGTGGGGCCTTTAGCTTGCTGCATTATTGCTTTAGCTTTCTCACATTGCTCAAAGTTCTTAGCTACTTGTAACATTGTCTTAAACGAGACTACTTCTTTCGTTGTTTTATCTCTGTGGCCCTTATCTAGGAGTTTTGACATCAGTCTCTCGTTGTTGATCCCTGATATGAATTTATCTCTGAGTAATTGGTCTTCACATTTATCACAGTACTCAAGTCTCCTACCTTGTTGTTTAACTCGTCCTTCCCAGGCAGTGACAGATTCTTGGACTTCCTGTCGCATTTGAGCGAACTTTGTCCGTTCAGTTAAGACTCCTTCACTCGCGAGGAAATGTTCCTTTAAGTGTTCGAGTATAACTTTCGGTTCTTTCTTTTCTTCTTCGGACAGTTGAAAGCCCTGCACGAGATTTTCGAGTTCTTCGTTACCAGCAATGGCGGAACGGAATGCTGCTAAAGCTTTTCCTTTTGCGAGCCATTTAGGCTCCACAGGCACGGGGTCCTCTCCTTCTGCTGGTGCTTCGGGTGGAGGTTCGCTATCGAACCAGCCGTTGAGCTCACACCAATCTTGAAAACTTTGAATGAACTTTTCGCAGTTTCTTCGTGGATCTCCCGTGGTTGTGAACTTTGGGAGCATTACAGCGGCGACTCCTTGTCCTGACGAGGTCGCCATCATTAGATTTATTGATTTACATCAGCTGGAAGCAAACTTCTGACACCATGTTATCAACTATCATGCAGCTCTCGTAAGAAGCCCTGTAATTGGCTACGTGCTTGTTGAGTGTATCGGCTGTATCAAACCAATCACGCTCCAGGATATAGCGCACGTGACTGCACGTGACTTCGTTGTTCGGCAATTTGCAAGATGGCGGTCGTTTTAGTGTCACGGTTGTACCTTCATTCGAATATTTATCTTATTCTTTACCTAATATCTGGGCAATCCATTGAATCTCGGAGTTGTAAGGATTTGGAATGGTTATTTTGGTAGCCATATGCACAGTAAGTAAAAGATTACTTTCCCTTGTTGTTTTATTACTCTGGTTTTTAATTCGAAAATGTGAGCTTTATTAAATACCGATTATAATTTCGTGGCTCCGGCATTGCTACGTTCTTTGTTAATGCGTGTCACGTTTGTACCTTTCATTTATTTCAAGCGAGTATACGTAACATTTTTCACCTTTCTAGGCAACTGATGTATTCTTAGTATTTGTTAGTACTTTTAATGCTGGAAAGTGTTTGGAATTGCTTTTTCGCTACGCGTTCGATAAAGATAAGCTTATTGCTTTTATACATCTCGTGATTTCCCAGTTACCGATAGTTTAAGTACTATGTAACATTCTACCCTTTATTTTCTATTATACATCAGACATAAGTTCTGAATTGACGTTGTTATTTAAATGGTTTGGTTTAATTGAGAGCGAACAACTGTATGCACTTCATAAAAGAATTTCTGTATTTTATTTTCTGTATTTTCTGTTTGTTCGTTTAGTCGATTTTATATGACAAATTTCATTTGGGTGTCGAAAGCTGTTCACATTTACTTTTCTTTTGCATTGCTGCTCTATTGGAAAAAGGGATTGGGGTGCCACTTTCTCTACCACTCAGAAGTAGACAAAAAATAATCATGGCTTACTTAAGAGTGTTTTTCTATACTTCATGACAGCTCCTTGTATTTTCTTCAAGTTTCTATTGCCTTATGAATAGGATATCTTTGCCCTTGGGGCTTGCCAGAGTGATTACTTTCACATCTGTTTTAATAAATTATCGTGCTAATAGTTTTACCAATTAATGTACTTTTAAATCAACGTAAAATTGAGGTTTCCATTACTTTACCAAACTGTTTATGGGTTAATGCCCGTTTCTGATTAAAATAATGAACCTTTCCAAACATCTATCAGGTTTACAGTGCATACATTAAAGCAACTGCACCAGCCAAGGTTTATTTGTACTTTGTAACCATTGTAATCCACACACAAGATTACCGTCTTACAGTATAGACTGTACTCTATTTTGGATTGTATATATTTGTTGTAACTTTTACCCACAAATTGAATATTTTTAACTAAATATATAACTTGAAACCCATGATTTATTTGCTGTAAATATAAGTGTTTCTAGGGATTTCGTTGTCATGAAATTCGACACCACTTCCTGTCTCTATTTCCATTGTGCTATTTCTGAGTTTTATTATTTAGTTAGCAAGCTGACTTAACCACACCATAGTGCAATTTCTTGAAGTTTGCACTGTTGTTGAAAACATTCAAACACTGATAATTACCATTGACACAAAGATACAGCTAGTATATATTTCTATAAGTAATAATTGACCTTTGCCATTATAATTGTTAACATAATATGTTCTGAAATTATGAATATATGAAATCATATATCAGGATCCTCTCTTCATTTGATATGTTCTGGTTTTTATAAGTTATAAATAACTTTATAATCATAATAAAATTGGATAAAATACTTGGCATTAGACCTTTGTAACTGTCTAAGGTTATGTAATATATCCTTTTGTGTTTTATGCAGCAATATATTGCTTTTTAGGTTAGACCATTTTTATCCACCTGTAAACCCTGTGAGCAAGCATGGGTTATCCACTTTTATACCATTGCCATAGAAAATACAGCCGATATACTCTGATACAGAAAAGCCATTAATATATTTGTTGGTATTCGGCCCAACCTTTCTATCGTGCACTGCAATCTTATTCTCCATTAAAGTTTTGTAAGCAATTTTTCTATGGCATGGTATAAAATAGTTACAAAAGCGAGTGTGTATACCAAGAAAATACTAGTGACTTGTGGGATATTCCATAGTATACCAATCGAAAGCATTGAATAACTGGTATGTATAAAAAAGGGATTTTCTTAAAAAAAAATAAAATATAGAGAAATATTGTGGTATGTTTCAAAAGACTTTTACAGAATTTGTATTTTCTGTTTTCTATTGTCATGTTCGTTGTACTTTTGTTGATTTGAGCCAATTTATGCATAACATACAGTACTGCTCTAAAGAAAGTTATCACCCCTCTCCTAGAGCTTTTTTGTGTTTAGTCTTCGTTAGTCTCATATTACTGACTAGTTTCTGTAACAAAACAAAAAAAGGGGCATGCCAGCATTTTATTCCAAAAAAATCTACATTTTTCCCTTTTATTTCAAATTATTTTTACTGTATTCATTGTTTTTATTAGTCCCTTAAGTAAAAGAAATGGATAGCTATGAGCATGTTTGCTGCTGTATCATTTCTTGCCAGGAACACTGGTGGCCCAAGAATGATATTTCCTGAGCTCCAGAAAATGTACATATTTCCCTTGCAAAATAAGTTTAAAATTCCAAGGGGTGGGGCTAGGAGGTTTCAAACACCGAAAGCTTTAAAGGAAATGTGTGATGCTTTGTTGGAATTTTTAGAGAGTTTTTTGGAAAAATACCTTCTGTGGGGGAGGAATAGATAATGTATGGTACAGTAAAAACCCGCGTATAAGAACCTAGGTTTTTTCAAGTTAGCCTAAACAGGTTCTTATATAAATGGTATTTAGTGTAAAGTTAGGCTAACTTGGTTCTTAATTAGGTTCTTAACTTTTGTTCAATAAATAAAGTAGAATTTTTAAATGATCTTGTCTTTAATGTCCAATAACAGTATACTTGGAGGCTTCGGTAAGCAAAATACTATACTATTTTAACCTGATTCTGTTAAAATCAAACCTATACTGTAACCATCACTATAATTAACAATTATTCGCTGAAGGCGAAGTTATTATTGTTGAATAATCCCCGAGACGAAGTCGAGGGGATTATTCAACAATAATCACTTCGCCTGAGGCAAATAATTGTTTTAGTATAATTTTTAGAGGTGATCATCAAGAACTTAAAAAAATAACGATAGCAAACAAGAAAACAGCAAACACAAGTGTTCGCTTGCATACGGTGTAAACCAGTTTAAATCATTGATTGCAATCAAAATTTATTAAGTTGAAGCAATAAAACGGAACAAAACAAACACAATGAGAAAGATAGATGTCCGTTACCTTTGTATGATTGTGGATGACTTCTAAGCGAATGTGCGAATCCTCTAAAAATGAGTAGCTCCGGTGAGAAGAGAACTAAATAATGTTTGCTCAATCGATCTGACTGAGTTTCTCATAGATCCCAAAAAACGCCGTGTTTATGATCATTTCTAATGCCTTGAGAACCATCTCTTGAAAATATTTTCGGTCCAAAAGTTTTGGTAGTTAATTTGAAAAATTCCCAATGTTTAAAATATCCAGGACTTGGACTGGTTTCTTTCAAATCAAAGGAATTTTTCATTCAGCAAAAGCGGCCATGTTGACTTCCCTGGATGTCAAAGGTGGCGTGGCTAAGTAACCAAGCCTTCAAAGCTATAATCACCTCGAGCGGGGTGATTATAGCCTCATAAGCCGAGCTTCTCGACCAATTAGAATGCTTTAATTCGTATAAACACCTCTGAAATTATACTAATTCCCAATAAATCTTGTATACAAAACAACATAACATGATAAAATGTCAAAGTTCCTCTTTAAAAATGTCCACTGACAGAGGATTGCAATTTGTATTTATCTCATACAATGTCATAAAGTTCATCTGGTCATCTCAGTTAATAATTATATTTAAAGAGGTCATGTTTAATGTAACTATGCTGTAACTATAAAATGTACAGACTGTGTTATAAATATATTTTTGAGAAGATTTTTTAATTTTATATTTTTAGAAGATTCTTATTTTCCTTTTGGAAAGCAAGTACCTGTTTTAAAATTCTAGCCTAAAATGGTTTATATGTGAAGTGTGCTTACAAATGAAATTTTAGCCTAACAGGTTCTTAAGTGCTAGGTTCTTATACGCGGGTTTTTACTGTACTACTCTGTATGGGTTTACTGTAAATTGAAAATTGTAAGCTATAGATGAAGTTGATGAAACAACATTTTTGAGCTCTTTTGTACCTTTTGACGAGGTAGGAAAGCCCATCTATTCCTTTTTTAGGGGGATAGGGGGGAGGTTGGTTGATTTATGTTTTGCTATGTGGAAATTCGGTTGAGGTACTCTTCGTGGAGCTACTAAGATCAACTTGTCACTGCTGCAATCAAAGCCACCTTCACTCTCCTTTTGTTAATGTTGACATTAACATTTTGTTGACTTTTTGCCGCTACTCTGCTTACAGCTATCGCACAACCTTTAAATGAAACAATCACACGCAGGTCAGTTTACTAAAGGCTCACATGCATGTCCTTACAAAATTACTTAACTTCTATCCGATTGTCCACCTAGGAGACTATTTTTGTTTATGAAGGGCAAAAAGCAGTAACTTATCATATTGATTACTAATAACTAACGTGAGCTTACCATATCTTTTGTCTTGGAAGTGATCTTAGGCCAAGACAAGTCATATGATAATATCCTTTGCCTGGGCACTAGTGGAATGAATTGTACATGGGTTTAATAAAATAATTACCTATCACAATCAATGGTGGGACCGGACCCCGCCTTATTTTTGGCCAAATAGAGGCCCAAAGGGCCTAGACAAGTTTATTTACGAGTGCAGGTCCCCTCCTTATTACAGGGCTTGGTAATTCATGTCATTGTCCACATCACCTCTAACTTTGTAGGCCCTTCTGTTACATCCTATGAATCCATGATACCCGGGATACAAATATGATATAAAACCTTACTAAACAAATTAATCTTACATGCTTCCTTGCTTTGGTTTCACAAACCAACATGCTGTTTTCTTCCTCTTTGGAGCGTTCCTGTAAGTTAATCAAGTGGTGTATTACTTATGTATCAAACCGAATGTACATCGTGATATAAATTATTTGAAAACAAGAGTTTAACATTGGACAATTGCAAGGTAGTTTGGTAGACATCAGTAAAAGTAATCACAAAACAGGTGTAATAATAACAAGTAATTGTAGTTGATACCTCTTTACAGATGCAATAAATGTAACGTCTCATCTTCTTGTGTTTAGGCTGTGACTTTTGCGTACCTACCATATTAAAAAATAACATCTATCAGTTGCAGCTTAAAATCCCCAAGGTTATACTATATAGCCCATAACTACGATAAACTACTATGCACGGCAGTGTCACGTTTCCGTTATTTCTAATCTTCCTCCACAACCTTCAGACTTTGTTGGGGTCCCTTATAGTCGTGCACGCAACAGATAAGAAGGCATTTTTTTAAAAAAGACCTGACCAACATCACGTATCTTTAAAATCTTCCTCCTTTTATTCTATTTTTCTTTTTCCTTTTCATCACTGCCAATTTATACTCACTCTGATAGAGGTCAATGCAGCTTACGCAAACAACCATAAGGAACCTGTAAAAAACACCTCGCTCTATTTTTGAAATTTCTCTTGGAGACGCTTAAGACGAAGTTCCATTTATAAACATTTTGTTGTATATTCATACCTGCTGATGATACTGCGCCTTGAGATTCTAAGACTCCTACCGCCCCCTCAGTAAAAAGGCGCTTCTTGCATGCTGTGTTATCGGCTGACTCTAATGGAAAGTGTGAAAAATGCGGTATTAATGCAGCCCATTCCAGTTTTCGTTTATAAATAACATTGTTTTCTTGAAAAATACAAACCTAACAACGCTGCAGAGGGGGTGTTTCCTACCGTCTTTTTGTTGCCTCCTTCACCTGAGGGACAAATTAATAGAAAAGTTAATTACTTTGTAGACTACATGTTCACTAAACAATTAACTCCGGAACAAAATATACTTACTTGACAATGTTCCACTGCCCCCAGCGTTCGTTGTGGCTGGTGTTGGCGGTGATATTCTGGAATCGTCATTACCTTTAATTTGATAAGTGCAAGATGTGTAATTCATATTAGCAAATATTCGCCAATCCAAAGTTATATCTCTCCCTTTTTATTATATCAGATGAACATAGCACTATTTCAAAGACATCTCGTTTCATATATACTAACCTGACTTCCGGCTTCCACACTCAAATCCCTGAAAGAGTCAAAGATAGGCCATTTGAAAATCAGAGAAACATTGCACAAGTCTCATTCAAACCTGAAGCATTCTAACAGTATCAAACATGGGAACTTACAAGCTGGAATGCTTTTAGACGCCTTGGCGTGTATTTCTCCAAGATGGCTTTCGAACGCGGGGTTAGTCCTTTCTGTATTACCTTTAGTTTCACGAAAAAAGGAAAAAAAGCTACATTAAAACGACGTTTGACGGTAACAATACATTTTGTGCCAAACAGTCTTAAAACTTGTATCGATGTTATGTCGATGAAGCTCTCTTTAGAATAATTTTTTTTAAAAAAACAGGTCATCAAAGGACTAACGTGCATAACAGTAATATTTCCTAGGGATAAATCTGCAGCTAACCTCTATGCTTTCCAGGATTTCTTGCATTCCAGAATCGTCTTGTCCCTCCCTGCACCGGTCTTCCATCGCTATGTTATTAGAGGAAAAATATTTCCATTCATCCAAGGAAAATGGCGTTTTAATAATGACAACATTGGCAGCTTGCTGATTTTTTTTTTACCTTCAATTTTGGCCTTTATGAGACTCTCCAGATTCTTCACTATTTCTTGCTCAGATGCGGTCAGACAGTCAGTATATTGATCCTCGCGTTGGGTGTCCCTTGACTCTCCATCTCCTTCCTTTTCCAAACCACAGGCTATAAACAGTAAAAAGTGCTTTAACATTTACCTGTCACGTTCCCCGATCTAACATACCCAGCAGAGTTAAAAAACAATCTTTTATAGACAATTGATCTGTTACCCTTTTTAACGAGGGATATGATCTCGGGCGAGAAATGCGCAATTGGAAATTTTCTACCGCGGTGTTGTTGTGTCTTGTCCGATCTTTTAGATAGGTCGTCCAAGCCAGCGTCGCTGCAGTCCGACTTTGAGAACCACATGGAAGATGTTGTTACCTGGTCCACTTTCGATTTTAGGTCCTCGATCATTTCCTATGTATAAACGCGAAAGGCATTGTTTAGCTAAACTCGACCCAAAACAGTATAAACTTAGACTATTTCCAGTTTAGTCGTCACTATCCATGAAAATAAGGGATTCCCGGGCCCCAAGTATTATGATCTACCTCGTTTGCCTACCACTTACCAGATGTGTAAAATGGGGAGTCTGTTCCAACACCGAGGACTTCAACCCAAATGCTTTCACGTAAACACCGTTTGAACTCACATTGACACAAGGGTTTAACCATGTCAAAATCTGAAAAATTCAATAACACGACAAACAGAGTTTAGGAGACATTACCGTGCCATTACAGGTAGCCAGACGTGCTGTATCGCTGCCGCATGGAATTTATTTATCAGTTAGCCAGCCCTACTTGAGATTGAGGTGTATACCACTTTCTAAATGGATATACAACATCGAAACATGGTAACTGTGACTGCCTCCGAGCGAAAAAAAGAGAAAGGGTGCAGTTTAAACAGCAAGGACAAACTGCGAAACATTGAAATAAAGTAAGGAATACTTTAATTCACAACATTTCATTTGTTGAAACATTCTCTTTAAGAGGCCGTACTCAACATTTGAATGAAATTGATACAGCAAGATGCCCGTGGTGCCATGCAGTAAATTGCACATCCTAGTATTGATTGCCGAGTTGAAGCTTATTAGTCTGAATTGTGCATTTCAGTGTTAGTAATAATTAGTGAGAGTCACGTCCGTTTATAAACACTAATCTTATCAGTGGTTTAAAGGACACAGAGTAAGTATGTTTGTGGCGTCCCTCTACAGAACAATTTATGTATTACCTTTGAAGGCTCCTTCTGCACCCTTTCTCGAATTACTTGTTCGAGCTTGAAGATGAAACCTGGCTCACTCGGTTCTTTGTCAGCAGCGTTGGCAAACTCCAGTATTGCATCCTCAGTTACACCTTCTTCACCAATGGACATTCGCAACTACCAGTGAAATAAAAAAACAAAACGGTACACATTTAAAACAGTTTTTTACCTTTCCAGTGTTTTAGTTTACCTCGTGATGGTTGTTATGTCAAAAGGGAACCAGCTAACCCGTAACAGTCGCCTCCACATCCACGTTATCCACATTTCTTTGGATATTTCAAAGCTCTGCAAAACCTTTGTTATAATTTTTTTTTGGTCAATCCCACAATCTCCTGGTTTACAGTATATAAAACTAACCACTCCCAGCATATTTCAGCCCTTTCCGGATTCATTTCTTTTCTACTTACCAGTGTGAAAGCAAAGATCACACAGGATACACCCTTCGTCCACCTGTTCTGTTGCTGTGGTAAAAGCCTGCCCAGGATTGCTGTAGTATTTTTAACAAATGTTTCGAACAGCACGTCCCATATAGGCATGAACCGCATTGACCACGCTAGCAGCAAACCCTATGAAAGAAGCAAATTTCTATAAACTTTTGGAAAGCCTGGCTTAATAAATTTCCCTTGCTTACGAGGCTGTTCGAAAACTATAAAGGGGTCCATGGTTCCGTACCCGAAAAGTATGGCACTAGGACTCCAAACCTTTCTTAAAAAATCAGAAATCAAAATCAAAAACATAGGAAAATCCGGATGGCACTAGGACTCCAAACCTTTCTTAAAAAATCAGAAATCAAAATCAAAAACATAGGAAAATCCGGATGGGCCTCCAGGCCCCACTGTCGCAATTTAACAGCTTCCAATCCCTTACACTACAGGTAGCCTCTTTCTGCTTTTAACTCCATGGAACGAACGCAAAAATAGTTATGTATGTTCGCGATGGTGCGCGAATTTCGAGCGGCGACGCCGCTGCGAGTGACGCGGGCACCATACCGTGCATGTCAGGTATTTATGAGGCTACCAACCTTATTTCGCTGAACCAACGGTAGAAGTTCGTTGTGAAGTTTATCCACGTCTACTGCTAATGCATCATTCTCGTTCGCACCGCGATAGTTTATTCGAATCACTCTGCCGATTATGCTGTGGATAGATGACATGCACGATTTATTTTTTTCCTTTCATGTTCGCTGTTGATTACTTACTTAACATTAGATGTTACAGCCAAGAGAAAAAAATCTGATGAATCCACAGAAGTGTGAAGGAGGTGACAAGGCCTTATTTCCAACAAAGCACAAGGATGGTAGGTGAAGGTAATCAAGCGATTAAAAACATGTCTCACCGTGAAACCTCCTTGGAGTTGGCTGAAAGGAGAATCGACCCCTTCGCCGAAGTAAGCCCTTGCTGAGCCGAACCCTGCAGTAACCCTCCCTGTGCTTGCAACAGGAACTCGCCGAATTGAGTAGAAATGTTTGGGTCGTCCACCATCACTACGAAACTTGTTCGGGCAACACTCTCGTTTACCTTCTTCCTGAAAATGGTAATGCAAACAACTTCATTACTGACCACTTTTGAGCGGTTTTACGTAAGTTTAGAAAGCGAGCTGACACTTACGTGGACGTCCCACTGGAAAGTTGGTTTCCACCGCTAAGGAACAATCGGTGACTCCGGCGCGGTATTCCTTGACCAAGAGCCAAGATTTGTAGGGTAAGTGACTTACCAACGCACCTCTCCTTGGAGTATAGAAGGCCTATGCTCCCCTCAGCTAAAGGTAAATCACAGAAACGTTTTAAGACTCCAAAGACACTAGATGTACTGTCTATTTTTTAGATGTACTGTCTTGCTTCAGCTGTTGTAGTCATCGCCGTTCATGTTACAACTTTGGTTTTAGGGGAGTGCCGTCTTATGCAATTTTTCTTTCGAGCCCACTGTCTTGTTTCACGTACCCGGCGCGCGTTTTTCAGATGAAACGATTGACCTGTAAGATTCTTATTTTCGTTCAGGATTGCAATCATTGTAAATAACGCGTTACACTGGGTACAATAATTCAAAAATTTGGCGGGTAGGAGGTGGCGTTACAATCCCAACGTTTTCAAAATACTAAATAAAGTAGCCGAGAGAATTCCTTACAAATGTAATAATGTCAATTAAGCTCAAAATATACTTACTCCACACATCCTCAGCGGCTGTTGCATTTCGCAAAATCCGAGCTACCACGAAAGAAGTTGCCAGTGAAAAGGGAACAACGTTCTGTGCGAAACCCATAGACAGCTCAAAATATCTGTCAAAAATGTAAAAGCAGAGAGAATAACAAAATAAACAGCATTACTAAATGAATAACTTTAGACTGAACCAAAAAAATGAGATAAACAGGAATGCAAGGAAGGAATAACATGCCAAAAAAAAAAAAAGAAAGGAAGGCAGAAAAATGAAGGATAGAAAGAAACAAACAAAAAAACAAAGGAAGCCATTATAGTACGAATAAGTTAGAGAACGTAAAGATGAAATAACAGGCATACAATATAGTGTCTTACATTTTGAGTGTTTCCTTAAGTGCTTTCCAATTTAAGAGGCGCTCGTTCAGGGAAAGGTTGAAATTGCGGAGTTCATCTTCCATGACAAGATATCTGTGATCCTCTCCACAGAGTAACTTGTTCCTCCATATATGTACCTTAAGCATTTACAAACATAAAAACGACATCTGGTTATAACAATAGGCCTTATTCGTATTCTCGGTATGTGGGTAATCTTTTCAAATGCAAATGACATGAAGCTGTTTTTAATGATATTCCCCCCCCATGAGCCTCCATTGCAAGCTAGTTCCAGTCCAATACCGAGAATACGAATATGGTCTATTGACAGTTACGGGTCGTTATGGTTAGGTGCGTACCAAAGACGCTCGGCAAATTCCCGGGGGGGGGTACTCCCTATAATGGCCTATACGGGGAGGCTCCGCCCGAAAGGGGTACCTTTTTCAGGCTCCAGGTATATAAAAGGGTAGGGATATCACAGGTTTAGGTATATGAAAGGGTAGGGAAATCTGTCATAATGATATTTTAAAAGGCCTTTACATTAAATATTTCGAGCAGACGCAACTTTTGGCTGTACCGTCGTAATTTTTTAAGCGCTACATAAAAATGACAAGAAAACATCCCGTTTTAGGTAAATGTGATGTCGTGTAGGTATATGAAAGGGGTGCCTTTTTGCAATAAAAGGTATACAAAAGGGGTACCTTTTCTATCAAAATGGTATATAAAAGGGTAAGGGGTTAGATCTCCGGGCGGAGCCTCCCCGTACAAAACTTTTTCGAGTACCCCCCCCGGGGGCAAATTTTGAGCAAATTTTCATCTTTCGCGCAACTTTTCCCTTCAAAGCAACTTTTGAGCATATTGAAAATTTCTAGGCTCTTTGGAACAGCCCTGGTAACTACCACGATTTCCATTTGTAGCGACCGTAACGATATGACATTTAAATTTGCCTATACCTTTACAGCTATCCATAATGGATCATCATCATGATAGCATCAACAGATTAGGGTTCAAAACTTACATCTTCAGATAATATCCAGTACTCGTCTGCCTGGTGCCCCAAATGGGTGGCTACGAAAAAATCGCGTCCGGCCTCTTCACCCTCAGAAAATAGGGACCAGTACGATTCCTTGAGGTGAGCAGCATACTCTGCTATCACGCTTCCATTTACAAAAGCTCCCAGGTTGATGGTACTGTCCTTGCATGTGATTCGTATCGCGTCCAAAAATTTCTGCCGTCCGTCGAACGCACTGGCAGGAAGTGTAATCAGACTGCAACATAAAACGTAATCCAATTTTTTTCCTTCAAGACTAGTACCGAGTCTATGCCATATCTGTCTGGGCGTTATTGGACGGAGTGGGGGGAGGGGGAAGGGGAGGTTGGAGGTCGGTTGGAGGGTGATCTCCATACAAACAATGTTTCTGACGACTTGACACTAGAGTCCGTTAGTTTGGGGGCTTATGGCTTTTGTCGGTGTGATTATAAAAGCGTACCTAAGGCGTCATGCATTTCGCGTAATATGGTCAACTACTAGCTGCAACAATCTCCCTTTTCTTTCAAATTCATTATCAAAACTGACCATTGCATTACATCTATGCGAAATGTAGGTTGTCAAAGTTGGTCAAGCATTGCTTCACATGACATTGTTAGTGTATGCAAAAGGGAGACTGGAAATCGTGCAATTTCAAATACCTCTACTGGCACACGCACCTGCCGCTGTGATGAGCCATGTTTGGTGCAAATGTTGTGCAATTGCACACCCAGCAGCCCTGGCTTTTATGGCCCTCGGTGTCTTCACGCGATTTCAATTTCCCTACTATTTTTAGGGTAAAATCTCCAAAAAGATACTGCTCTCCTTTCACAATAAACCAGGTCTTTCGATCGTATGTGGAAAAACGGGAAGGCAGTTCATCCTAAGAAAAAATAACAAAACCTAGCGCGCTGGCAAAATGTTCAATGATCTGACAGGTTAATGGTGAGAATTTAATTTGAGAGGAAGATTAAAAGATACATACCTCTACAATTTGGTCCATGCTGGGGCTGTAGCAGCTTCTTTGTACTCGGCTCACAGTTGATATATATGGTTTAAATTTCTAGACTGCAAATGAGGTTAACCTGTTTGTGCACCCTTTTAAACGTTCCGGTCAAGATATACCGATTTGAAATGCAACGCGTGTCAAGTGAAACCGCCCTATCTACTTAACTAAATGCGTGAATGTGTAAATTATCTGATGGTCGTTCGCGCAATCAAAATGATGGGCATTTCTGTCGCTCATCGTTTGTTACTTACGCAGGCCCCTAGTTGTTCTGTCTCTAGGCTTGTTACGCATAGCCCAGTTACTTAATAGTTAAAAGGGTTATTTTCATTTCAATCGGTTAAAATGAAAACACGTTTGCTTTCATATAGTTTCCTGCAATTATTTATTTCCAACGTTGTTAGCATTTGGAATAAAGCCATGTCTACCTCTTATCACGCCACTGTCCGAACAGGGCGTGGGAATTTTTACCCCTTGAAGTCGACAACATAACTCATGATTTTAACCGAAAAGATAACAGATCGTCTCGGATATAGTTACGGACTTTGAAGTGCTAATAGTTTCAGTGGCATAAAGATAAGTCTCTTTATGTTCTTCTGTATGAAAAAGTTATAACGACTACACCAAAATTATATTTCATTATCCATCACAATATGGTGAAAATGAGACTTGTTGGACCAATAATGCAACAATAATGCGACTATGTCGACACTTGGAAGAGCAGTCATTGACCCACTTGTGGCGTCATTGATCTGCACGCTAGCGGAATTTTTGGGCTTCTGGAACAGCTAGGGTCGATCTTTTCAGAGCGCTGTCTATTTTGTTTATCGACTGCATTATGTCAGAGGTCTTCCCAAAAAAAAAAACATTATTGGTTTTCCTTCTGCAACTGAACATCGGTGCTGAAACAGGTTAACGTGGTTAATATACCTGCGTTTGATAGAGGGCCCGTTTTCGGTGTTTACCAATGATTAAGTTAACCATTTTGCCAATGGTTAAAAGGGCGATTTTTAAACCATTCGGCATTGAAACTTTTAAGTATTTTGTTACTGTATCTTCTGTATCTTGACCTGCTATTATTAGGACGACGGCCTCTGTCAGTTAGTCGTTAAGGGCAAGCGGATATTTGGTTATTTGCGGAGTGCATGGGCGGTGTCACGAGCCTGGTCGCCGGGTCGCATGCACAACCACCTCGACAAATAGTTCAAAATGGATAACATCATGAGGTTACCAACTGAATTGATATTAGGAATTTTTCAGTTTATCGAAATGGAAGAGAGGTTCAAGCTCAGGATGGTGAGCAAGAGCTGGAGCAATCTAATGTTTCACCCAGCAATACTGCAGCATATAGTTTTTAAAACTAGCTTGCGGGTCCATGGACGTGTCGTTAATGACGACGGTTTGCGACTTGTTTTTGATAATGCGACCATAGTAAAATCTCTGACATTATACCAGAACATTGAAGTAACAGGGGGCGCTTTAATTTCGGCAGCTAGAGAGGGTAAGTTCAAGGCCTTGAAGAAACTTTCCGTTGCGCGGACGTTATTCGGACTGGATGTTATAGTTGAAATATTGAAAGAAACGCGAAGCTTGGAACACTTGGACATTATGGATAACGATTATCCCGATGAATTCTGCGATTATGCGTTGCAGTTTGCTTCACACTCCCTCAAATATCTGCGCCTGGCAGTAGAAGCAATTTGGAGGAAAGGCAAGGTGGAATCTCTTCTTGATGCCTGTTCCACCCTGAAGTGCTTGGCAATCCCTGGAGACATTCTGTCGGAGAGTGACCTATTTTCCCTTCTTAGTGGTAGAAAATGGAAAAACATTCGGAAAGTAGAAATTAACTATCTTAGCCAAGAGTACATTGAACGTATAGTAAGAGGTATGAGTTCAACTAGCTTGCATGTGCCACCGGAGTTGTGTCTTTGTGACACCAAAGTCGATGCGCGGGTTAAAGAAATGTTTAAAGCAATGAACATTACTGTATGTGACTGTGGAAATCAGGATAGCATGACATTTGAGTAGAATCGGCATGTGAACTATTGCCAGGATATTGTCGTACATCATTCTAAAATTAATGTTTGTAAAAAGACACACTATCGCGTCAAGATAGTAAAGAGAATGCGTAAACAATGAATTTAATTTGATGTAACATACCAAGATAAGACTTGCGTTCTGTTTATTTATGATATGCAATGGTAGAACTATGTAAAATAAATTTTTCGCCTATTTGTGATTACATCGTGATTAAAGAAACCTGGAATGGTGGCCTAAAATCTCTCGTGCAATGATGTCATATTCTGCCAAGTAGATTAGGCGGCAAGAAACCTAGATTTTTTTTTGCAGGGGCCTCGTAGTTACCGGTAACTTAAGGCCCCGAGAATATGGTTGCACGCTATTGAATATCTCCGAGGTTAAACGCGAGTGTGTCAACATACTAAGAAACTGTTATTTCTCTAAAAAGTAACAACAACGACTTGGTATTGATCCTGTCTTTGTTCAAATGTTTCATGTAAAGCGAATAGAGGGAATCAAAATACATGCGATTCTTTGTCTTTTCAAACAGAACACCACTAGCACTATGTATTTACACCACTTGACACAAACACGCTTTATCCGTTACCGCAGAGCGTGTTATAAAAAAAAGTAACATAATCCACTCTACGAAAAACCGTTTCCAGACGGCGAAACTACGTATTTGTGCGCATTTCACTTATCTACGAATACCGCTAGTTAACACCTTAAAAGGCTGAGAAGAATAGGGGATCATAACTGTTTCACTCCATAAAAAGGCTTCCCTGAACACTTGTTCTACACGACCACGACAATGGTGAGATGAAGTTTTTATGTTTCATAGTTCAGTTATCGAGGCTTTTGAACGTTTTTCCAAAAATCAGGGGCAATCAATTAGGCGGAATTTCTTTTATGAATACAATTTCTATTTTAATGTAAAACCATCGAGATGGCTTTTCGGGAGACAAGAGAAACACAAAAAAAAATTACAGGATTTAAAGAAACGATCAGTATGCGAGTACAGAAGGTCATTGTGTAACATTTCATAAAGAATCGTTTGCCAATCTTACATAAAGCTCGTGTAAAATCAAATAATTACATAGAGGATATAATGTGGGACAGGGGGAAAGGTGTCCCGAATTATCTAAAGTATATATCAGCACGCGAAGATGAAATTCTTATCCCCAAGCATTTAGTGTTCTGTTTATTTTGTGTATAGTGATTACATGTCCACATTTATCGCCCCAATCGACCAGAACGTGGCGAAGAGTGTTAATAAAACCGAAAAAAATTCTGGCAAGCTATATATATATCACCCGTGGATAATAAAATTTATGCAAAAGAAATCAAAACAACGATATTTCCTCTCGAAATTGAAACGAAATGACAGCCCAGGAGTAGGTATCTCCCAATGTCAAAATAGCTACTGTCACTTTCAGTAGCGCGTTCTTACGCGACGTGTCAAGTGGACTTTTTTCCAAAGAAACAGCGTTAGAAGGCCATTCCGGCTTTTTTCGAATCGTGGAAGTAACATCTTTGCATGTAAAAAGGGTGAAATTAGTAAAACAAAGCTAGCGCGCGCGCTGGCATCCTGGTGAAAACTCAACATACGCACGGCCGTGTACAAGATGACGTGTGCAGTTTCATTTGAGCAGCTTAACTGAGAGTCTTGACGTTGTTTGCATAGGCGTACGAGGCGGAGGGGGGGGGGGGGGGGGGACTGGGGGGCTGCAGCCCCCCAGTGCCGAAATTTTTCGGGCAAAATACTCAGAATTCGGGAAGCAAGCCTAGAGAAAAAATAGAAAATAAGCCAAAAAATCTCAAAATTACGTTCAAAACGAATAAATAACATCAACAGAAAAAGTGTTGGAAATATAACGAACGTTGTGGTTCAAAATTCCAAATTGCTCATTCATCTGCTTTCGTTTCCTCTCGCAAATTGCTATAATCATGTTCGATTTTTCTTGCAAATTCTGCGTGACCCCTCAGTTTGATTCAGTTGTAATCAGCTTTTCCATAGCTTGAGCGTTTGCGCACGGTGGATTTAGTGCAAGACCTTGAAACAGAGCTGCGATACGGTTAAAAATGTGACAAGGCTAATGCTTTTGACTCAAATGTTAAGTTCTCAGGGCTAGCTCAAAACTTTCAACGAAATGTTTAATCCATCCATCCCTGAATGTCTCACACTCTTTTGTTAAACTTTCAAGCGGGGGAAAAACGACGTAAAGTGGCTCCCCAAAAATACTTAGTTTTTGCTGAAATAGAGTGAATAAATAAGATATTTCCGAAAAAAGAAAGGATTCAGTGCATTGACACCTTCGGGCAACGCCGCGAAATTAATTAAAGAAGTATCGTTTCCTTTAAGCAAGCAGGCAAGGTTTGTACACAACTACTTCAATGCACGTTTTGTTGTCCATGCTATTTTTTTTCGGGCAATAAGGCCTTCGCCCCCCCAGGTCCGAAGGTGCCCGTACGCCTATGGTTGTTTGTCTGCGTTTTCATTGATAAGATTGGTACATTTCCCCTGCCAATTTGAGTTGCACCTTTTTTGCATATTATAGAACAATTATTGTAAAATCGTTGAGGCTGAAATGTAACTACAAATTTAAGAAGATGTATGGGCCAAAATTTATAACATCCTCGGAGTCTGTCATATATAATTCGCAAGCTCTTATTACAAAGAGAAACGTATCAGATGAAACGTACTAGCTCAAAGCGCTGTGATTGTGGCCTGTTTTGAACCAGCCAGCAGGAACCTTTTTTTATGAAAACGCAATCACAAGTAAAGTCGAGGAAGGTAGAGTTTCTCCCGGCTATCGTTCCGAGCAACTCCTACGCCTCTTCTCTGCTCTCCCAAACTTCCTGCTTGTATCCATATACCAACGCATAGCATGAACCAATATTTTTGAATGCGCGCGAAAACTACAATATTATACAACTATATAACAAGGTAGATAGAGGCTTTAGTCTCCTATCAGTATGTATTCGCATTCCATTACAAACGCATCCAATGAGCTAATGTCTGTTTATGTACTTGTCCTAGAGTGGACCTCCCATAAACTCTGCCACTGCTTGGAGGAAAAGGGGCTCCGGTGAATGTAGGAACTGTGGGGCGTCCTACTCAAATCGTTACAAGCCAGCTGATTGTCCTGCCTGCGGCACCCACCTGGGAGGTTCAATTAAGTCTCCCACAACGAAGAAAATAAGAAAAGACGTACCAATGTGCGTTTTAATTTACGACGCAGGAAGTACATGTATCTATTCCGTGAATTCCTCTGTTAGAGATGATCGTTGTTTAGTTACTACAGAGGGAGGGGCTAGGGTATGTAGCCAAGAACAATGTAAACAAAACCGGGCAGTCTATCTAACAAGCGGAAATGACAAACCATTCACTTGCAAGCATATAGAGCAGATAGTCCATGCTGAAAGTAGTCGATTTTCCGTGGAAATGGACGAATCGATGATTTTAGCGTACCCCTCTGATCTGGAGACAAAAAATGCATTAAGGAACTGTTTAAGGCCGGGCTTCCCATCAGTTATAGAAGTCTCCGAAAAAAACTACGCGGTATATGCACATCCCACAGCCACCAACCCGCTAGGATTCTGCCATGTAAAGAAATTAGAAGGTGGGAAGTTTCTATGTAGTTCCAAAGAATGCCGGAAGCCTTCTGGAAATACCAAGACCACGAAAACAAGGCAGTTCTGCACACATATCAATATTATTTGCTGTGTGCTTAGAGATAAAACCCCTTCTTCTTGTGGCAGTTCTACGTCGACTACGTCCACTTCGGGGACAGAACAGTTGGTTGCTGAGGAAGCGTTGCCTCCAAAACCCGAGGAGAAAGCCAGCAGTAAGGCCAGCAGTGCCCCTTCTTCTTCTGGCAATTCTACGTCGACTACGTCCACTTCGGGGTCAGAACAGTTGGTTGCTGAGGAAGCATTGCCTCCAAAACCCGAGGAGAAAGCCAGCAGTAAGACCAGCAGTATCAGCCGTGCATCGACAATTACCCTTAACGCAAACCGCGCTCTGCCGTATGAAATACCTAATCACATTTTAAGGCGCTCCAATGAAATGGAAAGCAAGACCTACTTGCAGGTGGAGGGTGGCTTTCCGGATCTTTTCCAACCAGTAGAAACAGTATGTGGGCTGTGCACATCAAACCTGAATGCACCGCGAAGTCACAGCGGCGGTAAAGGCGAAGGGTACATCATTTGCGACTTGGTGCCATTCAAAAGAGTTCAGGTTAGGGTGAGATATTGCAGCAACCGGCAGTGCCAAGCCATGCATCAGCCGTCCCTTTATGAATACGGTAAGTGAGCCATAATATAGTTCTATATGAAAGGGGCGGCGTTGCTCGTCGTTTCGCTTAATTGCAAGTTTTTAGTTCGCTCAAGGTATTTCGGGCAAAATGCCATTTTTTAGCCCTATTGGTCGCGTTTAAAGCTGGATACCATGAAATATGCGAAATTCATTTCTAATCTTAATTTTGTAACCTTTACGGCTCAAGAAAAGAGTAAGCCACCCCCAGATTTGTCTCTTTTAGGCCTTTTTTTCAAAATTACCGAATGTAATCCATTGTCCGGAACGGGTATGCAATGTAAAGAAAAGGGTAAATCCATTGATTGGCATAATAAAAAGGTGAAAGCCTTATTTCTTCTATGGACACATTTGTTGTGAATTGCTTCTTTTGCTTTTAGTTTGCAACAAAAACAACCGTTGATTCGTACCACTTTGTTTTTCAGGGTTGTTTAATGTATCAGATAAAGCATTGATCGCTTATTCTATTCTTTTGGAATGGCGTGCTGGATTCAAGCGGGGAATGCCGATAAACCTACTAATTGAAAGCAAACTAGAGGTTCTTGGAAAAAAAGCTGGAGAAGTATGTATAACAAATCAATTGATTAAGTAAGTGGAAAGCCTTACGCGTACATAAAACACGTGAATTACGTATCTACGGATACGTGTTCGAAGGCTGCGACAGAGTTAGAAGGACTGAACGAAAGCCATGGTAACATGAAATCTTTCGTTACTAAATCATGAGGCCTCGAACGTTACTGAAGCCACTAAAGTTTAAATAAAAAAAGTAATGCATTTTTGGTGGAAGAGGGGTGCGGGGTAGCGGAACGGGAGAAGGCGAAGTCGTTGGATACATACCTGTTATGGTATGTCCGATTCAGGAATTAACGTTGTAAACATAATCTATACCTTTACATTAATGCTTATGGAGCGAATTTTTTTTAGGACTGCCCAAAACGTGAAGAGCTGATATACCTGCGAGATTTGTTGTATAACGGTTTCTACTGTTTCGAAATCATGGCAGAGAGAAACCTGGACGATGTCATTTGCGGGATTTGTGGCACAATCGGAGTGTTATATCTTGGAGATGGCAACCAAAAAAACTGCTGCACCTCCCAGAAGGTAAGCCTTTTTCCAATACACAATAGGAATTTTTCTATTTCATGCCGAGTGCACTTTTGCCATGAAAAGTTACGAACTTAACTGCATGCAAAACGGGAAAACTGCGCAATTCAGGGTACTCAGTTTCTTGAAACTAAAAGACCTTTACTATTCTTTTCTAATGCAGATCAACTACACTGCAAGCCAAAGTTCAGGACAACAAAATGAAATGGTTTCTCTGAAGCAGTTCGTAACAAATATGAAAAAGCACTGGATAGAAAAAACCATCTATACCAGGGTTAACGAAACAGTATCCTATACTGTGTCGGAAATACCACCCATCATCGCGCCAATGCTCGCAGGAAAGGTGGTAAACACAGAGCCAGAGAAGAAAAGCGTTTACCTCAAGGACAAGAAAGAGGGTGTGTACATGTTATCATAGGTCACTGCATGCCGCCAACTAGCATAACTTTGGTCAAAGTAAAAGCCATGATAGCGTGTATTACAAGTAGAGGTGAATTTAGATATGAAGTTAAAAGCAAGGACTTTCTAGAGGCGTGGTGTACCTAGCCTGATAGGAGTGTTACAAACATGGGTTGTTATGTTAACATAGTGATATTCAATGAAGTGTCATTTTAATACCTAACAGGTGATGTAGCAGTTCTGCACAAAATGATAGTAGGAAAGGAATTCAACATGAGGACACTGCAGCAAAACAGTGTCGATAACCTCAAGGAGATCTGCAGAAAATGCGGAATAACAACAAGTGGGAAGTCAAAGGTGATTTCCTTTAAATTGTTATTTTTTGAAATTTTAGCTGTCTTTCATGTATACCTATAGGTTTCCTCGATGGATAGAGATCAAAGCTAGCAAGTAAGAAATAAGTTTTATTTCAACAGGATGGCATGTGTGCCTCTCTTCAAGAGCTGTATGCATCATTGCTGGCGGGAAAGTCCCCATGTCACGAATTTACAAAGGTTCCAGGACATACGGGAGGTTTCTATCACATCGTCTGTCGTCATGGGGTAAGATAACAATCGATGGTTATTAAAGTATCATTGGTTCTCGCAAGGGACTTTATATGGTTGAGCAATTTTTTACGCCCTTTTTGTTGAATCTGTAGTGTACCGTTGCCTCGAAGTTTTTGCTCCTTCAAGAGTCAGTGAGGGATGCAGCCGACCTCTACTTGTCACTGAAATATCCCCCAGTGGTTTTTATTAATGACACCCCTTGTGGCTTGGCGCGGCACATAGACATACGGAGCCCGTGTGTTGCAGAAATCCTGTGGGGAAACAAAAGTGCTTGTTTCGAGGAGCCTAAACTTGGAAAAGAACCATGTCAGGTAATATCAGCTAGCTGTTTCTATAAGATAAAGACAATACAGAAACAGTTTTGGCTAACATAACCATTAACTAACTAAGAAAAGAACGCCGGGACGATAACAAATCGACAATTCGACGTGCAGTAAGAAGGTAGGTAGGAAAAACCAAACGAATCTGAGATGCTACCATGAAAGCATTTTATGGCGTAAAGGAAGCAAAGAATACTAATACTTTTGACCATTCTGACGTTGCTTCTCTTGTTGCGTTAAGCAGCGAATGCTATCATACACAGAAAACAATTTATTTATTTTTCTACTCCTTTCTTTTCCTACTTTAGGTCAGCATACCCGAGATTGTTCCCGGAGAATATCGACCCGCGAAGATACACATATACAAGCCCGAAGCGGAAGATAACTCTTGGATGCACCCACTCACCGGAAACGCACGACGCTACATAATGGGGGACAGATTCCATGCATCCGTCAACCCCCACAAATCTCCTTTATGCGCATTTCACGATATAAATTTGTGTGCGCAAGGAAATTCCATGAAAACAAGCTATCAGGAAAGTGAAAATCATCGGAAAAACGCATTAAGACTACGCAGTTCATGCATGCAAAGTTTTTCCGTTCATTTTCTCTACAATTTCCTGATGGATTATTATCAAAACGAGAAAATCGTGGAACTCCAGAGGGCACAGATACTAAAAAGCCTTGTTTCCGAAGGAGAAAAAGTGGTCAGAGACGAATACTGTAGATTTATTATAGTGCAAAGTGATCCAAAGTGAGCGATAAGAACTATAAAAAGAAATTTACAACTTATAACGTTATTAACCTGGATCCATTTAGGTTTCCGGGAAACTGCTAACCTACCCCTCCCCAAACCTAACATTTTGCCCAAAGCGATAAGTAGGGGTTAATGTTAGATTTGGGGAGGGGTAGGTGAGCAGTTTCCCAGAAACCTAAATTGATCCATTAACCTTCACTCCTAAACGCACATTAGGCGCTATTTGGAGGCGCGGTTATTGCAACTTTTGTGACGTCATCAATAAGCACGTCAGTGGATGTTTGTGATAAGCATTTGATAGAGCTAGGATTGACCTTTCTACGGGACTGTTTTTTTTTTAATTTCGGCTGCATTCTGACAGAGCTAATGATTGAAAAACACGATCCAGTTTGGGTGCAAAATCGGTGCTTGAACAGGCCAATGCATCTTTAGTTGATTAAGGGCCCATTTTTAGGGTTTTCCAATCGTTATGTCAAAACTTTTTCGGCCAGAAGAAAGGATATGAAAAGTAGACTGTAAAGAGTCTAGGGAAGCCGACAAAAGGAAAGAAAGGAGCAAGAAAAAGAAAGCAGTCTAATTAAAAAAAAAATTAGTTTAAGTAAATAGGTCGAGGAGACCTCCAAGAAACCACAAGGCTTATGGGGGAGGCCACCTCGGGTTAGCAATATGTTAGTAATTTCGCTGTGAATGTGCAGCTAGTCCAATTTCAGACTCATTTCATTAAAAATGTAATTATTTTCTTCTTAAAAGAAGAGAAGCTACTCGAACAAGTGATCGATTCTGGTAGAGAATTCCAAATTTAGGGCCCTGGAAAAGTATTGCAAACTGCTTTAGATTTGTACGACAGTGATGTGGTCGATAACACTTGGCTATTATTGTGTCATAACTGTGTGTTTGACTACTAGTAAAAACCAAACTGAGAAACATCGGAGGCAATAATTGGTTATGATAATATAACATAAATTAGCTATTTGCAATGCACTGACTTGGAATATATCGAAGATGCCCAGTTTAGCAAATGAGGGGGCAGAATGTGTCTGAGTTGTCAATAGTCTGAGTTGGTAATAGCACGCACAGCATTTAAATTACTTATATATGTAGACGACCAGGCTGAATTACAGTAAGTGATATAAGGGTAAATTAACGTGTAGTACAGACCAAGCTTAGTAATGGTATATAGTATCTACGCTAGACCTACATATTACACCAACTGACTTCGAGATTTGTTTACATACGAAGCTGATATGATATTTCCATGTAGAATTTTTATCAATATAGACACCTAAAAATTTTGTTTCACTAACTTGTCTCAATTTTTTGATTACCAAAGGATAGAGCAAAAAGATTTAATAAGGTGCTTCTGCCTAGATTTAAAAATAATATAAGTTAAGGTAAATTCAAGATCATAGATGTAGACCAATACATGAGGCAATACACTCTGATACAGACCGATACAGCCGATACACTCTGATACAGACCGATACAGCCGATACACTCTGATACAGGCCGATACAGCCGATACACTCTGATACAGACCGATACAGCCGATACACTCTGATACAGACCGATACAGCCGATACACTCTGATACAGACCGATACAGCCGATACACTCTGATACAGACCGATACAGCCGATACACTCTGATACAGACCGATACAGCCGATACACTTTGATACAGGCCGATACACTCTGATACAGACCGATACAGCCGCTACACTTTGATAAAGGCCGATACAGCCGATACACTCTGATACAGACCGATACAGCCGATACACTCCGATACAGGCCGATACAGCCGATACACTCTGATACAGACCGATACAGCCGATACACTCTGATACAGGCCGATACAGCCGATACACTCTGATACAGACCGATACAGGTGATACACTCTGATACAGACCGATACAGCCGATACACTCTGATACAGACCGATACAGGTGACACACTCTGATACAGACCGATACACTCTGATACAGACTGATACACTCTGATACAGCCGATACAGCCGATACACTCTGATACAGACCGATACAGCCGATACCCTCTGATACAGACCGATACAGCCGATACACTCTGATACAGACCGATACAGCCGATACACTCTGATACAGGCCGATACAGCCGATACACTCTGATACAGACCGATACAGCCGATACACTCCGATACAGACCGATACAGCCGATACACTCTGATACAGACCGATACAGGTGATACACTCTGATACAGACCGATACAGCCGATACACTCTGATACAGACCGATACAGGTGATACACTCTGATACAGACCGATACACTCTGATACAGACTGATACACTCTGATACAGCCGATACACTCTGATATAGACTGATACACTCTGATACAGACCGATACAGGTGATACACCCTGATACAGGTGATACACCCTGATACAGACCAATCGAGACCGATACACTTTGATTACACTGACCGGATACAGGTGATTTACCGACAAATCAAACCAACTGAGGCGATACACCTATAGATACAAAATGAATACTTAACAAACACATACCTATTAAGTGGAAGATACAAAGAACAATGAAAATGATACGAACTCTAGGGCAGAATCAATAAAATTCCTTATCAGTAATCAGCCAATGGGAATGACGCTTACGAGAGGTGCATAATGACTCCATGTTATGGCACTAACAAAATACAACGAAACCAAAGATGGACGCCACGTTTATTCCACCCCCAAGGCATGCTGGGGCAAGCTTAACAATGCATGATGTAACAGAATAAACTTAATTATATTTTGTAAATAAAAGGACTTTAAGAGCAGAAATTGCTTTCGACGTACTAATTTGATGTTATTCTTTGATATTAAATAGGTATTTTTCTTCCAGAGTGCTTTATTTTTCGACGCGAAGCTAACAAACTCGGCATAAATTTTGAGCTCCGAAAGCGTCAATTTTGCTGGATTTTAGAATTATCGATTTTCTCGAAAACAAATCGATATTTAGCCAAACAAAGTATACTGTGATTTATTTTATATTAAGGCCTACCCATGGTAAGAGAATGAGCGAAATCCATTACAGGGCTCTTGCCAAGAATTTTCATTTTTGTTTGAAATTTGTGCATATGTCCTCTTAAACTTTTGTATGCGATTGACTTGCTGGCTTGTAAAAGCGATCGAGTCGCCTTGAACAAGCTTCTCGCTGGATTGTATTTAAGAACGACTCCAGCTAAAGAACAATTTTATGGACCATTTTAAGCTTTATTTATTTACAGCTTATGCATTAGTCAATTGAAACCCCGGCCCCCCGACCCCCGGGACTTAGCGGGGATTTAACGCGTCCAAAGCCGGGATTTAACGCACTTTTAACGGGGCGTTGGCCCCGGTGGGCGGTGGTTTTAACAAAATGTCAGTAGACCGGGGCCATGGAGCGGTGATTTAACAGCACGCGATCACTTAAAGCAGGGACGGCAGCCGGGATTTAACATAAAGGACTAAATGTTTTTCTCAAAATGTTCGTTCTGAGGAATCCCTTCTGAAAAGTCTCCACGCTTCTTCCTTGATATTTAAAGCCTTTCGCGACGCCTGGGTTTGTATTTAATATGTTCACACGATAAAAATAGACTCATTGTACTTGAAATCTGCCATCTTTGTACACTATCGTCCCCAAGAAAGTAGTTTCTGTTTCTGAGATTTCAGCCGTGAATCATATCATAGGGAGAAAGCTGTTTACCTTTAGAAGAAATTCTTCTATTTTGTCACTTCTTGTGTCCGTCGTCAATAAATCGTTTCCAAAGGATAGGCTTATTGCTACTTGTCTGAGTATTTCGTTTTCTATTTTGGCCGTGAAGATGACAGCGGAAACTGCGGCGATTGTCGTGCCCAGGTCGTGCCCATGGCTGTTTGATGTGCTTAAAGATAATCTTTTCCATTGAATTGGAACGAGCTTTCTTGAAAGATCACACTGAGCAACTCTCTTAACGAGTACGGCAGGGCCGTAGCTAGCCAGAGGCAAGACGAGGCACTTACCTCGTCTAGATTTTAACCCAAATTTAATAACAAATTTTTTTGTTGGGGAAATGATCCCAAGTTAAAAAAGATTTATTTCTCTCAAGAAATACCTTAAGAAAAATCTTGAAGAAAGAGTTTCAGGGCTTCTAGATTTCAAAATTTTCTGAAGGGCATGCCCCCAGTTCCCCCTAGCAAGATCTTGCCTCTTCTATGGCAAATGCCCTGTACGGGAGGGTTTCCTTGATGAAATTCTCCGTATGCTTCGCATACAGTGTTAATGAGAAAAGGAAAGCTTTTTTTAGGCTGTTTGGGCATGGCACTGTAATCTTCTCAATGAAGTTATTAAAGTCTGTCGCACGAAGCTTGTCGCTGTGCTATCGGCTTAAGTAGATGGTCAACAAAAGCTGAAATACGTTCTGTAGGGCAATCACACCCCGATATTATGGGTCTTCCGGCAGGCGTGTTCATAATGGCTAATTATGGGTTTTAAATTTGACAACTTTGTGTCTCTGACCACGAAAAACAATTTTTTTTATAAGTTTTTGGCGGAAACAAACTACATCAGGTTTCTTTCCGACCTCGTAACTATACATGGACAGTAAATGAAAGAAATAGATATTTCAACTTCGGCCACGAAATCAAGATTTTTGTCCGTTTTTTTTCCTGAAAGTCGATTCGGATGCCCCCGCTATGCGGGGTTTTTAACAGACGTCTAGGCCCCTAGGTTGGGGAAATAAGCCGGGTTTTAACACTTGGTAAATGTTAAATTCCCCGGTAAGTCCCGGGGGTCGGGGGGCCGGGGTTTCAATTGACTGATGCATTATTTTGGATGTCTATATTATTGATCTTACCCTGTATAATTATGTACTTCTCAAATTCTTATTCATTAAAAGTCTAGCTCAAAGCTCATGCATTAAATCGTGTTTTGCTTGCAGTGTACTCAGATTGTATATTAAAAGGGTTAGAGACTGTTTGTTCGTGTTTTGTTTACAAATACACGCACTTGCTGGCCGCACAATGAACTCGAAATTTCCAATACTGCACTCGGTTCCGCCTCGTGCAGTATTGAAAATTTCTTGTTCATTGTGCGGCCAGCGCGTGCGTGTATTTGTAAACAAAACACTCACAACAGTCTCTAACCCATAATTAAAGTGTGATTCCCTACATACACCACCCTAATTTTCCCTGATAGACACTCGGCTGTTTCGTATACGTCTTTTTTCCATTTCTTAGCACACCAAAGAGGGAAAAATTTCTCACTTCTTATACTAGTCTTTTTTGAGTTTTCCACATATTTGTGTGTCATTTAAAACTACTCACTTCGAGAAATTTATCAATTTATACTGATATAAATAACATGACACCCCCTACGTGTAGATCAAAACTACAAAACCCACCCTTTTGGAGGGCTCAAAAACTGATGACCCACCCCCTTTCTGCTCCGACCCACCTCCCCCCCCCCCCCCCATCTACTTATTGACCAGTCCCTAAGCGAATCGTAAAAATGTGTGCGCAATTAGAAATCGGCCCGATTTTTCAAAATCTGTTGCAGTGCCCGATATTTTAGAACACGTGTCGATTTTTATGCACGCAATTCAAATAAAGCAAAAAAAAAAGAAAGAAAATCGGGCAGACGATTCGCAGCGTGTAAATTTGCTTGGAACAAATCGGGCCGACAAATCGTATTGTGAAAACCGCCCTTTTGGATATTTTTGAGCTACGTTATCACTAGAGCGATTTCACAAACCTCGATTCTTACATGCTTATGAGAATCGTTAAAAGCTAATAAGGAAGAACAAAAGAGATTTCTGATTTGTTTTCATACCAGCATACGTACTACCTTATTATAGGAAATTAACGATACATGTTATTAACGCGAATTTCAAAAATTCGCGTTAATTTTATTAATGTAAACACGTTTACTGAAAGCATTTAACCAGAACTTTTCTTAAATTCGCGTTAATTTTATTACGCGTATATTTTGTTCGCGCTGTTAAAATGCTTCGTTATATTTCCATAATAAGGTACCTATGTCTCACATGCCGACAGCAACCAGAACATGAACTTTGTTGATTTATTTTTAAGCAGTGGTGAACGGTACCTCAAAAAAGCGTGTCTCGCATAATTTTCAAGCCATATTTCAGCGGTCCCGTCGTCTCAAATATTTCTGGGACGCAATCTCGCAGTCTCCATTTCTTTTTATAAGGCTAAAAAAGGTCTCGGGCTCGCAGAAAAGATGTCAGTTTCGCCGTCTCGCTAAGTCGCGAATTTACCATTCGACAACTTT
Organism: Oculina patagonica; assembly: GCF_052425735.1. NCBI lineage: Eukaryota > Metazoa > Cnidaria > Anthozoa > Scleractinia > Oculinidae > Oculina > Oculina patagonica. The sequence continues at coordinate 21,308,257 of NC_135767.1, forward strand.
TTTAATGAACAGGGCGAGGTGCAATCTGATCCTTTGACAGCCCAATCTAGCGGTTTAAACTTGAATACGCCTTCACTATTTAAATGCAATAGATAATAAAAAATACTAGAAAATTATTAGTAGATCAGCAAGCCACCCGTGCACAACTGTGGTGCCTACGCTCTCTCTTTTTTGTTCATCTTCATTAGCTTTAACAATTCTCATTAGCATGTAAGAATCGAGGTTTGTGAAATCGCTCTACTATAGTTTTTCAGGTCGACTCTCACAACTCCCATTCCAGGCTCCCTTTCCTTTCCCCCCTTTGTTTCCTCGACCACTAGTGAGGAAAAAGTAAGAGCCTGGGATGGAAGTTGCGAAACTCTTTGTTAGTTGAGCGAGGAAATAATTTAACGCGCGAACAGATGGCTTTTGCATAGAGTTGCATGCAATAAAGCCAACGAAATAACGAAGACACCTTTAACTCTAATTGAAAACGTTTATTTAACAATTATACAATTAATAACTCGTACGATTGTAGACGATAAAACTGGTGATTGTATTTTCCGTCAAGAAAAAATACTTTACACTTACGAATGTTAAAATTGATATAAAATACTTTGTATAACAATCTTTTATTTAAATCCAATTTGTTATTCCAAACTGTTGAGAAATTTTGCGTGCTCTTCTCCTCTGACGAGTAAAGTCTCTCCTCCAATTTTCGGGCCTTCTTTTTCCTGAAAACCAAAACAGAGAACAATAGAAATACTTCTAGAACTTTCCTTCAGTATGATGAAACTGCATTCTTCAAGCAGGACATTCCACATAGTATATTATGTGTGTAGCATTTTGCACAAGTCTCAAGAAAAAGAATCGTGTTGGAAACTCCTCATACAAGTGCTTTAAATAAAAGCAGATTTGCTAAAAGCCGGTACCTGTACTCCGAAACAAATATTAAACGCAAAAGATAAAAATCGCAGCAAGGCACGCGCTGTAATGTAAGTTACCTTGTACATGGACGTTTTCTGATAGTTAGAAGCACCACATTGCCTAAAATAGAAGTATAAATTCCCATCATTTTGCTTTATATACATATACATGTATATAAATTATATATACTTGAAAACATAAAAAGGTTTGTAATTTTAATTCGTATCAAAAGGAAGTCGAGGAAAACAATTACGTTGTTGTTGTATGTCGTTTCGTGCAGTCAAGTTTTAGAACTCAGCACAACTCAGTTGAAGAAATACCGTATTTACTCGAATAAGCGCCGCGGCGCTTATTAAATTTTTCTCGCCTGAAGTGCGGCGCTTTTTCGAGGGCGACGCTTATTTATAATTGGGACGCCACAAAGAACAACTCTTTTACAGTAATTGATAATAGCGTCTTTTCATTGTCAGTAGTCGTCTCTTGCTGAAGAGAGAATTGGCGCTAGCTGTCCTGGCAAAGTCCGCGCCTTTACAACATTTACAGAACTACGTATTGTAAGAATGTTGGGTAGAAAAACTAATGGGTGAGCGGCAAAAAAATCCCTTTAAACTGCAAAACATCGCTTTTGATCGAAAGAAATGTCCAAGTTTGTTTTGGAGTTGCGCTATACACCATTTTAATAAGTCGAGACACCATTTTGAATATTTAACTTTCCGCGAATGACGTTGTTAATGAAATATTCATCTGCGCCTCGACGTATTAAAATGAAGTATCTACCATTGTAATAAGCCGAGGTGTCATTTTGAATATTTTATTAATGACGTCATTCGCGGAAAAATAAAAATTCAAAATGGCTCCTCGACTTATTAAAAGGGTGTATAGTGCTGTTTTTAGTAAAACGGAAATCCTCGAATAAGCGCCGCATCGGGACTGCGGCGCTTATTCGAAGGCGGTGCTTATTCGGGGGCGGCGCTTATTCGAGTAAATACGGTGGTCATCTATTGTGTGCATGCGAGAAATTAATGTTGGTTAGTCAAGCAAGTAACGCACGGATGAGATATGCCTAAATTCAGTTTTAACCTACTTGCAAGGGTGTTTGGGAATCGGTGCTCCGTAAGATATTGTGCGTTGTTTGCAGTCTTTACAGGCGAAGAACTTCTTCAGAGCTTTAGACCACTTTAGTGAGTGGCTTTCCTTGTAGCACCGTTCCGAGGCACTCTCTGCTAGGTAATTACACTGCAAGAAATACCAACGTAGCTTGAAATGTAAAATTCTCCTTACCTATTTACAACGCTACCATAAACGCTAGCTTTGAGAATTAAGTAATACACCAGGGCAATTATAAATACTCATGCAGTATAGCAAAGAAACTTCCTACCTGTTTGCAGAATACTACTTTCACTTTGATTTCTGTGATGGTCTTCATTTTATCCTCCAGCTGCTCCTTCTTCTCTAATTCGTTGAAATACTTTTCTTCCCTTTCGGCTTCAGCCTAAAAACATAAATTCACCAAATTACTTGTAACTCGAGTACGGCCTAAGCCTCCCTGCTGATTAATCATGACGAGCACGACTGTAAAATTCGCGCCTTTTTTTTTCACTTGGCGCCGACGACTGTAAAATTCGCGGTTTTTTTTTCGCTTGGCGCCGACGATTGTAAAATTTGCGCCTTCTTCTTTGCTTAGCGATGACGACTGTAAAATTCGCGCACTTTTTCTGCTTGCCGTCGACGATATTATAATTTTGCGCCTTTTTTCCCCACTCCTCCCCGGAGGCCCTCGTTCAGTTAACGACTGTAAAATTCGCGCCTTTTCTGTGCTTGCCGTCGACGTTTGTATAATTTCGCGCCTTTTTTCCTCTTGTCCCTTGTGGCAGTGTGGCCATCGCCAATGAGTGTAAAATTCCCGACTTTTCTTTCTTGATGGTTGCATGTTTGTCTATCGTTATCACATTAGCATACTTACAGCTCGCACAGCTCCTACATGTTGCGACTTTGCTGCCAGTAGCTTTTTTCCTTCTTCGGAAGACAAATCTATTGAACCAAATTCTGGTCCTAATATTCTCCTTCTTTTCTTTCGACTAGAATCTTGATCTGCGTTGTCTTCGTCGTTTTCTACAGTAATAACACAAAAAATATTAAACAATAAATCTCAAAAAATAAAACAGTATAATTATCAGGAATACGGCTATTGGTCTCAACAACTCGTTACTGTAATACGTGGGAGAAAGTCAAGGAAAGCGAAATCAATTAATGGAGATTACATAAGGAGGCCGAAGCGACTAGCCCATCACATTTTACCCCAAGCACTTTATAACGTTGCCTTAACAATTCATCGGTACCAGCTTACACCGCAGTGGCTTGCCCTGTGTTAGAACTCAATAAGCTAGCCGATATTACGACAAACTCCCCCCCTCACCACTACAGTGAAGTAGACATGTTAATTCCTACCTTTACCGCTGTCTTCAGCCTTCTTCAAAATTTGTTCCTGTGCTTTTGGAGACAATTTCTTTCGAACGGCGTTTGGGTCTTCTTTTTCGATAGGTCCATTTTGTTTCACAAGCGACAAAGCTCTTATCTAAAAGTAAGGAAAAAAGATGCACACTCAATGAGAAATTCGATGTCATATTTCGCAGAAAAAAAGCTTCACTGAGCGGGTCCCAACCTATCAAGGGATTAGGCACTTTTTTTTGGGGGGGGGGGGGTGAGGGGGTACTCTGTCACAGACAAACTGTCTGTCACAGACTGTTTAACTTGGCTTTGGATGTACATTAGAAAAATGCTCAAAGACAGAGTGGCGTATTAACAACAAAATCTTTTTTTTTACATTTCAAGAAATCATCTTTGGAGGAATTTAACAAGTACACAGATGTTATAAATTGATCGCAGCCGATTAAAGAGTTAATAACCACACACACCTTTGCTCTATCTACATCAGTTGATTTTCGTTTCTTGATATTCGGTGATTCGTCAAAGAAAAGATCCGAGCCCGGTGCCAGACCCCGCCCCAGCATAGGGGTATCATTTGCACTGTTTGTGGTTGGCTTAACTGAAGTGCTCGTGGATCGAGAAGTAATACGTTTGAGGTCTTTTTCGTGTGCTTTAAGGAGCTCTGAAGCACTCAGTGTGGGTTTTCTTTCTTCTTCAGGTTTCTCTAAGAAAGGGGAAACAAATAGACATTTGCTGCATTACAAAGTGCACTGTTCTCAGCAATTTCGAAGCTAACTACCTAATCACTGCACCTGTATGCACGCCCCAACCTACAAGTTTTCCTGCCTTTGTCGGCCAGATCATACATTTTTCCGTTTTTGTCTTCGAAGTTAAGCATTTTTCAGCGTTTGCCGTCCACGCTACACGTTTTCCCATCCTTGACGCCCAGGCTACACATTTTCCCGCGCTTGCTGCTAAGGTGATGAGTTTTCCCGCGCTTTTTGTCGACGTCACACGCCAGTTTCTGCACTTGCTGCGTACGCCAATGCCGCAATCACGGTCTACTTGACGGTCTTGCCCCACAGACACTTGCCGCCCAGGTCAAAGTCCAACGTTTTCCCGCGCTTTCCGTCTAGTCTCGTTTTCTTCCCGCGCTTTCCGCCTACACAACACGCTTTCCAGCGCCGTCGCACAGGCTTCGCGTATTCCCACTTTTTCAGATACTTTAAGCTTGCCTTATTTTGTAAATTTATGCTTACTCTGTTCTTCATCCTGGTTTAAATGTCTTACAAGATTTCTGGTGCCTACAGTTGGTAAAGCAAGGAGCTGAACTCTGTCAAAGAAAAAACCCATAACATTATATTAACATAAATCATCTATTAAGACCCACCCTACGAGCAGAGCCTTTCTTTTCCGCTGATATACTTTTTCCAATTCTCAGCCGCAGGGAAGTTAAAAGAGGCTCTGCTCGCAGGATGATTAAGGTCCACAGGAGCTCATAAGGGTAGGGCTCATTAGTGGAGGGGCCTTGTCAAATTAAAGTAAAAGAATAAAGTTAAAAGAGGGAACACATTAACATAGGGCTGTTATCAAAGATTACACATGAGTTACCTCATATCACACTTACAAAAACTCAGAAGATTCTGCATTGGCTTTGTTCTTGTTTTCCTGTTTACCATTTGAATCAGCTGTGAAAATGTAAACAAACAAGTCAAGAAAAAGACAATAACAAGAAACCAAAGATTACCAACTTAACAATTTTGACTAATTACCGCACTTAATCAGTATCAAGTGATGATTAATGTTCCACAACTTTTTAACATTAAATCCTCAAGCTGCTCTGCATAATTGAATGTACAGGCCAAGCAGTTGGCTTTGACCTAGAAGTTAAGGCAATATTTTAAGCTACATGTACTTAAGCTACATGTACATGACATAACCCTTCTGTAATTACCGTAGAATGTTGATGTCTCAAACTTCAAGGGAAACACAAATTGGTTTGACAAATCTGGAGTTTAATGCTTGACTGTGTGGCAAACCCAAGTAATACTTTTGGGTTGAGTTATCAGGAGGTACGAGAAATCGGGATTACAGTGTATAATCAGGACAAAACGCAACTCAGATAGACTTTTCAGTCATTGGGTTGAGCAGCTAACACACCTTTTGTTGTTGTTTCAGTCGTATTATTGTTTCCAATATTAAGACTCTTTAGTGTTACATTTTTCTTTTTTTGGTCAGTGGGGCGATTTGAGGCATTTACTGTGCGTCCCTGATACATAAAGGTTGAAGAGTCGAGGTCTTTTTTAAACTTCTTCATGAGTGGTGCTTTAGCTGAGGGGGCAAATCTAAAGTACAGAAAAGAATTATCAACATGTGATTCTGCTAAAACAATATCACTGCATTGTCAGTCAAATAGATGGGTTTGAGAATAAAGAAAACCATTCATTTACAGGAAGGGAGGGGAGGGGAGGAGATAGAACCCTATACCTGCCAACTTTTTCTGGGTTAAAGGCGTGAGATTTTTATCCTAAGAGTGCTAAGATTTCCGGAGATGACACGACCATTTCCGAAGATGTCCAAAGTATTCCGAAGACGTTCTAAACATATCCCGAACACAGTCCCAAGACTTGTTTTGCTTAACACGACCACATTCTCAAAGCTTTTCTTATCAAAACTCTGACATTTCGGGGAAAGTATCGTCATAAACTCAGTTTACATGGAGTTTTCGTTTCTCACAGTGGTTTGAGTTCACATATTTTTGGAAAGTGTGCCATTTATGGTTGTAATAACTCACAGTTTTCAAGTAGGCGTGAGAAATTGGTTCGTAAGCGTGAGTTGGCGTGAGATCGAAGTTTTCAACTCGCAGGCGCGAGACTCACGCCTAAGGCATGAGAGTTGGCAGGTATAGAACCCTAGGGATGAAGAGGGCATGAAGTCTACAGGAGGGAGGAAAAGAGAGGGCAGGAACTTAAGTTCAGATCCCCCTGTCCCCTCCCCCTCCTCCCCATACTAGAGGATCTACTGTCCTCGTGAACTGTCCAATTTTATTGAGTCAACATTGTGCACCCAGCCAGAATAATGGAGTATAAAATGGTCAACAAATGGCGTGCACTGTGATTGGTCAATTTGAACTCATTATAGTCCCATAAAGCATGCTACATATGTCATGCGCATGCTTTACTGAGTTATAATGCACGCTGCTTACGTCACGAGTTTTAGCGTGCGCAATTTCTTTAACATTTCATAAAAAAATAAAAAAACTTTCTCCCCATGCATTGTTGAGTTATATAAGCACTTGGGAATTTTAAAGAACACTCGAGAAGTGGGAGAAGCACTTAGCTGCATCTCGTGCTTCTCTATACACTTTTATCGTGTGAGCACAAGAGGTTTTCAAGTCTTAGAACAAGCCTTATACGGTAGTAAGGCCAGGGGATGAAGGGGTAATCGGGTGGGCGTGGGGGAGGAGTTAAGAATTTTTTGTATTGCATACCCTGCTTGGCATTCCATTCTCTGAGCTCTCATTGACTTGTAGGCTACCTGGACATGATATTCACAGAACTCTCCATGTTGCCTGATAGGACATTTATATATTAGTAAGAAAAATCGGAAAGACCTCACAATAAATGGTAGATAGGGGACCTCTGGTTGAAGTACAGGGAAACCAACTTCTGTGACTTCCTACACCTTACTGTGATACATCTTATTTCCTCCATACTTAGAGTATCACAAGGTGGCAAGGCTATATCAAGTATATGAAGCGCTTGTTAAATAATATCATATGATATTTGTGTGCAACAGGTTGCGAGATAAACTGGATTACCAGCCTATGCTCTAATTTATAGCCACAGCAAATGCAGAACTTGTAATTTAAGGCTTAACATTTCATTTAGTAATTACTGGTAAGTAACTTTCTGACATTATAAATGCTGTAAATTCTTTACATTAGATACAAATTTTTCAGTTGCATAAATTGTTGTTACACTGCAAGACAATGTTACATTGTACATGTACCTGTTTACAAAATTTGTACAAGGTCGATTGTCAGATTTTTTGACTCCTTTACATTTTCCAAGGTCTTTGGATATTCCCATGAGCATAAGCTTTTTAGGATTGTCCAGTGTAAGAGCCAGGTCTTGTGAAAATTTCTAGTAAAATGGAAAGATAACATCTTAGTTATATACATGTCGTACTTTATAGTCTAGAAATGACTTCACATATTAGCAACTGATGTGCCAAGCAGTGGGCTATATGGAAGTGTGGGGATAGGGGAGGGTGGTGGGGGGACTTTCTATATGGGGACTATTTACAAGGGGATTATCTGCAATGGGGGGGGACTATTTATAGGGAGACTTTCTACAGGGGGTTATCTTCAACTTATATCTACAACTTCCTACAGAGGATTACTAAATGTGTATCTAGAGGGGGTGTCGCAGTGATCTTGGTATCCCCCAATTTTAGGTACCCCCGTACCAAGATCCCTAGTGATCTTGGTATCCCCTCAGGGGATACCAAGATCACTAACAGCGTTGAATACAGCAGACTGGGGCAAGTGAAGCAAACCACAATTCCATTCAAAAACCATTTTGCTTTATCAGAATGCTTTGTCTTCATAAATTTAATCGTTCTTAGCAAACAGTATTGACGACTTCGCAAATATTCGCAAAGCTAAACAACCGTTTGATTCAAGTCCGCGTAATTATTCTTAAAACCTGTTAACACCGAACCACGCGCCGAAATCCCTTATACCGGCTAACCTTTAATATTTCAAACATAAAAAGCGCATTGTAAGAGCTTCCAACTTGCTCGGTGAATGAACATTTAAGAAAAAATGCGAACATGATCAAGAAACTGACAAAGGACTGTCACGCAATATTGCAACTCGATATGAATGCGATCGCCAGGCGTGAAAACTGACCTCTCGAGTCTGTGAACTTATCTCTTTTGTTTGTATTGTTATCAGCAAAAGGTTTTATTGCAGGTAAGGGTAAGTAAATACTGGGTTTACTTAATGACTTTTACCTTGTGATTTCGGTTTAGTCGATATAGGTATTCGAGCATCGACCCAAGGTTAGAACATTTACCATTAGAAAAAATAAAAAAACTTTAAAACGTTGAAAACGTTGAAAGGACAAGACATCTAAGGAGAGTGATTTATTGGGGATACCGAAATCCCTAGTGATATGCGTATCCCTTCCTACTATATTATCTCTGATGAGTATTCTGAGAATTGTCTGTACGGCGTTCGATTTTCTACAAAAGGGTATCGATAACTGACATATTGGAAGGGGATACCCATATCACTAGGGATTTAGGTATCCCCCCAAATTCTCTCTCCTTACCTTTTTTTTTTTTTACCGTTTGAACGTTTTTCGTCTATTTAACCTACTTTTCATTTCTAGTATTGGTAAATTCTCTATTCATCATACTCATCAGAGACATTATAGTAGGACGGGATACCCATATCACTAGGGATTTCGGTATCCCCTGATCCCCAATATATCTCTCTCTCCTGACGTTTTAATATGTCTTGTCCTTACCACGTTTTCAACGTTCGAGATTTTCTATATTCATCTTTGTGCCTTGGCTGTTCGTTGTACTCTTTGGACGATGATCAAATACCTATAAATCACTATGTGCAGGGGTAAAGGTCATTACGTTATCCCAATCAGACTACGTCTTCTTTGTTTACACATAACTGTTTTATTTGTCACTTAACTATATTGTTAATAACGATACAAATAAAAGGGATTAGTTCACATGGAATAAATGAGCATTTAATAAAAAAATCAAAAAAAAAAATCTTTGGTCTAAGGTTATTAAAATCTTTGACAGACTCGAGAGGTCAATTTTCACAGCCTGGTGATTGCATTCATATCGAGTTTCTATTGCGTGACAGTCCTTTGTCGGTTTCTTGATCAAGCATTTTCGCATGTGAAATTTTCATCCACCGAGCAAATTGGAATCTCTTACAATCGTTTATGTTTGAAATATTAACCTGCCTTGAAAAGTTTATCGATAAGCACCATGTGCGTGTTTATAGTATAAAGGATTCCGGCGCGTGGTTCGGCTTTAGGAATAATTGCGCGGACTAGAATCAAACCGACAAGCGGTTTGTTTTCCTTTGCCAATATCTGCAAAGACGCTAATATTGTTTGCTAAGAACGATTAAATTTACGAACAAAGCTTTGTGATAAAGCAAAATGGTGTTTGAGTGGAATTTTGGTTTGCTTCACTTGCCCCAGTCTGCTGTATTCGACGCTGTTAGTGATCTTGGTATCCCCTGAGGGGATACCAAGATCACTAGGGATCTTGGTACGGGGGTACCTAAAATTGCGGGATACCAAGATCACTGCGACAGGGGGACTGAAGGACTACTCACAGGGGGAATCTAAAGGTAAGCTTAACTAAAGGGAACTGCCAACAGGAGGTTCCCAAACAAGGGAACAAATGTGTTTCAGAACCACTGGCATGAATCAGACTTGATTACATTTTACAGCAATGTTTTTCAATTTTTCACCTCTTTTGCTGGCAGGAGAGATGCATTTAGAAGAGCCACTACACTTCCTTCTGTCGTCTTCCAGTGTTCCTTGTACACGTCGCCAAAGAGAAACAATACAACACAATCATTGGCAGTGTCAGGTCCAAGATCTGAGAGCTTCCAAATACCATAAGTGTTCCCCTGCATACATGAATTAAGTTTTTAATAACTGATAACCTTTTGGTGCCTTATTACATGAAGGTTTAAACACCATGCTATCAAGTGAATACACATGTTATCAATGGCGTTGACAAAACTCGGATCAGACCAAATCACGGACCGTCATTTAATATACAGTAGTTATCTTACTTTCATTTCTTATTGCTGTTTTTAAGTATTTATTTATTTTTCTTTTATGATCCGATCCGTGGTCCGATCCGTGATCCGGTCCGTGATCTGGTCCGATCTGATCCAGGTTTTGTCAACGCCGATGTAATCAGTTTAATTTTTAAATTAAATACTTAAAAGTGTATATGGGGTTGTACATGTATGTAAAAATAAATAAAAAAACCAATGTAGGTCTGCAATGCATATTTTGTGTCAGCATGGTCCATGCAAACATTCCAGCACTTCCCATTGTCTTCCAGATTATGCAACATGTTATTTGCTACCCCTTCTTAAAAAAACCTGAATGTGTGTGCTTTACATGTAACTAATAACTCAGCACTCCAGTGGCTTAACTTTAACAGCACAAAAGTTGCCTTGGTCGCACTTTTAATTTGCATTAAAAGTGAGAAAGATAGCCTTTACTACCTTTAGTCCCTGAGTCAAAGGGAGTACCCCCCCAGGGGTGGGGTCATACAGCAAATCCCTTCTGTGTGGGAGGGGGGGGTATGGATATTTTCTGGAACCACACAATATTATTTAATGGAAGAATTCTTACATTTGAACTTTTCTTTGGTGGCATTTTATGCACTATAACACCAATTGTTACCCAGTCTCCATCAATTTCATTATTGCCTTTGATCTTTGTAGGTATCTGTGAAATTTTCACCATTCTCCGTCCCTCCATCCTTTTCTCCATTACCACTGACGGGATCAGTGGGTTAACAATTCGTAAACTGGAAAACCTGTCCTTTGAAAAATTATTATCATCAATTGCTATCCTTGTTCTAGTTTCCACTTCATTAGTAGCTTTCTTTGTTGATGTTCCCATATTTCCATCAGTCAAACTTTTATGCCCTGGGGCGTGACTTGCAGTGGTTTTTGAGCCTTTTGATTTTGATTTTGTGGAGCGGTGAAAGGAAGTGCTAGATTCTGTGGAGACTGCAAAATGACATAAAAAATATGAAACCTTGAGGGAAGCATATACTGGGTAGTCACACAGGCGGCCCAAGCTCACTATGTGAACTAATATTCATAAAGTGTAAGTGAATGTGACTCTTGGCTTCAAGCAGTGTTGTATTACAAAGATGCGATTTATAAGGGTTTGTATGGGAACTCAACGATTTTGGTTCAAAGGGTATAAAATTTTATAATCTGTGAATAAAACTGACTTACACTTTATGAATAATTAATTTACATAGTAAGCTTGGGCCACCTGTGATAATCAAAGCATGTATACAGTGACAGTGGCCTAATGTAGACCAGATTGTTTGAAATACCGAATAATTATAATAATGGTTGGCACACAAGAGGGGACTAGTCCGGGCGACTAGTCCCATCAATACTTATAAAAGCCAAGTTGTTACTTTTCTAAAGATACCATAACATACGCAACAGAAGACTCACTAGAGGATAATTTTTTTTTTTAACTATATTTACAGTGCAGCTACATACATGTAGAGAAATGCTCAGGATTACTATGAATAAAAAAAGTACTTGATGTGGTTTACCTGGTTTGTTTTTCTGCGTTGGTGTGTGAGCTATTCTTCTGTTATTCTTTGAAAATTGCATCTGATGACTTGTATCTTGGTTTGAACCATTCTTGTTACCGACTTGTTTACCTAATTTGGACAAATGTTGCTCTTCTTGCTCTTCTTTGGGATAGCGAGACAACTCACGTTTATTTGCTGATGTTGGTGACATTAGCACTGGGGAACATGTTGTTAAGGAGGCATACACTGATATAAAGTTATTAGTTTGTAAAGAAACTGTTGTTCTGCGTTGGTGGGAAAGTAAAACACTTACTACATGTAAAAGTTCATTATCAATACTGAAGTTGATAAAAATAAACCATTGTACAGAATTTTGAAAAGTCGATGTTTGGAGCATCAGCACTTCGTCAGTAGCAAAAAAAGGGCTAAGACTCAAAAGCTTTTCAAAATTTGCTACAACAATTTATTTACCTTTATCGACTTCCAGTTGATAATCAGCTAAAATGACACATTGATATACAACTGTAGTCTCATTCATTGCTTTTAAGTGTAACCTTCAGAAATAAAGGTTATCGCAACTGACCCTAAAACAGAGATTTTGACAGACAGGATTAGTACTAAAGGATTAGTATAAGGTCATTGAAAAAGGATACAATTTCTTTCTTCTTCAAGTTTTTTTATTTGTTCTTGCATGGCAGCCATTTTTGCTAAAGAATCAGTATAAAATACAACATTTCTTACTGTGGCTATGTTCAATTATTTTTAAGCTCAACAATTCATTTCAACCACATTATTTCTAAGCTATCAACTGCAGTGCATTATACCGGCCCTATCCCCCACCCAGGGGCAAGGAACTAGGCATCACCTGCAGTACATTATAAGTGCAAAATAAAGGCACTAACACAGATGGGTTTTTCAGCTGTTGTCTTTCACCGCCATGACACAAGCGAAAATCTATCTGTGTTTCAAGGCTACACAAGTTACACAGTTTATGAAAGTGATACAGTAAACTCTGTCTAAAACAAACACCTTCGGGATGGGCTCAACTGTCTGTCTTAGAGAGGTGTCTGTCTTATAGGGAGTTTAGTTACAGTAAATTGACTGAAAAATTGACACCTTCAGGACCAACACCAGGTGTCCGTCTTATGGAGGTGTCCACCTTATAGAGGTGTCCATTAAGAGAGAGTTGACTGTATGATCAACATAAATAATTATCATTAATTAATTTAATCGCTTTATAATTCATTTGCACAGATGACGATATTCAGATTTGCAGTAGAATAATAAACCTTCCTACTACTGCTTCTTGGACTTCAGAAATGAGATGTAATGAGATACAATTCAAAATTAATCATTACTGACCGGCCATTTCTTCCATAGTTAAATTCGATGTTGTTCCAGACTGGACACCATCTTCACGAGGTTGTTGTGTTTGTGATTGAGTTACAGAAGTCATTGTTGTCGATTGTGGTGAAGTACTTGAACATGTCGAAGATGAATTTGCTTCGCCAAGGTTTTCATCGTCTAGTAATTCAGAATCACTATCGACCAGGCAAGCAAGGAGATCAAGGTCATCTAGAGAAACAAAATTGAAATGAATCAGCGAAAACGAGATGAAATTAACCAGAATTAAACAAGCTTGATCATTGAAATTTGAACTATTTCTGCTGCGATCTCAAAAAGAAATAATTTTCTTCCTGGCAGAAACAAGTCATAAATGCATTTAGCTTCAAACAAAGCAATAATTACCTTCCATATCTTCAGCCATTTGGAAAATTGTGCAAAAACCATCAAAATAAGCGCTCAGAAAATCGAAGGTTGCTACAGAATGCGAACGACAATGGGAACAATTTTTCCCGCGTAAACAACAAATCTGCTGACTGCAAGTAGCGCGGACTCAAAAAGATTAATTTATGCACACGCGCAGTGAGTAGGAATCTCATTACCGCCCTTAGCAACCGCATGGCAACAAACGATTGAATAGAATAGAAGCTTTCATCTGCGAAAACTACAAACCTCAGGATCGTATTGTGGAGCTTTCTTGTTGCAAAGAAAACCTAACTGTAATTTTAAAATGGAGATATTTCAGTGTAGCAGAACACTAACAAGTTTATGAATTCTAGAACAGTGTGGATTCGCTAAACTGCCAAATGGTCGAGGCGGAAGAATTGACTTATGGACTTCATAACACGAGTCTCTTCTAAAAGCTGTGGTTTGATGTTTGCAGGATTCAGGAGCTTTAAGAAAGGATATTTTTAAACGAACTGAATCACAGAAGCATCTGAGGGTTGGTTTCAGCTGTAAGCTTTATTTGAACTCCTATTCGGCATACGACCTGTGAAAAGACGCGCTCATTTTAGCTAGCTGCCGATACAAATATGGTTGTTGAGAAGAAACTAAGCGCGGAAAAAGGCGATCACAAAGTCACTTTTACACTGACTATGGCTTTGGCTTTTCCGACAGGTTTGTGTTGTACAAAATTTTGATAATACTGTAAAATTTTAGCTTTGTGGTGTCGAGTTACATTGGTCTACATTGAGATAATCGAAGATAAGCCTTATAATTAATTTAAGTGCTATGTTTATTACTAGTAAACATCGTATAAACTAATCTTATTTTTAAATTTAAGTAAATAAGTTTACATGTACAATCTTAACATTATGTTATCATGGTTTGAGAGAGAAAGGTAAATGCTCATTTAAAATTGATGGTCAATTTCAGCTTTTTGGTTCATAATTGCACCTGTAACAAAAATTAATATTTAATTATTCTCCTGGACGAATATATAACTACAATACATGTGTCCCTTTAGTGTTTGTGCAGGATTCCCCTTGGAACTTGTGAAAAATAACCCATTTACAAGCAAAATCAAAACAGTCTGGTGCATAAATTCCTTGTGCTTATGTGGACATGCAGCCAAGAATCGTTATCATTATTATCATGTTCCCAGATCTTGTTGTCTTTTGTGTAAGATGCTGCCAGACCTGCCCAGAATTGTAAAGGATCGAGGCCCTAATATCTGAAATGCACGGGTTAAGTCAGTAGTATACTGTGAATGATCAAATAAACGCCCCTCGCAAATAAATGCCCCGTGTCTTATAGACCCCCCCCCCCCCCAAAGAATCACCTAAAAAACGAGGGAAATGGTCCACAGAGAAAAGTCATGCAATTTAGTCTCTAACTTGACTAAGACACTGAAGAGGCCAATGATGCAGCAACATGGTTGACCCAGATGAAGATAAAGACATGTACATTGATATCGAACTAACAACGACATCTCTAGGCTAAACGCATTAGTGCAGAATAGATTAGTCTCCTACTCACAAACTCTGTTTTCAAAGCAAACTGCACGCCTCATTAATTTGTTATGTTGACGAAAGGTCTCTATAATTTAAATGGCTCATATTTATTTCCCCCCCCTCAAGTAGGCCTAAAATTTAATAGATGCACTTGTAAACATTTATTATATTTGTAGATCATTTACAGTATATTAATTTAATTAATAATTGATGATTATTAATGTTTTGGTTATCAGATGATAGCGACCCAAAACCCATGACACGTGGTATGAATGGCTTGATGAAGGGAAAGCGTAAGTTATTTGAAGCTCCAAAACCTCACTATTACTATCATCTGGAATACAAGCTGTTTCCTAATGACCCTGATCCAGTGAAGGCTGATGTGGTTACCTATGGTGTGGCAGCCAAGATCTATTCTGAGAGTGATTCAAAAGTGTTGAAGACATGGCGGGATGGAGACAAAACCTGGGTTACTTGGACACACAGGTTTGTTCAATAATTACTACACTTACAGCTGTATCAGTCAAGTACGCAATGAGCTTGAGGGCAGTTTCCTGCCCAAGTTTTACTGTTTAAACTCTGCTGTTGTCAGGGACGACCTACAGCTAGTTTCCATTGGAAACATCTCGTGCTATTGACATCAGCAGTCTGTCGCACTTTTCAGTGATTATTAACTTTCGAACAAACGGGACTACTGATGTCAATAGCATGAGATGTTTCCAATGGAAACTACGTGTAGCTCTATTGCCCCTGACAACAGCAGAGTTTTAAATGGTAAACTTAGGCACAAAACTTCCCTTGTTGCATACTCAACTGATGAGCGTCGTTAATATCTACATTTTAGCATCAAAGAGCTATACAATACATGCAAAGGGCTCATGTTTGTACATGTTTATGTAACTGTAGTTTTCTTACATGCCTCACAGACCCAACTGCACATGTATGAAGGAATATAGGCATGCAATGCGTGCAAATAGTCCCTAGGCCTTAACACACATTGCTTGTTTGTTTGATAACTACATTACTGTTGATGTTATCCTTGAATTATAAAATGATTTTTTTGTTACAGTATTGACCTACAATGTACATGTACATGTATTAACTAAAGTTAATCATTATTTCTGGTTAATGTTATTATTCAGCCACACTGCGACCATCACCAAGGAAACACTTCTTCAGCTATTCAGCCATTCTATGGAGCTTAAGATCTGGGACACAAAAGACAAGGTGTCGCCGCGTGCACGGTTTGATAGACCCAAGGCGTTTCGGATCCCAGCCTCTAGGGGCGCGGAAGATTCAGAAGGGGGTAGTGGAGGTGTTCAGCAGATTGTTATGAGCCAACAGCAGTCATTTGAAAACACCCAGCCTAAACAGTCACGCACAACTCCTTTTCCAGGTGAATAAACATCAGAGGATGGCTTTTACAGCACTGTATAAGTATATAATGTGGGAGGCGCAATGGCCTAATGGTTAGCGCGCTCGACTCCGAGTCGAACGACCCGGGTTCGAGGCCTGGCCGGGGCGCTGCGTTGTGTTCTTGGGCAAGACACTTTACTCTCACAGTGCCTCTCTCCACCCAGGTGTACAAATGGGTACCGGCGAATTTACTGCTGGGGGGTAACCCTGCGATGGACTAGCATCCCATCCAGGGGGGAGTAGCAATACTCCTAGTCGCTTAATGCAACGGAAACCGAGAGAAGCTCCGGCTGTATGAGCCTCATGGCTCGGACACAGACTTTACCTTTACCATAAGTATATAATAAAATTTGTAAGGCACATCTACAGTGGCCTAATGGTTAGTGCGCTATCAAGCATTCTGGGCTTGAGCCATGGCCAGGGCTCTGGATTGTGTTCTCAGAGCTGTGCGAGTGCCACAGGTGACTTACTTTTGTCTTTAGGCCACTTGTATTACAGTTCTTATAACTTTGCTATCATAAAGGCTTTTAAGAGCTGGGCACCCAAGATTTCTTTCTTTTTTTTTTTTTAATGCTTACAACTTACAATGCTTACAACAGTAAAATACACACAAGGAAGGAAAAAAAATTTACAAAGGTAATAAATAAATGAAACTAAAAGAAACGATGTATTACAAATCTCTTCACTACTTAGCCATAAGTATGACCCAAGATTTCTTACATAGAGCGTTCGGGTGCCCTGAAATTATTCTAAGAGCACAGCTTTGGTTTTTGGGCAAGACACTACTCTCACAATGGCTCTCTCAACCCAGGTGTATTATCGATTATTATTATTATTATAAATGGGTACCAGCAAATTTAATGCCAAAGAGTAACCCTGCAATTGACTAGCATCCCATCTCAACCCTCCAAGTTGAGACCATTTTAGTCGCCATGGCGACCAACATTTTGAAGCTGGCAACTAAATTTGAACCAAGGTCGCCAGCCTGGCGACTAAAATTGAGAGGAATGATTGAAAGCATCAGCTTAATTTGGTGACTAAAGTGTTTCACTGGCGACCAAAACTTGAGTAGTTGGTGGCCAATTATGGCCACTAAGGAAAAAAATAAACTTGGAGGGTTGCATCTAGGGTAGCCTGCAGTTCAGGCGTTTTTCATCGGCTGTGACACAAGAGTATTAGCTTGTGATCAAGTAAATTTGCCGCCATGTTGGATGAGGGCGGAGAGAGGTTTTGAAGCTGGGAAAAAAGCATGAGGGGGGAGGTGGTAGGGGTGCTCACATTCAGCCTCACGCCTACTCCCTGGGGCTCGCCCAATCAAAATGAGTTTCCTTGCTTAAGGCTTCATCAGGGAAGATTAAAGAACTTTAGTCGCTTCATGCTATCGAAACTGGGATTGATCTGGCCTAAGGCTAATGGGCCACTAGACTCAGATGCAAACTTGTAACCTTAAGAATAAATCCTAATTACAAGTAGAACTGTACATCAGTATATTATTGTTGCTTTCATTAAGCTGACTTTTATCTTCTTTTTTTATTTTTGTAATGAAGATGATGATGGCCCTAAGCGACACTCCAAAACTGCTCAGACATTCCATCCAGGTTCACTAGATATGGGATCTAT
Source organism: Oculina patagonica (assembly GCF_052425735.1). NCBI lineage: Eukaryota > Metazoa > Cnidaria > Anthozoa > Scleractinia > Oculinidae > Oculina > Oculina patagonica. Next base: position 21,326,280 of record NC_135767.1, read on the forward strand.
TGCTGACCCTAGCAGAGCCATAACTGCCCCATCGGTAAATAACAAACTTTACTGATAATGCCATGTACATAAAATTAATTCTAGTACTTACAATGTTATTCCACTCTTTTATTAGCAAGATGTGGTAGCTTAATTCTTCCATAACATACAGTAAATAAATGACTGTTAAACTTTTTGCATACAATTATTTCAAAAGTTGTTGCTGGAACAGGCCACATTTTATTCAGTAAAGTGATAAGTGTATTTACAAGTACATGTATCACTGCCGTGGTTATTGTCCACACAACAAATACAGAAACTTAATCTATTAATTTATGGGAACTAAATAAAGTTTGTGGTAGAATAAAGCAATTGAAGCAGGATCCTCCAGATTTCAAATCCAGCACCAAATAATACTTGCCCTCTCCCCCCCCCCCCTCACCCTGGAAATGCACCCCATGTGATACCACCCCAGGGGAGGTACTCCGGGATCCAAGTGACGGGGATGTGCGAAGGATTTTTTTGGGGTCGAAATTTTCGATTCCGGGATTTTTTTGGGTAGGAGAATTTGGCAGGTATTTTTTTTGGGTGACTTGATTTAAATAGGGGATTTTTTGGGTATTAAAATCAAACTAAAGTGCCTTGGCGCAGCCTTGGCAATTTAGGGGTAATTTGAATAGGGTTTTTTTTTTTTTTTTTTTGGTGCAGGGATTTTTTTGGGTAATGTCGGGAGACTTAGGGATTTTTTTGGGTCCTGAGTTTTGCCTCCATTCGATCATCCCCGTCACTTTGATCCCGGAGTACCCCCCTGGGGATACCACCCCCCCCCCCCCTTGTCTTATTCAACCATTTCAGGGCTCAGCTAGGTTCACTCGATGTTACAGGTGAAGATGTTGATTTGTGTCATCTTACACTTGCCTACAGAGCAAAAGGCTAAGGGTGATAATTTCAAATAAACGAATGCTTAAAAACTTTGACAGCCCTGGCCAGCACCTGTCTTGTTGTTAAAATTCTCGCACTGACAATTATTTTATGTTCCGTGTAAACAGACATTTCGCTCACTTTCTTTAACAACAAGCCCGTCAACTGCTACCGGTTTTGGCAGCATGGTCAAAGTTCAAGTGCGAGTCGATGAACAAGACACGCCCCAGTTTAGTCGCTTGGCAACCCTGGCTGGTGTCACCCCACCAATGACAGATGGAGACCTTCATTTTGCAGAGCAAAGACAAATTCGCTCACAGTCTCGTAAGGAAAGGTCTCACTCCAAGTCTGATGGAACAAGTAAGCAGTGATCTTTTGCTTTGTATTTTGGGTCATTGCAAAAAATGTACATTCTCATCGCCCCCCTCCTCCCCTCAACAGATGGCGTGGTTTTATTTAGTCCCCTCTCCACCCAGATTTTCTGGTCAATATACCTGGCCGTCCCTCTGGGATTATTTTCCTTAGCAAAAGACCTCCCCTGCCCTATAGATTTCCTTAGCAATAGAACCCTCTCCCACCCTGATCTCTGGAGTCCTCAAGCCCCATCCCCTTCTGCACTGATTTCTTGTTCAGTATACCTGGCCGTCCTGCTTAAATTTCCTTAAGAATATACCCCCTTCCTACCTGTTTTTTTTTTAGAGTCCTCGCCACTCCTCACTCACCTATGACAATTTCCTGTGTGGATTTTTTTGGGGGAATAAACCATTGGTACAATTCAAAAACATCAAAAACGATACGTATAAAAACAGTACCCATAGTGATTATTATTGTTAGTGTTCATTGAAAATGGTACATTTTATAAAGTGGCATGGAAGTGATACTTTTGTTGGGCGTCTCAGTCCCAGCATGTTCTGATTGGATCTAAATCTACATCACACTTTTGTTGAGCACAAGTGAATCATTTATTAGCCAACTTTTGTACTTTCATGTTTTCTTCTCATCCCCGCACCCCGCCCAGATATATAAAATGTACACTATATAGTATATTCTCTACCACTCTTGTGGTGTGGCAGTTTTGGGACAGTGTGGTCTGGGTGCTGACAGTAGCAACTAGCAGAGGCTATGCCAGGGTTAAATTCCGACAAACGACATGGCCCAAAAAATAGCAACAGCACATAAAATAAAATCACGACTTAAATTCCGACAAGGACAAGTAATTTTTCTTCAATTTTACTACCGACAGCAATGCAAAGTTTGATAAAACAGCGACACGGCACATTTTTAAATTTAGACAAGCAACACAGGAACCCCCCCGGCAGGGCCTCCTAGCAGTATGAGATAATGAGGGCCCCAGTCTAGCCCAGGATTTAGTGAACACCACTGATTTGTTACCTTAATTATTGTTTCTAGAAAAATGTTCTTCATTTATTCCTTAAATATTTTGAAATGTCTTTTTTTGTTTTTAGAAAAGAAGTCTTCACTTGTAAAGGGTGGTCCGTCCAAGAAAGACATTGCAATAGCAGAAGCACACAAAAGAATCCATGGCACTGCAACGCTATGCGTAAAAATGTACACTTTCTTCTCTGGAGTGAAATCAAACACCACCAAATTGGGAAAACCTGCAGGAAACATTGAGGAGTTGCTGCTGTCTGTTTCACTTGATAATGAGCTCTTGTCAGAAATTCAGAAGCGTGAGTTGAACCCAATGGTGATAAGAGTGTCGTCAGCAAGTGAGCTTCCCAACAAACCACTCACATATATGCAGCTGAAGGAAAAGTAAGCAGGACTTAACTCTTGTTTGTTTATTGTGTAACATGTGGAACCTTTCCCCCCTATAAATCCAGAGCCCCTTTTGGCGCAGGGCGCCAAAAGGGTTTAGGGTCAAGGTTTTTTTTTTTTTGTAAATCTTGTGGGTGGCATGGTGACAATGGTTAGTGCACTGGGCCGAGTTGTTTGAAAGACGATTAACGCTTACCCAGGATTAAAAGATGATCAAGATTTTAATTTCTCTTGTTTTAAAGGGGTTCCCAAAGCTAATATTTTGTTAAGTTTGAGATTGGTCCATGTCAAAACTGTGGGACAGAAAATATTAACAGAAAACCTCAACGAAATTATATAAAATTAAAATCAAATTTCACGCTAATCCTGGATTAGCTTAATCGTGCTTTGATCGAACAACCGGGCCCTGGACTCTAGGTTGAGCAGTCTGTTCAAGTCTTGGCCACTTATCGCAAGACATTTTACTCTGACTCATACTGCCTCTCTCCACTCAGGTGTATTATGGGCACTGTCCAACTTACACTGTTATGCTCGGGGGGGGGGGGTAACCCTGTAATGAACTAGCATCAGTCTCTTCTTGCTACACAAACCAGGGTAAGCCCCAACAGGATGGTACAATGATGGCCTGATACAGACTCTTTCAAAGTAAAATTCCAAATTCCTTATTGCAAGATTGTGTCAAACAAAAGAGGCCTTCCAAGGGGTAAAAGTGACAAGGTGCATGACCCTGGATACTGGCGACAGGAACATTTTACAGCGACAAGCGACATCATTACAGCACTGAAATGCGACAGCGATACAATAGGGTAAAAAAACGACAGCGACATTTGCAGCTGTTAGCTAGGCGACATGGGTTCTCAGAAACATGCGACATTGCGACACTGCTACCGCCCTTGGAAGGCCTCACAAATGGTTACTTGTATTGTCAGTGGTTAATTGATGTGTACTTTTTTCGTTACCATACATGATGTAGATGCCAGCCAGTGCATGTATCATACCAGTTCTACAAACAGCCTCTTCACGAGAGCACAGGGCGGGACCATGGCAGTGACGTCTACTGGGAGGATGTGAATGTGGTCCTTCTAGGCACCTTAGACAAAGGTGGTCTTGCAGAATATCTCCAGGGGCCACATTTCCAAATTGAGGTCCATGACAGAGATCGTAAGATTGAGCAAAAGAAACCCAAGCCCAGTTTGTTTGGCGAGAACCCAGAGGATGAGATGATCAACAATGTCAGCTTGGTGGCAGGTATGTGAAACAGTTTTTTAATCCCAACTTAAATGCATGTATGAATTCTCTTTTGTGCATCTCCAATGTGCCTATGATTCCAGGCGGTACTGTACATGTAAATGTGGTCAATTTGCACTTAGCTTCGAGATCACTAGCTTCTAGGTAGCCGACTCAAATATAAGAGGAAACAAAGATTTCAAATAAGCATGCTAGTTGAAATCCCAACTGGCAGAAGGTTTTAAGGAGGTTTTTAGACCATTGCCCCGAACTACTTGCTTGTTCAGTCCCTAAAGCCCCTTCTCAGCTCGCTTTGCTTGCCGATCAGATCGGGAGCCTGCTCGCAGGCTAATTCAGTCACTGTGTATCTTATTGTATTTTAGTTCAGCGGACTGTGAAACAAAAAGAACTCAAGATCACCCTTTACAAAATAGTGACAAAACTTTATTTACCTTATTGTTACTTATTTTCGCAGGACTTCATTTTTGCGATTTTCGCGATTTTCAAAAAAGCGCGAGATTAAAGACCCGCAAAAATTTATTTTAAATGTTTTCTATTGTATTTTATATGTTAATTACATGTACGTATTTTTGGCCAAATCGCGAAAATTTAGTCCCACGAATTATGCCCGTTCCATTTTCGCGAAATAAAGTTCCCGTGAAAATAAGTAACAATAAGGTACTTAGAAATAACTGTTGTTTCACTGCAGGTCGTCGCACTACTCACAATCCATTCACAAGTCGTGATAAGCCTTGGGACCCATATGGCATTGCCAAATTTGACCTGTCAGGGCTGTTACTGGGTCAGAAGTACCTGTACTTGAGATCTCCTATTCACTGCTGTCCTTTGCCAGATACTCACTCAGGGCTCCAGAAACCAGATGGAGCTATTGTGGGTCAGCCAGGAAATGTCGATGGGCCAGGTACATGTATGGTATTGCTTTGTTCTGTAGACCGGTTTTCACTTGTGTGTCGGAAGTAATTCGCATTTGCTTTAGTTTTGCATTACTACACTTAGTGATTGGTTTAAAAATCTCGCGCCTCTTTCTTGACCAATCAGAAGTGAAACCAAAACCAATCGTGACCTGCCCACACATGTTTTCGTGCTCTTTGTGTCAGCTACTTTTACAGGTATTTACTTTGCATTTTGACTGGTTCACTGGATTGTCTGTGTCTTTTGTGATTGGGCAGAGTGATTACTTTGCATTTCGTTTCACAACACTCAATTATGGTATATGCTCTTTTGCTCAGAGAGCAGCCAACCTTTTAAATACGGAGTAAATTAGGTTGAACTCATTGAAATCAGAATTCAATTTCGTGACTGCATGAATTCGAGTCAATAATTTGAAACGATGCAAATTGATAATTACATGCATGCGTTTTCTTTTTTGAAGGGTGAAGCACTTTTTGTGTTGATTGCCAAAAACGCATCAGCTTACTGTGTACAAGTATGGTGACGTGCAAATGTATGCATAAGTAAAAACTGACACCTTTTTCGTGCACCAAGAGAACAAGAGATCACCCGGTCTTGATTCCTGTTTGAAATCCATTTTATTTAGTAAAATGTGTGGTCATACTACCCATAGTACTTCCAAAATTTGTTGTTATTTAGTACAATGAAATGAACTTTTCTTTTTTAGAGGATAAACCCATGCCAGTTGCTAACTACCTGGAGTGTGGCAGTGAGTTGAAGATTAAGGTCGACCTGGCTTTTCCGCTAAATGCTTCAGAAGAAGACATAAAGGCAACAGAAACAACTCCAATAGATGAGGTATGATGTTTAATTTACGCACACTCAGTATATTACTCTTGCGTGAAGTCCGGTTTTTTTCTAATAGCTCGTTAAACCAAAACGAAAGTGAGGGTCCTGAAGTTAGGCCATAAAATCCCATTCCCAGCGTATTGTTTTCCCGATTTTCCAAATCCCAGTCCCAGTTCTATTGTTTATTTGTTAGTGATTCTCAGTCCCATGACCCAATTCCTATTTTCCCAGTGAAAATTTGCCCAAATCCCAGTTCCCATTTTACCCCTTCAGGACCCTCTTAAGTTAGCACTCTCTCGACAACCACCACAAACGAAATAAACGCATTGAAACAATCAAAACTCGAACCGACATGTGCAATGTGCAATGTGCAACCCTCGCCAAGCGAGCTATACAAACGCCGGAAAACGGCCATCGGTCCTGGCGAACAGGCAATCCGCTTTCCATTCTTTTCGTATTGATGGAAGACAGACGCGATTTATTCCTTGACATTTTTTAACCTTCATGTTTCATTTTTCCACAGTGTCCATTCGGTCGTGTTATCTACGTATTTGAATACAAGAATGCTCCTTTTCTCCGCCAACTTCAGTCTGAGATTACGGCCGTGAATGCTGAGGCACTGGAACTAGACACGTTACCGCAGCACGTGATTGAGGCTGCTCTGTCAACCTACAAATTGTCAAAGTAAGTACGAATGGAAAGTTCTTCAATAGCTTCTGAACATTAAAACCATCGTGAACACAGAACGAAATCATAACCGCCTCAAATAGTGCGGTGAAACAATCAGAAGTTGATACATAAACATGCTACCAGTGCGAAGCGCGGGAGAACATGTAGCTTGAATAAAACGCGGGAAACGTGTACCGATGCCGAGCGCGGACAAGTGAGGAATTGTTCCCAAGCGAGGAAAAACTCACCGCAGGCTAGGTGCTTAGCGGTGGAAAATCGCACCGTAGTTACATGTAAAATTACGATTGATTTATGCTTTAAATCTCATTGACCGAAATCGCAGCAAGAACGGAGCGTCTTCTCTTTTTAATGATATACAGTTGGTAAATGCTTTGGAAATCGATAGATAAGAAAACGCGAACTGATAGTTTTCGACGTCAACAAAATGCTACAAAAAAGGAGTAAAGCTGTTTCCACGAATAAGGACTGAAGCGTCCATAAGTTCTTTTGGAATTCCAGATTAAAAATATCGGTGCAAATGTTATTTAATTTTTATTTTCATTTATTCAGAGATCAAAGAAAGAACAAGAAACTGGACATCATTACAGGATTTCAGGTCGGACTTTCAGCTTCAATATTGTAACAGTTACACCTTCTTGTTAGTTTGTTATGAAAAGTCTTTCCACGTACAACTTCTTTCTTGATCTTTCGTTCTGTTTGTTTATCAGGTTCTTGATGGCCAGTATCACGTGTTTGTGTTAGAAGGCCTGGGCGCGAAGGGCATCAAAAGACTCTGGGAAAAACTACCCAGACCACAGGAGGAAGGTATGATCTTAGAGTCATCGAGTGGGTAAAGAAATAGTTAATGTTCTCAGTGTTGTAGTAAAGTTTTTGCGCAAAATTGTTAGTAAAACTGTACGAACATTTTCCACAGTGCATGATTGTTTCAGTTTTTGTGTCTGATTCGAAGGGGAGAATTGAAATCCCCAAATCGGAAAATCAAGAACTTTTAACCAGTAGCAGAAAAATCGCGTTTTATTTTTGTTTTTAATTGTCCAAAAAGATGGCATCCTTGCTTACAAACGAAACATCTGGCTGTCTCGTAAGATGCTCGACAGGGCAACCCGTTATTCGAGGCGGCTAGCTGAGTCAGTCAGTCAGTCAGTCACTCACTCATTCACTCAGTCAGTCAGTCAGTCAAATATAACCAACCTATCAATCAGTCAATCAATCGGACGGTTTGTCAGTCAGTCAGTCAGTCAGTCAGTCAGTCAGTCAGTCAGTCAGTCAGTCAGTCAGTCAGTCAGTCAGTCAGTCAGACAGTTAGTCCAATAGCATTCTTTATACATTGTATAACAGCAAGGACAACAAACAGGTGTTGCATAGCATTGCATTACTTGTAACCATTTGTTATTTACTGAATCTTATTTGTTTTGTTTGCTCTCAACCCTTCAGATATCACCAAGTTTAATGTTCTCTACAACTCGGACCTGAGGTTTAATGAGCGTTTGTATGCGTCGCTCGATGTGGACTTGTGCCGAGTCAGACTTCACGAGCCACTGGAGGTTATAGTCCAGAATCCATTGCTGTACGTTAGAGACCTCGTACCTAAACCTTGCTTTGACGCGCTGGCGAAACTGGACCAGGTGTGAAACTTGAATGTTTGCTGGACGATACATGTAATTCGTTAGCGTGGTATTTTATTTTGGTCTACTCTAAATTTGGGTTCAGTGCTGTTAGAGTAAAGGAGTAAAATTGTGAGGGAAACAAAACCTACGCAAAATTTGAAAAAAAAAATAACATAAAATTATGGGACAGGTCATTGTCATGGCTTTCCAGGTGGCAATCCTCCCCTAACCTCCCCCCTCTCCCCTTCCGCCTTTCTAAATCCCTCCCCGAAAAGTTGCATAGCGGTTAGTTTGACGGTTAGATTTCACTCATTGAACAACTGAAAGTCCAACAAAGTCCTCCCTTCTGCAGTAAAGATAACCTTCATTTGACAGTTGACTATTTAATTTTAATTCATTTATGCTTTACACGGAAAGTAATTCCCTTACTGTGCGTGGAAGGTACGGCGTCATTTTTGGAAACTAGATACCCCCAAAGATTTTCTTCAATAGCCCTTTCTCGCTTGAAAATTTTGCCAGAGTTTATTTTAATTATTTTGTTTTTAATAAGTTCTCCTTACTCGTTTTATTCAGATGTTGAAAGTGACAAAACTCCGCGAAGTGACTCGTAACGACTTGTTCCCATCCGCTGACATGGTCATCTCCATGAGCCGCGAATTTGGAGTACCGCTGACCGCTGAAGATTTCGGAGGTGAGTTATACATTAGTAACCAGGCCGTTACGACCATTTGTCGTCCTCACCCTGCCCCCTACCGTAGCCTACCCCCACCCAGAACCCCCTGTCTTGGCTGCAGTTTGACAACCAACAAAGACGATTGAAGCAGTTCTTAGCTTTTTAGGGCAGAAAATTTAATGTAGTTTCTGTGCCCTCTGTTATGGAAAACTCAGGCTTTAACTGAGGGCGACAGGTAGGATATTTGTTATTTGACAACGAATCCTGCTCTAATCAGTGAGCGTTTTTCCTTGAATACTTTACTCAATCTTTCCTGAATCTTCCATTTTCCAGATCTTCTTTATCTTGCTTCTGTGCTAGTTTCCTCTTGGATCTTGTGGAATACACTGTACTTTGCAAATTGTGAGGTATATTTTCACGTGGAATCCTTTCTTCTTTCAACTTACACTATTGTCTGGAGGATTCTGTTGAGGTCTGTAGTGTTTGGTGGCTTTTGTCTACGTGAGTAGTGCAACACCACGTACTTTGTCAAGTTGCGTTAGCTTTCGTCACCTTCCTGCTTGACGCTGGTTTAATAGTAAGACTTGTTCAGATCTGTAGGTTTTGGGGAAAAACACTTACATTGTAAGTGACCACCATGAGCGTGCTTTTGGCTGTTCCTGCTCTTCTCAGTCTCTCAAGACCTTCGTGCTTGTTGTATACGATACTCTTGGGTTTCTTGATATTTAGTACCTTATCTGTGTAAAGCTTTTAAATGAGGTGCTTCGTCTATTCAGTTTCTGGCATCTTAGATCTCATCACCTTAGTGTTTCTACTGCTTGAGGTTCTTCTCGCAGTACTAGTGTTTTCTACGGACCTTCTGGTGCTTCCAGGTACTTTGGGTAGAAGTACAATCTACTTTTTTCGGCGTGAAACAACAACAACAACAACAATATTTAGTGCACTCTTGTCCTTACAAAAATTATTAATACAAAAAGTAATTAAAATACAGTTTGAATCTTTCGACATATGCATCATCAAGATTTCAGTTCTTGAAAGGTCAGTAACAGATCAGACAGGCTACTTTTTATCATTAACATTCTTCTGAAAATTTCTTAAAGGAATTTCTAGTCTATTCCTAGAATCTCGTTCTATTGTTAGCTATTCTCATTTCCTTATGGTTTTCTTTCATTTGCTGATTACTTTCTAAAACATGATACCATTGTTACTGGGTTATCTTTCATCAAAGTGTGATTGACTTTGAGTTTCTATTCTTTGCTGATTCGTTCGTTCAATAAGCACCATAAATAATCTTCATCTTACTTTTTCTGTTCTCTCCCGAACTGATGCAAAAAAAAAACCGCTTCCACAAGCCACTTAAAATGGAAGAACTGTATATAACTACCCATTTTTCATGTGATAACTCAGAAAACTGTTGACGCTCCGCCTTGCTCTGTTTTAACCAAGAATTCTTTCTGCTTTCTGTTTATCTTCTTAAAGGTCGTTTTATTGTGAATCGTGGCCTTTTTTAACATTCTAACTGTCTATCTTTTTTATGGTGCTTGTTGGTGTTTGTTTATTCGTTTTTATGTTGGAGTATTTTCATTTTTCACGTCTTGATTACGTTTTTTCTTTTCTTTAGAACTGGAATCCAGCAGTGGCTCCGAAAAGGAAGAGGCTGGCACGGGTAACCTACTGGAGGAGCCTAGACCCAGGACCACGCGGCCATGGACGCCCTTGTCACTTTTCAACTCAGATTATGTCGCGATGCTCAAAGAACGAGAACAGACCCTTATACAACACGACTTCATCAAAGAGAACATTGTAAGTGAAATACATTTTGATCATAATGTATACTTTTCAAGCACTCTTGAAAGTGTGAATTTGCTTGCATATTCAAACTGGTTTTGACTAGTAAGTGGCAACATGTGACTTTATGTATTTGTATTACAGCAAGGCGCCCATGGGACCACTTTATCACACTTCGTGAGAAATCCAATCAGAAGTCCTGCCAGCGATCCACGGTGATTGGAAAACGACGAAAGAGTGTTAAAGTGGCCGGGCGCCGCTGTAAGCCAAGGCCCTAATAAAATTTCTTATTTTTCTACGAAGAATACAATAAGGAAGCCAAGTTACTTATCACTTTTTAAATGTTTTAATTTCAGTTAAGGACACGGACAACAGAACCGAAGAGAAGACCACAAACCATTGCCGTGGACATTACTGAACTTCATCAGCAAACTGCACACAACTATAGCATACAGACATTAAACTCTACTGAGCTGGCGAAAGAGAAGCTTAGACAAGTTTTAGCAAAGGTATGTGCTTTTAGAAAGCCCCCTTGTGGTCTCCACGAAATGTTTTTACTTCGTGTACGATGCGAAACTCGCGCCTTATCTGAAAATACTCTTACGCCCGCTTCACATGTGAAGCAAAGGCGGGAATTTCATGGCATGCGTCATCAGAGTCAAAAGCTGATTGGCTGAGCGTTAATACCAGACGGTGAGACCACTCATATCACGTTCATTTGAATGGCTTCCGTAATTACAGGTGACACCTGAGTCAAGCGTAAAGAGAATTCGTAGGTAGCAAAATTAACCTTTCAACTGTTATTGTTCATTTTTTTTTTAGGATGAAGATCGTCGTTTTACTTACTGTCCTCAGTACAACTCGGCCACGGTTCTCCCCATCCATCCAGAGACTGTAAAGAAACAAGATCTCATGGACTCTAAAGAATTGTGGAGAACTGATAAAGGATTTATTTTCCCTGGAAAGAAGACCTCTTTAGTGTCAAACGTACATCCTAAGAAACCAGACTCCGCTCGGGTGGACGAACTTGAAAAGGTACCTGGATAGATAGCTAGAAACAAGTCTTTTCGTAACAACGATGAAGTAAACAAAAAGTTGAACCAGTGTAACAGTTCAGAGGTTTAACAGAACATGCAGAGGTTTAAAAACACCGTATTTTCATTGTCAAATTACCTGTGAAATTACCCGTCGCGTCGGTTTTTGTTAGAAATCTGCCTAGAAAATTTATTTTATAACTTGTGCTTAGTCGTTCTTTCATTTCTTTGCAGCCGTGGAAGGAGAACATTCTCCATGCAAACATCTTGAAACCAACTGTAAATAGGTAAGCTTGTGCATTGTGTAACGATTCATGCCGCCTATCTCCTAAATTCGGTTCTTTTTTTCTTTTCTTTTTTTTTAACGCCATCAGAGAGTAGAATTTGTAGGGATGACTCCTACCTACTGATTGCCAGACGTAGCTTTATGGTGTGACGTATATGACGTATTACCCGGTTAACCAATCAGAACAAACGAGTTTTCTCAGCCAATCAGGTGCAAAATCAAAACCAACCGCGAATTGGGTTCTCAAGTTTTCCCGCACTCGCTTTGCATCGGTTGCGCAGTGTCATTGCGAGCTCTACCAATAATAAATGCAATGTAGCCTAGATTTTCCAGGTTTCCTTTTTGTAAATCCTCCTCAATCTTTCTCATTGTTAACCCTCCTTGTTCGGTTTTGCGGGATTAGAATTACCTCTTAGGTGTACATTTTGTATTTCTACCTAAATAAAGTATTATTTAACTATACATTCGATTTGAAAGTAATTTTGTATATCATAGAAAATAGCTTCTTTGAATTTAAGGGGACTACGTCACGGGGATTCGCAATTTTTGATCCTGTCTGAAATTTTAATTAGTGGTGGCAACTAACCTAATAACATTATTTTTGAACATCTAAAGAAATTATACCTTATAATTGCGGAAGAATCAGCTACGCTATCAATATCGATCGAAGACGCGGGAACACTGAACGTGCAACTTTCTCCGTTCCACCGAACCATCCGCAGCCAAGACGCATGCTTATACAGTTCAGTGCTCTATATAGCATAAAGTGGACTTATTTTTGGCGCACATATTATTTTCGTTCAGAATCCGTGACAAAACCCAATGCAAGATGTTCTAACCCAACAGGGAAAACTTCCGTGGGATACCGGGACGCCGACTAAACCGTTTCCATCCGAACCATCCGCAGCCATAGACGCATGCTTATTAACAGTTTCGTGCTCTATATAGCAATTGTTAATAAAAATGGACTTTATTTTTAGGTGCTGCAACATAAATGTTAATATTTGTCGGTTCAAAAATCAGTAAAATCCGTGTCATACCCTATATGCAATGTGTTGATGTTGTTTTCTTAACCCAACAGGGAAAACTTTCCGTGGGATTACAGGGACGCCGACTTAAACTTGCTTTCTGTTCCACCTCCGTTCTTCGATAAAAACCCAGTGCTGTCTGTTCACGCCGCCGGTGACACAAAAGAACAAGAAGAAACTGAAGCGGCAGAGAGACACACTCGTCAATGGCAGGAAAGAATTGTTGTGGACGATACAATTTTCCGCACGCATCGTTGTTTAACGGAAACAGAACTCAGGCACCGAGGTCGAAAAGCGTCAAATCAGCTCGCAAAGCTAGAAGGACTTCTTAAAAACAACCCGAAAAAATTCTCACTTTCGAGAGCTGGACTAACTGTTGAAGAAATCCCGCCGTTGGGTGTGGTCGTTAATCCGAACGTCGATACACCCGCAAGGAAAACTGGGAAATTAGTTCCAATCGCAAGGGATCACAAGGAGCAGGGACAATGGGGATTTTATCCGGGACCTTATGAGAAGGAGGGCTGGCTTCTAGAGAAGAATAAGGTGCCAATACCTGATCAGGAGCATGAGAAGTTTAGGAGCCTCAAGGGACACGATTTCAGGTACTTTGGTTAAAATGTTGTTGATGATTATCGCATGTATAGGTAAACAGAGGGCGTCATTAAAGTGTCTACCTAACGTCGAGCAGTCTGCAGTAGTTTCTGAGATAGGGGAAGCCATACGAGCTTAGTGGCATCAGGCCGGAGGAAGGAGAAGCGAGGAGAGCTACTTCCCCGGAGGAGCAAGTCCACGCAGGGTACCCCCGGAGAGCGCCGGACCCAAACACCTGGGTGGAGAGAGGCAGGAGAGAAAGTGTCTGCCCAAGAACACAACGCAGCGCCCCGGCCGGCCCGAACCCGGCCGCTGACCGGGCGGCGCACTAACCATAGGCCACCGCGCCTCCCACAGTAGTTTTTTAACCGCCGAGACTGATTCAAAAAGCTGACAGTTTGATCGCTTCAGCCCTTTGTCCACGACTACCGGCTGGCAGATGCCCGAAACGCCAGCATTTTGAGCTTTTCACCGCGGTTTTTAAACCATTAAGAAATTTAAAACATTTCCCGTGCTTTTACTGAGTAATCGAAAAACGGGTTGAGTTTTGGAAGAGCTGGAAATAGTGTAGATAAGGATCACGAGCCGAAAGTGACCAGTGTTTCCACGGTTTTTCGAGTTCTCCCATAATTTCTTCGAGTGTTTCTGTTATTCTGTAGAAACATTCAGTGGACAAAGAAAGTGTCACAGCTTTGGGTTTTCCAAAACTTTTTCATATGGCAAGCGATCGGTAATGGGGTTTTCTCAGTTCGTAGCTTTACGAGTTTTCTTTAACTATAGAAACACCATAGAGGACAAAATGATTTATATTTCGGTTAGAAAATATTACTCATCAAGTTTTATCTGTTTCTGTAGAGATCGAGACTGATATATAGAATCTCGGCTTTTGGCCAATCAGAGCGCGCTTATTTAGCCTGCGTAGCAGGCGCCTGTGCTTTTTTAGTTTTTGGGAAATGCGATAGGCGCGAGATCGCGAAACGGCCACGCGAAGAAAAGAGAAAAGGGAGGCCTTCTTTCTTTTTCCCTCGCGTGGCCGTCTCGCGCCTTTCGCATTTCCCAAATGCGCGCCCAAAAAATACACAGGCGCCTGCCACGCAGACTAGCGCTGTTTTTAAGCCAGACAACCATTGAGAGTACGCGTTATTTATTATAATAACAATTTTAACAATATCTCTTTTCTTTCTATGCACCAGGTTATACTACAATGACAAAGACGTCCTCTGTCGCCGGCCTATTGAACCTTTACAAGATGAAGAAAGAGACAACCATCTTTTTCGTGTTGCAGACATTTGCAGCTGACGGGCGCTGCTAAAGCATCCTCATTTTTCAATTACCTCTGTGTACGGCGAAAATGGCTCTGACATTTCAGTAGCGGAGTTGTTTCTCACTACGCCGCGCTATAGGAGAACTGTTTCCCTTGCGAAGAGTTTATAGATATCATAAATCGTTTATAACAGACTATATCACAGAAACGTTTGGAATGTTTTTCATAAATTTATTTTAAATTATTTCATATGTACAAAAGAAAAGCTCTTCTCCATTTTACTAGCGGTAATGCAATTACATGTACAGCTACTTATATCGGATAAAAACATCGCCTTGGTTTTAAATATGCATTTACGTATTTTGCAAAATTTTCAAATAGGTTTAAAGGCCAGAACAAAAAAGATCCGGCCGCTTTTCACCAAGGTTACCTAATAAAATATACCTTTTGAGAAATCTTTTCCGTCTCGTTTATTTAGTATATAAAGTATTTTCAATTTAAATTTCCCCCTTTCCCCTGTTCTCCTTTTGGATAATGTTTTTGAAACCCATAATCACTATTAGAAAAAAAAAATGTTACTAACTCCACTGCAAACTGTTGCATCGATGAACTTCCGGAGACCAAAATTGTTCTTAACAAAATTGTGAGGGAAGTGTTGTGAGTTGCGCACGAGTTTTGGTGATTCTCGTACCCAGGACCCTTTGTTGTGAAACTGGATTTTTCCGTGGGCAATCTTTAAATATAATTTCAAAATTATAAGTCTCAATGCAGTTTACTATTTCATAACAAATTGACGGTAAATTTATGGCGAAAAAGCAAACGTACTCAAAGATATACAAAAAAATTTTAAGTTGTATGCATGATGGCCTATTGAATTTAATTTAATTTTATATCTGGATTTATTGTAATGCCATGAAAATGAATGTTAGAAAATCTATGGTACAATTCTTACTTTAGGCCTTTGTCCTGTGATGAAGTAACTTAAACCTGTGTACAGTAAAACTGAAACAGTTCTTCTTCTTTTTTTTTTTTTTTTTTTGCCCCTTTTCTTTTCTTTTTTTTTCTTTTTTTTCCTTTTCCGTGTCCAACCCAGTTCAAAAGCTGAATACCATAGTAACATTTTGTGAATTGTTACTGTTTCAGAATTGTTGCCACAAAAACACCTTCGAATTATGAAACTTTTTTCTAGCCCATGAATCTCTTACATTACCTTCTTATTGAAATTTTGTAAATGATGAACATATGACTGGCGTTAAAATCGAAAAAAAAAAATGCTATCTACACTTTAAGTTCCTTACGACATTTTGAAAAATTGCGCTTAACTAACATCACAAGTTTAACTTGTTGATCTCGTCTACTGTTTCTATTTGCATCGTCGCAATCCTGAGATAAGATTTTCGGTGACAATCGTTGACACTTCGGGAATGTTCGGCCATTCGGTCTTCTAAGAAACACTAGCCGCCAGCTTCACTTTTGCCGCGATGCCTCAGTATTATGTCATTATTATCTGCGATATTGCACCCTGGTTTTATCTTGCTCGGGATCTACTTCATACTCAGCGCTTTGTTGTTTAACACAACAACATAGTCTACTGAAAAACGATTTCTTCTCGGCCCGAGCGCGCGCCTTCTCTGGTACTCCAGTTCCGGGCTGTACCTATCGCTATTTCTGAAATCCCTTCGTTGTCCCTTTTTAGACCTCGCTGTTCTTCTTCGCTTCGCCTCTCTCATAATCTCGTTCTTTTTCCTCAGGAGTGTTCCTGTACTGGTCAGTAGATCAGGACCTTCAGCCGTCCTCGAGTCTGGTTGTGTAGGCGATGGACTCCCACCAGCGTCTTTCAAATCGACATCACTAAACGCACTATTCACACCATATCCACCCATTTCTACATCTACAGCTCTTTCACTATAAAACGGAAAATCTGTCATGGTCCCCACCTCTGTAGTCGATTTTTCAGTCGCCGCCGCAACTGCTGCTGCTGGCTTCTCCTTTTGTTTCGTCAAAGTGAGGTATTGAATCTCATTTTCTTGCTCTCTACAAGTCTCCTCTATTCGGCGTTGCTTGTTGAGCAGCGCTTTCTCTCGTAGCTGCGAGCTTTCCAAACACGCCTCAAAATCTTTTTCTCTTTCAAGCGCATCGCTCAGTTCATCCAGAGCTTCTGTCAAGTCGCTCTCCAAAATTAAAATTTTTTGCTTGAAATCCTCAGTTACTCTCTGTGATATAAAAAAGATATAAATCAGGGGGGTAGGAACAGTATACAGGGGACACTGGGATACAGTATTTTTACACTAGAGTGTAGGGTGAAAGATACTGTGACATCAAAAAAGATATAAATCAGAATGGTGTCAAAAAGTAGGTCCGCTTTGCGTGCATAGTTGATTAGAAGGTTTAAGAAGTTTCTTGCTTTTAGAATGAACCTACGAAACATTTAGAGACAATATCCTCTATAAATTCCAGATTCTCAAAATGGACATTAAAAGACGTGTATGGCTGTCAGGAAAATTAGTCTATTGTAAGTTTGAGAGTGATACAAGAAGGGTTTTATTTATCGTTTCCAGCCATTGCTCACTACGTGATTTAAAATGGCGGATAGCGTTATCAGAGGTCACAGATAAGAAGACGAAGCAAATCGGAACTAGATATTGTAAATCGGAAACGACCCGACAGTTTAAATATCCCGAATTGTTCCGATGTACTCCGAGTTTGCTGTTATGTTGTTGTTGTTCTTGTGCTGCTATTTTTGTTGTTTGTTTGTTTGTTTTGATGTCTTGAAGTGTAAACTCAACTGCAGAGAATTATATATTTTCTTACCTCCCTTTCTTTCTGTTCCATGTAAAGTCTAAGTTTCAAATCGAAGTTCTCTTTCTTTAGCTCTTGAATTAACTGCAAGAATCGGAGATTAAAATTCAGTGACGGAGTTATAGCCAGGATTCCATTTAGATTCGCGCTAACGTTTCTAGCATTGCAACTGTCAGAGCCGGTTACCTTAAGGGAGCGGTCTTGTCAGTCTAACTACTCGAAATCTGGAATGACAACCATAGCCGCCCACATTTCTCCTGGCATTAAAAGACTCGAGACTAACTGAAAAGTTATATTACTCCGTCTCTTCGTTACTTTTGCCATTACCTTCTTTGTATTTGCTTTTTATTTAAATGTCCCTTCACTTTTTAGAAGTTTATATTTCGCCAAATATGATGCATATCGGCTCATGCCTTGACAAATCCGTGACACAGTCCCTTTAATTGCAGATAAGTAGCTTACTGTAATCAAAACAAGGGTTATAAAGTATAGTTAAGATGGTTTCCCCCAACGAGAGGAAGTACGACCTCAGCGTGAAACAAGCAAGCACGGACCCGAGATGAGGCCGGGGGCGCGAGGACCGAGGGGGGCGACAATGCAAAGACAGAAGGCTGAGGCGCCGGCTCGAATTTCAGCGGAATCCGTCTAAGTCCCAAGAAGTGAGACATTTTCACGCCAAATAATGCCACGATTTTAAAACTCAAAAATGCGTCAAAAAAATCGGAAAAAGTTTTCCAGATTGTTCGATTATGTTCGTAAATTAAACCTGGCGTAATAAAATATGAAGATACAGCAATAATTTTTTGAACACAATTTCTAAAATGTTTGAATTGATGACTCTTTTCCTTCCAGTAATATATTTTTAGTTTATGTTTCTACATGAAGGAAACACACGATTGCTGTTGCGATTTCAAAGAATCTCAACAATGTTATAATTGCGTACTTTAACTGCATATTTAAATAAATTATAAAAATAATATGGCAACAAGTTTCTGAAAAGCCACTTTACGTATTAAGATGGTTAACTTTATAAATGTTTTAAATTGCTTTTAAAGTAAAACAATATTGTTTACTGAAACTTTAAAACAAATGTTTTTTTTTGTATTACTATAAATCAGTTGTTACTCTCATAACAAAAGTTGATTGGTTTACATTCATGTTGCACGTCACGCGAAATTTTAAAAGATATATATAATATAATTTCCTCAAACACATAGCAATTTTCTGAAAAATTTAGCAGTTTGATATAAACACTTACCGTTTCATGGTCCTTGATCGTGTGACCACCAGGCGAGGCAACTGGAAAAACAACAACAAAATCCCTACATGAGCAATATTAGACATAAACTCAATTTACACCTATAAGAAAAAAATAGTTGCAACAGCGGTGAACCACAAACTGAATAAAGATAAGATTTTTAAATTATTGTTTTAAATTTTTTAGCGAGTTGTTTAGCAGCTGTAGTAAAATTTATTTTTTTATTTATCTTTTTTCAAGATGTTTTTGATGAGTTTTGTAGAGTTTTATAAACAAAGTAAAACGTCACAATACGCCGACACGGCCATGTTTTTACACGAATTTCGCGTGCCGGAAACTATGACGGAATTTAAGCACGGAACTTACAAAAGAAGCTTCCACGAGATGATTTTCGTTCGGTATTCTTTCGACTATCCTTCTAAGATATTAAATTATTAAACATCGATATAAAATATTGATTTGTTGCTTAACCTACCGCTCAAGGCTTCGAGCTGCTCAAGGCTCCTATAACTTTGCATCTTGGCTTTGTCTAATTCCTCTGTATAAGAAAAAACAAAATAATAAATAAGTAAAAGGCTAGCATTACTGCGTAACGTAAGAATTAAATTTTAAGCGAAAGCTAGTGACTTGATCTTTGTATGAAATAACAATATCACTCATAAATGAGAATGACTGAGGCATTGTTAAGGTCGGATGAATTTAAACCTGGTATTGATCGCGAGTAATTTCCCGCAAAATATCTTAAATGGCAGCAAAATGGCAGACGCTACCTTATCACTAAATGTAGCGGGCTTAAGGTCGACGCAGAGATCGGATATTTCATTAAACAATCGGCTTACCTACGTAAAAAGTGTGATCAGTCTCAGTGCTCAACTTGGCCTGGTTGATTTTTGAATAAATGTTTGATAAATGAGTTTGTTAATTCGCGTTTACAATCCAATTCTTTGGCCCTACGGCTATGGATGGATTCCCTGTCGATTGAAAGCGCTATCTGGT
Source organism: Oculina patagonica (assembly GCF_052425735.1). NCBI lineage: Eukaryota > Metazoa > Cnidaria > Anthozoa > Scleractinia > Oculinidae > Oculina > Oculina patagonica. The sequence goes on from NC_135767.1 coordinate 21,345,961, forward strand.
CTCCAATTTCACTTCAAGGATGTAAATCTTAATCCTGGTTACATGATAACATCGGTGAAAAATAAATACATCGCTGAATCTTCAAATATGTTATAGATTCGAAACATCCATAGCTGAAAGCAATAAATTGCCCTGGGTTATTTTCTTTTCCGCACGGTGATTCTACCAATGGCGTATGTCTTTCGCAAATTAATAATAATGACGAGTAAATAGCTGTCTTTATTTTGCACAGGTGGGTCTCTGAAACTCTAGTACCTTCTTTTATTTGCAAAGCTCGACTTATAACAACATTCAAGCGAATCTGGTGACCTTTATATCAACAAAATGCTCGTTGAATCATCTTTCCATTTTTGCGAGGCAGTTCCCGTGACGAACCTATTTTTAGAAGAATAGAGCACGATAATGGCTTTCTTAGCCTATTAGAGAGTGAAAATGGTTGTTATAATCGGTGGCTTTACAAACATAAAGTTCACTTCGAGTCAAATCTTGTCGTTTTGAAAGAAAACGGGGGATGTCTGAAACATGGCATTGTACGTCAACATAAGTGAGATGTAGAAATATATTGTTTTCTTTTAACCCATAAAACTGGCAAAAGTTCCTTTCTCAAACATTGTTTTCTTCAAATAGATAAATTTGAAAAGCAAGATAGATGAGATTCGTTACCAACCAAGGATTACTAAAATGACTATATACTTCACGTGAAAAAGCCTCTTTGAAATAGTAAGATTCGTTGTATTGTAAACTTCTACACTGAAGAATTTTCCGTAATGATAGTGTCGATCTGCTGTATAAATGTTGGTTTTAAGAGTTGGTCGACAAGTTTCGATGCCAAATGAAACCACGTACCTTTATGGTCCCCCATGGCAGATTGTCAGTCACAAAACGACAGAGTCAATCGTTATACTTCCAAATCTAACAAGGATTCGCTTCTGCCAAAGCTAACACAAATCTGTCTCTAAAATGATATTGGTTCCCTTCTTTGGCGTCGAGCAAGTTTCTAGCACGTAAATGGGGGGTTTAAGTTCAGCGACGATATTGTAATTTTAAATTTAATTTATTCGTTTTCGCAAAAAAGGAAGTTTATACGTAGAACAATAGCGGAATATTATAGCATCGGGTATATTTACTACTTCGTCATTTTAGAAGACAAAAATACATAATTAAAAAGGAAATTATGAGAGTGATGTAATTTGACGAATTTAGACAAAAATTATCTATCACTTTCGACATATTATTGGCCGACAAACAAAAAATACAATATATATTCGATCGTTAGCATATATTGCTACGAAATTCCTTGAAAGTAATATCAAAATTTGAAAGAAGCTACTTAAAATTATATTTATATACGATGAGCAAGCCATTCTTTAAAAAGTAGTATTTACTTCGTTTCTCATAGCTAGAGCTTTTTTAACATTAAAATGCACTAATCCCGGCTACCTATACTTATCTTGGAAGTGCCGTGTTAAGATACACATTTGTGTGCATGCATCAGCCATTTTGCGGTTAAAATTTCTAATCATGCACGTGTTGTACAAAAATAACCAACTTTCCTACCGCGACCTACAGTTAATTATATTCTATTTTTACTTATGGTCTATATAACTGACGCGCAGTTATAAATCTGGACGGACCATACCCTAATGAGTCCCTAATGTCTTTTATTTTCGAAGAGTTTATTTTCGATAATTTCACGAGCCAAAATTAAAAGCGCAAAAGTTTGTCCTTGAAATGAAAGGTAAATATTCCCTGAGTGACTCTTCGCGATACTCAAAAAATACAAAACTGTAATAACGGGACCGATTTCGTGAACTTGAGGCGAATTTCTAAACCTCAACAAAAATAATAAAGAGCCGAGGGAAAGTTTGACTTCTGTTAGCCTGTATTGAGCGTAATAAAGAAAAGGTATTTTTCCATTCAAGCATATGGGCTCACAAATATATTGTACTAATTTTCGAATTCAGATACAAAAACATCCCATAGTTGACATTTTATATCGCACAATGAAGAGGTCTTTTATCAGCAATATTTACCCGAAACAAACCTGGTCTGTTGCCGTGAATTTGCATATGAGTTTGCTGATAATTTGTTTTTAGTATTGATAGCGCGTTGAATAGGGGAAACCAGGACTTGAATGACTGTAAAAGATATTGTGATCTAGTATAAACTTGGCAAGTTTTGCTGTCTACGTGTAGACGAGAAGGCTTTTTAAGAGAGCACGTTCACTATAGGTCTTGATTGCATGTCATTTAAAATTCGACACATTCGAAACGGAGCCATCGAAAGCATAATTACTAACAACGAATCGGCGATAGAGCCAGGTTTAACTCACACGCGTAAATTTACTTATAAACTGGATAAAAGATAGGGAGGAAACGCGTTCGGGCGTTATAGCCTTCGCGTTAGAACCACTCAAGCGAAACGAGAAAACACGGGCACGCGCTTAAGACAGGCGTAATTTCGCGTAGAAGGATTGTTAAACAAGTGAACTTGGCAAGCTCCCAGTTGGTGAGGTTCTTGTTTTCTTTTAAATTTGAATTTTGAATTAAAAGCATCAGGTAGATTTTCGACAATATCGGTCTGGAAATTTAAGATCTGCATGCTGAATCCAAAAATGTTTTCTGTACATTGTATTAGCACAGCTCGTCCGCTCCATCGCATTTCCTCAAAATAAACTCCGTATCGAATTTTCATTTTAAACGATTGTAGACAGGTTATCTTTCGTCAAGGAAAATAATTAGAAAATCGAGTTTTCTTACCTTAAATTATTCCATGTAAAATCTCATATTTTCGTGTACTGAAAACGTCAAAATTTTCGTCTCAAATATTCACTTAGTAACTTCCAAGGTTATATCCCTTCAAATCCACAGTTAGACCGTAAATTAGAGTGTGGATAAGCCTGAAATATTGATGACGGTTTCGTAAGTGTATAAAATAACCTGTCTTATTGTGTTTTTAGCCAATCAGCGGACGAGTTAGCGAGGAACCTTTTGTTTACGCGCCAGCTGAGTCAATGCCTCGTCTCGAAGTGGATGCCGGGAGGTAGAAGAACTACCGCCGTCATTTCACGTCACACGGAGTGTCATGGTGAAAGATTTCATCAAAACGCTCTCCGGCCTACACGTGTTACCTTTATTTGAATATCCCCCGTTGTGGAAGATATTCTTAGCCTATAATATTATACTCCGTTTAAAGGAGATGAATCGCGTTTCAAACAGCCAGAAAGTCATAAAAAAGGTCGATAAATAGGATAATGTAAGATTGCAAAAATAGGATAATGTAAGTGTTGACGGTTTTTGCCGACTTGAACGTGAGGTTATTTTAGATAGGCGCGAAAAATGGTTTTCTTGAGGAAGCGTCGCCTAGTAACAACGACCTGAACAACTTGCACTTAGACAAAATAATTCAAAACAAGAGAGGATTTCTGGCTTGCCGGAATAGAGTTTGAGGAAATGAAATTTCAAAATAACAGTTGCACGACTGAAATATATTTTTCAGATAAAACAAAACTTCCTTACTTCAAAACTGATTTTGCAGTCATGTCGTACGAATAAATTGGTAGCAAATTAAAGTTCACGGGCAAAAATCTATACCTAGAATGTTCCACGGATCTGCTATCGCCCGGGTACTTTTTTATTCTTTTTATCGAGAATAAGACGCTGAAAAATTATTGGCTTTTCAAAGAAGGGGACTACACAAATTGAAAAGTAAAAACCACTACAACAAAAATGATATGAAACGACACAGTAATATTATTAAAAGTAGTTTATCGTGAGGTTGCATATCGTTAAATGCATAAATGTTACACCGATCGATACATTCTATTTTTTCGGAATAATTTCTGGTAAAATATAAGGCGAAGTTTGCATTCGTCAGGTTTCAAGACAATTATTCAGTTAAAACAACTTGTTGTATTTGTTAAGCAAGCACGTCCAGCTGGCCCTTTCAAAATACTATTTTGACTTGTAAACACGTTTCGCTTTTGATCGTTTTGTATTCACTTGTGCTCATTTTAATTTTTGATGGTGCTTTCAGAAGAATAGGCGAGGCGGGAGGCCAAAAATAAAGAAGAAAAAAGCTATATTGGAATGCTTCTTTTCACTACAGACTCTAGTAATTCTCAGTTCATCCGTCCCTCCGGCATATACAAATTAAAACCTCTCGAAAATTCAACCGCTATATTAAAGCAACCTTCTAGTTTTAATCTATTATTGACAATGAAATATCGTTCATTACTTTCATAAAATTTTAGTATCAATAAATTTTTTTCTCGAATTTTCTCTGGTAAAGGATTCAGAGGGATTCATATATACCAGAGTATATAGCAGTCCTATGCCAGGTCTAATGAGCAATTATGATTTCAGTACCCTAGATAACGGCACTGCCGCATCGCAAGATGGAGCAAGTTAGTAAACAAACCTACGTACAATGTCTTTATGTGATACTATCCGTCTTGTGCCTGTCTATCTGATCTGAAGAGATCGCTTCAGAATCCTTGCACGAATTTTCTACTCAATCATTTTATACAACCTACCTAACAGTCCAAGACTTTCCATTGCATGTTTTTGTAAAATAAAAACTCCACGTTGAATACGCTAGACGACCTTCAGTCTCGACCCAGAGTTCCACATTTTACAAATCGCGCAAGGCTCTGGTAATCAGTAAAGGGCTACTGCTAGGGGCCAAAAAAGGGGAGGGGGGTGCGCCGGTGTTCTCATGTTATTTTATGGACTTAATTCAAGGCGCGTTGCAAAGCAATGATTTCCAATGAAAACTGATGTTAAAAATTGTTTAAGAACTGAATATGAATCGCGTTATAATTATTTGCTGTACTGAATAGCCATCTGACATTATTTAAGGGGATGTGCGATAGGTATAGAAGCCAGCAATGCTCAGAATCATTAATTGAACAACGCTCAAATTAAACCTTTGAGAAGCAAAATCAAACCACCCTGGAAAAAAGTCACACTTATTTTCACACTGAAAGATCATCTACCTTGGAAAACGTAAGTTATGTGAAAACAGGTTAATAATTCAAAGACCGTGACCCCAATCCCCACCCCGCAGAAAAACGAACGTACGGAGCCTAGCCACTGTTTGGGGCGCCACGCAACGAAACGTTGTGTGACGGCACAATTAACGGCTATAAAAGAGACTCCTTTCAGTGACCTGGGTTTGCTTGGCATTTGCTTCAGTCCCTTTCCTCACTAGCCTCCTACGCAGACGCTTTTTTCGATCGCCACGCTAGCACAAAGAGCTTTAGTGAATCGACGTTTGCAATTGAAGTTATCTCCCCGTGCGCGAAAATAATGCACATGTAACGCGCACTTCACGTTCGTCACGCGTCACGTTGTACTTCAAAGAATCAGAGGACTTCCTTTATACCTGGAAGTTTTGCTGTCTAGCCACCAGTGCATACATTTAAAGCTAAATATATTTACGCTATAAAAGCTCCATCAAAATAAAACTAAACCTAACCTACGGCTCAGTATTTTTCTTGTATAATTTCGCTTTAAAAACACGAAGGATCGAAAATTATTGTAAATAATAAGGTCGAGATAAGACCTGATCGCGCAGGAAATGAATGCATTAATTTTATATTCAATGTAAATGCCCATTAAAAAGTATCGGTAAATAAAACAATAAGTTATGAAGTTTACAACTACGGATGAGCTTAATTTTACCTTCTTTTCCGCTGCAATAATGTCCTAAATGGAATATCGGTTAGAACGTGTTCATTGTATCAAAAATTATAGCCCGTCTGATCACATTTCACAGCACGTATAGTTTTCCCGGAAACGACAATGGCCATCATGTGACAAGCAAATTATTAACTAAATCACTTTGTGCAAATCGAGGAAGATTCCTTTTGCTGGGAGTTTTAAATAAAAATACGCAGTTTAAATATATCAGCGATATTTTCCTGTATAGGCAACATGGCTAAGGTGAAAGGAACGGCGACCGAGCGCTGAGAAATACCAGCGAAAAACAATAGCAGACAAAAGCTAGCAATCAGCCTGCTCGCAAGCTCTCGATTCGAGGGTAATGTGAATTGAACCCTTCAGAGTTCCACCCCTTTAGGGATCACTTAAGTGGGTTCTTCAAAATCATCCCTACCCCACCCTTCACCCAATTAATTCTTAACTATCGCTACAGAAAAATTAAAGAAGCGACGTGTCACGCAAACATCAAGTCATGTCGCATCATGTCACGTACTCAGCCAGCGAGCTCAGTTACTTATATACAATGGTCGTACGCACGCGATACCCGCGTTTTGAACTGTTATATGGCCTGTTTAGTTATTTTAGCGCATTTTTAAAAACGAGAGCGCGATCGCGAGAAGGCCACGCGAAGAAAAATCCTCGCGTGGCCCCCTCGCACTTTTCGAAGCTACGGCGCCTGCTACGCAGGCTAAGTTGCCTACGAAAGAAAAACTCCAACCTGTATTCTTTCTCCATCGATCATCACTAGGCCTCCGAAACAAGAGATGAAGTGTCCACAGAGAGAAGAGCCCGAAGGAGGACGAGGAGGCGAGACAAAGAAAGTGTGGAGCGGGAAGAGCATGCAGCCCAGGACCGGCGCCACAAAAACGGAGGACGCGAACGACACCAGACACGAACTGGAGAGATCCAAATGAAAGCGAGGAGGCGATTAAGCGGACAGGAAAACCACAAGAGAATGAATAGAACTAAGAGAAATTGCTAAAACAGAAGTCTTTATGACATGCATAGAATCAGGTGGATTGAAAACGGCGGCTAAAACTTTTCTATTTTTTTTTTTTTAAATCGGATCCCCGTCCCCGGATGCACAATGTCTAGATCTGATGCCCTGAGTAGGGGGAGGTATGTCTGTAGCTCATTTCCGATTTTCGTTTCCGATCAGCGCAAGATATATATACTTGTATTGTTCAACGAATAAAATCAGCTCATAATGATATCCAGGATTTTTTTTGGCACAAAGATTCGTGAAAGCAGAAAAAGAAGAAAATGATAACTCCAAATATGGACAAAAGAGGAAATAATTTCCTGGAAAAAGCCCAAAAAAGAGCAGCCTCGCTTTCGAAAGCCTAAGTCGATGGAGCCTGGGTGCCAGCGTAGTTTCGAAGTTTCCTTCCGGCAAGCCAGCTCTCCTATGTGCGTGAATTTTGGTCTCAAAACAAAGAGTTTCTTGATCTAAAAACTTGCCAAAAACTGGCGAGTTCCTTCCTTGTTAAAGAACAATCATCAAGTATCAAGATGGCGTAGTGGCGTGCACGTTTTAGCAGATAAAAATGACGTCGAGCGGCAAGAAAGGGAAGGCCGCTGTGTTGGAGTTCGACACTCAAACGAAAGGTCAGTCTTTATTTTGTTCTGTGTTGAAACGATGCTGCCACAGGCAGCGAATAAATGAACAGTTGATATTAAACATGGTGATGTCGAGAAAATAATCGAGATATTCGCCATACGGCTTCCGGAGATGAATTATTTTAGCGAGCTTGCGTCGGACGAGGGGGCAGTTCTCTTATCGTTTTTCAGTAGCGCTGAGTGACTATTGAGCGCGCGTTGATTTCTGCGAGACAGTCGGTAAATATTAGGCTGTTTTGCTTGTTTTTTCTCGTTCAGTGGAGAGATAAACTTCCCTTGCTTCTTTCGCGCAAAATGTACGAGTAGGAAGTTTTAAAAGCTAGCTAGCCTTGTGTTAAATGCTGTGGTGTTATTAAAATATGAAGTAGTAAATTTCATCGGTCAGAAATAGCTGTAGGTTTACTTTGTACCGACAAGCAAACTTCGTCAAGTGTGAGGTTTGATGAATGGATGTATTTGGTTTTAGGAAACATTTTTGTTTGTAGAAGTAGCTGCTTTTTGCGACTCTTTAGTCATTCATCGCTGCTTCGCGAAGCTTTTGACGAGGTCCAATTTTCCAGAAACAAGATTGCAGAATTAAAATTACTTGTAAATAAATGGGTTTCCCTCGTGGTCAAAATGGAGAGAGAGTCTTGGTTTAAATTTGTCAATTTAAACGTGTTTAGAAGCATTAAATATTTAAACCTCTTCAAAATGAAACGTTACTGCAAAATCTTGGAGAGCTTTGTTCATTTGGAGACATTTTGGTCGAGTATGGGCTTGCAAGATACCGCAAGCATTCACAAATGACCTTATTGAAATTCGTCGGGCTTACAAATTTAATTCGTTACTTTTGTAGTTTGACAAATTGCTTTGTCATTTTGAATATAATGGCTTCTTGATTTTGTCGTGATATTAAAACTGATTTGGTTGTAATTGCCGTGCGTTTAATTTTGGTTGATCTTTAGCTTTTCAGATTTTAGTTACATCGAAAGTTCCTCAATGCTAATTATAATATCCACATCCTCAAGTCCACGAATGAACAATTTTATGTAAAAAAATAAGACTTGCGTGTCTGAAGGGAATTCGCTGTCAAAAACAGTTGAAGAGTTTTTCTCTTTAAGCTCATCAAATTATATACTGCCCAGTGTTGGGTCACGAGATTTTAAAATCGAATTTCCACACCTTCGACAACTGCCTAAATCACTGCGTTTTGTTGAATAGTTTGTACAAAATGGTGAAAGCCCCGTGAAATTTTTTATTAAATAAATTGGATTTTCCAACTGTGTTTTTCATAATCACATGTTTCTGTACACAATAGATTATATAGTGCTAAGTAGCCGATCTTTAAGCTTTTTGGACTGTAGAATTGAAATAATATATATTTTCAAGCTTGTATAAACAATCCACGTTTTAGTTTCAGCTCTGATCTTAATCACAGCATGCTATAGTTTCAAATTTATACATCGTAAAATTTTTATCTTGGTATTGTTTAGAAACTTTGTAATTGTACATGTAGCTATTAAAACCTAAAACATTTTCAGTTGTTTGTATTCATTTGGTGGATAAATCCAATATTATTTCACCCATGGGCATATTATGCAAATTATTGTACCCTTGCAGTACAACTATGGCTCAATCTGAACTCCATGTATTAATGGATTAACTCAGAACTGTTTCAGTAGAACTTTTATGTCTGAGACATAAATGTATCAGACTTTCTTGTTGTGCAGTTGATTGCTATATTGCATGTTCTTGAAAAGCAAAATAGTCGTTTAATAATGATTTGACTGATAGCAGTTATTTGTTTACTCTTCATCCTAACTGGAAATCATTTCCTGTGAAACAAACACTTCTGCTTGGCTTAATATATATCCTCTGCTTCTTGAACAAAACTATTCAAGTTTTACCAAATGTGTGTATGTTCTGTTCTGTTACAAATTTTGTTCAGTCAGCTTTGAGTATTTCTGGTTTCAAGAGAAATAGCACGACTATTGTTTTATATGTCTGACCTTTTACATGTGTTATCTTGTAGTTGGAACAGGAAGTTATGATTTTTCTCAGTTTAGAATTACGGCTATAATCTTGCTTCCTTCCTTGAACTTAGGGATTGGCTTGGCAAAGAATTAAATTACTATCAACACAGAACACATCCTTAAGCTGTATTTTTATTCAAGGGAATTTTTGTTGTTTTATGTACAGCGAATCCCTAATATTATCACCAACTTGCAGTTATTTACTAAATTATTCTTAATATTCTAAAAAAAAAAGTAAAAAAGTTCTTCTTAAGAAATCTGGGCCCGGTTGTTCAAAACTCCGATTAAACTAACCAACGATTAAGCCTAATTGTCGATTAAAATCACTAACACTGGGTTAGCTAATCGGTGGAATTGAGAACGTTGTTCAAAGCCCGATTAGAGGCGAGATTAGTTAATCGCCGATTAACGGTTAGTACTTGGTGTAAAACCAATTGTATTGTATCGCTAATCGATGATTAGTATCCCAGAATGCATTTCTCCTTGAGTAAACATTTCGATGGTTTCCAATATGGCGTCCGCAGTGTCGCATGTGGTAAATGGAAAACAGTTGTGGCGACGTAAAACTAACTGGTCCGATTCGAAAATAATCATGTTTCCACTCGCATTAAATCATAGTGATGACTAGCATTTGGACAACTGGTCTCAGAGCGAGACAAGGCTTCGTAAATCCGCCTCTACGAGGTTTGTAATTTACTGGACGCTCTGCCGAAGGAAGTCCGTCTTTCTTGTTTTTGTACTGTTTGTATTGTATTTATTGTTTTATAAAGCTTTAAATAAAGCTTACACAGAAAAGAAATGTACAGCAAAAAGTAAATAAAACTATTTTAACGAAAAAGGTTGTAGTTCTTGATCGCAACAAGCCGGTATGGTGCCGTTATATTGATAACTTCGCATACGTCTTTGTCTCACAAAGAACGAGTACGCCATTTTTTTCCAGTTTAATCGGTCGATTAGTGAGTTAATCATCTCCCGGAGCAGTGTTAAATTTAACCCTTAGTTTAATCGTTGATTAGCGCTAATCGGCTTTGAACAACGCAATCTAATCGCAGGTTAAATTTTAATCGCCGATTAGCATATTTAATCGCTGATTAGTGCTAATCGGAGTTTTGAACAACCGGGCCCTGGTCACCCCTTTGAACAACTTGGCCTTGGCGATTAGCATAGCCTCCCTGCAGAGAGGCCCTGGGATAAGTTATCACAGAATAAGTGCCCAAAACCTTGTACTCGACTCAGGCACAGGCACCTGAATTATGGCATGGGCACTTGAAAAAATAGTATGTTCACATTGGTGCCCAGGAGTGAGAATCGTACTCAGGCACCAAGTGTCAACACAGCCTTAAAAACAAAATTAACCCTGCTGTGTACTCTTGTTTTGTTTCAGAGGTGCGGCAGATTCTGATTGAGCAGCTCAAATGCTTTGATAGCAGGACAGAAGGAAAGCTTCTTTTCCTAGCTGATCTGCAGGAGTTTTTCAGGAGGCTGTCAGAGATTGAACTGGATTACTCTAGAAACTTAGAAAGACTTTCAAGGATGTATTTGGACAAGCTCCAAAGGCATAAAACCCAAAGGTACAACAAGTGCAGTTATTTTATTATTATAATAAAGTATCGTGGGAGGCGGGCGCGGTGGCCGAATGGTTAGCGCGCTTGCCTCCGAGTTGGACGGCCTGGGTTCGAGGCCTGGCCGGGGCGCTGCGTTGTGTTCTTGGGCAAGACACTTAACTCTCACAGTGCCTCTCTCCACCCAGGTGTATAAATGGGTACCGGCGAATTTACTGCTGGGGGGTAACCCTGCGATGGACTAGCATCCCATCCAGGGGGGAGTAGCAATACTCTCAGTAGCTTAATGCTATGATAAGCTCCAGCCTGTATGGGCCACTAGGCTCGAACCAAACTTTACCTTTACCTTATAATAAAGTATATAACCTCATTGTCCTCCTTTTTAGATACCATTTGTGTTTATTTATTTATTATTATTATTATTGATACTGCAACAGCCTTGATTGTATTTAGAAAATGAATTTAGAAGCATTCTGATTTCTCATTTCAAATTACTTAGAAAATATAATTTCTGATGCCCCCAGTAGGGGTCGAACCCAGGCAGATACCAGATAACAGTTAAATTAAATTTGCCTGAAGTTTGGTGAACTTGGCTACCATAATTATTATTATGGACAGTCAACTGTCAACTGTTACAAACAATATTTTGGATTTATATTCTGCACCACTCAGTTTTCTTGAAGGCTTAGACAGGCCTTTTGGCTAGGACCTACAGTGTTATCAAAGCTGTGCTCTTAGAATAGTTCCTGGGTGCCCCGCTCTAAAAAGATTTTATGATAGCAAAGTCATACAAGTTGCCCAAAGACAAAAGTAGGTCACCTGTGGCACCCGGTCTCTGCTATCTAGAGCGAAGCTCTGTGTAATGGCTTGATCTTGTTCCAAGCCTTGGAGCAACTTAATAAAATAAATGTGTATTTTCTTTGCACTCTGTAAAACCTTATAAATTTAAGTTTTGTTGTAAAGTTGAAATCTTTTTATTTTGTTGTTATTTTTATTAGGAAGGAGAAAGGAACCACAATGGATTTATGGCAGCAAGTTCTTATTGAAACCAAGAACAAATCTAAGATGCATCAAGGCCTTAGTGACAATGTTGCCAACAACATTGTTAATAGATTTATGATTATTAGCGATGACTGTTCGAGAATTTCCAAAAAGGTACTTGCCGGTAATGTATATTCATAGGAATACTTGCAATTGTTTAATCAGACATAATACTTGTCATGTTCACCCCCTAACCTGCAAAGGCCATAATTAATAGATGTTTCAAGGTACGGTACATGCATACAGACCTTTCATGTGTATATTTTGGATATATTTCCATATGTGAATTATATTGTTTTATTAGATGGTCCAGGCCACTGGCGGCCGACACTGTCTCATGCTTTCGGTTAAGTTTTTTGTAGGAAGGGTATTGAAGATCACACATTTTGATTGGCTTAAAACGGGTCATCTTCATCAGCCACTTGAAATGACCTGGCATGGGGAAGGGGTATTGGATTGAGGGATTTTATTTACTTGCCTAGTGGTTGTTTTTCTAGTAAGGGCTTTCTATGTCACTTCATCTGTTGGGCTCACTACCAGCCACTTGAAATTGCTTAGATGAGGCAGAAGGATGGAGGCAGTTATAAAAGACTAGTACAAGATATAAAAAAAAAGAGAAAAGTTATAATTATAATTACTTCATGAGTTTTAGTATTAGAAAGAAGACAGACATCTCTACATTTAAAGCGGTGTAAACAATTCATGACCAAAGGTGGGTTTGACCTAACTGGTGGCCGAGCATCATATTTCTTATATCGGATATCAGTTTTCAGTATAACGCAACATAGCCTTATTTCCTTGTTGAACAATATAAACAAGGAAATAACGCTACTACATGTACATGTAGCCCTGTCTTAAAAGCCACATGGCTTCTTGCTGTATGAAAAATGCATGCAAAGTATTGATTTTTGTGGGAGGAACAGTGACCTAAATGGTTGGCGTGCTAAACTCTGGATCAAGCAGTCTGGGATAGAGCTCTGGTCGGGGTAACTGCATTTTTTCCTAGGGTAGGACACTTTTAAAAGGTGATTCCTTAGTATTGCATTGCTCATCCTTACTGCACAGAATTTTATGCGTAATTAGCATGTGCACACAAACAAAATGGCTGCTTTTTTCTAAGCGGCTTGGCTCGCGAGAGAGATAAATCAATGTTTTCTCGTAAACAAGTACGGTGACCTATCATTTTTTTCTCTTAGTTCAAGAGTAGCGATCAACTTCTTTCTATAAAACTTTAGAATATAGATCAATTTCTATGGCAGAATAAAACATTATGACCGAAAACATGTACTTTGCAAGTACTCGCAAAGGAATTATTGAGGGACTATTTGGTATATACAAGGTCTTTCTGCTCCTAAACGAATACGGTGACCTCCCTTTTTTATTCCATAATTTAAGTTCCCTTTAAAAGGTAAACAATGAACCGGCAAAGTTTGGTTGGAAATCTATGAACAGTTCTATTTCACGTGAATTACCTTTTAACTCTCATATTGCCTCTCTCAACAAAGGAGTATACATGTAAATGGAATTGGATACTAATGATTTTAATGCTGGGGTAAACGGGGGGGGGGGGGGGCAACCTTGATGGACTAGCATCCCATCCAGGGGGGAGTAGACATTTGACTTGTTAATTAAAATAATAAGTCAAAAGTGTATTCCCCCCTGGATGGCCTTAATGCTATGGAAACTGGGATTTAAGCTCCAGCCTGATGGGTCTCTTGGCCCCAGTGCAGATTTCACCTTAACCAAGTATTCTAACGCAACTTATAACCCACAAACTCTCAATGGTTTTTCAAATTGGTTGCCGAAATCATTTTTCTTAGTCTTTAACTAGCTTTTTACTTTTTATAGCACACGGCATTCATGTAAAGCAGAGTTATGTTAGTATAGATTAGTATTGTTTTGTTTTTAGTATTGTATTTATTACCATTTTAGTATTTTATAATTGAATTTCTGATGAATTTACCGTGTTTTAGTAAAGTTACTATCCTATCCTATTCTGTACAGCCAACAGTTTTTAATGAAACAATCTGAAACTTTAAAGCCAATGAATGTTGCTGCATGTTTCTCAGTGGGAGGGGTCACTTTATGTACCATTGAAGTTTTTTGAGGGCATGGTATTTATTTGTGTTCTTCAGTGCCGAGAGACAGCAACTACTCTACAAGATGAGCTGCTGAAATCAGTCCAAGAACTTCACAGAGTAATATAGTCGCTATTTATTATAATTCAGTTGTTATTTTACTGTGTATATAATTTAACTGGGGCCACCCTATGGCTGCCATTCAGTAAAATAATGTTTGTTCGCCCTTCCAGTGATTGAAGTCAACAGCATTACATTTTGCTGTAAACACTGAGCTTTTGCACAGTCATTGCATCTGATCCTGTCGAACTAGCAGTTAAAATGTGATTGGACTGCTGATGAACAAACTCTTGTGATTGGCTGAAAAATATTGGGTGGCCCCAGTTGAATTTGTTACACTGTGGTAATTAATTGCCACTGTTGTTAATTATACCAGTTTTCTAATTTCGCGGGTTGATGCCTCACATAAGGATAACCTCAGTGCACCTTCCCCACTTGGACAGAATTGTCCAGGAAAAATTGCTATTATAAGAGTCGCTATCATATCATACAAAGTCATGTACTTAAATTACATGTACATTGTACATTTTAAGTGTTTTATTGGGCATTTTTCGGCTGTCATTCAAATGATTTGAGGCACATAAGGATAACCTCAGTGCATCTTCCCCACTTGGACAGAATTGTCCAAGAAAAATTGCCATTGTAAGAGTCGCTATCATATCATACAAAGTCATGTACTTAAATTACATGTACTACATGTTAAGTGTTTTATTGGGCATTTTTCGGCTCTCATTTAAATGATTTGATGTTGTTGCAGTATTTCTTTAACTTGTTATTGAGGGCACACTGCAATTTGTTTCCCATGTAGGACTCTAAATTTGATCTGTGTTGACATTTTTCTAAGAGGAGTGCATACATGTATGATATGATATGGGTGCTTATATAGGGCATTTACAAAGCTCGTGATCAATGCGCTTCACAATTTGAATCTATGGGATGAGACCGGACATGTAGCCGGATGTAGCCAAGTTATTTAAGGTGTTCCAAGGTAAATTTTGGCCTTTAGTTTAATAACTATTTTACAATGAAGCTCATACATTTTTATTATGTTTGTTGTAGAGACTCCATAGATATCACACCATGGCTGTTGAGAGCAAAAGTGCTGAGCAGAAACTTCAAAAGATGGAAGATTCACGGCGAAAGAATGAGAAAATGGCCAAGCAAGTAGAAAAGGTACTACATTGGATACAAGTTTATTAGCAGCATATAATAATACTACCGATAGTTGTAAATTGTGATAGTCTGGGTGAGAGTACCGTATTTATTCGATTAAGCGCCCAGCCTCGAATAAGCGCCCACCCTGTTGGTAGGAAAAGTTAATAAACGCCCAGCCTCGAATAAGCGCCCACCCTGTTGGTAGGAAAAGTTAATAAGCGCCCAGCCTCGAATAAGCGCCCACCCTGTTGGTAGGAAAAGTTAATAAGCGCCCAGCCTCGAATAAGCGCCCACCCTGTTGGTAGGAAAAGTTAATAAGCGCCCAGCCTCGAATAAGCGCCCACCCCCACCCCCTAGAAAGAGGGCACAAGAGGAGTATTTACTATTCCAGCTATTGAGATTTAAATTGACTAAGTACTACTGAGAGACTTACCAGTAGACCGCGTTTTTTTAGTATTTTTAAAGAAACTTTCAATGAACAGTTAAAATTCAGCTTTGATACATCTTCACGTTTTGTCATTAAACATTGTTTTCTTGCTAAAAATGGCGAAAATTTAATAAGCGCCCAGCCTCGAATAAGCGCCCACCTCGAGTAAGCGCCCACTCTCAAGGTCCAAAAATTTAATAAGCGCCCAGGGCGCTTAATCGAATTATTACGGTAGTTCTGAAAAGAACTGTTGTTGGTGATTGATGTTGGTGACTGACGTAGATTAAAACTGACTGGTCAATGGCTGTTGACAAACCTAACACAAGACTTACAGCCAATAATATCATGGCTAAACTTACCAATCAGCTTCAACAGACCAGACTTCTAACATCATCGACTGACAATGACAGTTAAATTGACTCTGAAGGTCACTTGGTTGGGTTGAAATGCCAGTTGCCACTAACTCTCAACCAGCGGGTATGACACTGTGCAAACTATGTAGTGTATAACCTAATTATTAGTTTTTTGAGAATTAATTTGATTCTTTTATTGTTTGTGTGTAGCATCAACAAAAATTCACAGAATGCAAGAAGAAAAGTGTAAAAGCAAAGAATGATTATGTGTTATCCCTGCAGTCTACAAACCGCTTCTTGGAAAATTATTACAACGGGTTCCTGAGCACTTTGGTAGATGTAAGTATTGTACAGTTAGTACAGTTAAATCTCGATAACTCGAACCCTCAATAACTCTATCCTCCCGCTAACTCGAACCTTATCCGATTCCCCTCCAGGTTGTTTTTCTTAGTACTTATTTTACCCTCAAAAACTCGAACTCCCAATATCTGGAACCTTTTTCGATTTCCCTTGAAGGTTCGAGTTATCAGGATTCGACTGTAGTAACAAATAAAATGTGAGGTTACATTTTAGTTTAATATAATCCTTGGCATCCCCAGCACCCAAAATTGATTGGTTTTCACATTATTTTTCTATGTATACTATCGTTCTAAGAATTTGGTGATTCTGTACATTAGAACAAAATACCCTTTGATGCCCTGGCCAGGTTCAGTGTGTTGCCACTGTACTCTTAAAGTGCCTCTTTCCACTCACTCACTAACTCAAGCCATTATCCCGGTGTGGAGCATAGGCCATTGACGATCTCAGTTTTCCATCAGCTTCTTTCCTGGGCCTGCCTTCCCTGTGTGGTCCAAGTGTGGCCCCAAATCCTCACTTCAGCCTCTACACCTCTTCGCCAGGGGTTCTTTGGACGGCCCCTCTTCCTCTTGCCCTGAGGATTCCATCGTAGTACCTGCCGAGTGATGTTGTTTACCAGTGTGGCCAATCCAATGCCACTTTCTCCATCAATTAGGATTTAATCCACCCAGATTAAATGCTGGGAGGTAACGCTGTAATGGAATGACATCTAATCCAGGGGGCAGTGGGGCAGAAATATTCTTAGTCACTCAAGTTTATTGAAACAGAAGATAGGTGCTGGCCATGTGTGATGGGCCACTAGGCTATACTTGCAAACTCTCACGCCTTAGGCACGAGTTTCACGCCTGTGAGTTGAAAACTTCGATCTCACGCCAACTCATGCTTACGAACCAATTTCTCACACCTAGTTGAAAATTAATGTGAGTTATTACAACCATAACCGACACACTTTCTAAAAATTTGTTATTAATAAGTAAAACCAATGTGAGGAATGAAAACTTGAGTTATTGACTCGACACTTGCCCCAAAATCTCAGATGGATTCATTGAAAAGCATTGGGAACGAGGTTGTGTTTAGCATGCAAACACGTCCACCAATGGGATCGGGATATGTGCGGAACGTCTTCAGAATACTACGGACGTCTTCGGACATGGTTGTATCATCTTCGGAAACCCTGCCACTTTTGGGGATAAAAAATCTTACTACGCCTTTGGCCCAGAAAAAGTTGGCAGGTACATGTATACTAGGCTCAAGTGCCAACTTTATTGTTACCTACTTTGACCAGAGACATATTTTTTCTTACATGCTGTCACACTCTAAAGTTGTACAATTAACATGTATTTACACAGGGTTTTGACTGCAATTTCCACGACTCTTTCAAGCGAGGAGTTGAAGCATACGTGACGGCAGAAGCTAACCTTGCCGAAGCAACCATTCAATCTGTCAATAGCCTACGTGAAGCGAAACTCTCTGTTGAAGCTGACAAAGACAAGCAGTTCTTCTTTGAGGACAATCATGCAACTGTAGTACTGCCATTTAAGTTTGCTTATTTGCCCTACAATGATGAAGAGGTGGGTATCTTCATGCAACTTCAGGGCCGTAACTAGCAAGAGGCAAGACAAGGCACTGTACTTGTCTCATCTAGATTTAAACTCAAATTAAAAACAAAGTATGTTAAGTTGAAGAATAAATCCCAGTTGAACACGATTGAGTTTTTTCAAGAAATAACTTATGAAATATGTTGAAAAAATGTGTTTCAGGGCTTCTGTTGAATGGTAACCCCCCCCCCCCCCCCCGGGCCCTCCCCAGGGGTTAACTCAAGCGTATAACATTTGCAATCTGTGAATGACGACATGGATGCATGGTCATCATATTATATTCAAGAGGGAAGGGGAAAAGATTGATTTCCTATTTACTACATGCTATAGAAACTGCAAATGAGCACCACTAGGCATGCAACAGACTACCTTTCACTTGTTTTGGTTATTACCTCTTCACTTTTTCTGAAACTTTCTTTGTATATTTTTGTTGACAGTTAAATCAAGTGTCACCTCAACAGACGGATGTTATAGAACACCACGTTAAAGTGTATGAGAGACTCCAGAAAATAAAGACAGAAACAGAGGAGGTTGGTTTTAATTGTTCATTAATTATTTTTCCTTATTGCTTGAAGAATGCATAAGAGTCAAGCATAAATCCATAAAACTGCAAATAAAAATATAAGGCATTCATTCTCAAAGCACACTCAAGCTGCATGTAATCTAGGATTGCCGTGAGTTTTGCTTCCAGTTTTTTAACTTTTCATTGATGCTTTTTGTTTATATTTTCAGTTCATTTTTTTTTTGTTTCGACATCAACCAATCTAAAGCTTGGCAGAAAAAAATTATCAATGAAATCCACTTAATTAATGTATACACAAAAAGATTGTTAAAGGGAACGTTCACTCTTGCCGGAAGTTGCATGAATTTGAATTGTTTGAAATAATGCCTAAATTTCAAATTTTACAGGACAAAGGGGAAATAACATTTAAAAGCAACAAAAAGTGAAAAAGATTATGGCTTTAATTTCCCGTGCGCCGCCATTTTAGATTTAATGACATGTAATGGTTGCCCAATTGTTTCACACAATAGATCCTCTGCTTTCTAACAAAAACAGCAACCGTTACACGTCATAGAAGCCAAAATGGCAGCCCGCTGAAAATTTAAAAGCCATAATCTTTTCCACTTCTTGTTGCTATTAAATGCTATTAATTTCTTCCTTGCCCTGTTAAATTTGAATTTTCGGCATTATTTCAAACAATTCAACGTCAACTTGTCGTAAGAGTTGAGGTTCCCTTTAAAGACCTTTCAACCTTAAAACTTGTCTCAGGGTTGGAAATTAGCGCTCGCCCACTCGCCCAGGCGAGTGTGAAAACGGTCGGGCGAGTACAACTCACGGATCACTCGCCCGGTTTGGCGAGTACGATTTTTTCAAAATGTGTTAGTCAAAATAGGTGTAACTTTTTATATTCCACTTAAAAAAACAATCTACGCTGTCCACAAGCAACATTGGTTTGTAAACAGACAGAAATGGCATAAAAACACTGACTCGTCCACTGAGCTGCAAAACGCGGCAAGATGGCTAATTTCCGCGAATTTTAGTGTACAATTTCGATACTTTGCTAACAAAATACAGGGCGATGGGGGAGGGGGGGGGGGATTCACTTTTTTAAATGTTTAATGGAGGAGACTGGGCGAGTGAAAACTGATTTGGGCGAATGCAATTTGCTAGTCACTCGCCCAGATGGCGAGTGCTCCGAAATTTTAGTTTCAAACCCTGTTGTCTGTTTGTCGCAAAAGATCGATAAGACAGCCGAAGCCACAACAGATGCACTCAGTGAAATGTATCGGCAATGGGACAATGAGATGATGAGAGTGGCTAATGGTGAAGTAGACTCTGTCAGTGGAAGTGTGAGCTGTCAATCAATCAAGAACAGCAGTGAAGATCTAGAAATGTATTATATGACGGTATGTAAACATATATTCTTGCTATGATCTGTACATGTATGTCCGCTATGTTTTATGTGTGCCATTCACTTTTTGGCAGGTGTTTTTTGGTGTGTAATTTACACACGTGGGACATTTGGTGGCCTATTGACTAAGCCCATAGAGCCCTTGCTGGGATCATTACTTATGTTGTGTTTTTGGGTAAAATCACTTTTACCGGTACCTTTACAGTGCCTTTCTCTACAAGGTGTATAATTGAGTACTGTCAAATTTAATGCTAGAGGGTAATCCTTTGATAGACTAGCATTCCATCCAGGAGGGAGCAGTAATGCTGTGAGAGGGGGATAAGCTCCAGCCTGATGGGATTCTTTGATTGGGTGCAGACTTGAGCTTTCGTAATTAAATCGGTACAGTATTGTTGCATAAATTCTTACCACAGGAAAATGTAAATACATGTGTACGTATAACTTAAGGTGGCTCAACTGGATTTTTTAGGGGAAACACCGCTCAAATTTGAGAATTGACTACGTCGGCATTAACAATGCTATCGAAAAACGATCACCACAGTTGTATCAGATAAAGATGAAATTTTTTATGACCAGTGTTATATTGACATCGGAGTTGCCATAGCGACGAAATGACATCATTACGTTTTTTACTTTCGCTCGTATTGCTCGGCACCAGGAGATTTTCGGAAATCGCTCAAAGGAGCTTGTACCACACACAGCTGCCTCGATGTTGGCAAAGTTTGAACAAATTCTATGAGAGCGTTTTCGAAATATTTGGGGATGAAGTTTTCGGGCCTATAAATACAGTCAAAAACATACTAACGAGAAAATGGGGCAATATCTAAAGAAAACGACGCGCCTGTGAATTGCAATTTCATCTTATAGTAGTTTGATTCCATTTAAAATCGTGTTTAAAATAGTGGTGGGGATTGCTTTGGTCGATTGCGAGAAAAAAGAATTTGATGAGCGTGCGTTCAGGTGCGCTTGTTGCCATTTTTGTTTATAATTTGGTCTATGCCTACATAAAAGATAATAAATTAAAAACCGCTCGATGAATTCTTTTTAAAATTTGACAAACACGAGGTTTGTCATCAATTGATATAGCTTGCAAGTTTCAAGCTCATTGAAAACATTTAAGGCAATAAAATTGGGCTTCCCATGAACTGATTTTTTCTCGAAGATTTCGTGTTTACAAGCAAGTGTCCTCATTATTCACGGGTATTGTTTTCAAGTGTCATATCTACGTGCACCACTCCAGCAAAAAAAATCATTTGCATTAAACAGAATGCTCGATTGCTTTCCGAAAATTTTTCCGAAGCATACTAATCTGCGTTGGGGTGAGAATAGCAATGACAATATATGCAGAATAATAGCTTTCGTTTTCTGGACAGAGGCCCTTGACATCAATCGCCCGACAAATGCTGTTACAATTTCTTAAGCAATATAAGCATGTTTCGGAAAACTGTTCGGAAAGCAGTCGCGCGTCCTATTTAATGCACATGAATTTTTTTGCTGAAGTCGTGCACGTGGATTTGAAACTTGAAAACAATACCCGTGAATAATGAGGACACTCGCTTGTAAACACGAAATCTGCGAGAAAAAATCAGTACATTGGAGGCCCAATTTTACTGCCTTAAATGTTTTCAATGAGCTTGAAACTTGCAAGCTATATCAATTGTTGACAAACCTCGTGTTTGTCAAATTTTAAAAAAAAATCATCGAGCGGTTTTTAATTTATTATCACTTTTGTAGGCATAGACGAAATTATAAACAAAAATGGCAACAAGCGCACCTGAACGCTCGCTCGTCAAATTCTTTTTTCTCGCAATCGACCAAAACAATCCCCACCACTGTTTTACACACGATTTTAAATGGAATCAAACTACTATAAGATGAAATTGCAATTCACAGGCGCGTCGTTTTCTTCAGATATTACCCCATTTTCTCGTTAGTATGTTTTTGACTGTATTTATAGGCCCGAAAACTTCATCCACAAATATTTCGAAAACGCTCTCATAGAATTTGTTCAAACTTTGCCAACATCGAGGCAACTATGTGTGGTACAAGCTCCTTTGAGCGATTTTCGAAAAAAATCTCCTGGTGCCGAGTAATACGAGCGAAAGTAAAAAACGTAATGACGTCATTTCGTCGCTATGGCAACTCCGATGTCCATAAAACACTGGTCATAAAAAAATTTCATCTTTATCTAATACAACTGTGGTGATCGTTTTTCGATAGCATTGTTATTGGCGACGTAGTTAATTCTCAAACTTGAGCGGTGTTACCCCTTGAAAATCCAGCTGAGCCACCTTAAGAAGTCAATGTCATTTTCAAGCATATAAGGCTCAAACCAATCGTTTTAAACATAGTTTTTTCCCCTCTATGGCAAATTTTTAATATAGTTATAATAGATTTTAATAGTTGTATCATATATGTTTTTTTTTTCTTTTTTTTTATAACTTATCCCTTTGTAAATTATTACACAATTCAGTTTTAAGACTGTCATGTATCTATCTTTTATCTTAAAAATAATACGCATCATGGTTTTGGCGGGCCTAGATTTTGGTGGTTAACATTTGCATGTGTCATCTGACAACAGTCAACCTGCAGTAGTATTTTATAACAAACTTCTTGAATTGTATTCACAACTTATATTTTTACTTTTTTCCAGAAAATGAGAGAACTCATTCTCACCAGTAGTTTAAAAATCAGGATGGAAGCTGAAAATGATATGCTGACTAAAACACTAGGTTGGTGGCATTTATGTTTTAGACTGTTCATGGCCTCCCAGATATTTTTCAATGAAAAAAAATGCGAGAGATTTAACACCCTTACCCCCTTGTGCCGTGTGCTGTGTTCAACGAGTACAGAAAAATATGAGAACGGATGTAACAGTCTAGCAATATTTAGCTATTTCTTGTTTTGGAAAACTAAAGAAAAATAACTCTCTTTTCTAATGTAAACTAAAACTTTCTAAAGATAATTATCTATAGTTACAAAAAGCTGAGAACTTCACAAAGTTAATCGGTACAGTATTGTTGCAAGGCAATATCTTTGAGAAGTTTACACGCCCTCAAAATATTAACTGTTGTGAATCCAGAAGAATAGATCTTAAGAACTTTTTTTTTTTGCATTCTAGGTGAAGTAACGCCAGACATAGTTGGAGCCAGGTACTACTGCTTGTTTGTTTTCTGCTGAAGGGTGTATTAAAGAGAACGTTCCAAAGATACAAAGGCTTTTTTTTTTTTTGCAGAATTCTTGCAGAATTCAATATTGTAACGTGACGTAAAATAAGAGGCTGTTATTTTTTTCCCTTATGCAGGCTCAAGAGACCACATTTAGACATGTCATCCAAAGAGGCTTCAGCTATCCTTGACTCTGTGCAAAAGAAAACCAAAGTGTTTGGTTGCAATCTAGAAAATTATATAAAAGTAAGTATGCATGTACATGATTTTTATTTTTTAAAAATTGTAATAAAACTATCAACAAATGTGCGCCCTGCATTAATTGCGCAGGGGATGGTCCATCCCCCCTCCCGCCTCACCACCTCCTCCACCCCTCCCTCCTGGGTAAACTTGTATAAACCATTACAAGTTATTTACGCTTAATCTGTTCTAACTACAGATTACAGGAAGAGAAATTCCTGAAGTTATAGAAAGTTGTATCAAATTTATTACAAAGTTTGGTGAGTACATTACTTTACATTTAGTTGCCAATTGTTTTTTTTTCTTTTTTCCTCTGTTCTTTTTTTCTTTGCATACTGTACTTGCTTACCTTGTTTCAGTTCCCTCTTTTTTACCTCACCCCTCCAGCTGTTTTAGAGTCATAATGTATAAGGTAGTTTGATGTGCTCTTCTTGTTTACTGGGGCTGTTCACTTGTTGACTGACTGTAAGTGTCGTTAGCCTTATTGAACAGACCAACTTAATTCTTTCCCGCCCAAAATTTCCAAAATTCGACCCAAAACAGTTTGCTGTTGTTCCAAGTTGTTCTTTTGATTGGTCGTTTCTCTGTTCAGAACGTTCAGGACAGAACGTCATGGTATATAACGTTTATCTGTCATCTGTACATAAGGGGCGAATTAGACGGTACGGTTTTTCCTACGACTATCGAATGCGACACGCTTACGCCACGACTACAACACGAATCGCGTCGTGTAAATCAACCTTGAGTCATGTCATAGGCCTGTCGAAAGCTTGTCGCATGCGAGGAAGTCGTACCGTGTAAATCGGCCCTAACAAAAATTCTGCGATGTACGTAGGTTGCAACGATTCGTCCGTCCAAAGTCTTGCAAAGCGCTCCATAACCACAGTTATTTAAGCTGTAAATCATATTTCATTAACAATTGGTTGAATAATAAAGCAATTATCCTGCTAAACCTTGCGGAATATCGCCTTAATTTAGGCAACTCGGCCTGTGGTTTCGCCGGCTAAAGTATCAGGGGATATTCTGCGCGATTTCGCAGGATAGCTGTTAAATAAAGGACACCACATAAACAAAAACCTATTTAATTATTTGCAGGTCTGGACCATCAAGGAATATTTCGATTATCAGGATCTACAACGGAAATTAACGACATGAAGCAGTTATTTGAAAATGGTAAATGTCAGTAACGAAAAAACAAAAACTAACCAATCTAGGTGATCTTCAGTGATTTTCTTATCACAGGTTCATAAAAGTCGGGCATTTTTTAAGGTCAGAAAAAAGTCAGAAAAATAAGTCTGTTCAAGAAAATCCGAAAATTCCTGCTAAATACAGGGAAAATACCAGAAATTTTAGTCATTTTCTTGGGAAAATTGACGCTTTGGTTAAAGGAAAATCACAAATACAACGTTGTGTTCGGGATAAAGTTAAGTCAAAGTCTTAAGAAATGGTCGTTTCACAAGCAGGGTTCATACGGCTCATGGAAAACCTGAAAAGCCGTGAAATTTTAAAATTTCATTTTCCAGGCCTGAAAAGTCTTGGAATTTAAATGTGGGCCATGAAAATCATGGAAAATGGTATTGTTTGTACAAAATAAATTCGGCAGATTCTTGTTTGCGATGAAAAGGGTAAAAACTTACCCGAAATCAAGATAATTTGTGAAAAATTTTCAAGGAAAATGCGGTCAAATTTAGGTCATGGAAAACTTTGAAAAGTCATGGAAAAGGTCATGGAAAGTCATGGAATTTCAAAAGCTCAAAAGAGTACGAACCCTGACAAGGAGTGTTCGTATAACATGTAATCTTTGCTCATATTTTCTTTAGGTCGGGATCCATTAGCAGGTCTAAATCACTGGAAAGATATTAACGCTGTGGCTGGATTGCTGAGGGTTTACTTCAGAGAATTGGAAGACCCTCTTTTTTCAAGTTCACATTATCAAGAATTCATCAAAGCAAGCCGTAAGTATCACATTGTAAATAACACTGTAAAATTCTGAAAATAAGCCCCAGGCTTGTAATTTCTGAATGTCCCTTTTAATAAAGGGGGTTTTGTCATGGATTTTACCAGATTTTTGAACAGCCAAAATTTAACAAGCGTCTTTGGCTGCAGATGGCTCGGATGGAAATGGATTGCAACTTGAAAAATTAAGGCTTAACTTTTCAAGTTGTTTCCACGCACCTTCCAAAAAGAAAACGAAGAAGGTTATATCTTTTTTCCTTTATGTTTTTCATTGGTTAAAGGGACTGTGTCACGGCTGATTTAAGTTTATTTTATTACGTTTTGCCAAATACTCGATATGAAATTTAATTTTTGCAAAGAAATTACTTCTATGGGTCTAATTGACAAATCCATAGCTTCATTGTAACTAAATGTGTCTCCCTGGCGTTATAATTTAAAGTTACAAGCAGACGAGATTAACTTTGAAAACTGGTCCGCCGGACAATATTTCAAAAACCCATATCGCAATCCGTTTCAATCTTCGTCGCTATTGGCCATCCGTTACTTCTTTTGTATTTGCTGTGTTATTAAAATGTTCCTTCACTGTTTTAAGATGTTATTTTATATATTTAAACGAATTTGATGGTCATTTTCTATGCCTAAGTTTGGCTAAAATCCGTGACACAGTCCCTTTAAGTCGCCCACCACTTATTTCAGAAAAGTTTAGACCAAAAATCTGCCGTCCCCGTGACGTGTCTCCTTTAACTAATCCGTCTCAATTGACCAATCCATTTTGCTTGGTTTCCACAGTGTCTAGCTCAGTAGAGGATGGTTTGAAGGAATTATCAGCTGTTCTGAATACCTTGCCTGAGTCTGTTGTTCGCGTTATGGAGTACCTTTTCTCTTTCCTGAGTTTGTAAGTACTCACAGTATAAGGTTAAGGTTAAAGACTGTCCTCTGTAATATCAGTAAATATCATCATCATCATCAACATTATTATTATTATTATTATTATTATTATTATTATTATTATTATTAATTATTATTATTATTATTATTATTATTAATTATTATTATTATTATTATTATTATTAATTATTAATTATTATTAATTATTATTATTATTATTATTATTATTATTATTAATTATTAATTATTATTATTATTAATTATTAATTATTATTATTATTGTAATAGCAAGTAACTAGATATATCCTATTTGTCGTCCTTGTGTGTAAAGTATCGCTGAATTTTTAAGTTTTATGCAATTTTTTTTTGCGAGCCCGTAGGAAGAGTCAAAATGGTCGTTCAAATTAATACAGCGACCATATACCCGAATTTATTATAAAGTGATTTCTTATCCCAAACGCTTACTGAACAGTTTTTGGCGCTCTCGCGTGGTGAGAACAAATAAGAGGCGTACAGAAACCTTATAAAATCGGTCTCCAGAGTACACACGTGGTGAGATTTTGTACTCACTTCGCGCGTTATTTGTACTCTACTTAGCGGAGCTGATTTACAAAAGAAAAAATGATTTACATTTATACACTTCTAATCTGTGTTCTGCGCAGGGTGGCTGAACACAGCGATGCCAACAAGATGGATGCTCACAATCTCGCGGTAGTATTTGGTCCGACGTTATTACGGATCCCGTCTGAGCAGGACATGATAGCTTACCAGAGTCAAGTGAATGGTATGATGGAGCTGCTGATTAAACACTGTGGCGAGGTCTTCCCTGGCTCAGGAGAACCGCTACATACACGCCTCTCAGAGACTGAGGAAAGCGACAGTGAGGAAGGTATGTGTATTGAACAGCTACAGGGTTCGTACAGGTCATGAAAAACCTGGAAAATCATGAAATTTTAAAATGTCATTCTCAAGGCCTGGAAAGTCATGGAATTTAAGTGTGGTTCATGGAAAGTGGTATTGATTATACAAAAAAATTAGGCAGGTTTTTTTTGTGCAGAAAAAGGTAAAAACGCACCCGAAGTCAAGATAATTTTTGAACATTACCAAGAAACGTGGTCAAATTTTGGCCATAGAAAACTTTGAAAAGTCATCGAAAAGATCATGTAAAGTCATGGAGTTTCAAAAGCTCAAAAAAGTACGAACCCTGAGTCCTTTGGATTTGCTTCTCTCATTCGACCCCAGCAATCTTAGCCTCGATTTCTGAACCTCCCGATTTTTCGAAATAACTTTGTTTCACTTGGAAATTGGAGATATCAGGATTATACTGTGAATATCTCTTGAATGTAGAGATTCCGTATAGTACGTACTTTCTGCTTAACGAAAGTACGACTTTGCAACCACGCACATATGTTGGATTGCATTTCAGCGACAACAGGCCTGCAGCTTAAATTGAAGAACACAGTGTATTATGTTAGGCCTCAACCAACATAAGCAAACTACGGCTGCCGTATCTTTGTGTTGATCAAAAATGCAAGGCTAATCAATCAGCTAAAAATGTTTTTTAATTTGATTCAATTTTAAAATTAGACAAACCTAACCTTAATCAGGGGCTTTCTAGTCTTTTTAGCCCCCCGAAGAAGGAATCTAATTTTGTCCCACAGAGATGTTGGGCCAAAAAGAAATCGAAAAGAACGCATTTTCAGTTTAATTTTGTTTATTTTTCAGACTTTGAGCCAAGAGATGCAGAAGCACTGTTTGACTACTCAGCTCGATCATCAAAGGAGCTCTCCTTCAAAAAAGGCGACATCATCCGGGTATTCAAAAGGTTTAACAATGACTGGTGGGATGGGACAATCAATGGAACAGACGGCTTTGTTCCCGCCAAGTACATCCGCCTGCCTACTGACGATGATGTCGATATTACTGACGGTGAAGGAAACATTTCCATCCCTGGAGAGCCGTCACCCTCTCCCAAGGTTTCCTCCAGCAGAGCAGATAGACCTAAGGACTTTAACGTGCCTCCAAGGATCCCTAAGAGAGAAGGCTCGCTCAGGGGGAGGGATAGTATTCCTTCGCCTACTTTTGAACCAACGAGCCCCTTAGGAACGAGCCCCCAGGCGCCTCCTACGGGAACGTCCTCGTTTAAGAAGACATCCACGCCATTATCAGTGTCACCGGTAGCAGCAGCAGCAGCACCTGCGATATCATCAGAAGATATCGTGAAGCGACAGTTGACGCTGCTACGCAAGGCTCCCAGAGAAGAGAGCGAAAGCTCTGTTGACAAGACGCCTGATAAAGACCAGCCGTTCAATATACCCCGCCTTCGGAGCATATCACCCACTAGGAAAACACAGTCTCCGGGTCAGGAGAATACCGCAGCGACACCAGAAAAAGACGAAAAAGAAGCAACAACTGCGAAGGAAGAACACCGCAAATCAGGCGAAGGTGTATGGCAGCCGAGGGGGGACGCAAACCACACTCCCCCAGGAAGTCCCCGGACAACAACGGGGGCGAAAATTCCCCCAGCGGTCATGCCTAAACCTAAGAAGGGCAATCCGACGCCCCCCTTTCGCAAAAATTCTGATGACTTGTTAGCCTCTCTACAGGCGGCGCAAGCCGTACGGAGTCACCGAGGGAGTGGGGGTGGGGAAGACCCGAGGAAGAGTAGGGGCTCAGTGGGGGATGATACCCCATTTTGAGAGTATGTGAAAGGGACGGGGGGAGGCGAGGAAAGGAGAAGTTGGGGAGGGTAGGGCTGGGTTTAATTTGTGGTATTAAGAAACCAATATTCTTAAATCTAGTTCAACCTTTGTCTGGGAAGATATCGTATTTTCAGATTTGTTATCATGGTGGGATAGGTCCTTGGTAAAAAGAAGTACACACCAGTTCACATTTGTTGTCGGAGTGGGAGGGGGGGAGGGGGGGAGGTTGCTATAAAGAAGCAGATACCTCTGTGGTTCAGATTTTTTGTCAGGGTGGGGTGGGGTCTCGTCACGAAAAAGTCTAGATCTAAATTTTCAGATTTGTTGCCGGGTTGGGGTGGGAGGGGTTAGGGTTGGTTGGGAAAAGGTGTTCTGTTTTATAGTGTTGTTCTTACGTTTGTACTGTGTAGTGAAAGAGTAAAATAAGAGAACCATTTTAATTTTGAAAAATAATAACTCAAAGTTGAATTCTAATGGTGCTGTAAATATGTAATTTTTTAGGTAGACATACGTTTCTAGTACAAAATTAACAACTCCGCTAAAAGTATTGATTTATTGTTCTAGTTTTATTCATATGAAATATTTATGATTTCTTTTGGTTTCTCGATGTGCATTTTAATACAAAATGATAGCAAATTTTTCGCGTATTTGACATGTTTGACTCTAATGATTCCCTCTTGATTTTGCGTACCGCTTTAAGTTCTAGTTTTAAAAATTGCCAAAACACTATTACCAAAACCTTGATTCTCTCTACATTCTTGTACCAAAACCTAAAGACAGGTTATAAGAATCAGCCACTTGATCATCGTAGGAAGAAAACGTCGACCAAAATTTGAATTCCCCTTTAGTTAGTATTTTTGTAGAGAAGGTGTGTTATTAGAACGGTGAATTTCCATGTTGAAAAATAAAATCGTTTGAACCTGGGTAACAACTAAACTAGTCGCTGAAATTACCATAGATACTTGTTATAACGTAAAATTGTACAATGATTGCCAAGTCACCTCAGTAAAAAGGCAAAAAAGGTTAAACCAGAAGGTATTATTAATTTTAGGGAAGTTTTCCTCGAATTTTTACCGGTGAAAGAACGGTTTCTGTTTGAACTCCGGGTGCTCTATACCATTCGTTTTGTTTTCCAGCTTTACTCTACCCTTGGTTAACACATTTTATGTTTGGAGGGTTGTTTAAGCAAATTTGATTATTTCTCGTGTAGTTGGAGTAAACCATTTTCGTTAAATGACCGAAATGGTATTAAATAATATTCTAGAGATTCGAAAGAAAAAGACATTGTGAAGAAATATTTTGGTGTATGTAAGAATATTAGATAAGTTATGAAGCAATGAAGTAAATAAAACAAGCGTTTTATAAGTTTGGAACTGCGTTAATTGCTCTTTGTATTGGAGATGAAGTATGGTTTAAACAGCTTAAAGACTGAATGCCCATTTATATAGACTCGGGTACCCGAGAAAACCCTCCCCCCGAGTTATTTTCCCTGGTCGAGCTAAAGTTTCTCTTTTTTCTTTGAAAAGTTCAAAGATCCGCCACTGAATTCCTGATGCTTTGCATGCGCCACGCGTAGACGGACGGTTTAATGTTATCAAAACAGTTAGGTCGACGAAAATTAACGTGCATTCCAAACGACGAACTTTACATTTTCAGACAAAAAGAGAAAAAACCCCGATAGTTTGGACTAGGAAAGATTAAGATGCATGAAGTCTACAAACGTCGAGGTTAAATTTTTCGAAATTAGCCATCTGGATAGCTGTGTCGACATTTTGACTGATGCCAGCTTTAAAGTAATTCTAAACTTTTTAAAAAGAAGCTCATAAATTGTTGCATTATACATGTTTATTATTGTTTTTTATATATCACGTACATTTTATCTCGAGTAATATGATATTTGGAGGGTACTTCCATCGAGTTTTATATGAAAAAGATTAACAAAACCATCGCCATCTTTACGACAAAGGCTACCTTTTACAATAAAGGTCACGTGATCGTTAGTGAAATGCTAAATATATATTCGATTGCTCTAAGTTTTATACAATGTATATATTTTAGTTATATATTTTTGATATTTTCATAACTGGGCACAATAATGTATACAATAACAAGGATTGTTTAGATAATATGGAGCGCTTGAGTAAAACATCCTTTCATCCCTCGGTCGGTGTCGACGCCTTGGGGTAGACAGTTGTTGTAGAGATGCGGCAGGAGCAGCTTGGTTGTGGCTGATGAGACCGATACGCGAATGACAGTCCCTGCGGCAGTGGATGCGGATGTGCCCGTTTGCGAGGTTGTTGTCGTAGAGTGCCTTTCTTCTGGCTCACTCTTCTCCTCAGCCAGGTTCTGAATCTTCTCCACCCAGCTTCAGTTGATTCTGGCGGGCGGGCGGGCGGGCGGGCGCGCGCGCGTACGCTCACTTGATAACCAAATTTTTTCGGCTTCATGGGTTTACCAAATTTCCTTACCCATGGTGCTCCGCTTGGGCGCTTCGCGCGCTGGAGCTCCGCCTTCATGGAGTATTTTCTGCGCATGCCATTATTGCCATACAGTAGGTTTCCTTCTATGTGTTCAGCGCCACTGTTGACAACCCGCCATCACGAACTTCTCCAACTGCTTACTTGTTCTGGTTTCTATTTCGATTCGATTCTCTGTCGATATTTTTGCGAAAAATAATTTTGCAGAGGGATTCTCGATCAGCTTTGGCATGCGCCACGCGTAGACGAACGGATCTAACAGGACTTCAAGGTAAAGCAGGTTATCCACCATCAAGTTTGCAATTAGATCATTCGCGGAAACAACATCTTCTTTAGAAAACATGTTTATTGTCAGATAAAGATAGCTCCAGGCATGTTACATACAATCAACACAGTTAGCAGCATGAAATTCACACGGACAAAGTTATATGCACTTGGATGTGCTTTCCGCTGTCTTGCCTCTCCGTTTGGCCTCGAAGAGAGTTTCCTGTCGCCATCTTTTTCATCACGAGATGTAAAGGAATGTAGATAGCGATAGTCACAAAGGCTGAGGGATAACTGTGAATAAACAGGTCCATATAAATTGAATATTTTGAGACAGCCCCGTTAAATGCAGGCACCAAAAGGCTGCTGCTTCACTTGCTAACGTGTTCCAAATGGCAGTCGAATGATAATAATGTTTGGGAGGAAATGTTTGGCTGTAATTCAAGGCGTTCTTCAAGTTTCAAGAAACACCTTAATGGCTTCCTCTGTCGCTTGTCCTTCCTTTAAGTATTATTTCCATCGTATAATTTGTCATGCAGAGTTATTTTTAACTGGTCACTTTCAGCTGATTTATTCAATCTAATAAGCAATTATTTTACCAAATTCTGAAATGAAGTGAATTCTTATGTTCCCTCCTCGGGACTTGAAGAATATTAGTTTCTACGATGTTATATTGCGTAGCAGAAGCTAATTTGTGCATTTCAAGCTTTCATAATGAAAGCTTCAATTAGTTGAAAAATAGAATAAAGTTTGTAAATATATATTTGAATAGAAATGTGACGTGGCAGTTTTGTTCGCAGTTTATCGCACACATACAATCATCTTTCCCCAAATTAAGAAAGGCCATACTCATCTCAAACAACAATGAGCAAGAGAATGTTCCAGATCAACAGATGTTAGATTCCCGAGTAAGAGAAAAATGAAGTTAATTTTCAAGTCTCTTATGGGTGCTTTCTATATTTTCACCCACGCTATCTTCTAGATGTATGGTAAGCAGCAATTTTACCGCAGCTTTGCTTAACTGTGTTTTAAATTAAGCGCCTCTTCTTAGCTCCGGTTGTTTTAATGAATACTTACCGGGCGTAATTTGAACTAATCTATTCATGACCTTGACATGTGTGCAGTTTCAAACGTTTTCTCATTGTTAAGCTTCTCTTGGACTACAATTTCTGTTTAATTGTTTCTTCATTAGCATGATAGCATAGAGTGCAAGCTATCGGATCGATGAAGCAATTGAATGTGAATATAAAGCAAAGCGACGATAGATATAATCACTGTCAGTAGGAATTGAGCCGTGTCATCCACAAGCAAACAACTCTTCACCGAGTTCTCCCTTGCTATGGCATATTTTAAAGCTGTTTAAAAGCGTAGCTTTAAAAGCGTAAAAGTGATAAAACATCTACACAGGGTATCGTTTCACGTCAGCAGTCAACAATTCTGTTGATTAGCAAGGTCATGTGACTACCTTGATGCAAAAAGGGCCTAATTTCTTCAGTGCAGTTGCTAACAAAAACTCAGTATAGCCCCTTCACTTTCAAGAAAACCAAAGACAAAATCCGCGTAGTGGTATTTTGTACAATATGAAAAGGTTCAGATTTAAGGATTATTTTGTACTCGTACTCATGAAGTGACATACGGTGGATTTTTAATACCTCACTCGAAAACTTTTCCAGCTGTCGAGAACATGAATTATTCGAAGGCGTGTCCTAACGTTTGATTGACGTTTAGTTTGTCCATCGTTTTCATTGGACCCTTTCACACTTCTTTGTTGGTGAAAAAACGTTAAAACTTTTACTTTATAATATGCATGTTTATTATATATTATGTACAAAATTCGCAATCAATATAGTGTTTGGAGAACACTTCTACCATGTTTGGAATAAATAATTATTAACGAAAACGTCTACATTTTTACAAAAAAAGATCACTATTTACAGGCAACCGTTCTATTTTGTTCATTAAAAAGCCAAATTCAACATACGGATTTTACAGACAACCGTTCTGTGTTCCTTCATAGAAAGCTAAATTACAACAATTTATTGCTTATATCTCTTTCAATGTATGTTACAGGACTACATTGACTTTGTTCATTGTCTCAATTGGGACAGAAATATACATGGTAATATGAGAGGACTATGTAAACATATACGGGCTGCTTTAGCATGCAGCAGCATTTTCTTTCAAAAGCCCTCGTATTTTTTTTATTTTTTGGTCGAAACGAAATTGAATAATGCATCGCTATGTACAGTCAAGCTGATTTTTTAGACCAAAAGTGTAATTCAACGTGCTAAATATTTATATATTTTGTCATGGTTTGCTGCCTTAGGGGACATTCACTCTACATCAACAGACGACTCCACTAAATGTTTTAAACTTAGTTATCGCCGGTCTGTATATAACTACTGCTTGTGACAATTCATCATCGCGACTTAGTCAAATTTGAAGAAGTGCTATCGTTTTAATTTCGACTCAAAACTCTGTCGATATCTTTCTCTGTCCTACAGGACGTGCACTCAATGGGACACCTCGATATTTTTAAAGCTTAGTAAAGTTATCGCTGATCTGTTCAGTGCTGTTGAAAGTTCACCATCATGGCTTACTCCAGCGGCTAACAGGTTCTGATTTTCATTTCGACTGGATTCTCTTTCGATACTTCTGCGACAAACAATCTTGTTCAGGGACTCTCGGTACTTTGGCATGCGCCACGCGTAGACGAACGGATCAAACAGGAATTTCAGGTAAAGCAGGTTATCCATCATCAAATTTGCGATCACAACAGTTATTGCAGAAGGAGCATACTTTTCTTCCATGAACAGCCTTATGGTTATTGTGATCACTGTAGGCAAGAAACACACAATTAAAGCGATTAAAAGTAATACGTTCAAGCGAACAAAGTTTCGTTGTACTTGAGTATGTTTACTTTCCTCGCGGGAAGCACCCTCGTTTCTAAGTGAGTTACCTGTTGCCATTTTCCTTTTCATAGTGTAATGCAGAAGGATGTAGAAAACAATGGTGATCAGGATCAATGTATAGTTGTGAAGGAACAGTTCTACAAAATCTTTAATTTTCCCTAGAACACTCATCAAAGGCAAGCAAGAGAAGAGTGCTGTATAAAGATAGATAGACACAACGCTTATTAAGACTTTCTTCTTTGTTACCAAGCGACCGAACTTTAGAGGCGACGCAACCACGATGTACTGCGTCACGGTAAAGGCGAAAACGATTATCAACGATATAGTTATAGAACAAGATGCAAAATAACCAGCAAACTCCATGAAAGGTTGACATTTCCTCACCAAAGGATGTTGAAGGTACATGAACATAAAACAAGTAGCATATATGGGTTCTTGCACCAGTCCTGTTAGTAAGTCGACTATGGCCAAACCGATGAGGAAATACGTGGTTGGGTTGCGGAAAATTTTCAATGGGTCGATGCAGAGAATGAGAAGAAGAAGGCTGTTGGCCAAAATTGTGACAAATGAGACGACAAACATGAAGATAGCTGAACCAAAGGCAGCTTTGAAAAAATCCTCAAATGGGTTGCCTCCATCTGCAGGAATTGAAGTGTTTGCCAGATTGGTATCGTTGTCGGTTGAATTGCTGTTGAGCATGATATCCAAACTGGAATTGAAGGCTTCGTTTGATAACGACATCTTTCAAATGACACTCGAAGTCCACGAATTATCTGCGGCAGCGATATTTGCTGGGTTGTGGATACAGTATTTGTGGTACACTAGTGCAGATGTGTCACTTGTGAAACACGGGAAAACTGCAGAAAAACGTACAACAGAAAAACCTGGAACGATCTCTAAGTTCTAAACGAACGCCTTAATGGCCACATCTGACTTTTGTCGATCCTTAAAGTATATTGTTTTCAAGGGATAATGTTTTCGTCCAAATTTAACTTTAATAGGTTGCTTCCAACTGGTTTGTTCAAACCGACATTCTTTGTCGAGGGTACCAAAGGGGGGTTCGTGATCCCGTTTCACGCACAAGTTTTAACCAAATTCACGTGTCACGTATACTTGAAACAGCAGAATTCACGGATCACGTTTCTTTTCTAACTATTTTTCACGCGTCACGGTCTAATTTTTGCCCTATTTTCACGCGTCACGGACTAATTTTTGCCCTTTTCACGTGTCACGCATAAACCCTTTGCCCCCCTCTTTGTCCACTTTTGATTGAACTGCACAATTCCATTTCTTCTTCGTATTGAGTCAGGAGATTAACAGCAATTGACAGTTCCATTCTTCGGTCGCATTGTTTGAGAGATTCACATGAAGAGGATGTCTTTGTTAATTAGGATTTTTTCATTATCGACGAAAATACCAAAAAAAAACGAAAAAAACAAACAAAGCAAAACCAACAGTTCAATCTTAAGGAGGCTCAATGGAACAGACAGTTTTACCGATACAACTGTTTTGCAAAAACTCGACGGGAAACCTTTGGACAAGTTCGTCTCGAAATGTGTTTTACCATCTGGTCAGTAGAGACGCATTTTTTAATGCGTTATATAATCACTAATTGATTTTTCGGTGAGCGTTTAAAATTGAAATTATTATCGCACGGAGTCTCTCTTTTAAATGGGGACCAACGGATCAACAGTGTGAGGATGCAAGGAAAAAATTGTTAGTTGACGTTCAATTTAAGTAGAAAGAAGATTTAATTTTTGAATGGAAAAAGATCGATGAAAAGCCAGTTAAAAGTTCCGATTGAATTCTTGATAATAGGTATTGCTTCACGCTTGTTTTGTCGACTCTGATAGGGTTGAAGTCAGGGTTTTATCCCGCCTTTCAAGGAAAAGATCCTAGAAATGTTATGAGCGCGATATAAGTGGTTTTCTATTGATAGTATATTTTAGGTGCACCATAATAGCAACTATAATACAGGGAGCTAGATAAAATCA
The DNA here is from genome assembly GCF_052425735.1 of Oculina patagonica. Taxonomy (NCBI): domain Eukaryota; kingdom Metazoa; phylum Cnidaria; class Anthozoa; order Scleractinia; family Oculinidae; genus Oculina; species Oculina patagonica. Next base: position 21,382,463 of record NC_135767.1, read on the forward strand.
CGCGGACACCACAGCAAACAATTAACAATGCACTTCAGTTTATGCTGATGTTTAGTCCGGAGAAATGCTTTTAAAATCCAGAGTGATCACAGTCTCACGTGACTTGCTCATCCGGGCTACAACGCGGTCACTGAACGTTGACGTGGTCTCAGCCTGTTCTCTGCCACAGCGAAGGACAATCTTGAGCGCCTGACGATACTTGGGAATTCTCCACGCGTACACAAACGGGTCAAGCAGGAATTTCAGGTAAAGCACGTTCTCCACCATAAGAAAACTAATGAGAACTCTTGGACTCGGAGGGTCTTCGAATACGTTCCCGTATAAATTGATACTCCACAGAATCACTGAAGGCTGAGAGCAAAGAAACAAAATGGCGATGAGAAGAAAATTAACGGTGATAAATTTTCGTTCCAGTGTCGTTTGTCTGTCATTTTGACATCCTCCTATGCCGTTATCTTCTCGGCGAAGATTTTTAGAAGCGGCCATTTTCTTCTTGAAAGCAACGTGCAAAAGGATGTAAAAGATTATAGTGAGATATGTAATAACAAATGAGTGGAAAATGTGATCAATTTTGTAGTGGATATCTTCGGGGACACCCATCATACCCAAAAAGCTAAAAAATATAGCGTACGCATATATTGATATCACGGCTAACATTACACGCGTTTTGGTAACTTTAAGGGCGTAGTTCAAAGGCGAAATCACGACAATGTATTGTGTGACGGTAAAAGCCAACACGATAAGAAACGAAGCATTCCAGGCAGCAAGTGATATCGTTTGTCCTGTCTCAATAAGACGTTTACATGTAGAAACAGTGTCAGGGTGTCCGAGATACATCATTATGAAACATGTAGCGTTCATGGGTTGCTGGGTTGTGGCTGTTAAAATATCGACGAGGGCAAGACCGATCAGGAAATACGTGGTAGCGTTCCGGAATACCTTGAAAGGATCAAAGAAGAAAACCAAAAGCAACAAGCCGTTTGCCACGATGCTTGTGAATGAAACGACGATTATGTAGATTGCGGAGCCAAAAGCGAACTTGTGGAACTCACGATAAGGGTTAGGTATAGCAAGTGATGGCTGTGGTATAGTCAGTGGACATGATGAAGAATTGCCAGTAAAATGTGTTGTTAAGTTACAACCTAATGCTGTTAAAGGTTCCATTTTGCATTAAAGCTTTGACAAAGTAAGGTCTGTCTCACCATAACAGGTGAAACAAGTGTAATTGGCTAACGCGATTGTTTAGTTTCTTTTATTCATATGTACCGGTAGTACTTTGATAACAGCACATAGGGGGGCCTTTAGCGCTTTAAAACGCCTACTGCTTGTGAAGGTTTTAGCTTTTGTTCACCATTTTTATGCATTATAAGATTAGTTGCATGTCGATATTTCCATTTGATTTTTCTTTCTCTTGATGTCTTTCTTGTAATCCGCTGTACAATTTAGAACGTCAGTTTAAGTTTATGTTCTGCGTCACAATAATATCACGGTAGGATATCTCTCTTTGCAATATATAAAAGCCAGCACCAACCGATGGGCTAATGTATCAAATTTGAAATCGAAATTACTTGTTAAATTTGTACGCTTACGTCCAGTGGTGGCTTTAATTGTTTTTTATTTTGGGGAAAGATTAAAAAGGGTTGAAAGCCACGAATTGATGTATTATGGGTTTTCCTCGATGTTTTGCAGCTATAGTTTACCTGCTCTATGTTGTTTGAAGGTTTACGTAGTTTTCTAAGTTCTTCTTTGTTTCACGTTACTGGTGAGCTTTTAACACTGAGGGGAGCCGACCTGATTGAATGCGAGGTACTTTTGTACTCTAGAGGTTTCAATTAATGTTCATGGGAAGCGAGATTCTCAATATTTCAGTTGTGATTGTGTCCCTCAGTTGTTTATGACACCACAAAAAAATAAAAAAAATCATAATGAATGTTCGTAATTTCTTTAACTGTTAGTGAAATTTTCCAATTACACTCATGCACAATAATGCATGAGAATTTTATGTGGTATGACATTTGTCGTTAACTGAGGGTTGAATTATACGCAGTATTTTATTCACATCCAAAGTAGTTGACGCCATACAGACTTAACGCTGTTCCTTGGTTCGACTGCGTTGCAACACATCATGGAAGCAGCGTGTTATAATTTCTGTGACCAGGTTTCAGCCTTAAAATAATGGTGGAATCGATATAACTTTGACATATAAAATTTTGTAATGTAGAAGCTCTCCTCCCCCCTCTACTGGTCATCTAGTGTAGCAGTAGCTATTGCTTTTGTAGCTAGGGGCATTGTTCTAAAGTTTTCTCGAAGAGTCAATCCATAAATATGCAAGGCCTCGCCAGAGCTGCAACCCGAGCCAACTCAAAGCGCATTTCTCTGAGATTTTGCCTTCGTATGGCCAAATGGTTAGCTCGCTGGAGCCGTTCGGTTTCGAGAATTGGTCGAGGTACATACTCCATATAGTCCAAGTCGCCTCATGCTATAGAAACTACAGATAAGCGCAGGTCTGATGGGCCACTTTTAATCTCAAATACAGATCTCTTGAGTCTTATCTTTTTATACTTAAATTACTATAGAAAAGAGAGGAATTCTTTGCGAGACAAATTGATAGCCAAATACCTTGTGCAGGTATAACAGGTTGGCAAATATTGTTTCCTTTTTTAAAGAATTCTATAGCGTTTAACATTGAAGAGTGGTTTCTAATTGGGCACAAAAAAGAACCAAAACCAAGTTGAAACCAAAAAACTCACAATAAGCAATCATGTGAACTGTCAGTCACCTCTTCTGAGAAAATTGGAAGACGCGGGGATGATGGGAAGGGGCCAATCAAGACAGAGAGAGGACTGGCAGATAGTGTGTGAGAAAAATTGAGATATCCATCTCTTTCTCCCTTGGCATCGTCAAGCCAGCAGTAACTGAGGAGCTGATGTATGAAAGCAGGAGACAGGAACAGAATGCTCATCCCAGTTGCAACCTATATATAATCTTCCACAAGAAAAGATAATGTAAAATTACAGACAGCAGAAGGATAAAACATATATATAAAACACGCGTGACAAACCGCGATTGACTTCAGTTGCCTTTGTATAAGAAAAACTGCAATCAACTTCAAAAGCTGCAAATTCCTGCTGTATGTTTTTTTGTATTGAAATGTATTCTTGAAAACTTGTTAAACAGTGATCTATTGAGCTTTGAGTAATATCACTTTTTCTACTTGCATTAAAGCCGGACTTGATAATGATTAGATACAGAAAGCATTTATATTTTAAACGGGGCAACCTTACTTGAAAACGTTTGCTAACTTTGTGCTGCTCTATTTAGATAAAGTGTTTTTCTTTTACTTCACTTTCATCGAGCTTATTCCCTGGAAATGCTCTTAAAATCCAGAGTGATCACAGTCTCACGTGACTTGCTCATCCGGGCTACAACGCGGTCACTGAACGTTGACGGGGTCTCAGGCTCTTCTCTGCCACAGCGCAGGACAATCTTGAGCGCCTGACGATATTTGGGAATTCTCCATGCGTAGACAAACGGGTCAAGCAGGAATTTCAGGTACAGTATGTTATCCACCATGAGATTGATAATCAGAAGTTTTGGACTGTTAACGTCATCTTTGGAGTACAAGCGATAAATCCACAACATGGCGGAGGGCTGAGAAGCCAGAAACAAGATGGCAATCAGAAGAAAATTCACAATAATAAACTTTCGCTCCACGCCCGTTTGCCTACCATTCTTTCTTTCATCTTGTGCGTTGCTGTCTTCTTGAAGATTTTTGGAAGCGGCCATTTTCTTCTTGAAAGCGATGTATAAGAGGATATAAAAGATTATGTTCAGATATATCAAGGAAATAGAATGAAATATATTGTCGATCTTTTGTGTGATATCAATTGGGACGCCCATACGAGGTGATACGCTGAACAGTATAGAGTACACGTAAATGGCCAACACGCAGATTATCACACGCGTTTTTGTCACCTTTCGCGCGTGGTTCAGAGGCGAAATCACGACAATGTACTGTGTGACGGTAAAAGCCAACACGATAAGAAACGAGGCATTCATGGCAGTTAGAGCTATCGTTCGTCCTGTCTCCAAGAGAGGTAGACAAGTATCACGAGTGTCAGGGTGTCTAATATACATCATTATAAAACATGTGGCGTACATGGGCTGTTGTGCTGCGGCTGTTAAAATATCCACAAAGGCAAGACCGATCAGGAAACAAGTGGTGGCATTCTGGAATTCTTTTAAAGGATCGAGGAGAAAAACCACAAGCAAAAAGCCGTTTGCTACGATTGTTGTGAATGAAATAATGATCATGTAGATTGCAGAGCCAAAAGCAAACTTGAAGAACTCAAGGTAAGTGTTGAGGATGGGTGCCGACGGTGGGGGTATAGCCTGCGGACATGTCGTGGAATTCAGACCCGAATCTGTAGTATTTACCATGGAGGAGCAGTTGTGGGTTGAGTTCAGTGTGTTAAGCAAAATTTTTATTGTGGAATTGAAGGCTTCGCTTGCCAATGACATGTTCCAAGAGGCACTCGGATGGACTGTCTCGGTTGTTCTTGTTGGGTCGTAAAGGGACTTTGTGTTGCACTTGCGCGGGTTATGTCGATTCTGTGGCAATTGGATGTAGATCAATTATAGTCAGGCCTAAATGAGTAAGAAAATATTTGAGAGACAATTACGGTTTATATATACTCGTTTGGTGTTTTTCTACCTTGGAAAACTAATGTTTTTTGAGATTTCCTACAATTTGAAATGAATTTTGATCACTTTTCATGAAAAAAATATTGTAAAAATAACAAATTGATCTTTTTTGTTGTCGAGCTGCAGCTAATTAGTCTATTATACATTGTGGTCACTAGCTGTCTTCTCATTGGCTAAGAGCCTACAGCTAATTCTGGGAATCCGCGCAACACCGCGCAACCTACAGATTAGTGAATAATCTGCTAGCAGATTATTCACTACATCTGTAGGTTGCGCGCGCAATGCATGATTTCCAAGAGCAATGTGTCAGGCATCTGGCGGCGAAGGAAATTCATAGTTCGGCGATTCACTTCTTCAAACGAGAAATAGTTTGACCAAAGTTCAAAATTTGCTGGACAATAAAGTCTCGGAAAACACAAAATGACTAACAAAAATGTGACCTCTCACGCGAAAACGTTCCTTAGGACTTGCCGTTTTGACGCGGATAGCCGCGCGTTTGCCGTTCAGTAGCCGTGTGCACGGAAAGGGATGCCGTTTGAGCCGTGTAAGCTATCCGTGTAACATAAATTAAGGGCCGTTTGAGCCGTGTGGCCGTTCCGTGTAAAAAAAATTGTCAGCCGTTCGAGCCGTGTGACCGTTCCGTGTAAAGAAATTGACTAGCCGTTCGAGCCGTGCAGCCGTTCCGTGTGAAGAAATTTATTGGCCGTTCGAGCCGTGTAGCCGTTCCGTGTAAAGAAATTTACTAGCCGTTCGAGCCGTGTAGCCGTTCCGTGTGAAGAAATTTACTAGCCGTTCGAGCTGTGTAGCCGTTCCGTGTGAAGAAATTTACTAGCCGTTCGAGCCGTGTAGCCGTTCCGTGTAAAGAAATTTACTAGCCGTTCAACCGTTCCATGCAAAGAAAACTTTTAGCCGCTCGAGCAGCAAAAGCTATCCGTTTAAAGTTTCGTCAGCCCTTGAAGCGGCTCAAGCTACACGCTACACATACAAGAAAGTTGACAGACGTTCAAATGGCACGAGCTAAAAACTGCACCTTAGTAAATGTGTTGTTTACAAACACCTCGTTTTAAACAGACACGGTTTTTTTTTCTGCTCTTGAAATATCTTCGCTTTTATAACATTCGATCATCGATAAAAATTTTATCTAAGACTAAAATCTAAGTTCAATTCAACGAGTTACGAGAAAATGTTTCGTTGCTTGACGGAATGCAAATTTCGAGCGCTTCTGATTTGAGATCTAAGATAAATTCCGACAAGCGACACGGCGTTTAAACAGCGACATGGAAGAAGTAAAATGGCGACGAACGACGAGACTTTTATTGAAATAATGACAGCGAAAGTTGAAAGGAACAAACTCAGGCTAAACTAATGAGGGTTTGCATTAGAGCGGGAAAGCGGGAATGTTGCTGCTATAATCAGCTGGCAACCAACTAACGTACTTCGTCCTGATAAAGCATAGCAAAGTATAGGGAAATACGACAAGTAAGCCCAGATGTCATTTCAGCTGAGCGACATCAAACCCACCTTTGAAAAATTGACAGTGAACGCCTGAAACAGCTGAAAGCAGTCCAAAAATAATCGCCCGTCGAGGTCGAAAAATCGGTGGAGAAATGTTTTGCGATCGAGAATTTTTGATCAGTTGTGAACACATCGTTTTTTAATTAATCTGTCAAAGAATTAAATTATATTAATTTTAACGGCTCTCTTAAAATGCACGAAAAACTTCTGCTCTGTGTACTTAGAGTCTGTGTACTCTGTGTACTTAGAGTCACGTCGTTTTTTATTTGGTCAAAAAATTTAAAACACCTTTTCTTACTGTGATATTAAAGGGCCCGAAAAACTACTGCTTAGAGTCAAGTCGTTTTTTAGTTGGTCCAAAAATTTAAAACACCGTCAAGTTTTTAATGCAAAATTTAAAGTGCCCGAGAAACTTCTGCTTTGTGTACCTAATTTAGTCACGTCGTTTTAAATTGGTCGAGACTTTAAAAACATTAACAACCTTTTTAAAATACCGGAGAAAGTTCTGCACTTTGTACCGAGGTTACTCACGTCTATTATGTTCTAAAGTTAGATACATCGTGTTTTTATTTATCTATACAAATAATTGCTCTTTCAAAATGCACGAGAAACTCCTGCTCCGTTTACTTAGTTCAGAGTCACGTCGTTTATTAATTGGTCGAAAACTCCGGCTTGTTTTTAATTGGTCCATATATTAAAAAAATGAACTGCCTTATTTTATTAAAATACAGGGGCACCCAGCAGACCGTTTCGTTGTAAATTCGGGTAATAGTATTTTGGTCCCTAAAATTTTCTGAAGTTTGAAAGTTCCGCTAGCGTATCCGAAAAGATACACTTTTCTTAGCGTTTAAAAATAAGGCTTTAAATCACACAAAAAGGACACTTATAACTTACTTCTGCTCTGTGTACCTAGGTTACTCAAGCATTTTTTAATTGGTTGAGAAATTAAAATATCTGAGAAACTTCTGCTCTGTTACTCGCGTCCGTCTTTAGACGGAATGACGAAATTACGAAAGCGACATGCGGACCATTCTTAGTTGCGACATGACAAGCTTTGAAATTGAGACGGGAGACATGTATACCTACCCTAACAGGGCCTCACTTGACTCGCGCAGTGCCTGTCTTCACACAGGATTACAAATGAGTACCAGTGATCTGTTATGGAACATTTACAAATGTTAGGGAACCTGCGGATGTGGGCTTGAGAGCCGAGTTCGAATTGAGCTTAGTATCTGCGCATAATACATGTATAATGTTCGTTTTTTTGCTAGTTTTTTCACTCGATGTAAAAATAAACTTACTATTGATGACAATAATTTAGAATGCCCGATTCAGTGTTTCATAATATATTTTTCCTTTTTGAAAGTCTCTTACGAGCAAGCTTAATGCATTGTGGCAAAACCCATCATTACTTGTAAGGCTTGGACATTTAAAACAAACAAAACAACCCATGAAATATAAGAAAAGTTGACTGATTGTTACCTTGAATTTGAATCTTGCAGGATGCTTCACAAGCGCATCGAATACGTAGGTGATAAATGATTAGTTGCGACTTGTTTTGCCAGTTTTAAACTTTTATTAAATGTGGGCCGTCTTTATCAAGGGGCCGTCTTTATCAGCTTTAATGCTTCTCTCAAATTAAATGCAAATGCCTTTGCATTTTAATAACGGGAAGTCTTTCGAGACAGATGGCACAATTTGAAAATGAACTACCTTAACTTTCCAATACAGCACTTTATTAGGGCGTTTATCTTTACAAAATCGCGGTGTTTTGTTTTAGCTTTCGACAAGACTTGAATCACTGCCTAAATTGTACATAAAAGTTGTCGGTATATGTTTTCAGTTGATAGAACTCTCTCAGAATATGTTAATTGTCGGAAAACTGTTTAATTAACAGACTGAACTGGCTAAAAAACTGACATCAAATAATACAAACGGCGCCTTTATGTCCATTGCTTCTTCGGTTTGTATTGTGATTAAAATGAGACTAATAAGAGGATATGCTCAAAGTCTAATTAACCACACTGACATGAAGTTTTCAGACAACAGCTGTCGCACTTTATTAGTCAGCCTCCGTTTCGATCACTTGAAGCGAAAAGTTTTTCCTTTTTTTGTTATATACGCGCCTGGGAGCGGCTGAGGCATTTTGAAAGCTATGATTATAGCGAAGATTGCTGTGGCACAAAACAGCAATAATTTGTTAGTCGCCAGGATGTGTAGTTTAACAGTCTTTTCTATTGACATCAGGTTAACAAGCTGCACACAGGATCAAATACTTAATATGTTGGTTTTCAATTATTTGAAAAGCCTAATTATATATTTATTTTGGGAATCTTGCAGTGTTGCAGAGATGAAATGAAGACGAACTGTTTTATCGTAATACATTGATAAAATAAGTTAGTTCCGTCAGCGATGATGTTTGCAAAATAGCCGTCCCTTTCTAGTGTAATCAACGAGGAAAGTACGTAGAAATAGGAATATGAAGGCGCACTTCTAGAACCGCAAAGTAGGGCGGGTATATATGTTTAGATGACTCTCAGTGATTGAGGAGAATTGGGGCGAGTGAAAGCCTGGTCCCAATTCTCTTTTCGTCTTTTTTGACACGCCCCAAAGATCGCTCCGCGTTTAATTGATTCAACGAGCCAACTTATTGATCGTTCGCAAAGAACAATTTGTTCTAGTCAGTAATAAAACAGTAACCGCTGTATTATCGATGATACATGATAAATGATAGCGATATTCGTTGCCTCGTCAACTGTCACTATCCGGTTTTGTCTTTTCGAGAATTAAATTATCAAGAAATATTTCTTAATCTTTCTCCGAAACTTCAGAGAAACAAGAAAACGCCACCATTTTTTAGACAATCTCCAGCCACTGCGTACTAATGACTGACAGCATACAAAATATCTCAGCAATGAGATTACAGCATTGCATTAGCCAACTAGTACAATTTTTCTAAAACTCTATAGAAACACGAAATATTTGCAACAGATATTTTTATTTTCAAGGGGAATCTGTTTTCGTTACGGAAAGGTTAGAATGGAAGCCAGCTACCATAAAATTGTGTTCACGAAAAGAGTGTTATCGCTTCTCGAGTGCTCTCCAAACTCCCGATTGCATTCATTACTTGAAAGATGCACAGCTATATATAAGTATCGATCAATATTTTTGGCAATGAAAGCGTCAGGGATCGAGAATAAGTCGCTAGGTTGGTGTGTCAAAAAAATAAAGACTGATTTCAGCTTTAATGTAATTCAATATTTGTTGCATAACATGTTTTACATACATAATGTACGCTTTATCTCGACAAATTCAACATTTGGAGGATATTCCATCTGGTTTTAAACTTGAACTGTGGCGCAAACATACATCTCCATCTTAACGTCAGGTGACCGTTAATGACAAAGCTGAATAATACAATGCTTGCCTTCCTATAATATATATTATGGTTAAAAAGTTTTGATTTTTAAAACTGGGCACAATAATGGATAAAATAACAAGAACTGTTAAATTAATATGGACTACTTCAGTAAAACTTCCTTTCACAAAAATTCCTTATTTGTTTCTATTACTATCACTACAAAACAACTTCAAGAATATGAAGAGATCGCTTGGATCATATTTGAAACGAATACCGAGCGAAATCTTAGTCACGTAAACAAGGCGAAATTTTCCTTTGAAGGTAAATCTCGCCTTCCTTTAATAATACACCAGCATCTTCTCAAACCAGATCACAAATTATCGATCGTTTTCTGTCATACAGGTCGTTCACTCAGTGGGATTGGTCGACTCCTCGATATATTTAAAGCTGAGTAACGTTATCGCCGATCCGTTCAGTTCCACTGTTGACAACCCGCCATCCAAAACTTTTCCAACTGCTAACTTGTTTTGGTTTCCATGTCGACTCGATTCCCCGCGACAGATAATTTTGCTGAGGGATTCACGGTACTTTGGCATACGCCACGCGTAGACAAACGGATCTAACAGGACTTTCAAGTAAAGCAGGTTATCCACCATCAAGTTTGCAATCAGATCATTCGCGAAAAAAACATTGTCTTTAGAAAACATGTGTATTGTCCAAAAAATAGCTCCGGGCATGTTACATACAATCAACACAGTTAGCAGCATAAAATTCACACGGACAAAGTTGCGTTGCACTTGGATGTGCTTTCCGCTGTCTTGCGTCTCCGTTTGACCTCGAAGAGAGTTTCCTGCCGCCATCTTCTTTTTCATCACGAAATGTAAAAGAATGTAAATAGCGATAGTCACAAAGGCTGAGAGATAACTGTGAATAAACAGGTCCATATAAAACTGAATATTTTTGAGACATCCCCGTTAAATGCAGGCACCAGAACGCTGCTGAGTAAAGGTAGATCACTGCAACGCTTATCAACACTTTCCTCTTTGTCACCAAGCGGCCGTACTTCACAGGCGATGAAACTACGATGTACTGCGTCACGGTAAACGCTAAAATGATAAGAAAGGACGTGGTTATACCAAAAGCGCTTAAATATACAGTCAACTCTCTCTAAAACGGACACCTTCGGGACCGGCTTTAACTGTGCGTCTCAGAGAGGTGTCCGCCTTTTAGGGAGTTTAGTTACATTAAAATGACTGAAAACCGGCAGGGACGGGACCACTTCCAGGTGTCCTTCTTATGGAGGTGTCTATCCGTTTTATAGAGGTGTCCGTTAAGAGAGAGTTGACTGTAACCCATAGTTCAAGACATGTGGACATTTCTTCATCAAAGGATGCTGAAAATACAACAGCGTAACACAAGTGGCGTTTATGGGTTCTACAGTCAGTGCTGTTAGTAAGTCGACTATAGCCAAACCGATGAGATAATACGTGGTTGGGTTGCGAAAGATTTTCAATGGATCGACGCAGAAAGCGAGAAGAATAAGACCGTTTGCCAAGATGGTGACAAACAAGGCGACAAACATGAAGATAGCTGAACCAAACGCAGCCTTGATAAAACCTTCCCATGGGTTGCGTCCAACAACAGGATGAGTAGCGTTTGCCAGAGAGGAACCGTTGTCGGTTGAATTGCTGTTAAGCATGATTTCCATTGTGGAATTAAAGGCTTCACTCGCTAACTGCATGTTCTAGGTGGCAATCGAACGAATAATCTCCGTGATGATTTTTTGGCTGTGATTCAAAGCAGCCTTTACGTTCAGAGGAAACATTGACCTTAATGGCTGCAACTGTCGCTTATTCTTCCTTTAAGAAGTATTTCCATCATTTAATTTCTCATGAATATTTATCTTTAATTGTTCGTTTCCAGCTGATTTATCCAGACTGATATACAATTATTTCACCCACTGGTGTTAATAAAGCGACCTCCCAAATGGCCTTAATGCTTTCTCTCCTGGACTTGTAGAATATTAGTTTCCCCGAAGTGGTCGTCATATGCCAGCTAATTTATCCTTTTCAAGCTTTCGTGATAAGAAATTCGGCGAGTTTAAAAATAGAATAAAACTTGCGAAGACAAATATTTTTGCATGCAAGGTTGATGTGCCAGTAACTTCTGAGCCAGTATCACATATACATATATTAATTATTCCCTAAATTAAAGAAGCCCTCTCAAATGACTATGAGGAAGAGAATGACCAAGATCAACGTTGTTAGATTCCCAAGTAAGAGAGAAATGAAGTAAATTTTCAAGTCTCTGAAGAATGCTTTTAATTCCTGATAATTGCACACACGCTATCTTTAAATTTCAGGGTTTTATTCTAGGTGTATGGCAAAAAGCAATCTTACTGCAGCTGGCATCAGGATGTTAAAATTCGGACTGAGAGAAAAATGAGTGTTTCAATAATTTCACCCACGCTATCTTCAAATTACAGAATTTAATGTTAGGTGTATGCCAAGCAGCAATCTCACATTCAGCTTTACCAAAACTTTGTTCTCATTTAAGCGCCACTTATTAGTTCTGGGTGTTTTGAAAAAAAGAAAAGAAATACTTACCAGGTTTAATTTGAGCTACTCTATTCATGACGTTGACATATGTGCAGTTTCATACATTGTCTCATGGCCTAGGTTCTCTTTGTTGAAATACAATTATCATGATAGCATATAGTGAAAGCGAAAGGATTGATATTGCAAGTGAATATAAAGCTAAACAAAGTAAGATATAAACTGTCAAAAGGAACTGAGCCGTGCCATCCACAAGAAATTAAAAATGTCCATTTACCGAATTTTCCTTTAATGTGGCATATATGTTCAAACAGTTTCATACAGTTTTATTTTGTTATTTTGTTTTGGACTCCATATGATTGACTTAAACAAGAGGAACCAAAAAACAAATGATATTCTTTTGACAAATATACAAGAAACTCATTAACTAGATCACATCCCGCTGTAGTTGTTTAGTAACAGAACTTCGCAAACAGATACTAATTATCTTAAAACCTCCCTCGCCTTCCCAACAAGCTTATAAACTGTTCGAAGGTGTGTCATAAAGTTTGACTGACATTGAACACAATCACATTACTTTGAACGTGTCTGTTATATGTTAACAAAGAGCAAAAACCCTTACTTTGTGATACATATTTGTTTATTGACGATTAATGTACACATTTCGCATTCAGTGTAATGTTTGGAGAACACTTCAACAACAATAATTAACGAAAACGTCTACATTTTTACGAGAAAGACCATTATTTATATGCAATGGTTCTATTTTCGTTCACTTAAAAAGCTTAATATAACATATGGTTTTTACAGACAATCGTTCTGCGTTTGAACATAAAAGCTAAATACAACACTGTTAATCTTTCTTTCAATATATATTACGGGACTATCTTGAAGTATCATGACTTTAGTTGTCTCAACTGTATGCAGAAATATACATACCTAATCAGTATATAATAAACATATTAGGGCTGCTTCAACATCCACACGCATTCATTTACGAAAGTCCTCGTATTCTTTTATTTTTCGGCCGAAACATGATTGAAATGATACATCGCTACAGTCAAGCTAAAACTTTGACCGTCCTAAATATTTATACATTTTTTCGGACGACTCCACTTTTATTTATTATATTTTTAAAGCTAACTGCCTATCTATTCATTTCTATTGCTGACAATTCACCATGGAGACTTAGTCAAGTTGTCACCTTGCTATCGTTTTTAATTCGACTTGATTCTCCGTCTTTATCATTTTCTGTCATACAGGACGTTCGCTCAATGGGAACGGTCGACACCTCGATATTTTTAAAGCTTAGTAAAGTTATCGCTGATTTGTTCAGTTCTGTTGAAAGTTCACCATCATGGCTTATTCCAACGGCTAACGTGTTTTGGTTTCCATTTTGAATCGATTCTCTGTCGATATTTTTGCGACAAACAATCTTGTTCAGGGACTCACGGTTCTTTGGCATGCGCCACGCGTAGACGAACGGATCTAACAGGAATTTCAAGTAAAGCAGGTTATCCACCATCAAATTTGCAATAAGATCATTTGCGGTAAAAACGTTGTCTTTGGTAAACTTGTGTATTGTCCAAAAGACAACTCCGGGCATGCTACATACAATTAACACGGCAAGCAGCATGAAATTTACACGGACAAAGTTGCGCTGCACTTGGATGTGCTTTCCGGTGTCTTGCGTCTCCGTTTGGCCTCGAAGAGGGTTTCCAGCCGCCATCTTCTTCTGAGGGTCAGAATGGGGGTACCTCGATAACACTAAACATTTATTTTTTTGGCTCTGTAACATAAAACAGTTATATTTTAAGCATTTTAACACTAACAGTAAAAAAATTCACTGTAACAGTAATTTTTATCCAGAAAGAAACAAAAACGGCTCCAAAAAGGTCAATATTATTTTGTTCAGTATATCAAGAAGTTGTCGGCCATTTTCCGATGATTCCCGATCATTTCGGAATATTTCCAAAGACTACCGAAGATTTCCGAAGGCTACCGAATATGTCCGGAGACTACCGAAGATGTCCGTAGATGTCCGAGGCGAAAACACACAGCACAGGCTCAAAGTTTATGAGTGATTTCATTACCGATTTTCGAAGAGCAGATAAGAATTTACAATGCTAAAGGACTATGGGTTTTTACGAAAAACCCTCCAAACGCTTAACAGTATTTTCTCTGGAAACAGTAAACATAAAAAAAAATTGGCAAATTTAACAGCAAACACTAAAAATATGGGCAAATAACACTAAACACCAAACCCCATTCAGACCCTCTCTTCTTCATCACGAGATGTAAAAGAATGTAGATAGCGATAATGACAAAGACCGAGAGATAACTGTGGACAAACAGGTCTATATATAACTGAATATCTTGTGACACACCCATTAAATACAGGCACCAAAAGGCTGCTGAGTAAAGGTAGATGACTGCAACACTAATCAAGACTTTCCTCTTTGTCACCAAATGACCGTACTTCAGAGGCGATGAAACGACGATGTACTGCGTCACGGTAAAGACTAAAACGATGAAAAAGGACGCCGCCATACCAAAAGCGCCAAAATAAAACCCAAAGTCCATGATAGGTGGGCATTTTATCACCAAAGGATGTTGAAGGTATAGCAGTGTAAAACATGTGGCGAATATGGGTTCTACACTGAGCGCTGTTACTATGTCGACTATGGCCAAACCGATGAGAAAATACGTGGTTGGCTTGCGAAAGATTTTCAGCGGATCGACACAGAAAGCAAGAAGAAGAAGGTTGTTGGCCAAGATGGTGACAAACATGGACACAAACATGAAGATAGCTGAACTAAAGGCAGCCTTGATAAAAGCTTTGTATGGGTTGTTTGAAAAACCAGAATGTGTTGTATTCACCGGAGAGGAAGCGTTGTCGGTTGAATTGCTGTCAAGCATGATTTCCATTGTGGAATTGAAGGCTTCACTTGCTAACTGCATGTTTTAAGTGGAAATCGAACAGACGATCTCGGTGATGATTTTTTGGCTATGATTCAAAGCAGCCTTCAACTTCAGAGGAAACAGTGACGGTAATAACCGCATCTGTCGCTTGTTCTTCCTTAAGGCATTATTTCCATCGAATACTTTTTCATGAAGATTTATCTTTAATTGCTCCTTTCCAGCTGATTTATCCAGTCCGATTTTTAATCATTGCTTAACCAACTTCTGTTAAAGAAGCGACCTCCCAAATGGCCTGAATGCTTTCTCCCCAGGACATAGAGAATATTAGTTTCTTCAAAGTGGACAGGTCCTCACATGCCAGTTAATGAAAACTTCAGGGAGGTTAAAAATAGAACTAAATTTGTGAAGAGGAATATTTTTGGATGGGAGCTTGATGTGCCAATTATCTTCTGAGCTAAATTAAACAGGTCATCTCAAAAGAATATAAAAAAGGGAATTTTCCAGATCAACAGATGTTGTATTCCCGAGTGAGAGCAAAATGAAATTAATTTTCAAGTCTCTGAAGAGTGCTTTCCTGATTATTGTACTCACGCTATCTTTAAATTACGGAGTTTAATTTTACAGCTTTACTAATTTTTTTTTTCTAATTTAAGCGCTACTTCTTAACTCTATGTGTTTTGAAAAGAATACTTATTGAGTCTAATTTGAATAAATGACCTTGAAATATGTGCAGTTTCAACCATTCTCTCATGGCCTAGGTTCTCTTTGTTGGACTAGAATTTCGGTTAATTGTCTCTTCATTATCGTGATAGCGTAGAGTGAAAGCCAACGGATCGATATTGGAAGGGAATATAAAGCCACCTAAAGAAAGACACAATCACTGTCAATTGGAATTGAGCTGTGCTATGCAAAATAAACAATTCCTTAACCTAGTTTTCCTTGTCATGCGTTTAAAATGTGTTTTTAACCGTGTAAAATGCAGGAGAAAGATAATGAACCTTCACAAAGTACAACATCAAGTAAGCAATCAACTATTCTGTTGATTAGAAGTTCACGTGACTGCCATGATGCAAAGAGGTTCATTTCTTTCAGTGCAGTTGCTAACAGTAACTTAACCGGTCTTTTACTCTCAAAAGTGCCAAAGATAAAATCCGTAGTGGTAATTTGAACAATATTAAAAAAGGTTCAGATTACAAGTGACTTACTCGCAGAAAAGGGCGTAACATAAAGTGACATACGGTATCTTTTGACACCGAAATACAAAAAAGTTTCTCTGCATATTAGCTAGATCATATCCCAACGTTGTATAATAATAGAACTCAGCAAACAGATAGTAAATACCTTAAAACCTCACTCGAAAACCTTTTAAGCTGTCGAGAACATGAGATATTTGAAGGCGTGTCCTAAAGTTTGACTGACGTTTGGTTTGTCAATCACACTTCTTTGTTGGTGTAAAAGCGTAAAAACGGTTACTGCATAATATGTACATGTTTATTATATACTATGTGCAAAATTTGCAATCAATATAGTGTTTGGAGAACACTATATTTGGAACGAAGAATGATTAACGAAAATTTAACATCTACATTTTTACAAAAAATACCATTTTTTTTTACAGGCAACTGTTATATTTTCGTTCATTTAAAGTAAAAGCCAAATACAACATACAGATTTTACAGACAACTGTTCGTGTGTTTTATAAAAAGCTGAATACAACAATTAATTGCTTATATGATCTCTTTCAATATATGTTACAGGACTACGTTGACTAAGTTCATTGTCTCAATTCCTTTTGGGTACAGAAATATACATGGCTATATGACAGGACTTGGTAAACATATATGGGCTGCTTTAGCATGCATGCAGGAGCATTCTCTTGACGAAGCCCTCGTCGAAACACATAATTGAAATAATGCATCGCTACAGTCAAGCTGAAACTCTGACCGAAAGTGTAATTCAACGTGCTAAAATATTTATATATTTTGTCATGACTTTCTGTCTCAAGGGACATTCACTCAATAGCAACAGACAACTCCTCTATTTGTTTTAAACTTAGTAAAGTTATCGCCGGTCTGTACATTTTAGCTAGTGACAATTCATTATCGCGACTAAGTCCAGTTGAAGAAGTACTATCGTTATTCATTTCGACTCAAATCTCTGTCAATATCTTTCTCTGTCCTACAGGACGTTCACTCAATGGGAACGGTGACACCTCGATATTTTTAAAGCTTAGTAAAGTTATCGCTGATCTGTTCAGTTCTGTTGAAAGTTCACCATCATGGCTTACTCCAGCGGCTAACAGGTTCTGATTTTCATTTCGACTGGATTCTCTTTCGATACTTCTGCGACAAACAATCTTGTTCAGGGACTCTCGGTACTTTGGCATGCGCCACGCGTAGACGAGCGGGTCAAACAGGAATTTCAGGTAAAGCAGGTTATCCATCATCAAATTTGCGATCACAACAGTTATTGCAGAAGGAGCATACTTTTCTTCCATGAACAGCCTTATGGTTATTGTGATCACTGTAGGCAAGAAACACACAATTAAAGCGATTTAAAGTAATACGTTCAAGCGAAGAAAGTTTCGTTGTACTTGAGTATGTTTACTCTCCTCGCGGGAAGCACCCTCGTTTCTAAGTGAGTTCGCTGCCGCCATTTTCCTTTTCATAGTGTAATGCAGAAGGATGTAGAAAACAATGGTGATCAGGACCAATGTATAGTTGTGAAGGAACAGTTCTACAAAATCTTTAATTTTCTTTGGAACACCCATCAAAGTCAAGCAAGAGAAGATTGCAGTGTAGACATAGATGAACAGAACGCTAATTAGGACTTTCTTCTACTTGTCACCAAACGGCCATACTTTAGAGGCGATGCAACCACGATGTACTGCGTCACGGTAAAGGCAAAAACGATTATCAAAGATATAGTTATAGAACAAGATGCAAAATAACCAGCAAACTCCATGAAAGGTTGACATTTCCATGTCAAAGGATGTTGCAAGTACAGGAACATGAAACAAGTGGCGTATATGGGTTCTTGAACCAGTCCTGTTAATAAGTCGACTATGGCTAAACCGATGAGAAAATACGTGGTTGTGTTGCGGAAGATTTTCAGTGGGTCGATGCAGAGAACGAGAAGAAGAAGGCTGTTGGCCAAAATTGTGACAAATGAGACGACAAACATGAAGATAGCTGAACCAAAGGCAGCTTTGAAAAAATCCTCAAATGGGTTGCCTCCATCTGCAGGAATTGAAGTGTTTGCCAGATTGGTATCGTTGTCGGTTGAATTGCTGTTGAGCATGATATCCAAACTGGAATTGAAGGCTTCGTTTGATAACGAAATCTTTCAAATGACACTCGAAGTCCACGAATTATCTGCGGCAGCGATATTTGCTGGGTTGTGGATACAGTATTTGTGGTACACTAGTGCAGATGTGTCACTTGTGAGTCTGCTTTAATAAGGACACGGGAAAACTGCAGAAAAACGTACAACAGAAAAACCTGGAACGATCTCTAAGTTCTAAACGAACGCCTTAATGGCCACATCTGACTTTTGTCGATCCTTAAAGTATATTGTTTTCAAGGGATAATGGTTCGTCCAAATTTAACTTTAATAGGTTGCTTCCAACTGGTTTGTTCAAACCGACATTCTTTGTCCACTTTTGATTGAACTGCACAATTCCATTTCTTCTTCGTATTGAGTCAGGAGATTAACAGCAATTGACAGTTCCATTCTTCGGTCGCATTGTTTGAGAGATTCACATGAAGAGGATGTCTTTGTTAATTAGGATTTTTTCATTATCGACGAAAATACCAAAAAAAAACAAACAAAGCAAAACCAACAGTTCAATCTTAAGGAGGCTCAATGGAACAGACAGTTTTACCGATACAACTGTTTTGCAAAAACTCGACGGGAAACCTTTGGACAAGTTCGTCTTGAAATGTGTTTTACCATCTGGTCAGTAGAGACGCATTTTTTAATGCGTTATATAATCACTAATTGATTTTTCGGTGAGCGTTTAAAATTGAAATTATTATCGCACGGAGTCTCTCTTTTAAATGGGGACCAACGGATCAACAGTGTGAGGATGCAAGGAAAAAATTGTTAGTTGACGTTCAATTTAAGTAGAAAGAAGATTTAATTTTTGAATGGAAAAAGATCGATGAAAAGCCAGTTAAAAGTTCCGATTGAATTCTTGATAATAGGTATTGCTTCACGCTTGTTTTGTCGACTCTGATAGGGTTGAAGTCAGGGTTTTATCCCGCCTTTCAAGGAAAAGATCCTAGAAATGTTATGAGCGCGATATAAGTGGTTTTCTATTGATAGTATATTTTAGGTGCACCATAATAGCAACTATAATACAGGGAGCTAGATAAAATCACGCGGACACCAGAGCAAACAATTAACAATGCACTTCAGTTTATGCTGATGTTTAGTCCGGAGAAATGCTTTTAAAATCCAGAGTGATCACAGTCTCACGTGACTTGCTCATCCGGGCTACAACGCGGTCACTGAACGTTGACGTGGTCTCAGCCTCTTCTCTGCCACAGCGAAGGACAATCTTGAGCGCCTGACGATACTTGGGAATTCTCCACGCGTACACAAACGGGTCAAGCAGGAATTTCAGGTAAAGCACGTTCTCCACCATAAGAAAACTAATGAGAACTCTTGGACTCGGAGGGTCTTCGAATACGTTCCCGTATAAATTGATACTCCACAGAATCACTGAAGGCTGAGAGCAAAGAAACAAAATGGCGATGAGAAGAAAATTAACGGTGATAAATTTTCGTTCCAGTGTCGTTTGTCTGTCATTTCGACATCCTCCTATGCCGTTATCTTCTCGGCGAAGATTTTTAGAAGCGGCCATTTTCTTCTTGAAAGCAACGTGCAAAAGGATGTAAAAGATTATAGTGAGATATGTAATAACAAATGAGTGGAAAATGTGATCAATTTTGTAGTGGATATCTTCGGGGACACCCATCATACCCAAAAAGCTAAAAAATATAGCGTACGCATATATTGATATCACGGCTAACATTACACGCGTTTTGGTAACTTTAAGGGCATAGTTCAAAGGCGAAATCACGACAATGTATTGTGTGACGGTAAAAGCCAACACGATAAGAAACGAAGCATTCCAGGCAGCAAGTGATATCGTTTGTCCTGTCTCAATGAGAGGTTTACATGTAGAAGCAGTGTCAGGGTGTCCGAGATACATCATTATGAAACATGTAGCGTTCATGGGCTGCTGAGTTGTGGCTGTTAAAATATCGACTAGGGCAAGACCGATCAGGAAATACGTGGTGGCGTTCTGGAATACCTTGAAAGGATCGAAGAAGAAAACCAAAAGTAACAAGCCGTTTGCCACGATGCTTGTGAATGAAACGACGATTATGTAGATTGCGGAGCCAAAAGCGAACTTGTGGAACTCACGATAAGGGTTAGGCATAGCAACTGATGGCTGTGGTATAGTCAGTGGACATGATGAAGAATTTCCAGTGAAATTTGCTGTTAAGTTGCATCCTAATGCTGTTAAAGGTTCCATTTTGCATTAACGCTTTGACAAAGTAAGGTCTGTCTCACCTTAAATTGTAACAGGTGAAACAAGTGTAATTGGCTAACGCGATTGTTTTAGTTTCTTTTATTTATATGTACCGGTAGTACTTTGATGACAGAACATAGGGGGGTCTTTAGCGCTTTAAAACGCCTACTGCTTGTTGATATTTAGCTCGTCCCCTTTTCCTTTTTTTTTGGGGGGTGAAGGTTATTCCTTTTGTTTACCACATTCATGCATTATAAGATTAGTTGCATGTCGATCTTTCCGTTTGATTTTTCTTTCTCTTGATGTCTGTCTTGTAATCCGCTGTACACTTTAGAACGTCAGTTTAAGTTTATGTTCTGCGTCACAATAATATCACGGTAGGATATCTCTCTTTGCAATATATGAAAGCCAGCACCAACCGATGGGCTAATGTATCAAATTTGAAATCGAAATTACTTGTTAAATTTGTACGCTTACGTCCAGTGGTGGCTTTAATTGTTTTTTATTTTATTTTGGTGAAAAGATTAAAAAGGGTTGAAAGCCACGAATTGATGTATTATGGGTTTTCCTCGATGTTTTGCAGCTATAGTTTACCTGCTCTATGTTGTTTGAAGGTTTACGTAGTTTTCTAAGTTCTTCTTTGTTTCACGTTACTGGTGAGCTTTTTACACTGAGGGGAGCCGACCTGATTGAATACGAGGTACTTTTGTACACTAGAGGTTTCAATTAATGTTCGTGGGAAGCGAGATTCTCAATATTTCAGTTGTGATTGTATCCCTTAGTTGTTTATGACACCACAAAAAAATAAAAAAAATCATAATGAATGTTCGTAATTTCTTTAACTGTTAGTGAAATTTTCCAATTACACACATGGTCAATAATGCATTAAACCTTTCACTCCTGGAGACAGGAACAGAACTTTCGTCCCAGTTGCAGCCTGTAAATAAGCTATCTTTCTCAAGATAAGATAATTTAAAATTACAGACAGCAGGAGGGTATTCGAAACACACGTGACAAAATCGCGATTGGCTTCATTTGCCTTTGCATCTGATTAGTATAGTAAAAAACATCAACTTCATAAACTGTAAATTCCTTCTGTATGTTTTTTTTTTATTGACATGTATTCCTAAAGCTTTGTTTAACCCATGCTAAGTGCTTTCTGTCCAACTACAGCGGTGATCTATTGAGCTTTGAGTAACATTACTTTTTCTACTTGCATTAAATCTGATTAGTAACAAATAGCATTTATAATTTAAACGGGACAACCTTGATTGAAAACTTCTGCTTACTTTGTGCTGCTCTATATAGATAAAGAGTTTTACTTTTATTTCACGTTCATCGAGCTTCGAGCTTATTCCCTGGAAATGCTTTTAAAGTCCAGAGTGACCACAGTCTCACGTGACTTGCTCATCCGGGCTACAACGCGGTCACTGAACGTTGACTGGGTCTCAGGCTCTTCTCTGCCACAGCGCAGGACAATCTTGAGCGCCTGACGATATTTGGGAATTCTCCACGCGTAGACAAACGGGTCAAGCAGGAATTTCAGGTAAAGTATGTTATCCACCATGAGATTGACAATCAGAACTTTTGGACTGTTAACGTCCTCATTGGAGTACAAGCGATAAATCCACAACATGGCGGAGGGCTGAGAAGCCAGAAACAATATGGCAATCAGAAGAAAGTTCACAATAATAAACTTTCGCTCCACGCCCGTTTGCCTACCATTCTTTCTTTCATCTTGTGTGTTGCTGTCTTCTTGAAGATTTTTGGAAGCGGCCATTTTCTTCTTGAAAGCGATGTATAGGAGAATATAAAAGATTATGGTCAGATATATCAAGGAAATGGAATGAAATGTATTGTCGATCTTTTGTGCGATATCTAACGGGATGCCCATACGAGGTGACACGCTGAACAGTATAGAGTAAACGTAAATGACCAAGACGCAGATAATCACACGTTTTTTCGTCACCTTTCGCGCGTGCTTCAAAGGCGAAATCACGACAATGTACTGTGTGATGGTAAAAGCCAACACGATAAGAAACGAGGCATTCATGGCAGCTACAGCTATCGTTCGTCCTGTCTCCAAGAGAGGTATACATATAGAAGCAGTGTCAGGGTGTCCAAGATACATCATTATGAAACATGTAGCGTACATGGGTTGCTGGGTCGCGGCTGTTAAAATATCAACCAACGCGAGACCGATCAGGAAATAAGTGGTGATATTCCTGAATATCTTGAAAGGGTCGAAGAAGAAAACAATAAGCAACAAGCCGTTTGCTACGATGGTTGTGAATGAAACGAAGATCATGTAGATTGCGGAGCCAAAGGCAAACTTGTAGAACTCGAGATAAGGGTTAACCATTGGCGCTGAAGGTGGCGGTATAGGCTGTGGACATGAAAAATTTGCAGTAAAATTTGTTGTTAAGTTGCATCCTTTCGCTGGTAAACGTTCCATTTTGCGTTAGACCGGTGAGTCTCACCTTTAAGCTACTGACATGTAAAGCACGTGTAACCCTCAACAGAACCATCTAATTTTTATCTATTCTCATACCGGTAACGCTTTGATGACTGAACTTAGGTGGTTAACTGGCATTCAAGTCTCCTACTGTTTGTGAATATTTGTTTATTAGCCATATTCATGTATTGAATGAATGAATAGTTCTTAGTTTATCCACTTCAATTTTTTATTCGCGGTTTGTTTTGTTAAGTATAATGTACTGCACGATTTATGTTATTCTATACGTCACAACACAATGTTATTTCTCTTTTTATAATCTGATATGAAGCCATTACCAAACCTACAATATCAAATTTTGAAATGAAAATTAATAGGTAAAGGATATAATTTTTATGTACACTTCCGGCAGCGATTTAATTATTTAGTTTTTTAGAGGAAACATTTGAAATGAATTGGAAACTGCAAATTGATTGATTCAAGATTTTTGTGTTTAAGTTAAATCACTCTTAGCAGTGGTTTAATTATTTAACTTTTTGGAGGAAATATTTGTAATAAATTGGGATCCGACTAATTTAATTTTTTAGATTTCATGAAAAAAGAGATAGTCGCATTTGTGATGGAAATTGTTTAGTCAGTGAAGTTTCCAATAGGCCAAGCTTCTGAAATCGACATGAAGAAGACAAAAAGAAAAAAAAACTCTGAAGCGGTCTCGTATCGAAATTACTCAGAAAAGAGAAATTCTGAGCCCCCCAACAGGAGTCCAACCCATGACCTTCCAGATACCAGTTGGACCTATTACCACTTAGCTATTGGAGATTCATGACGAGCGAGGTAGTAAGCTAAGTTCTTATGTGTGAAAGGTAGTTCGTACGACTCCAGTTAGGGCTCAGAATTTTATATGGTGAGTAGCTGCGTTTAAAAAACGATTATTCGTTCATTTCATCCAAGTCGCCATTTTGCCTATCAAATAAACTTAAACTAAAACACCGCTAATTTGTTGGAGATTTTGCTATTTTAAAAATAAAAGAGTTAATTTGAGCTCAACGAAATTTGCTAAGGCCTTATTTTTGTCTCGTTTTAATCTTGCAGAAAACTCGCTATAGTATAACTTGATTCGACTACTTAAGAACACATAAAGCAACGTGCTCTATTTTGCTATTTGAGCGGTCGTTGCGCTGATTAAAGCAATTTGAAACTTAGGTCTTACATCCGAAATCCCCGAGATTCGTCAAATTAGCCCTAACTAGGGTGAGTTGTAGGAGGAAGCTTATGATCAAAATTTGGACAATTTGGCACGGAAGTTTAAAACCAAACAGAAACAAAACAAAGGGAAACCCAGCATTAGCTACATACTATGTTGTGAGCAAAAAGCATCAGGCTACCTGCATGATATTTGTACGGTGGCCCACAACTGTCACGGCAAAAGAAAAAGACTCGCGGCAAAAAGAAAAGCCTCACGGCAAAAAGAAAAACCTCGCGGCAAAAAGAAAAACCTCACGGCAAAAAGAAAAACCTCGTGGCAAAAAGAAAAACCTCACGGCAAAAAGAAAACTCACGGCAAAAAGAAAAACCTCGCTGCGAAAAGAAAAGCCTCACGGCGAAAAGAAAAATAGGTCCGCACTGCGTACTAGTGCTGAGCTTTATTGAGCTTTGTGCATTACTGTATTGCTCGGTCACGGTAGTGCATTTATTAGGATTTTGTCGGCATAGACTATAGGTGTAGAGGAAGGGTCAAACTATCAAGCTTCAACAGTGTAGCGAAGGAATATTGGTAGAAGTTATAAACAGGTACAAGGTGATCCAGGAGAGCCATCTGTAGTAGACGTTGCATAATAGCTAGAGTCGCCTCATAGAAGCTAAAGATGGACGATTCTTGCGCTTCTTGCGTGGTTAGCAACCTCCCTCGTGCATCCATAACTCAATAGTGCACGTTGTGGCGTTAACCATTTGTTAATTGGTTAGAGGCGGCGAAATACCAGAACGCTGGGGTGATAGAACATCCACCGATCACATATGTGAATAATTATAAGCTATTACCATGGGTTCTTTTAAACTACGTATACATTTCACTTGTAACTTATAAAAGCTAGTTTCATGTATATATCTCCTGGCTAAAAAGAGATCACGCTACCTATGTTAAACTGGTAAAAATTATAAAAGGCAAAGAATACAACGCAAGTTTTACTCACCACGCCAACGTCAGTTGAAATAAATGACTGATAAAGACCAACAGGTATTCCTCGGTTTGCATATAGAGTAACTGTGAAGCTTAGCTTATTTTATACTGTTCGCTTTGGAAAGTAAAAATACGTAGCTTAATCCGTAAAGCGTGTTTCCTCTGGAAAATTCAAGAGGGACCTTTATATTTTTGAGCGGGGGGAGGGGAGAAGAGTGGCTGCACTGCAAAAAGGAAAAAAAAAAGAGAGAGAGAAAGAGAGAGAACAAAAAATTCGTGCAAAGCAAGACACTATAAGTAAATATATAGAACAAAGCCAAAAAAAATTCTTGCACAATTTGAAGCTGGACAATTATTGCTCAGAAAAATTGCCCAACTCCTCAAAAAGGTATAATGGTCCATTCCTTAGAAAATGAAATTTTCTAGTTACAGGTCGTTTCAGATTTTTCATTTTCCTAAAGGACTGAAATTTTGAGAATCATGTTTATTTCATGAATTGCAAAAACAAGAAGCGAACTTATTGGTGAGCAGAAAAAAAATGCAAATTGGCATTCACTTGTTTAACTTCCATGATGTCACTATTAATTTAAGCCTCAAATGACCAAACAAGCCAACTGGCTTTTTCAAGATCGTATATATCCATCGTCTTTTAATTAAAATACACTATTTGAAAAGATGAAATAAACCCAAAGATTACTAAACCACCGAAAAAGAGGAAATTGAGAATCCGAAAAAAAAAACATTCAGGAGTCTTAGGAGTTAGAAGTTGGAAGTATTTCTAACTTGTAAGCTCTCAAAACACCGTCCAAATTTCAAACCGAGTTGCCGGCGGACTTTCACACAGATTTTTAAACACAGGAAAGGAAAACGCTATAGTTAGGTTACTGCTTCTTTTAAATGCTGAATACAGTATGCTAAATGTTATTTTTAAAGGGTTGATTTGCTTTATAGGCCTTATCATGGTTTTCGAAGCCATCTTGACGAGTAGGCAAAAGCGGGTAGAAATTATAGTGTTTGTATGGGAATCCGACGGCAAATATCTTTTACAAAAATTGAATTCTGGACAACTTATGTTAAGATACTAGGCAAAAGTTTTAATTGCCGAGTTTGAAGGATGTAGCTGGGCTAGAAAGCGTTCAGTTTAAACAACAACAATATGAAATAACTCAAAATAAAACGTTTTCTTTCCGCCCATAACGCTTTGATAGCAAATGTCGGCCCAACCATGCAATTTTCTTGTTGACGAATGAAATGTTTTACATTTCAATGACTTATTTCTGGTGTTACGCGTTCTTCAGATATATTGGAACCTTGTGTGTGTTTGTCAGTGTGATGCTGTTTAAGGCAGCTGGTAAAAACGCTTTCGGCGAAAATGCTGCCTTAAATTCTGTAGGACTTCTTCGGAAAACGTTCATGTGTTGTAAACAATAAGAGGATATGTAATTCATTTAATTCCCGTGGAGTGTTTATATTACTGTTTCAATTTGCAGTACAAATATTCATTTCGCTCATTGTACAGAGACGCTTTAATAAACAACATAGAATCAAAAGAAAGCGTTTTCCTTCCGCCCATATCGTTTTGATAGCAAATGTCGGCCGGACCATGCAATTTTTGTTGTTGACGAATGAAATGTTTTACATTTCAATGTGTTGCGCGTTCTTCAGATATATTCGAGCTTCGTGTGTGTTTGTCAGTGTGATGCTGTTTAAGGCAGCTGGAAAACAGTTTCGGTATAAATACGACCTTAAATTGTTAGGACTTATTGGGTGAAAACGTTTATATGTTGTAGGTTATGAGAGGGCATGTAATTTAATTAATTCCTGTGGAGTGTTTATATTACTGTTTCAATTTGCGGTTCAATAATTCCTTGGTTCAGTGTAAAGCTGCATTAATAAACAAGATAGAATCTTGTTTACAAGGGATCCGGAGGCGTATAATTAATAAATTGCCTCTAGGCTTCCCGCAGATATTGCACGAGCACTTAGCAATGTGTATTCAATCTCCTTTGTTTACTTTCTTCCGCTTCGCAACCCCACATGTATAAGTGCGTGGAGATTTCTTCAGAGAATGTGAGTCCAGCGCTATTCTAAATCGCGGAAGTCAGCTTTTCCATTCAACCCACGTTTTCCGTAGCTTGCTGTTTAAAATCGACCAGGATATTTCTGAAGTCTTATCATTATTGATAGAAGTTACAAGGCTAGTTTGTTTACAACCTTCGCTCCAATTTAAATACTTGAGCCGTCGTTGAAGATTCATTTTCGCTTCGTAATCTTTGTGGAAATTGGCTGAAGTAGTGGAATCAAGCTATTGTTGATTGTACAGGACACCGCAAAGTGCTACCTTAGCAAGAATTACAAAGTTGGATTTCATTCGTTGATACCAAATTCTGACACTACAAAGTTGCTTTACCAAGTCAACCAACTGGACTATTTGAGAGTGTGGTACTCTGTCGTGCTTCAAGACACAGATTCGACACAAATTTTAACAGATTTTTAAATCGACAGAAACTGCAGGTCAGTGATCTCTCTTACATCCAAGCAAATTCATTCAGGGGTGAACTGAATTTGAACACAACAGGCTAACCTGATTCTAGGCAGCGACCAAAACTGGGAAGTCGATTCGCAAGAAGCTTCACATTTTATAATATAATTACAAGCGGGGTCACCTTAAACCAGTCAAAACAGACGGTCAAATTTTCTGGGATACTCAAAACTTGATCATCTAGCTTACAATCAAATGTTTACGTGGAATAAAACCTAAAATACACACGGTCTGAAGCTGCAATTCCACGACACGATTGAGTCGTCAATAAAATTTGGAAGACTGGTCAATAAGAGAAAATTCCCTCGAAGTCAACCGTACACACTAAGGCGACTTCCGTATAATTGACTTACTGGATATTCAACACTTTTAGAAGATAACATAATAAGAAGACGGTATAAAAATGAATTCCTCCATCCATTGTAATATCACTGAAAACATAACAGTGAGCAATGACAGCACCTGTGGAGCAGAGCAGGAAGTTTTCTCAGACCCCTACGAAGACGCAGTGAGATTCGCTTTCGGTTCTGCCATATACATGATAGTGGTAGCCTTCATCACGATTGTAGCGAACGCTCTACTGCTTCTAGTCCTGCTTATCGACCCGCTGAAGACGTTCAAGAATCCAACCTCTTATTTCCTCATCGGTCTGGCGATAAGCGATTTGTTAACCGGAATGATCCAGCTGCCACTCTTCTCAAGCTGTTTTATTTTCTTTTATCTCCAAGGTCCAGAGCGAGGTCTAATCTTGTGTGATGAAATTTTGTTACCCTTAGGTGAAACTCAGGCGGCCATTACTATGACCATATCATTTCTAATAGTATTTGCGTTTACTTTTACACAATTTGTAATCGTGTCCTCCCCTCTCAAGTACGCCCGCATGGCGACCTCGCGCAAAGTCGCTATTTGCGTTGTTATTTTATACGTTTACACTATTTTGTTGTGGGTTTCGCAGTATTGGGGAGTGCCCATTGAAGTGCTTGGTAAGATCGATGTTTTTCTGCACAGTTTAACCATCCCCTATGCCACGATTATAATTTATATTCTGTTACATCGCACTTTCAAACGCAAAATGGCCGCTTCAAAAATGCTTTCGAGTGATAGGCACATACAACGGGAATCTAACGAGTCGCAAAGTAATCGCATCCAGCGCAAGTTTATTACCGTTAATTGTATTCTGATTGCCATTCTATTCTTCTGTTCGCAACCTACAGCCATATTTTGGCTGTTAAGGGAGTTTTGGTTTCAAGAGATAACTCCGCAGTTGTTGATTATCAATCTTATGATTGATAATATACTTTACTTGAAGATTATGCTTGATCCATTTGTTTACGCATGGCGTTTGCCGAAGTACAGGGAGGCCCTGAGGGTTATTTGCCCAGTACTGAAGAAATGCAGGCGTAAATCAAGATATGAGAAGCGAATAGAAGAGTCGGTAATTGGCCAGTCACGAGAAACAATAATGACTTTGGACATTAGAAAAATTGAAGGTGAATAGAAATGGCGAAAAGGTGGGGAGGGAGAAGTTGTTGAATGTCGAGAGGCGTTGATAATGATTGCATAAAAACTCATTTTCTCAACAAAATTATTTAGACATCGATAGTGCACGGGTCTAAAAACAGCTACGTCTGTAAAATAGCTACTTTTTCTCGATGAAACTGAGTCCGTGTCGAGGTTCTTTCAATTGATACACTGTATGTAAAGTATTATTAATAATAGAGTAAAGTCTGTATATCATGAATATATGAAAGTCATATATTTGAACTGCGGATATACATTTTCAGCAAATGAAAGATCATCGCAGTAATGTACTCAACTTAAGCAGTTGAGAAATGCAAGCCTGAAAAAAAAAAAGGCTTGAACGGGAAGACTATTTTTTTTTTCAGGCTTGCTTTTCTCAACTGCTTAAGTTGAGTACATTACTGCGATGATCTTTCATTTGCTGAAAAAGAGTAAAGTCTATAGTGAAAATTAACTCCCAGTAAATCTATTACAGCTAAGTGTTAAGCAGCTTTTGATAATATATGTAAACAGTAAATAAACCTTTATTCACGTATTTTATTATTATTCCACTTTGTTTTATTCAACACATGAAATTAAAATAATTAAATGTACTTGAACACATAATTTTGTCTCATTCATTGCCTCTTAAAACAATTATATATTGCAGTGTAACGTACTTTAGTATATGAAATTTTCGATGATATGTTGCGATTTTGGAACGGCGATATTTTTAACCACCTACTTTTCACGAAATTCGAGAATTTATGAGAACTTTCATCAAATAGTTTCAAATAGTTTTATATATATATATTTTTTTTTAATTTAAGATTTTTATCGCCATTCTTTTTAGTTTTTAGGGTTGCGCCCCGCATGGGTTACTATTTTTCCGTTCGCGCAATTCCTTTTTGGTCCTTTTCTTTTTCTTTATTTGTAAAAATTTTAAGACCAATAAAGTTGATAGATTTTTTCAGATTTTTTTTTTTTCGAAAAACTGCGAGAGACTTGAAAATTTAACGTAGCGTTTTTTACTTGTACGTTGTGTTAACTTCTTTGCTTATTATTATAAGTACAATCTTGGCATTCAGTAGTTTATATTGGCAGGAGATGTAACAAATTTGAAGCAGTGTCAAAGTTGACAAATTAATTATAAACGAATTAAGTTTTGTGTAGAAAAATTAGTGGAGGTCCACTACAAAAACATCAGTTAGCTTAAGTCGTTCCATTGCATTTTTTTTTATCAGGGAGGTTAAGGACTAAGGAATATTGTCAAACCGTCTTCGAATCGTCCCGTAAGATGGAAACCGCAGTCTAATTAAAATGTCATGAGCAAAAACGTGGGAGGGCGTAACATCTAATATCGTGTTGTTTTGTTTGAAAACTAAGTCAGATTTGAAATTAAACAAAAGAGGAATAAAACACGCCGGGCCAGCAGAGCGCTTGAAGCTGCACTCTCGGAATAACTTTTTGCTGTTTTATCCGATTGAGCTCAAATTTGTCACAATGA
Source organism: Oculina patagonica (assembly GCF_052425735.1). Taxonomy (NCBI): domain Eukaryota; kingdom Metazoa; phylum Cnidaria; class Anthozoa; order Scleractinia; family Oculinidae; genus Oculina; species Oculina patagonica. The sequence goes on from NC_135767.1 coordinate 21,413,245, forward strand.
TCCCGAACAATCGTGTCTCAGTGTCAAGGTCTTTCAGAAAAATGTACTTTTTGTGCCATAACAAAAAATGAAAATTATCCTTCAGTATTGTGACGTCATTTTCCCGCCAAAAACTGTTAAATTAAAAAAAAATCATACGATTGTTTGGGCTAAAAAGTTCTATCATTGTGCCAAATTTGAGCTCAATCGGATAAAACAGCAAAACGTTATCCCGAGAGTGCAGCTTCAAGCGCTCTGGTGGCCCGGCGTGTAAAGCAAAAAGCAAGATTTTAAGCAGTTATGGCAGTTGCTTGGCCACTTTTTAACACCATTTTTTCCATTATTCAACCCTCCGATTCAGAATCATTTAAAGGGACTGTGTCACGAATTTTAGCCAAATTTAGCCACGTGAAAAAGACCATCACGTTCAGTGAAATATTACAATAACGTCTTAAAACAGTGAAGGGAAATTCCGATAACACAGCAAATACAAAAGAAGGCACGGATGGCCAAAAGTGACGAAGATTGAAACGGATTGCGATATGAACTTCACTCTGCCGTGACACAGTGCTTTTAATTTCAGAGTTTAAATGATTTATTTGGAGAAACCGTGGGAATTTTAAACGTGTTCTGTTCCTAATTATAAGCTTTCCCAGTTGTTTGCAAATTAATGTCATAGAGTTTTATAGAAGAGTTTTTTCCTAAATGAACTGTGGGGAATGTCTCGCTGTATTTTCAGAGTGCTGATTATTTACAAGGTTTTGCAAATTTAATCATCTGCCCGACTTTAATAATAGTGCAAGAAAATTACTAGTAGAAAGAGAGTTGCGAAATATGTTGGTCCCTTTCTTACAAATATCTGTAATGTTCAAGAGTTTTTTAACTGAATGGTAGCATTCTAATTCAATAGCAGCGGCAGGAAAGATTCAAAATAAAACTATTGTTGAAAATATGATCCGTTAAGAATTCTATTAAAAATGTGATTCCGATTAAAATCTTTAATTTCGAAAATTTAATTTCATAAAGAGATACGGCGGGTTTTAAGCCCTTGTTTTGTTCAATCGTGTAGACTCGACAAGAGACTTTATTTCCGAGGGAATATTTATAGTGGGATGCACAATTATTCCATGAGCGCACGTTGGATATGAGATGGTAGCGCCGAGTTGGCTATAACTATCTCATATCCAACAAGCGCGAGTGGAATAACTGTTTTATTAAAAACACCAAAAGAATTGCAATATTTGAGGTGCCCGGCTGTCCTCGCCTACGCGTATACCTACCATATTTATGGTCCATGGTATATGAGCTCATATAACATGGCCTGTAAACTAGTCAAAAATAAGGAAATTGCAATATACCATGACTAGGGCTAGGTTTCAAATCGGATATACTATTTCAGAAATGATCGCTTCGCAAACGCTCTCCAACCGGCTAGCTGTTCCTGTTTTACTTTTTAAAAATGTAGTCTATAGTTATCTTTATCTGTTTTTAGTGACAGACCTATCTGAAATCTACAACTTAATGATGAACAAAGAACTTCTTTGTTACTGGTAACAACACAGCTTCTGTAATTAGAACTGAGTTTTAATAAGTTTTCGTCTTAAAAATTAAAATGAATTTTTATTTCTTCTGACAATCTCTGCGTGAGTGACCGGTACAATAATTGTAAAAACCAGACATGTCTTTCACAGACAATTGTGAATATAACAACTGTATGAGTCATTGTCATGCAGAAGCAAGCCTTTTATAATTATTATAAATACGTTTATTACTTCCATTCATATATTTTCCTTAACAGATAATACTAAGGAAAGCCGTTAGAGTGCAAAAAACCCACGCTGTTTTAAACAAGAAAGTATAAAAGGGAAGAAAATTCTTTTCTGCCCAAAGCGGCCGCACCCGGTTAGAAGTTAAAGTTAGAAGTATGATGGCTCTTGAATCAGACCTAATCTGTAATGTTACGACAAACTTCACTAGAAATTCTTCATCATGTTCACAGCATATCCCAGCAGCACCCATGGTCAACCCTTATAAAGAGTTCTACAAGTTTGCCTTCGGCTCCGCAATATACATAATCATCGTTTCATTCACAACCATCGTAGCAAACGGCTTGTTGCTTATTGTTTTCTTCTTCGATCCTTTCAAGATATTCAGGAACATCACCACTTATTTTCTGATCGGTCTTGCTTTCGTCGATATTTTAACAGCCGCGACGCAAGAACCCATGTACGCTACATGTTTTATAATGATGTATCTTGGACACCCTGACACTGCTTCTACATGTATTCCTCTCTTGGACACAGGACGAACGATAGCTGTAGCTGCCATGAATGCCTCGTTTCTTATAGTGTTGGCTTTTACCATCACCCAGTACATTGTCGTGATTTCGCCTCTGAACCACGCGCGAAAGGTGACAAAAAAGCGAGTGATAATCTGCGTGTTAGCCATTTACGTGTACTCTATACTGTTCAGCCTGTCACCTCGGATGGGCGTCTCATTAGATATCCAACACAAGATCGACAACATATTTCATTCTATTTCCTTGATATATCTGACCATAATCTTTTATGCCCTCCTGTACATTGCTTTCAAGAAGAAAATGGCCGCTTCTAAGGGTCTTCGAGAAGAAAACAACATGCAAAATGGAAACATGAATGAGAGGCAAACGGGCGTGGAGCGAAAGTTTATTATTGTGAATTTTCTTCTGATCGCCATATTGTTTCTGACGTCTCAGCCCTCCGCCATGTTGTGGATTTATCGCTTGTACTCCAAAGAGGACGTAAACAGTCCAAAAGTTCTTATTGTTAATCTGATGGTGGATAACATACTTTACCTGAAATTCCTGCTTGACCCGTTTGTGTACGCGTGGAGAATTCCCAAATATCGTCAGGCTCTCAAGATTGTCCTGCGCTGTGGCAGAGAAGAGCCTGAGACCCAGTCAACATTCAGTGACCACGTTGTTGCCCGGATGAGCAAGTCACGTGAGAATGTCGTCACTCTGAGCTTCAATAAGATTTCCCCGGCCTAAATTGAAATATATGTCATATTGGACCGTGAAAATGTGACCGTCTTATTACTGAACTTGTACATAGATGAATAAAAGTAACATTCTTGTGATTTAAAAGCTCTCTATGAAAAGTGGATTGCAGTATTGAAAACTGTATATATTGTATTATAAAAAATAGTCGAGTTTAGTATAAAAACATAGATAGAAACTGGATTAGTTACTCAAGTAAATCGTAATGGATTTATTTTTCCTGATGACCACTCTAATTTTAATGACAAAAGCAAACAGAGAGCGCTTGAACGCATAACTTAAGTCACATTAAAAAAACAAACAAACAAACAAAAAAACAAAAAAAAAAACAGAAAATGCAATATTATTTGATGGTACGGCTGTTGCTATGATTTATTTATTTATTTATTTATTTATTTATTTATTTCGTTTATTTCATTTATTCATATTTAAACATTTATTATACATTTATTTGTGTACGGTGCCTCATCTCGTTTTCAGTACCTAGCCAAGAATGACGTGATATTGGTAAATTTCAATTCTTAGTGCGGTTTTCACTTGAGTGTCGAAAGTAATTTGCGTTTGCTTTGGTTTTGCATTACTACGCTTATTGAAATAAAATATCGCGCCACTTTCTTAGCCAATCGGAACTAAAACCAGATGACTCGCCCACGCACGGTTTCCCGCGCTTTGCGTCGGCAACTTGTATTTGCTTTAAGTTTTGACTGGTTCAATGGGTTGTCTGTGTCCTTTGTGATTGGCCAGAGTATATACTTTGCTTTTGGTCTTACGACGCTCAATTAAAAACTGCTCTAATGGTATTATCAATATTTTTCCCTAAAAAATACTTTCTGATACACGGTATTGCTGCTATTTTCCTTCCACCTTTACTTACATAAACGTATGGCAAAAGCGTTGTTAGTTGTTTTTGATGATTGTACTAGATATTTCTATCAACTGGTGATATTGTAACTAAGCGAATAAATAATAAATAATAAATAGAGTTAAAAAAAACTTGAGTTAAGCAAGTGAAAATGCTTTCAAATTTTCTTAAATTCAATTTTTCGAGTTCACATCTTTACTTTTTAGATTTAAAATTACAGTGAAAAAAACTCAGATTATTTTTAAAGGGACTGTGTCACGGCTGAGTTAAGTTTATTTTTGTTAAGTTTTGCCAAATACTCGCTATGAAACTTAATGTTTGCAAAGAAATTACTACTATGGATCTAAATGACAAAACCATAGCTTCGTTGCAACCTAATGTGTCTCCCGGGCGTTAAAATTTAAAGTTACAAGCAAACAAGTTATCTTTAAAAACTGTTCAGCCCAACAATATTTCAAAAACCCATATTGCAATCCGTCTCAATATTCGTCGCTTTTGGCCATCCGTACCTTATTTTGTATTTGGTGTGTTATTGAAATGTTTCTTTACAGTTTGAATAGTTCATTTTTATATTTCAGCGAATTTGATGGTCATTTCATAAATTTAGCTAAAATCCGTGACACAGTCCCTTTAACTTTCCGATAATTCGAACCAGCAATCGTTGGGACCTGCTTTACTAAGTCGAACTATGCAATTTTACCCCCCAATTTTTCGAATTCCCAACCCGGGGGGGGGGGGGGCACTCAAAAAAGTTTTATACGGGGAGGCTCCGCCCCGAGCTCTGACCCCTTACCCTTTTATATACCATTTTTGACAGAAATTGTACCCCTTTCGTATACCTTTTACTGAAAAAGGGTACCCCTTTCATATACCTAAAAGACATGGCATACACTTAGAACAGGACGTTTTCTTGTCATTTTCACGTAGCGCTTAATACATTAAAATAATACAGCCGTAAATTGCGTTTGTTCGAAATATTTTAATTAAAGGCCCTTTTAAATACCTAAATGACAGATTTCCATACCCTTTCGTATATCAAAACTTGTAAAATCCCTACCCTTTCATATACCTTTAGCCTGAAAAAGGTACCCCTTTCGGGCGGAGCCTCCCCGTATAGGCCATTATAGGGAGTACCCCCCCCCCCCGGGATTCCCAATTACAAGATTCCGTTTACCTTGGTGGTTCGGCAAATCGGGATTTAACTGTATTATTAAAATTTAATGTTAAAAAAGGTCTCAGTAAGACAAACTCCGTGGGAGATATGTTTGCGTTCTTTTCTAAAGATATAATTAGCCTGCTTTACGCGTTGTTTACGAAAATGTCATGCAGTTGTTTGGAACGCTTTTGCAAACAAACTGTGGGAATTTTTTCGGATTTCTTTTTAGAGTTTTAATAAGTTGTACAAAGAAAACCATCTGCTTAACGTAACTTGTAGTGTTAGAATAAATGAATGGAAGAGAGTCACGAAAAGTGTTTTTCACTTTTTTGCTTAACATCTGTTATTTTAAAAGGAGGTTTAGTTTATAGCATTCCAATTTATTACCATCAAAAGAAACATTAAAGTTTTGATCCATACATTATCTTATTATCATTCTATAAACATTATTACAATTGTTTTGTAGTTTACAAAAAAAAACTTTCAATTTCGAATATTAATTTTCTCACGGTTTAGAGCTTTGCTTATCACTTTCCTTAAACAATTTTAGTGAAAATAACTTGCTAATGTTTTTGGATAACGGACACCTAAAAATTTGCTTCGATGTCAATAAATATTTATTTTATTTTATTGAACTGCAAGATATCTTTTGTTTGTATCATTTCTATTTACAAGGAAAATAAAACAAATACTTGTTTTTCTTCTTAATTTTTCTTTTTTAAAACTTCAGTAATAGTTACAAATATGCGAAACAGACATTTTGGCTTAAGGAAGAAGAGCTTTATTCTTAAACCTATAATATGGTGTGACAAACATCTAGAAGCCGTCAATTGCAGGAGAAACCACGAATTTTCGTCCCACTGACATGAGAACTTCTCTACCGCTGTTAGCGCAGATGGCACAAGGATTTTCATCTAAAAATTGAAAAGATCCATTATCGTCGCACACGAAAATCTCTGCGTGAATAACAGGTTTAATTATACATGTTGCAAGCCTTCATGGATATCATAATGTTGTGTTTTAATTGTAGATTCTTAGTTTTTGTCGTGTGGGTCCAAGCCTTAACTTGAAAAGAACTTGAAACTCCCAGGACAAACCGGATATAAATTTCACAGGCTGCTTTCAAAAGATATATCGGGATTGATTAAATAAAAACGCAAAAAACCTGGACTATGCTTTAAAGAAGTGTATTTGAGATCATGTTACTAATTGGTGAATAAAAAAATGATTTTACACTTAAACAAATAATTATTTTTTGTTTATGTTTAAAATTCATAAAGTTAGCTTATTTCGTTATGTAATCAGCTCAGTTGAGGTTTTCAAAATTCACCGATAGGTGACAAATGGGCTGAATTTTAACTGTTTATTGAGAAATCGTCAAAAATTTCAGGATGATAACTTCCAGCACCCCTTATCTTATAGCAGCAGATACTTTTCTTAAGGACGGAAAAATAAATATTCATCTTTGTATTTGACATGCGAAGTATTTATTTTCGCCTTTATAAGATTTCGAAAATTTTTTTTTTCGCTTAGTATTGCAGGGTATTTTTCTTCAGCTTTTACTGGCAAATAATTTTGTCACGCTTTTAGCCCGCAATGCTTAATTTATGCTGCGGTTTTGTTTAAGGCGGCCCACGTTTGTTTCAGCTAAACGATGATCTAACAGGTCCAATTTGTTATCTCAGCAGGAAAGGTTTAATTTTATCACTTTTGTGTTTATTGATGAGTGTTAATCCCAGTGTTTTCCTTAAGAAAGTATTAAAACATCTCCTTTTCTTCTCATAATCACCGGAATTGGGCCTAAATTACGCCAAGCATTTAACAAAAGCCTCCTGAATTCAAAATGCTTAATTTTCAAAGCTGGTGTGTGTGTGATTATAACTTCCAACAACTTAAGCAGCTTAAGTAATTACATCACAGTAGGAATTATGCAAACATAGCGAACGCTTTTGGAATTTCAATGAAAAAGTTGATACATTGGTTATGAATTCATTGCGTGTAATAACCGAATTATCCCCTTGAAAGCTCAACGGGTATAAAGGGCAAGAAAATTGTCGTTCACGATCCAAACCAATTACACCTCTGATTAGTTAACAGCTTTAAGGTGAGACACACCTTGAACGGTTTACGTCGCAAGTACGATGGATGCTGAAACAGCGCTAGAATGTAACGCTACAGCGGCTAATTTCACTGGGAATTCCTCATCATGCCTACCGTCTTTGCCGCCACCAGCAGCACCTATGGTCAACCCTTATGACGAATTCTTCAAGATCGCTTTTGGCTCCGCAATCTACATCATCATCATTTCATTTACAACCATCGTAGCAAACGGCTTGTTGCTTGTGGTTTTCTTCTTCGATCCTCTAAAAATATTCCGAAACGCCACCACTTATTTCCTGATAGGTCTTGCCTTTGTGGATATTATAACAGCCGCGACCAACCAACCAATGTACGCTACATGTTTCATAATGATGTATATTGAACACCCTGACACTCGTGAAACATGCTTGCCTCTCCTGGAGACAGGACAAACGATAGCACTTGCCGTCATGAATGCCTCGTTTCTTATCGTGTTGGCTTTTACCATCACTCAGTACATTGTGGTGATTTCTCCTCTGAACCACGCGCGAAAGGTGACAAAAACGCGCGTTATCATCTGCGTGTTGGTCATTTACGTCTACGTTGCACTGTTCAGCGTCGCACCTCGTATGGGCGTCCCTAGAGATATCCAACAGAAGATTGATAACACATTTCATTCTATTGCCTTGATATATCTGACCATTCTCATTTACATCCTCCTGTACATTGCCTTCAAAAAGAAAATGGCCGCTTCCAGGAGTCTTCGAGAAGACAGCAACAGAAACGACGAAGGAAGGAATGAGAGGCAAACAGGTGTGGAGCGAAAGTTTATTATTGTGAATTTTCTTCTGATTGCCATTTTGTTCCTGACGTCGCAGCCCTCCGCTATGCTGTGGATCTATCGCTTGTATTCCAACGAGGACGTTAACAGTCCAAAAGTTCTGATTGTCAATCTGATGGTGGATAACATACTGTACCTGAAATTCCTGCTTGACCCGTTTGTGTACGCGTGGAGAATTCCCAAATATCGTCAGGCGCTCAAGATTGTCCTGCGATGTGGCAGAGAAGAGGCTGAGACCAAGTCAACGTTCAGTGACCAGGTTATGGCCCAGATGAGCAAGTCACGTGAGACTGTGGTCACACTGGACTTTAAAAGCATTTCCGTGGACTGAATAACTGATAGCTTAGAATTGGTCCAAATTTTAATTATCATCAGCTGAGTTTTGAAGTCTTAAAATTCACTGATAGTTGGAAAATGGGCTCTTTTATTCGTGTAAATTATATATTTAAATAATATTATACCTCCTTTTTTCTGATAGCAGCACATATTTTTTCTTATGGCTGGAAACATAAATATTTTAAGTTCGTATTTGAGAGGCGAAGTTTTTGTTTTCACCCCCTTTTGAGGTTTCGGGCATTGTTTTTTGCTGCTGCAGCGTATTTTCTCAGCTTGTTCTGGCAAATCCTGCCGGAAATTAGTTTGCCTTTAGGTTACATGTTTAAATAGAGGAAAACGTTATAAGTCATGTATATAGAACAAGAATGGGTTATCTGACTAGTTCTACCCACTGGGCTCAGTTGTTAAAAGGGTGAAAAAAGCTATGCACCCGATAATGATAAATCGCTTTCTAGTAGATAAGTGTTGACAAACAAACTATGTTACTATTCGGGTAACCATTTAGTCATGTTGCGTAGACTAAAAGGAGCTATGACACGGCGCAGCTTGAAAAGACCAAATCTCTCATTCATATTTCTTGAAACCCTTTCATTCTTCTCTAATCTTATTTCTTTTTGTGTCTTAGTAAGCTTGTACAGTTTTGAAGTTTCCGTCGATTTTAAGGTGCGCGTTTTTAAATCACAAAAGATTACTAGTTTTCGTGTGTTCACTTGGCTAAAATAAGGAATGAAGATGAACTTGTTCATTTGAATTGCTGATGACGAAAGTAAATAAAAAGTGAATAAACTAAATTACTCTACTTAGAGAACAAGCCACACCAGCTCTCTGCTGGTTTTCACGCGGTTCCTCGCGAGGGTGAAAATTTGTGTAGTAATCTATATAGTCAGTATAAAATTTCTAATAATGTCAAAGGATCTATAACAAGATCATCAAAGAATGGGAAACTGAAATCCCAGCACAAGTGACATAAATAATTATGTCGTGTGATACTAGACTGAATTTATGTGAAGAAGAAGTTTTTTCTTTGTAAGTACGTAAATAATTTGTATTTAAGACTTGTGTAAGGCGTATTTATATGTATATTTGTAATGTTGTAAAAGTAATGCATGAGGCACATGCACATATGTACTATATGTATTGAAAATTAGAGCTGTTCTACTTCATCGAAATTCAATAATCTTAGTCTTTTACTAACAGGAAATCTTTAATTAGTTTAATATCTGAAGAGACTTTTTGACACCAGATTGTAAAAAAACATTAGTGTCGTTGACTCCACGAATAAATTGGTACCCGCGAGTGGTCCGTAAATCTTATCTAATAAAATTTTACCAACTCGTCTTTTTTTTTTTTACCGCGGTGGATCTTCACACTTGGTTTAATATATATTGTGTATATACTGTATATAAGCGTAAATTAATATTGAATTAAAAGTAAAAAAAAAAAAAACATTCTACATTTGTCAGCATTTGTCAAGGTCGAGCTTTCAGTTACTGTTTTATCCAGTTTTAATTAAGAAATTCCATACTGTTCAATTGACAAAATGTTTTTGAACAAACCACGGGGAAAGGTTTGCGTTTTTTTTTATATTCATAATAACTTATTTTTTAAAATTTTCTAGACTTTGACGTTTTGTATCCCTAGCAATATGCCTGACTCGAAACGTCGATTATTTCATCTCATATATCGCAGGACAATTTTGGTCGCTTTTTCTTCCTTTGCTAGTTTGATAGTTACTTAATTTTTATTGTAAAATGATAAAAGTGCAGGGAAGTGCTCTACTGCTCAGTTTTCGTAAACCTTTTCACCATTCATAAACTTGGTAAAAAACAAATTTCCCCATATCATTCCACAGAGACAACTTATTGTGCTTTTCATGATGAAAAATCAAGTTAAATTAATTTCTTAATCAGTATGTAGCTGAGAAATGAACTCTTGCCATGCTATTCAATTTTCAATGAAAACAGGCTACTCGTATTTGGAAAAACCGAAATCTCATTTTGATACTGTAAAAGAGTATTCATACTGGGAATATAAAATTAGTTTTTTTGTCAAGTTTACGATTCCCATTGTACTTAAGTTTTCTCAAAGGGTCTGTTTGGAACATTTCGTTACCAAAACAAACCAACAAATGGTCGATTATGATATAAGAGAGTCTGAGTGGGTCTGCACAGAGCTATCTCATAGGTTTAGAGTTAGGTGTTGGACAATGTAAAAGCCTCTGTTATCCTTGTAGTTGAGAACTTTATATCAGTACATAAACTTTTAAAGAATTCGGTCTTTTATAAAAGGCAAAAAGAAGATTAAAAATACCAAGCACCTCGTTTGTTTGGAGATGGACTTATAACTTAAAAAATATCCGTGATCAATAACTTTTTCTAGCTTGTTGCCGCGCACTAGTAAGAGGAACAAGCCTTCCTGTATTTGATATACCATTGTGAAAAACAAAACTACCATTGCTACTGACCAAATTACGCGATATTTTTGTCTGTGACACCCAGTAGATATATTGGTCTTCATGTTTATATATATTAGCTTTTTTGAAAGAGCTGTTCTTAAATTTAATGAAAAGTCTTAATGACTGTTGAAGAACAAATGATATAGTAGGAAGCCAAGACGAAGCAAGGATATGTCCGAACTGTTTGATGAAATATTACCAATTTCTTTAACTAAGCTCACTTAGATCAGCTTAAACAACGATTCAGTCATTAAATCAACCTGATTTTATTGTCCCTTGAAAGGTCGCAGTCACAGTTAATACGAAAGATGAGATAACGAAAACACTTCTTCCTTATATTTGCAATCTGTTTGAAAAGGATTTGTTGTTACATCTGTTGATCGAGATGTGAAATCGCCTCCTTTACGACAACAATTAAATAACCAACTACATGCAGTGCCAAAAAATTGCTATTTTCCGATCAGTGGGAGCTGCCACAAATCTGTTTAGCTTTAGTACTTAATTTAACTTAAGTACGATGACTAAAAAGTTTTTATTTGCTTAAGAACGTTATAACATTGATTGGAAGATAGACATATAAGCAAAGGAAGTTTTTAGTTCATAGATTAATCTTGAGTTACATCATAATTTCTATAAATTATAAATAGCTAATTTACTAACTCAAAAATGTTAGTGGTATCTTACGGTACAGTTGACGGGGGTCATATTCATCATCGTTGTTAATCTCTCCTTTCAAGAAATTGGGCGGCAGGAGGGATTATATTAAATTTATCTTAAAAAAATGTTTTAGAAAAGTGCCAATCGATCATATAAATTGCATGTGATAGAGTTTTCGGTACAGTTATCACAACGCACCGTTGTAATCTAAATCAAACATTATACCCAGGGGTGTCTTACGGCGTATATGAGCTATGGAGATGAATTGCGTGCAAGCAAGAACATTCTGGTGCAATGTACGTTAATTAAAAAAACTGATATTAATGCTTTGACCACCGGGGGCAATTATTCCAATCTAAGAAATAAGCTGCCTTAAAATGTTCTTCCATTTCCTCCTTTCTGTGAAATATGATGTAATTAAAAACTTGGAAAAATTATAACGTCTATTAGCGTGGGTACACCGTTTTATCCTAGTGTTGCAAAAGTTGTTTGTTTTCGGTTCATGAAGCCAGTGAAGTTAAATTTATTAATTAATCAATTGCCACCGTACATACGCAGAACTATTGAAATTAAAATGGTAATTAAAAATTACCAACTGATGTCAGTGAGAATAAAAATGAAAGATCTGCACGGTAGCTTTTGTATGCAGATGTTTCTTTTCATGTGGATTTATATAATCAGCTGGCACAATTCCCACTCTCAAAAGCTTAGCATAACCTGCCACAGCAACAAGTCAAGAAGTTAATCACCTTCCAAAGCTTCTCCAAGATGAACCTTACATGCAACAACTCCTGGATCAACATCACCAGCAATTCTACAAACGAGCTAAATCGAAGTGTATCAGGCAACCATTCGTCTTGCATCAACGCCTCCCCCGAGTCAGCAATGGCAGTCAACCCGTTGGAAGATTTTTACAAAGCCGCTTTTGGTTCCTCCATCTTTATATACGTGGTCTCGCTCACAACCATCTTGACCAACAGTCTTCTTCTCTTCGTTTTCTATCGCGACCCACTAAAAATGTTTCGCAACCCAACAACATTTTTTCTCATTGGTTTGGCCATAGTCGACATACTAACAGCACTGGTTCAGCAGCCCATTTACGCCACTTGTTTCATGTTGCTGTACTTTAAACATCCTTCTACAAGGAAATGCCGACCTTTTATAGATGCTGGAAGGATTGTTGGAGCTTTCGCTATGACCGCATCGTTCCTAATCGTCTTCGCCTTTACCGTGACGCAGTACGTCGTAGTTAAATCGCCTCTAAAGTACGGCCGCTTGGTCACAAAGAAGAAAGTCTTGATCAGTGTTGCGTTCATCTATCTTTACTCAGCAACGTTCTGGTGCCTGCATTTGATGGGTGTGCCTCCATATGTTCAGGACATCATGGAACTTTCCATTCACAGCTATCTGTTGGCCATTGTCAATATCGTTTTCTACATACTCTTGCACTGTGCTATGAAAAAGAAGACAGCAGCAGGAAAATCACTTCAAGGCGAAGCTGGAAATCGAGAAAGCGGTAAGCACATCCAAGTGCAGCGTAACTTTGTTCGCGTGAATTTCATGCTTCTATCCGTGCTGATTGTATGTAACATGCCGGCAGCTGTTGTGTGGACGATAAGACTGTTCATTGAAGACAACAAAACCCTTCCTACCGCGAAGACCCTGATTGCAAACCTGATGGTAGATAACGTGCTCTACATGAAATTTCTGTTGGACCCGTTTGTATACGCATGGCGCATGGTGAAGTACCGAGAGGCGTTTTATAAAAGCATCCGCCGCAAAGGAACTGGCAGGAAATCGCACGACAGCACCAGCACCACTGCAGGAGGAGAAACCCAACAAGTGGAATTGTCAAGCGCGCCATCAAACGGATCAATGGTAACTTTGCTGAGTTTTAAAAGTCTGGAATAACGAAATCCCTTTGTTCCTGACTGTTATGTACTTGTATATAAATACTCGTTTAGATCGATCTAAGACACATCTCTCTCTTGATGACCAACAACATATTGCCTTCTCTTGTCAAATTAATTTACTCCTAAGAATCCAGTTACGTAGCTGGTGGTAGCCAAAGTTAATGTAAATAGCACATGTGGGATTTATCCTGCAGTATATTTAAGAAATCGCATAATAGTAGCAGTGGCAGTGGTAGAGACTGTGGCTGGCGCAGTAATAGTGGCATTGCAGCTTTATAAGTGCTGGATGTGCCGCTTTGAGTGATGATGGCAGTGGCAGCAGCATTGGTGGTGGCAGGGACCGTGGTACGGTAGTGGCAGATGGGGTGGCTGTTGCAGTGGCAGTAGCAGTGCCGGCTCAGGTGGCAATGGCAGTGATAGAGGCAGTGGTAGGGTTGACGGCAGTGGCACTGTAAGAGACATAAGCAGTGGCGGTGGGGGCGGGGCGGTGGTTATACTAATGTTGGTGCTCCGTAATAGTATTATAGTACTTGCTGTTGTAAATACAGTCGAAACTCTTCTTTCTACTTAAAGGCCGTCGTTAGGAACCACAAGTTACCTTTGGGGTCAACCAATTGGGCTTTTCTATTGAATTGTTTTACGCTCTAGTAAGCTACTACCTTTGAGTGACTGATTACAATAAGTCAGCATTACATTTAAAATAAGCAATACTCCCGTTTCAATTTTAATGTACAGATGATAAAATGCCTGTCATGGGGCAATAGAACTGTATACCCTTGCACCAAAAAACTGTATTCGCAATCTGTTTATGGATATTTTTAGTTCTCGTATGAGACCGACTTAAATTACCCCACTTGTTCCAAATCCCCCAGGTGATTAATTACTAAATTATTTAAAGCTCAATTTGTATTGTTAATTGTATATTGATATACATGTATATTAAATCATTATTAATGCCATTATTAATAGCTAGAGCGTCTGAATAGATTATTTGATTTTAACGAGATCATTTCACCAAAAAAACTCCCGTATCTCTTGTTACTTAAATTAGATAATCTTTACACACGATGTAAGCTTTCTTCATGGTGGACCTATTTATCAGCTGCTATTTACATTATTGTACAAGTTAATTACAGGAATAAATACATAATCAAATTAATTAATCAATAAAGTATAATATATATAGATTACTTCATAGAAAGTGCGACGTACGGATTTTTATTCACGAGTTGCAAAACTTTGTAAAACGAACGAGTGAGCGTAGCGAACGAGTGAGTTTTTCAAAGTTTTGAAACGAGTGAATAAAAATCCGTACAAAGCACTTTCTATGCTGTAATTTGTTTATTATATATATAACGAGAATTAAACATATTCTGCAAACCATTTATTTTTTCTCTACACTCACTCACTCACTCATCCTCATCGAGCCCATGAGGACTCTTGAGGCCGGATTTTTTCTCTACACCATAAGCTTACATACGTAAACTGAGCAAACAGTTCAAGACTGATCTAAACGACCGGGTGTAATAAAAACTGACAAGTCCGGCAACAAATTGAGATTATAAGCTTAAACATCACTTCATCAATTTCCCATTCAGAAAAAAACTTTAAAATACGGGAAAATTCGCTAATACAAAGAGTAAAATCTTTTAATCACTGTCGGATTCAATCAAATAATGGCGGCGCTTCGCGCTTTGCAAAGACAAATTTGGACTCTGTTGACTTACTGTTTACGGAAATGTTAAATGTCCCTCCTTGAATGTTTGCACCTTGGAAAAGAGATAAGGCTTGCTGAGGCGATTGCTGGCTGGTTCCGGAAGATATGCTGACCTCCTCGGTTTCTTGAATGGCCAGTGATCTTGAGGATGAAGTGCTAGCGCTCAAGATATTTCATCCCGCTGCTGTTTCTCCGAGAGTGAACTGTAATTGTTGAGGCTCTGAACATTTTTATGCCCAGATATTTGCATGATATGAGTGGGAGGAACCTCTTTATCGTTCAGCTTTTGAATCATTCGCTTTCGGGCACTGTGGTTGGAAAGGTTTTCAGCATTCAAGCCAGCTTTTTCAGCCATTGTTTTCATGAGCGAACTCAATTTGTTGGAGCCCATCGGCGCTGCTTTGAACCAGGGTTTTGACGAGTTTGCTAGTTTGGTGTGGTTAATTGCCAAGTAAAACGGGCTGTCGTCTGACTTCATTTGCTCTGGCCTTTTGGAAGCATACAGGTGATAGGCTTGAAGAGGATCTCTGTCACTGCCTGGAACAGAAAACATTTTCGGCTTAACTGGGCGAATATCTTTGGGCTCGGCACCGGTTCTTGTCTTTGTTTGTCGCTCGGTGTATTCAAGAAATTCGGCTCCATCTGCACTGGTTTTGAGTTGAACGTCGCCCCACTTCATGTCTCTATGCTCTTGGCATTCTCTCAGACCAACCAAAGTGCTGGGTGTTGTTCAACCATAAAGTGTTTAATAAGGACTCGGGAGACGAAAGACCCAAAAGATTTTTGCCGTAAAGAATATCGACTTCGTCGTCACTCAGAGCACGGGCAGCTTTGGTCTTGTTTCCTTTGCCAGCTTTCTTCAATTCCTTCTGCTTTGCAACGAGTGTTTCTCTGGTTTTTCTAAACTCGTGTCCGTCTATGATGGTTGTAGGATAGCCCTTCTTTCGTAAATAGCGGTCAAAGCTGGAAATAAACGACCTCAATGTTGTTGGCTCATATTCTCCTCCGTCCTTTTTCTTTACCTCCACGATGAATGCAGACAGTACTTCGTCAAGTTCTTTCGCTTCCAAGTTTTCAATCTCTTTATCAACTTGTTTCGCTCTTAAAAATTCTTTGAGCAAGGAGACATCCCGGTTTGTTTTACCCAAAGTGTTTTTGTTTGATTGCTCCTCAATAAAATCATCTAACGGCAATTCCAGAGGAACAAAACGTGAAGCCGAAGCCATGTTTCCGAAACACAAACTTGCCGCTCGCTGTTCAACTTTGTTGGAAACCATTTGAGTGCGCGCGCTCTGATTGGCTGGGTCGTTCCACTCTAGATGCTGATTGGTTATATTTTTCACATGTGAAGAAAGCTATACGCGAAGCTGATTGGACGTATCGCTTTTCTCACATGTGAAAATATAGCATATAGAAATCTATTTGCAAGGTTTATTGCCCAAAATTCTCGCTATATATGTAATAAAAAACATTATTAACAGTACTAAAGTAAACAAGTCATGCATTGAGCCTTTAAAGTTACATATAAAATGCACATAAGCACTATGTTTATAGATGAAACATTACTACGCTTGTTCATATCTTGTCAGTGTTACGTTACCTAGGCCTTGGAGACAAGAAGTGTTGGAATTTTGTCATAATAACAAAAATGCTTAGAACGAAATAGTTGCATATAGAAAAACACCAATATAGGAAAAATAAAGTTGCGCTTGCTTTTAATACCAGTTGTGGTGTATGATCTATCTATTCTTCTGGATATTTTAACTGTTTACTCAAGTGAAAACTTTAGGTATACGAAAGGGTCACTTTTCCTGTAAAAAATGGTGCATGAAAAATTAAGGGTTTGGACTTCGGGATGGATCCTCCCCGTATGAAACTCTGTTGAGTAACAAAACAAGTGGCGCATCAGGCTGGAGTTTATCCTAGTTTCTGTAGCATAACGCGGCTAGGAATATTTCTTCTCCCCCTTGGATGGGATGCTAGTACATCGCAGGGTCACCCCCCGCCCAGGTGTAAATTCGCCGGTACCCAATTGCACACCTTGGTGAAGAGAGGGACTATGAGAGTAAAGTGTCTTGCCCAAGAACACAACCCAGTGCCCCGGCCAGGGCTCGAACCCGCACCGTTCGATCTGGAGTCCAACGAACTAACCGTTAGGCCACTGAACGCAAGTTTATTGACGAGTTTAATTGTTCACCAAGGACAAACGAAAAGCCGGAGAAGGAAGTCAACTGAACAAGAACGATACAACAAGGCTAAAACATTAATTTACCATTGTTTATAGGTGACATCATAAACTACATTAAGGGCGGAATGCAAAACCTTGTATTCTTAGATTATTTGTTTGTACGTTTGACACACCGCGACGAAAGTGCTTGCAAAAGCCGCTTTATAGCGCGTGGGTAAAATTAAAGGTTTAGCCGGCGTTGTCTGAAGAACTCAACAAAAACCTCTAGAGATGCAGAGTTCTGTAGTTAAATCTTACGATTTATGTATTACTCTTCTGCGTAGCGTGTTAAATATAAGCCGAGTAGTAATTATAATTAGAGAAAAAAATAGATTTCTTGCCAACCGGCTTAAACGAGTGATTTTTTCAAAGCTTTGTGAAAGATTTGGAAAAAGTGACAACTTACTTTCGAGGAAATGAAAGTATTCTGCTGTGCCAAAAATTAGTTTTTTTCTTTATCTTAGCGTGGGGTGATCTCATTTATTGATTAAGGTAATTATAAGCTATTAATATAAGGCGCCAAAAGTGTTTCTATCCTGCAGTGATAAATTAATCTTCCTCATTTGTATGACTGAAAAGGGTAATATTTATAGTTTTAAACAAAACTGGTGCATGTATGCATTGCAAATGATGTGGTCGCATTTTTTCCTAACCTCTGCGTGGGTTCAACGGCTTATAAAGGTAATTAAAATTACAGTTTTTTGAACAAAGCGCTAGAAGTAAATGGATATTTCCTAGCCTGCTGTTAAAAAGTGATACTCACAGGATCAAATTAATATTTGATGTAGTTTGTTGGCAACATTGCAAATAGAAGATCAGACACTACCGGCTATTTACAGGTGTCCATTCTTGTGCTAATAAGACCTGATAAAAACAGTTTCAACTGCTACAGCAAAACAAACTGACTTGCTATCACTTAACTCAAGAATCTGTTAGAGTTAGAAAAGTGCGTAAATAAGATGAATTTTACATGCAACGCGTCACTGGCCAATATAAGCCTCAATTCTTCAAATGAGCTAAATCACAGTACATCTGGTAATAATTCAGTCTGCAGTAAGGCTTCCGCTGAATCAGCAAGGGCGACCAACCCGTATGAAGATTTTTACAAAGCCGCTTTCGGTTCCTCCATCTTCATCTTCGTGGTGTCGCTCACGACCATCCTAGCAAATGGTTTCCTTCTATTCGTCTTCTACCGCGACCCACTTAAAATCTTCCGCAACGCAACAACATATTTTCTCATCAGTTTGGCCATAGTCGATTTACTAACAGCACTCAGTGTAGAACCCATTAACGCCACTTGTTTCATGTTGCTGTACTTTCAGCATCCTTCTACAAAGAAGTGCCGCCCTTTCATGAACGCTGGAAGGTATTTTTCCGCTTCTACGATGACGGCATCGTTCCTGATCGTCTTCTTCTTTACCGTGACCCAGTACATCGTAGTTTCATCGCCTCTAAAGTACGGCCGCTTGATTACAAAGAAGAAAGTCTTGATCTGCGTTTCGGTCATCTATCTTTACTCAGCAACGTTCTGGTGCCTGCATTTGATGGGTGTGTCTCCGTATGTCCAGGATGTCATGGAACTCTTTATCCACAGTTATCTATTGGCCATTGTCACTATCGTTTTCTACATACTCTTGCATCTTGCCATGAGAAAGAAGATGGCAGCAGGAAAATCGCTTGAAGGTCAATCTGGGAAACGAGAAGGCGGTAAGCACATCCAAGTGCAGCGCAATTTTGTTCGCGTGAATTTCATGCTTCTATCCGTGTTGATTGTATGTAACATGCCGGCAGCTGTCATATGGACGATAAGACTGTTCATAGAAGACAGCAAATCCCTTCCTTCCGCGAAGATCCTGATTGGAAACCTGATGGTTGATAACGTGCTCTATATGAAATTTCTGTTAGATCCATTTGTGTACGCTTGGCGCATGCCGAAGTACCGAGAATCCCTCAACAAACTTATTTGTCGCAGAAATATCGGCGGGGAATCGAGTCGAAATGGAAACAACAACATGTTAGCAGTTGAAGAGGTTCGTGATGGCGGGTTGTCAACAGTGGAATTGAACAAATCGGCGATAACTTTACTAAGCTTTAAATATATCGAGGAGTCGAACGTTCCCATTGAGTGACTGTTCATAGACGGTTATCTAGATTCTTTCGCGCAAAATGTTCTGATTGCAAACCCTATGGTAGATAACGTGCTCTACATGAAATTCCTGTTAGACTCGTTTGTGTACGCGTGGCGCATGCCGAAGTACCGAGAGGCGTTTTATAAAAGCATCCGCCGCAAAGGAACTGGCAGAAGGTCGAATGACGACACCAGCACTAGTGCAGGAAGAGTAACCCCACAAGTGGCGTTCTCAAGCGTACCACCAAACAGATCAATTGTAATTTTGCTGAGTTTTAAAAGCCTACAAGAATAAAACTCTTCCTGAGACTGGAGTGACTCACACAAAAAAGCGACGAAGATGCTCTTCAGAGATCTAACAAGACTCCTGAACCCATATTTTTGAGGAAGCCTCAAGCCTAGTTATAACCGTAAGAGGTCCCAAGGTAGACTCTTTTGTTGATGAGTACATTTCGATAATATTTTACCAAGAGCCACATCGAGAGAAAAAGAAATTGTTATTTTGCTTTTAAATCTTGGCCACTGTTTCATGTTTATTTTCTGCTTAAGGTGTAGTCTGACAGGTACTATAATATCAACCTGAGGAGCAAAGTGTCCCCGGTGATTTTAAAGTTATCTTATTTACATGTATATGACATTTAAGCAATAATAATGATTTTTCCGAAAAGGTTTCGAGAACATTTTGTTGTGTTAGTTGTTTGGACACGTGACTTGGAGTTTCGGAGGCAAAGATCGAATATGGAAGACTTTTTTAAATGGATTGCGCCACTTTGGCGTCATAATTCGCAATAGATTGTCACTAAAAGAAACATTTTTTCTTAATACACCATACAGGTTTGATTGTTTGTTTGTGAATAGCTTTGGAGATACATGGGGGAACTTTGTGGCGCTCCCTCCCTCCCCTAAGTCCACTGTTTTACGGTGTCGAAGATATCCGTCAAATTTCCACCAAAAAGCTCACGAACAAAAAAAATACCAGTCTTAATAGGCTCATGCAGCGTTACCTTGAAAATTTAAAATGACACATTAACGCGGCACCAAATGATTTTCAACCCCTAAGGGGTGCGACGGACATCCCATCTGTACTAAATATAGCCCCTCCCTTTGGGATTTCTTTGTACCTTGAATCAGTATCTATAACACTGTCTACGTTCGCCTGGAAACCTGATTATATAGTTGGCTGAAACCAATGGAGATGCAAATTGAATTCATGGCAGTTTATTTGACCAATTACAGTGCCATAAAAATGGCTTTTCATTCTTAGGTTTAGTGTAAAACAACCTTAATTCGTTTGAAATGTATTACATATTAATTAGGAATGCTACACGTATAATATTTATTGCAGTGTCATTACTGAACGTCGAGGGTGCTAAAAATAACTGCTTTTAGAACTTGTATCTAGTATGCAATAAGTAAGTAAGTAAGTAAGTAAGTAAGTAAGTAAGTAAGTAAGTAAGTAAGTAAGTAAGTAAGTAAGTAAGTAAGTAAGTAAGTAAGTAAGTAAGTAAGTAAGTAAGTAAGTAAGTACGTAAGTACACTGTAAGTATGTAATTAGCAGATGACCTCCAGAATATTTACGGATGAAACATAGCTCTACCTGTACACATAATCAAGATTTATTTCACCTCACTGTCAAGATCAGGAGGTGGTCATGACTCCCCTGAATCTTGAACTATCCTGTTGTAGTCAGATAAAAATATAATAAAAATAAACAAGTTCATAGAGATTAACCTTGCTTCTACAGTTTCTCTACATGTTCCTAGAAAGGGTGGAATGTTGGTGCTTAAACGTTTGATAATTTTTGCCTGAGGGTATTATAATGGCCGCTAACCCTGTTGATCCCGCCATTGCTTGAGGTTTGGAGCGAACTAAAAGCGATGACCCTCTCTCTTCACCCGTTAATTCCGCCAATCTCCTAACGGTTTGTTTGTCGAATTTTTTAAGAGTGTTGGAGCCTCTTTTGCGCTAGCCTAAGACAGTGTTCCGTCGCCAGGTGTTTGAACGAAGTGAAATAACCTTCAACTCCAATCGTCCGGGGTAAAAGCGATAAAAAAGTTTTTCAGACCCATACTCGTGTTTTAATCTGCAAAGCAGCAATATTAGTTTGCCATTCTGTTTATTTCATGGGAGTTTAACTTCTCAATACTTCGTACAATACAGATCCAATACACAAATGGTCGAAGCCCTCTTTTTGCTCGCATCAACTTAAAGTGGATGTGTATGCAATACTTCTCAAAAGCCACGGGACATTATCATTTTGCCGACAGGATGAAAAGAAATTTTCTTTCCTCTGGGAGAGGTGGTAAAAAAACCTTTAATTTATAACAGTCTCCCTATTTGACTACAAGAACGTACTAGGCTTCAGATCTCATCTCTTGCTGAGTTAGGGCAATTATTTATCCGCTTTTGAAATTAAAAAATTACTCGACAAATAAAAGACCAAAGGACCAATTAGAGAATGGTTGCAAATTATACTGAGCCATTTGGCCAATTATTAGCTTATTAGTTTTCTTGCTAAAAACACCTGGGCCCGCAGTGCTATGACCAACACGATGAACAAATAACAAGATAAATTAATTTCTTCCTGATAAAAAATGCTCTTTTCTTCAATTCAAGGAAACTGAGAGAGCGCTAAACCTGTGCTTGTAAAATACATTTTACTCAAGAAGAAAAATGGCGAATTGGACTGTAAACGAAAACCTTTACAAAGTTCGACTTTGCACGGAAGCTCTTGCGCAAGGAATGCTGGAAAATATAACTTTTTCAGTATTGAATATTCTCCTTTCCATCGCAGCAGTTTTAGGGAATGCTTTAATTCTTGTCGCCCTTCAGAAGGAGTCATCTCTTCACTCGCCATCGAAGCTTTTATTTCGTTGCCTGGCAAGCACGGATCTCTGTGTTGGGCTTATTCCACAACCTTTCTACGTTGTACACTTGCTGGCTTTGGCCAAAAAACATTGGAACCTCTGCTACTTAGGTTTTGTCGTAACTAGTGTGTCTGGCACGGTATTTAGTGGTGTTTCATTGATAACATTAACTGCCATAAGTATAGACAGACTCCTCGCACTGTTGTTGAGGCTCAGATACAGACAAGTTGTCACTTTAAAGCGAGTGCGGATATTAGTTGCTTTTTGTTGGCTTTCCTGCTTTGCTATCGGATCGTCTCTTGCCTTAAACTCGGCTGTAGTAGCACGCGTTGTTTCTGTTATGCTGATACTGTGTATAGTAACCTCAAGCTTCTGTTATTTAAAGATGTATCACACCCTTCGCCGTCACCAGACGCAAGTACACGATCATGTTCAACAAGGACAACCGAACGAAGGAGGGAGTACTTTAAACATGGCACGATACAGAAAAACAGTGTCCACAGCATTGTGGCTACAAATGACATTACTTGTTTGTTATCTTCCGTATTATATAACAATTGCTGTAGCAGGAACTTTTATTGGGCTTAAAAAGGAACTGCCTCTAGCTACTAACATTGCTTTTAAATTGACAATTACTCCCGTGTTTTTAAACTCGTCTCTAAACCCGATTCTTTACTGCTGGAAACTTAGAGAAGTAAGGCAAGCGGTGAAGAATACGATCAGGCAGTTGTTTTCATTCTCATAGTTAGCTGCTAACAAAAAAATATCATGATAAAGTGAATACCTTTTGTAGATCTGAGTGGAGTGATTAAAAATCTCAGTCTACAATTTGAAGGTGTGTTGTTTCTGATGGCTGCAACAAGCTGATTCTGAAAATAAAATCTAATTTTAATTAGATTATCTAGATTATTAGATTATCAGTTATGGGTATTTACTATATACCTCATGGAAAGAAAGACTTAAATGATTCACAGCTAATAAGTGAAAAATTACGAAGGAAATTTTATATAAATTGTCTGTATTTCAAGCAAAGCGAAGGACTTGGTTGTAAGGCATCAAAATTAAGTCGCTCTTTAGAGCTGTTGTTTCGGCCTTTCTAGTTTGCCCAGAATCAAATTGCTTAATCCTCATTTTTGTTTGAACAATGTTTTTCGAAAAGGAAATTTGGAATTGTGTGTGAATTCATCTTTTAATTCCGTAAGTAGAGAATAAACACTATATATTAAAACATTGTGACTAAGGTATTGCAAGGAAATTAAATTTTATTAAAACTAATGGTAAAATGAACCATGACATCCGTTAGAATAATTATGTATACTTTTGAAGATGCAAAACCTATGGGGTTATTCCTTAAATATAACACAATGTAGCCTGCGCAGCTGGCGGTTTTGTTTGGGTTAACGCGCGGGCGAAACCGCGACAACGAGCGGCGAAGCCGTAAGTGGCCTTGAGAGAAGAAATTCTTCTCCCTAAGGCCCTCGCGGCTTCGCGGCTTGCTCGTGCGCGCGTTTACCCAAACGAAACCGTCAGCTACGCAGGCTAAACACAATGTCACAGTAGGTTTGTACTTTGTGTTTAACGGTTTCACATAACATTGATTGGTTTTGATCAGTGCTTTCAAAATAAATTAAAAACCAAGTATGTAGTGTTTGAAATAGGTATAAGTAATTACTACAGCTATATTTGAATTTTGAAGTAATATTAATTTTCAACGTTATTGGAAAACGTGAGCCACTTGACGGCAAAATTATGTAGGAAAAAATGTTCTTCGACCATGTTAGAGTAATTAGGTCGGAAACATTTTTCGATCTTCCGATAGCATTCGAAAAATACAAAAGCCCTCTTATAAAGCTTAGGTCTTCGAATAATCTTCCCTATCATTGGGAAATGTCTTCGAGTCAACTTGGAGTTTTTGGAAGTTCTCGGGCAATCTTCGGTATCTTCACAGTAATTTTCCTGCAAGGGGGACTTATTATAGCTGGCCTGGAGATACAGATCTTTTTAATATGCTGATATATTCCCGCAACAGTTACTGTGGAATTTCGGTACTAAATATACGTATGCACCAGGAAATAATTTTCTCTCGACTGTCATTTGTAGGGATCAATAACCAAAGCCAGAGCGTAGCGAGTTCTTGATTGAGTTCACGGCACTAAAAATTGTTTCCCGGCAACAACGCTCGTAGTTCTTTGTCCCAGTAATCTTATCTTATTTATCGTGAGATTTTTGATACTGTTAAAAAGTTATGAATGACAAGTTTAATGTGAGGAAATCCCATCCAATTCTCTTGGGTCTACTAAAAGATGCAGAAGATCGTCATCAAAAACAGGAATGTTAAATATTTATCAAGGAAGGAGGTTTTAAAGTACATTGTTTACGCGACCTACTACACCTAGAAAATTCTAAATGTGACATGTTTCTACGATTCATGAAATGATTAACTCGAGAAGGAAAAAAGTCATTGTTAACATCTTCATTTATGTATGATAGTTTGTAAGTTGCAGTGTTATTTTAATTAAAAACAAAAACCAATCAAATTAGGTAGTAAAAATACCTATGGTCTTTCAAGTTCGTTGGGGAGATTCCTATTTTATTTAGGACAAAAGAAGCAAAAAAAGCACCGAGTTGGTAAATCACAAGTCGTGTCATGCGGTAACTCATTAACACTGTATTTCAAAATGTGACCTTCATTATTCTTAAGTCAAAGTTTGACCTTAATTATATTCTTGAGAACCAACCAGATGAACACGAAATTTCCAGCTATTTCAAATAAATATCGCTTCTTCATCTCAACATGAACCGATTGTAACTGTAAATGTGAAGCACCAAAAGTAATTTGACCTCTTTGTCATTCTTGAGAACTAACCAGATGGACATAAAACTCCATATTGTGCCAAATAAATTTTTGTTTCCTTATCTCAGTGTAAGTTGACCCCCCTTACGATAATTGATATTGTAACTGTCAATATAAAGCACCAAAATTAAGTTGATATCTACATTGGCCTTGGGAATTAACCAGATGACACCAAAACATTATTCCCTATTATGCCAAATAACTGGTTTCTTAACTGGCACTGAAATAGTCAGAATCGGTAATATAAAGCACCAAAAAAGAGTGATATTTTTCTAACTCATAAAGCTGGCTGTAAACGTGCATAAACAAGACGACAGAAGTATATAAAGAAAAAGGGGTACAATACTTGTGAAGCACATAACAAATTTAATTTGATTACTTATACAAGAAGAATGTATTCATTAATTAATTGTCTTCAAGAAGAAAGTTGAAAATGTAGAAAGCCGTTAATTGAAAATTGTGAACTCATGTCACTGACCAAATATAATTTCGCTACAGTGCTTTCTTTTTGTCGCCAGGTGTTTCTCTTCATTTGGCTCAATATAAACGCTTGGCCAAATTTCACTTGACATAGTTTCCAAGTTTGAGTGACCTGCCAGCGCCCGGATTGGCTTAAGAAGTCTTCCACTCGTAAAAACCTCGTCCAAGATGAACCTTACATGTAACAACTCCTTAAACGGCCAGCAATTCTTCAGTTTGCGCCCAGACACCGCCGATCAACCCGTTTGAGGATTTTTTCAAGGCCGCTTTCGGCTCTGCCATCTTCATGTTCGTGGTTTCGTTTATCACAGTTCTAGCCAACAGCCTTCTTCTTCTCATTCTCTGCATCGACCCACTGAAAATCTTCCGCAACCCAACCACGTATTTCCTCATCGGTTTGGCCATAGTCGACTTACTAACAGGACTGGTTCAAGAACCCATATACGCCACTTGTTTCATGTTCTCATACTATCAACATCCCTCGATGGCCAAATGTAAACCATATATGGAGTTTGCATATTACTTCGCAACGTTCTCTATAACGGTATCTTTGATAATCGTTTTCGCCTTTACTGTGACGCAGTACATCGTGGTTGCATCGCCTCTAAAGTACGGCCGCTTGGTGACAAAGAAGAAAGTCTTAATTAGCGTCATGTTAATCTATGTCTACAGTGCCATCTTCTCTTGCCTGACTTTGATGGGTGTTTCAGAAAAAGTTCACGAGGCCATAACATTGTTCCTTCACAGCTATGCAGTGGTCCTGGTCACCATCGTTTTCTACATTCTTCTGCATTACACCATGAAAAGGAAAATGGCGGCAGCGAACTCTCTTCAAAACGAAAGTACATCCCGTCAGGGAAGTAAACATACTGAAGTGCAACGGAACTTCGTGCGGTTGAACGTTATCCTCTTAATTGTGCTGATTGTGTGTTTCGTGCCTACGATGATTATGATGACAATAAGACTGTACATGGGTGATTATCTAAATCCTTCTGCAGTACCTGTTCTGATTGCAAATTTGATGACAGATAACCTGCATTACCTGAAGTTCCTGTTAGACCCGTTCGTGTACGCGTGGCGCATGCCGAAGTATCGGGAATCTCTCAGCAAAGTTGTTTGCTGCAAAAATATCGGTAAGAAATCGAGTCGAAATGGAAATAAAAGCATGTCGACAACAGCATTTAATGTTAGTGAATCAACAACTACAGAACTGAACAAATCGACAATAACTTTGCTCAGCTTTAAAAATGTCCCCACGGACTAAGTAACGGAATTGTATTGCCGAATTTACAAACAACGCATGTGTTACCCTTTTCGAAAATCCCACTAATCTTTTGCTTCCCAAAGCAAATTGTAGCCGACAAAGCGAAGGAAGATAAAAGTAACTTTTTTCATGTTAACAATTACAAACTGCAGAGTCTCAAGTTTATATACAGTGTCCAAAAATTTCACTAGTCATATTGCCCTGTTTGGTGTAAACCAATTTTCACTGGTTATTTTGCACTTAATTTCTTGATAAGTAATAAACAAATAAATAATAAACATAATTAATTATAATCTTGTTATCGTAGCTGTAAATACTTCTTACTGAAGCAGGAGGCTGGCGACTCAAGTTCAGTAAGCACTTTTTAATTATAACGATTTGTATACATGGAAAATAATGTGCAACTTATTCTAGGGCCGCTGGAAAACGTGCTATTGAAAACCTTTGTCATTAAAATAAATTTTCTTGCTTGTGTAATATATTTCTGGTTGTGTTTGCGTGTAGTGACTTGAGTCAGAGTGGCTTTGGGAAGCTACTCAAAAGACAGGGAATATTTTGCGAAAAATCCATCACCCTCCTCACCCCCCCCCCCCCAAAAAAAAAAAAAAAAAAAAAAAGAGAATCCATTTGAAGACAATAAAATACAGGTCTTGCTTTTGTATGCAAGGTCCCTTGCCAATCATATCAAAGTTTCACAAAACGTATAATTATTAATAAACGGAGGTAAATAAAGGATATCATGCACACTGTCAGTGGCGAAAAGCCTGGACTTTAAATTTAAATTCGGGTGATATTAAAAGGCATTTTGCCATGAGTGAACTAAGGCTTCCGAACAAATAAGATTCTGCTCTTCTCTCAACATCTTGAAGCTATTCTGTGATGACAGTTCTTTACATTATTTCCGTGTCGAATGACGACAAAATATCTTATCAATAGGTAACCTGCTACGGAAAGCTCCGACTGTTTGTCATAACAGACTCATTCATTTAAAGTTCCAAAATAATTTTGATGGAATTTAGCTATTGCCAAAAGCCATTATGCCTATTGCTGGAAACCTCACTTTTAGATTTTGGCCAAACATATGCAAAAGTTCTCAAAGATAGGATAACTGAGTTTTTTTAGTTTTTCAGGATCAATGTCGATTTATATTATGCACATCATTCTGGAATACTCTGACAGAAATAGAATAGTACAGAAATAGACACAAGCCTGTGATTTTTTTCAGATCGATGTTTCTTGCTTGTCGATCCTATGTCTTGATGTCCAGGTTTTCTTCCACCATATCACGGCAGATCGAGTGCGCGTCCTTCCCAACTTCGCGAAGGATTCGCAAGGGCGAGCTGTAGCTACCCAATCTAGATGGGAAATGGTGCTGCGATTTGTGATTTGTTGGGCTGATGTTGTACCCCACATGACGACTGAATCTGTAAATCGTGTACGATTTTTCCGTATACAAATAAAAAATGAATAGTAGAATAATCGTTTTGGATGGTGTCCTTTAATTTTATTTCCTTGTTGTTTCATTTTAGATCCTTGTTGTTTTGAGGCAGCGCCCACCCAGTCGATGGCAATGTTGGGCAATAAAAATTACATGAGGCACCCCAACTTTGCACCACATTTGACATGAAAACTCAGCTAACGGATCGAACTGATCACATCGTGGCTTCTACAACTGTAGGTTGATCGATTCCTGATTATCAAGGTCTTCTTCAGCATCTTGAATATCAGCTGGTTCCTCCGGGGGCCTCGTGTGCAGGACCTTTCGAAGGTGTTCTTCCCAATTTTTTGTCTCCAACTTCTCAAGCTCAGTTGCCAGAAATTCACCTTTCTTCTCACAAATACAGACCTCTTTTCCTGTGTTCTCCACACATTTGCTGTCTGGTCCTGGAGACTACTGATATCTTGCTAATGATGTCTGGCAGCAGCCTCTGCTTCTTTATCAAGGTTTTACTTTCCTCTTTTTGTGCTACTACCAGAACATGGATGATCCCACACATCAGCTTTTCTTTTATTTTCCCCTCCTTATCCAGTGAGAGCGTACAGGGTGTCCACATAGCTTATCCAGAGCCAAACATATGCTTAAATCCTAGTGTGTTAGTGGTAATATTGGTAATATTGCCCTGGTTTTGACAATCTTGGCCCATTCAGATTACAACGGGCATTTTTTGACGGGTCTTTACCTACTCTTTATCTTGCACAGGAGTACAAGTGACGAGTCGGACACGGGGAAACAATGGAAAACAATCGAGTCACTCCCTCCCTGCTGATCTTACAGGGGACTTTTCACCAATTTGGGTCTTATCGCACCTGTTAAGAGAGTGCCAGGAGATTTATGTCCCGGTCCCCATGCGGGAACAGTATTCGCTCCGATGACTTGGTTTTCCACGCCGCTTTTTTCAACATACTCGTTTGCATTACACCATTACCATACCTTCCCATGATTCTCTCTTTATTTTCAGATTTAGACTAATTATTCTAAGCTCCCAAAATTACTTTACGAGTTTAAGCAAGGCTATTTTCAATATTAATATTATTCCGTTCATTGCCAGTTACGAACGGTGTTGACTGACACTCGGGTTACGTATTTATCGTTTTACTTTCCATATATGAAGTTATTTAAAACAGAGGTGACTTGTCAAACACAAGGGGAAAATGGAGTTTCTATTTTTAAACAGATGACATAGTGAACCACCTGAAATGTATGCAAACATTCTTATTTTCAGTGTCAACATTCTTTTATGCGTTTGATATACCGCCGCGAAATTGGTTAATACCAGTTTTAAGCATAAAAGTGCTTTTTATACTAATGTTTTAGAGCCGCGTACAAAATCCGCCTTGTGACCATAGGGAAATTTAAATAAAATAGGCCTTGTTTGGAGTTCCTCATTTCATTATATGGTCAATTTTCACTCAAAGAGCATTGTTACAGAATTTTTACACTTCGTATATTCCTGATGAGGCGTAAGCTCTTGATTGAATAATCTTTCTTTCCTAGCCGGCGAGATCAATTAAGATATATATTTGGTTTTGCCACCAAGGAAGGTAAAAACAAAAGCTAGTCTGCAAATTAGCCTCAGTTATGCGCTTAGACTCTTTTTTATATCACACACATATAAAAAACGAAAGACTAGGAAGAGTTTGCAGTTACGTTTTCAGATTTACTCTTTGGATCAACGTCCGAAAATCAAATTTTTGCTATCATATCTGACTTAAAAGGGGCTTTTCACAGTTTTGGACAAAATTGGGGCATTATTGATAAACGTAATTAGAGGAAACGAGAATTTCCTGCTGTGCCAAA
Source organism: Oculina patagonica (assembly GCF_052425735.1). Classification (NCBI taxonomy): domain Eukaryota; kingdom Metazoa; phylum Cnidaria; class Anthozoa; order Scleractinia; family Oculinidae; genus Oculina; species Oculina patagonica. Next base: position 21,443,395 of record NC_135767.1, read on the forward strand.
TAACGTGTTCTATTTCTTGACCTTAGCGTGGGGTAGACTTCCTCATTAATTAAAGTTATTGAAATTCCGCCTGTTTATCTAAAGCTACAAAAGAAAATTGATATTTCAATTTTAACCTGTTACTGTAAATGCGTCTAATTAAGAAAAGAGAGTGATAGTCATATGGCGGACAAACCTACTTGTAAAGCAAATTAGGCAAATTGGTGCAAGATATTAGGCTGGCAGATAGCTGGCAGTTGGATAATATACCCTTAAAAGGTAAAGAAAAACAAGCAACTAGTATACTTTAACCGTTAATGCTCAATAGAGATCATTTTAAATTGAAAGTAGCATGTTGATGTTCTTTGCTGACAAACACACATCTAAGTAGGCTCGGTGTTGTATTTCAGCTGCTGGTTTTCATGTGCTAATAACATTGAATCAGAGGTTTCCCACCGTTACAACAAACAAAACAGAAGACCCATAACTCGAAACTCAAAAGTTTGCGAGCCCTAGCTTCAGGAAAGTGGACAAGATGAACCATACGTGCAACGCCTCATGGCTTAACATTAGCAGCAATTCTTCAAACTGGCTAAACCAAAACGTATCTGCTTATCTGTCAGCTTGCAGTGAGTTCGGCGCCCAGATACCTCCGCCGATCAACCCGTTTGAGGATTTCAACAAAGCCGCTTTCGGTTCCTCGATCTTCATGTTCGTGGTTTCGTTTATCACAGTCCTAGCCAACGGTCTTCTACTTCTCATTTTTTGTGTCGACCCACTGAAAATCTTCCGAAACCCAACCACGTATTTTCTCATCGGTTTGGCCATAGTCGACTTACTAACAGGACTGGTTCAAGAACCCATATACGCCACTTGTTTCATCTTCTTGTACCTTCAACATCCTTCGATGGCGAAATGTCAATCATATATGCAATTTGCATATTATTTTGCGACCTTCTCTATAACGGTATCTTTGATAATCGTTTTCGCCTTTACCGTGACGCAGTACATCGTGGTTGCATCGCCTCTTAAGTACGGCCGTTTGGTGACAAAGAAGAAAGTCTTAATTAGCGTCGTGCTCATCTATGTCTACAGTGCCATCTTCTCTTGTCTGCCTTTGATGGGTGTTTCAGAAAAAGTTCACGAGGCCATAACACTGTTCCTTCACAGCTATGCAGTGGTGCTGGTCACTATCGTTTTCTACATTCTTCTGCATTACACAATGAAAAAGAAAATGGCGAGTGGAAACTCCCTTCGAAACGAGAGTACATCTCGCGAAGAGAGTAAACATGCGCAAGTACAACGAAACTTTGTTCGCTTGAACGTTATACTCTTAATTGTGCTGATTGTGTGTTTTGTGCCAACGATGATTATGATGACAATACGACTGTACATGGAAGAACATCTAGCTCCTTACTGGCCAAATGTTCTGATGGCAAATTTGATGACAGATAACCTGCATTACCTGAAGTTCTTGCTGGACCCGTTCGTGTACGCGTGGCGCATGCCGAAATATCGGGAATCTCTCAGTAAAGTTGTTTGCCGTAAAAGTATTGGAAAGGAATCGAATCGAAATGGAAATAAAAGCATGTCAACAGGAGCAATCAGCGTCAGTGAATTGACAACTACAGAAATGAACAAATCGACAATAACTTTGCTTAGCTTCAAAAATGTCCCGACAGACTAAGTGACGGAATTGTATTGCCGAATTTACAAACAACGTATGTGTTACTCTTTTCGAAAATCTTACTAGATCTTTTGCTTTCCAAAATAAACTGAAGCCGATAAAACGAAGGAATATGAAAAAATAACTTTTTCATATAAATAATTACAAACTGTAATTAAAAACTGTAAAGTATCACAAGTTTATATATATATATATATAGTGTGCAAAAATATCACAAGTCGTATTGCCCTGTTTGGTGTAAACCAATTTTCACTGGATATTTTGCACTTAATTTCTTGCTTAAATTTGATTATATGAAAGCACAAATAAATAATAAACATAAATAATTATAATATATAATCTAGCTAGCGTAGTTGTAAATATTTCTTACTGAAGCAGGAGGCTGGCGTCTCAAGTTTAGTGAGCATTTTTTAATCATAACGATTTGTATACATGGAAGTATGGAACTTATTCTAAGGCCGCTGAAAAACGTGTCATTGAAAACCGTTATCTGTCATTAAAAAGAAATTTCCTTGCTTGTGTGATATATTTCTGCTTGTTTTTGCGTGCAGTGACTTGAGTCAGAGTGGCTTCGGCGAGCCACTCAAAAGACACGGAAAATCTCGTACAAAAAAATCACTCATCCTCCTCTTACCCCCGAAAATGAACCCAAAGATGATCCATTTGAAGACAATAAAATTCAGGTCTTAATTTTGTATGTAAGTTCCCTTGCCGATCATATCAAAGTTTCAATTTTCTTTTCTTCTGTCTAGATCCCAGTTGTTTTAAGGCAGCACCAAGTCGATGGCAATGATGAGCAATAAAAATGACATGAGGCACCCCAACTTTGCACCACATTTGACTGATGAAAACTCAGCTAAGGGATAACTGATCAACTCATGGCTTCCACTACTGTAGGTTGATCGATGCCTGATATTATTAAGGTCTTCTTCAGCATCTTGAATACCGTAGAATTCCGGTTATAAGCCCTGGGCTTATACAACTTCGTAAGGGGTTTTGGGTGGGCTTATAAGCGGAGAGGCTTATATCCGGGAGGGCTTATAAGCGGAATAAAAAAAACGTTTCGAAACGAGCCACGGGAGTGTTGATCGAAATACGTTTTTAAGGTTAAAAACACATAATAAAGCAATATTTAGCCCTGTTCAGTACTGTCATTCAGCAGAGGGGGGCTTATATCCGGGGGGGGCTTATAACCGGATGTATTTTTTTGTTTTAAGGTAGATGGGCCTATAACCGGGGGGGCTTATAAGCGGGGGGGCTTATAACCGGAATTTTACGGTATTAGCTGCATCCTCCGGGGACCTTGTGTGCAGGACCTTTCGTGGGTGTTCTGCGCAACCTTTTGTCTCATCCTTTTCGAGCCGGTTGCCAGACATTTACTGTTCTCCACACATTTACTGTCTGACCCTGGAGACTACTGATATCTTGCTAATGATGTCTGGCAGCAGCCTCTGCATCTGTAGCAAGGTTTTCCTTTCCTCTTTTCATGCTGCTACCAGAACATGCATGATCCTTTACATAGCTCGAAATTTCTCTAAAAGCAAGAATACTTGGCTCTCATCAGCTTTTATTTTATTTTCCCTCCTTATCCTGTGGGAGCGTACAGGTTGTCCTCATTGATATAGCTTATACTCAGAGCCAGACAATTTGCCTAAATCCTAGTGTGGTCGTGGTAACATTTTTTTTTAATTTATTTATTTATTGCAACACAAAGAACACTACTTACAACACAAATACATACACTACTTACAATGCTACTTACAATACATTACTTATTACATTGTTTCTTCACTACTTTTATAAACATTTCTTTTTAAATAGTAATATCACGATATCACGCATTACAATGCCTACTATAACAAATAACATTCTTACAAAGGTTAAGGTTACAGTGTACTTACAAAATTCAGTTTTTACTAATACAATTAGATCTTAATACTAACTGTATATATTTTTAATTGTCTATTATTTATTCTTCTAGTAGTATTATATAAATATTATGCTTAATAATACAGTTCTAATTATCTAAAAGCTCACGGATGCTCGAACGCCGGACGGTTCCGTAGACAATTTGTTTTTTAGCACGATTTTGAATGCTAGTAAGCTAAAGGATTCACTTTCTTTGGCTGCTGTGTAGATGTAGTATCGAGCTACAATCAGGCAAAAATTGAGCACGTGGAAAGATCGTTCCTCGGGGTGATATGCATATATTTTATCTTTGTTGGTCAGAGCCACCTTGGGTGAGTTGCAAGAGTTCCACCAAGAGGTAAAGAGGTTCCAGAAAATTTGGACATGCTGACATTCTGCAAGCAAATGTTGTAGCGTTTGTCTTGTTCCACACAATTGACATTCATCATCGTCAGTAATTTTAGCTCTAAAAAGTTTATCACGAGTGTAAAGGGTGGTCGTGGTAACATTGGTAATATTGCCCAGGTCTTGACAATCTTGTCACATTCAGACTACAACGGGCATTTTGTGACGGGTCTTTATCAACTCTTTATCTTGCACAGAAGTACAAGTGACGAGTCGGTCACGGGGAAACAATAGAAAACAATAGAGTCCCTCTCCCCTACTGATCTTACAAGGGGCTTTTCCCCAATTTGGGTCTTATCGCTTCTGTTAAGAGAGTACCAGGAGATATATGTCCCTATCCCCATGCGGGAACAGTATGGCTCCGATGACTTGGTTTTCCACGCCGCTTTTTTCAGGCATCGTTTACACGGACGCGGTTATTAATCAACACGGTTTCATGACCTCGAAACTTCCCCCGAAAACGACACGGTTTCAAAGTGTGTACACGAAACATAGCCTACCGTTTTCCAAGTGTTTTTGAACACGATTGTATAAGCAGGTACTGCACTCTGTGCAAGGTTCGGCATGTTTACTCTTCGCAATCCAGTAAATTTGTGGCAAAACACTTGACCGTTTTCAAATCGATGCGGTTTTGCCGATTACACGATCAATGAAACCGTATCGTTTTGAAAACGCTCCACTTTTGAGAGCGTTTTCAAAACGATCCGGTTTCAGTTGTGTCTCGATCGGCGCCGTGTAAACGAAAGGCGTAACCGCATCGAAAGCGATGCGGTTACAAATGAAACTACATCCGTGTAAACAGTGCCTCAGCATGCTCGTTTGCATTACCATAACAATGCCTTCCCATGATTCTCTCTTTATTTTCGGGTTTAGACCAATTTTTCTAAGCTCCCAAAATTACTTTATGAGTTTAAGCAAGGCCATTTTCAATATTCTTATTATTCCCTTCATTCCCTGAAACAAAAGGTATTGCCTGACACTCGGGTAAAGTATTTACCGTTTTACTTTCCATATATTGAGTAATTTGAAACAGAGGTGACTTATCAAAATCAAGGGGAATAAAATGTGGGTTTTCTTTTTTTAAACAGATGACATAGTTAGCACCTGTAATATATGCAAACATTCTTATTTTTAGTGTCAACATTCTTTTATGCGTTTGATATACCGCTGCGAAATTTTAAGCAAATAAATGCTGTTGGTATTGATGTTTTAGTGCCATGCATGCATTTCTTATTTTCATGCAAGCTATACGAAAACATACGTTTAAAGTTCTTTAATGAAATAACCGCCAAATATAGTATTTTTAACGAGTTTGATATTAATGCAAAATCTTTATTTCTTTGTAACAGCATTGATCCTGCTGTTTGTCGATCAACTGCTGCTTTTGTTTTTCAAGCTATGTCTCTTAGACATGAAACTTTATTTTCCAAATGATAAAATCGCATTTTTTTTTTGTTTCATTTCTGATACTACTTGTAATTTCTCAAGTGTAAGTAGGTAATGCCATGTATTTTTATGGAAATACCTCAATAAATTGTTGTTGTTGTTGTTGTTGTTGTTGTAAAAGCCGCCTTATAGCAATGGGCGCTTTTTGGAGTACTTCATTTACATGATCAATTTGCACTCAAAGAACATTGTTGCAGAATTTTTACACATCGTATATTTCAGATGAGGCGTAAGTTCTTGATTAAATAATCCTTTCTTTCCTCAGGCGAGATTAAGATATGTATTAGGTTTTGCCATCAAGGAAGGTAAAACAAAAGCTAGCCTACAAATTAGCCTTTTTATGCCCTCAGTTGCTTTTTTTAAAATAACACACATATAAAAAACGAAAGACTAGGAAGAGTTTGCAGTTAAGTTTTCAGATTTACTCTTCGGATCAACGTCCGAAAGTCAAATTTTTGTTATCATATGTGACTTAAGAGGAGCTTTTCACAGTTATGGACAAAATTTGGGCATTATTGATAAACGTAATTAAAGAAAACGAGAATTTCCTGCTGTGCCAAATAATTTGTTCTATTTCTTGACCCTAGCGTGGGGTAGAATTACTCATTAATTAAAGTTATTGAAATTACGGCTGTTTATCTTAAGCTCCAAAAGAAAATTGATAATTCAATTTAACCTGCTACTGTTAATGCGTCTAATTTAGAAAAGAGAGTGATAGTCATATGGCGGAAAAACCTAATTGTTAAGGAATTGGAGCAAGTTAGTAGGCAGGTAGGTGGCTGGCAGATGGATGATATACCCTTAAATGGTAAAGAAAAATAAGCAACTATGCTTTAGCCGTTAATGCACAATAGAGATCATTTTAAATTGAAAGTAGCATGTTGACATTCCTTGTTGACAAACACGCATCTAAGAAAGCTCAGTGTTGTATTTGACGTATTTCAGCTGTTGCTTTTCATGTGCTAATGACATTTAATCAGAGGTTTCCCACCGTTACAACAAACAAAACAGAAAAACCATAACTCGAAACTCAAAAGTTTGCGAACCCTTTCTTCAGGAAAGTGGATAAGATGGACCTTACGTGCAACGCCTCGTGGCTTAACATTAGCAGCAATTCTTCTGATTCTTCAAACTGGCTAAACCAAAACGTATCTGCTCATCTGTCAGCTTGCGGTGAGTTCGGCGCCCGGAGACCACCACCGATCAACCCTTTTGAGGATTTTTACAAAGCCGCTTTCGGCTCTGCCATCTTCATGTTCGTGGTTTCGTTCACCACAGTCCTAGCCAACAGCCTTCTTCTTCTCATTTTCTGCATCGATCCATTGAAAATCTTCCGCAACACTACCACATATTTCCTCATTGGTTTGGCCATAGTCGACTTGTTAACAGGACTGGTGCAAGAGCCCATATACGCCACTTGTTTCATTTTCTTGTACTTGCGACATCCTTTGACGCCCAAATGTCAACCATACATGCAATTTGCACATCACTTCGCAACCTTCTCGATAACGGTATCGTTGGTAATCGTTTTCGCCTTTACCGTGACGCAGTATATCGTGGTTGCATCACCTCTGAAGTACGGCCGTTTGGTGACAAAGAAGAAAGTCCTCATTAGCGTCGTGTTCATCTATGTCTACACTGCAATCTTCTCTTGTCTGCCTTTGATGGGTGTTTCAGAAAAAGTTCACGATGCCATAACACTATTCCTTCACAGCTATGCAGTGGTCCTGGTCACCATCGTTTTTTACATCCTTCTGCATTATACCATGAAAAGGAAAATGGCGGCAGCGAACTCACTTCAAAACGAAAGTACGTCCCGTCAGGAAAGTAACCATACTAAAGTGCAACGGAACTTTGTTCGCTTGAACGTGATCCTTTTAATTGTGCTGATTGTGTGTTTCGTGCCTACGATGATTATGATGACAATACGACTGTACATGGAAGAACATCTAGCTCCTTACTGGCAAAAGGTTCTGATTGCAAATTTGATGACAGATAACCTGCATTACCTGAAATTCCTGTTAGACCCGTTCGTGTACGCGTGGCGCATGCCGAAGTATCGAGAATCTCTCAGTAAAATAATTTGCCGTAAAAATATCGCAAAGAAATGGAGGGGAAGTGAACGCGAGAGCAAGTCTACAACTGGAAGTCGCGTTAGTGAATTAACAACTGTGGAACTAAACAAATCGGAGATAACTTTGCTAAGCTTTAAAAATATCTCTGTGGACTGAGGCTGAGGCTCTTAGTTAAATTGAAGAGATGTTTTCTGGAAAGCCCCAATCTAGACATTGTCATCGTTGACCGGTCAGGAAAAGAGGATGCAATCTTTGGTTTCAAATGAACCTATACCTTCCTCGTTGTCTGTAGATTAAGGAACAGATATTGTATTGAGTAACTGAATCTTTTTTTGTTCGCTCGCGAGGGATTTAGATTTCCCGTGGAGGGTCCCATTTGACGGGGCGGGTATGCTTGTCGTCTCGCTTAAGGGTGCTAGTTATTTTTGGTCAATTACGTGCATCCTAGGGTAACCGTCCTTACTACTAACGCCAATAATTTAAGTGTGAGGTTTGTTTTGATAAAAAATAAAAAAACGGGGGGAGACTTTTAGGAGGGGAAAAAAAAAAAACAAGCTTGAGCCACGCACAGATTAATTGGTCTAATCAAAATATTCCGACTTGCATCTCCTTCCTTTTTTATTTGGGTTCCCCTGGTCCGGCAGATTTGAACTTTCGTTTGCGCAGTCGATGTGTATTCTTTTTGCCCGCGGGAAATAATTAATATCATTCGCCGCAATTTTCTTTACTCTAGAATTGACTAAAGCTTGTGGACTGAAATGTTTCATGAATCACTGTCATTATATGTGAACTCTTTTTCTTGTAAATAGATAGCTACACGATTGATGGGCAGTTTGTTTCATTTTTACATTCAATTACGCTTATCAATTTGATGCGGAATAGGTATAAAGCGCTTATAACAAGCCGACTACTTTTATGAAAATTAAGAAACTTGTGTGAAAAAAAATATCTCTAATGGGAATCAGTATCTACATTTAAGTATGCTTGTCTAACACGTCGGTGACATTTTGTGGCAAAAACATCAGTTATTTCTTTTTATTTAAAAAAAAAAAAACATTTTTAGTTATCTTCCGAGAGGGGTAGCCAACCTTACCTGAGGTTGAAACGATACTTGCTAGCCTTGTATATAGGAATTTTTTCGTAAAAATGAAATAGAGCGTAATTTACACTTTTAAATGAAAAGTGGTAAATGTGTGAAGTTACGGTGGAAAGACATTTATCTTTTAAATAGGCAAGCCAGTAAAATAGTAGTAACAAAATGTTTCAGAAACAAAAACGTCATATAACGGTAACAATACCTGACGGGGGTCAGAGCACCCAAACCGCCATTACTTATATACGGTGACGTGAATTGTTCCATATCATAAGCTGAACAATAATAAATATATAAATAAATGAATGTAAATAAAATAAAAAATATATGTTTACCGATTTGTTGGTCGTTCAAGAAACTTTCCTAATGTCCCTTTTACCAATTAAAATGCGTACACCAACAAAATTAGTTTGTTAACTGAAAATATTAAGCTGAATGTATTAAGCGTGTTGTAGGTGGCTACATGAAGGTTATTTTTATAGTTCGCTTATCTCCATCCCTAGGTCCTTTACTTCTTCATTCGCGCCAAGCAAGATGAACCTTTTTTTTATAATACCTTCCTAAGAAGATCCTTTTTTCATATCATACGCAATGTTTTAACAATAATAAAAGTAAGGAATGGTATTATTAAAAGATGCGTTAGGAACGACCCAGATACAAACCAAATCCATATTAAAATATATAAATCCAGAGTTCCCAAAACTAATGGAAAAGTGATTTTTCTGTTTCCCTGCGTTACGTACGTTACCTGTGAATTTTTCTCAGGGCGTGAAAAGGTTGACGTCCACATCTATTTAACCGTGCATACAGTCAGGAGCCCATTACCTGAAACAAGTGCATGACTCACGGGCTTCCTTTTCGATTTAAAGAAAACATAGCAGGATAAACAAACTGAAAAAGGATTAACGAAAGCAAAATTTTCGGGCCTTAAGGTCGTCTTCTGTCTGCTTCTGGCTAAGGCTACCTAGTGTTTTTTATAGGTCCCCTGGTCCGGCAACAGTTGACCGTGAGGAGAATGGAGAAGAAGTGAAGCTTGGAAACCTGGCCGGAACTTAGTGGCCACGCAGTGTGTCTGTTTCTGTTTCCATTCGGCACGGAAGTGAAAGAATTTTGCTTCATTTTGACTTCAATAGGCAACAGTTTTGATCCTTTCCTTTGCTTTATAGTCTTTTAAAAGTATAGAATAGGATATGCAGATTACTGTTAAGATATTGAATGGCCAAGAAGTGCGATTAGAGGTAAGAGGACAACTTATTTTGAGATTTCATAGAAATGCGTTTTGCAAGCGAAGCTCGATCCAACAGTTCTTTTCAAGTGAAGCAATTTCAAAATCGCCTTAATTCCCATTTTTCAATTTTTTTATCTTTATAATAAAGCCTCGTGTGAACGTATACATGCTTGCAAGTGTTACGATCGTTAAGATTCTGACTAATGAAAGAACAGGCTCAACACTGCGTCTCCCAGTGTTTAACGTCTCTTCACTGTACTTACATTGTATTCTTGTATACAAAATGTAGGTTTCCGAAAATGACCAGATCTCACAGGTAAAGAGACTTGTGTCTGAAAAACTTGATGTGCCTGTGGAACAGCAAAGATTAGTATTTAAAGGGAAAACTTTAGCAGGTACAGTGTCATGTGTGTTTTACTAACTGTTATCATTTTCCCCGGGGGGGGGGGGTTTTTTTTTTTTTTTTTTTTGGGGGGGGCGGGTTTTTTTTTTTGTGGTGAGGTTTGTTTTTTTATTTTTTATTATATATAAGAATATTTTTTTTTTTTTTTATTTTATTTAATATATATATTATATATTTTTTTTTTTTTTTTTTTTTTTTTTTATTTATTTAAAAAAAAAAAAAAAATTATTTTTTTTTTTTTTTTTTTTTTATTTATATTTTTTTTATATATTAAAAAAAATATAAAAAATTTTCTATATATATTGTAAAAATATTATAGAGAAAAGGGGGGGGGGGAAAATATTATTTACCCCCCCCCCCCCCCCTCATTCCCATATGCCAGGATGTAACATGTCGATCATCAAAAACGTAGTCGAAAAGTCGATAGTACTCAATATTTGTCGATAATTGTCAATCGACAAGTTTAATTTGTCGATAAAAGTCGATAATAACAAGATTTTCAACTGATTATCGATTTTATCGACAAAATGCAGACACATTTTCAATCGGCCACGAAATTCAAGTAAGTGTGCCATCAACTGCAGTCTTGTTTCCTGCGATATGTCGCTTTTTGTATTTCCGATCAAAATCAATCAAAATCAAACAAGTCAATAATCACAAGAAATTGTGTGATCGACTTTTATCGATTTCCGATATTTGTCGATTGTTTAGTATCAAAAAAAAGTCAATTGTTTATATCAAAAAAGTCAACCTAAATTTAAACGTCCGACCTGAGACCATGAAATTTGAAACGAACAAGTTATCACTCACTGGAACGAACGATACTTCACTGACGACCTGGAACGGGAGTGACCTCTGTACTCTCACAACTCTGAGTGCAGACCCGAGATGCAAGACTCATCGGGACGGAAGGAACGGAACGAGAACCAGGCCACAGCTGAAGGAACATAAGCACGATGGTGACGCAGACACAAAGCACATGCGGCCATAGGAAGCGGAAGACGAAGACAGGACCGCCGTAGACCGGTGAAAGAGGCGGGAGGAGGCGCCACAGACAGGCGACGAGCGAAGGACCAGTCGATGAGGGGGCGAACGAGATGTGGGCGAAACGAGAGCTGGGGGAGCGGGCGAACCGGGGCGAGGGACCGCTATATCCGTCCTGCATATGCGCACGTCTCGCGCCGGTGACCTCGAGAGAACGACGCCAGCGAGGGGAGAGGGAGGACCCGGACGGATCACGGGAAGGGAGGGGAGGGGAAGGGGAGGACGGGGAGGAGGACAGAGGCTACGAACGGGGGGGGGGGGAGAGACGAGGAAAGGACAGCACGACTAGGCGCGGGGGGACGCGGAACCCGGGGGGGGGACCGGCGGGAAGGAGGCGCGACCGCACAGAGAGGGAAGCGGGACGGCCGCCCGAGCGGGCAGGGGGGGGAGGACCCCCGCCGAGCGCGCGCGGCCAACACAGACGAACCGAGGGGACACGCGGGGCAACCAGGAGGAGCGGACCAGGGCGAAAGACACAAAACCGGCGCGAAGACGTAATGTATACTATTCTGTTAACTTTAATGAACTAGTGGTTGGTGGTGTTCCACTCTGGATGATGTGATTGGGAGGCATGGTCAGGGCTGTCATTAAGTTTTTATGCAACCGTAACATTGAAATTATCACGCGTAGCATTTCTTTCTGAATGCAAGTACATGTATAAAGTAACACAAATCAACATTTTCACCCGTAACATTGAGTGAGCTCAGCCGTAACAGGTGTTGCGGGTTACGGCCCTTAATGACAGCCCTGATGGTGATCTTAAAATTATGGTGAGCAGTGCTGGACTCTGGATCGAGCAGTCTGTGAGCCCTGGCCGGGGTCACAGTGTTGTGTTCTTGGGCAAGACGCTTTACTCTGATAGGGCTTTTCTCCACCGAACTGCATGTTGTAGGTCAAATTGGATTTCAAGTTTTATCTGTTTCCAAGCTACACGTAGGTTAATCTGTTTTCAGCCTGAGATAATTCTTTTACAGTGACATAAATAAATTATAATTGTTTTAAATAATTAAAAGAGAGTTATCTTCAGGTTAAAACAGATTAACCTACAGCTGTAGGTTGGTTACTAGGTAATTTAGAAGAGGGTAACCCTGCAATGGGCTAGCATGCCATCCAGGGAGAAGTAGAAATACTCCAAGCCACTAAAAGCCATGGAGATCAAGATAAGCTCTGGTCTGATGGGCCACTAGGTAAAAATGTAGACTTAACCTTACCTACCTGTTGCACACTGACAGATTTTAATACATGTACAGGTCTGTTATAGGGCAACAAAACTGTATACTGTTGTATAAGAACACTTTATTCATAATCTCTCTGGTATGCTGGAAGAGCCCTCTTTAGTAGGTGGTCACTAACTATTCTTGTCCACAGAGGCTGTGATCCATTTGGTCAGGATTTCATTCTCATTTATAATTAAGTGACCAGCTTCATTGACCTTTTATGAAAGCCAAAGCTCGTGAAAGCTTTGCCTTTTCCGTGTGGGCAGCGGGGTCCCAATCATGAATCATGAAATTATTTTTATTCAAATCATGAATCAGGTACAGTATATTTTTCAGACCATTCACAAATCACGTATCTAATATACTATTGAAGAATAAAAGCTTTAACTAAATACTTAATAAGTGTGGCATTTGTACCTTTCAAAAGCTTGGTAGTAAGATGGTAGTGGTAGTGTGACTGAGGCTTTTTTTTTGCCCTGTTATACTTGTACTTGTACTCACAACTGCAGTTGATGTTTCAGTCAACTCAAATCGTGGCAGTGATAAGACAACATGCTTCTACAACACACTTATTTCCTAAGCATTGGAAGATACCGTACAATTCGGGTAAAAAGGCCCCCTGGTTATACACTGTAGGTCCATCTACCAGAGAACAACAAAAAAATACATCTGGTTATAACCCCCCCCCCCCGCCCCGTTGGATATAAGCCCCCTCTGCTTGAGGACAGTGCTGAAATACATGGGCTAAATGTTGCCTCATTATAAATTTCTTAACTTGAAAACATATGTACATTGTATTTTGATCTGCACTGCTGTGGCTTGTCTTGAAACATCTTTTTATTCTGCTTATAAGCACCCCTGGATATAAGCCCCTCCATTAAAAAGCCCATCTAAAACGCCTTACATGTATGAAGTTCAGTATAAGCCCAAGGCTTATTACTGGAATTTAACGGTGCATGTAAGTTAACTTTCCTTAATCTACAGCCACTGTTTTATTACCACTTTTAGATTCTTCCACATTACAAGAGCATCAGATTGTTGAAGGAAGTAAACTTCATCTCTCCATAAGAAAACCAGGCAATGGAGCCAGTAGTGGAAATCCTGATGACTTCTTTAAACTACTGAGAGAGTTTGTCAGAGGTCACTTCAGCGAGCAAGATACTGAACGGGTGATGCAGAAATTCAGGGAGGTTTGTAATCATTTGTTGTTAACTTTTATTAATCATGTTAAGTTTGAGTACATGTACATGTAAGTCAAGTGTAACATGTCTAGGTTGTAAAACTGTACGGGCAACTTAATTTGCGGAAAAGAGCAAGACAAAACTTGGTGTTAAAATCATATGGCTTAATTGAATAGCTTGATAAAGATGCAGTGACAAGATGAAATCCCCCCGCCATGCACGGGTGAAGTCGTCTGTTGGGGGGGGGGGGGGGAAGCGAACGGACTGGAGAACACTGTGACGGCAGAGGAGACGGACATAGACCAGCACCACGCAGGCGCCCCGCCGGGGGACAGGACCGGACAGCACGAGGAGGGGAAGAGGGACGGCTGGGGGCGGAGGGGCGGCCGCACCGGGGGCGGGCAGGAGGGAGAACGGAAGGACCGAGCACAGGGAACCCGGAACGACGAGAGGAGACACGCACAAACGAAGGACGAGAACAGGAAAGGGACCGAGGGGACGGGGAGAGAGGGGAAGAGGAGACAGAGCGAGAGAAGGAGGGGAGGGAGGCGGGCGGGCTGTCACTCTCACTCCGCAGAGGCACACACACCCACCCAGCGACCCACACGCGCAGCCCCGCCGCGGAGAGGAAAGAGGAGACAGGAGACAGGGAGACGGAGACGATCTCAAGTCACAGCAGAGCATCAAGCTATTCAATTTTTCTTATCCAGAAGTCAGTAAATACAATTGTAAACATGTTATATTTCAAGCTTTTAATCAGATCATACATGATTTTATTATATAAACTGCGGTTATTTATTGGGATTTTAACCCCCGAGAAAAACGGTATGATAACCTTGATGTAATGTATGTAAAATTCTGGTACAATATTTTTTTATGTGTGTTTGATATCACCAATCACGGCTGACAAGTTTACCATGTTTCAATGGTGAATGAGCCAAAATTTATCAATTTATCTAGTTCAAACATAATTTTTCAGAAAATGTCCGGAAACGTTTGGACGACATTTGGACAACGTCGTCAAAAACAGTGTAATTAGAAGGTTTATATAATAAACAGAATGATACATGGTTGCTTGGAGATATGAAATTTATCTTCTAGTGTTCAAAACGGATATCTCACTCATTCCCGCGCTCTCTTGTGAGATATCGATTTGAACACTCGAAAATAAATTTCATATCCCTGCACAACCATGTATTACCCTCTGTGTATTTCACTTGATATAAATTTCACCAGACTAAAATGTTTTAAGAAGAAAAGTGGTTATTAATTATTATGTGATGTTTTATTTATTCAGGATTTTAAGACATGGGTATGGTCTCTCAGTCTTGATGACATTGAAAGAATGGCAGCTCTTCATTTGAACGAGTCAACTGATTCTGGTTCTTGATAACACACCATGCTCCAAGCCTCTACAGAATAAAAAAAAAATGATAGTCAGTTGTCCATCTGATAACAGAAGTGAATTCAAAGCAAGAGGAGCGGTCATGTCATGGTACTATCAGTACATGACATGTACTGTAACTGCAAATATGCGGAAAAATCCGGGTCTTGAATTGAACTGTAAAGGACCCAAAAAGGAGTTTGTTATAGAAATACATAATAATACATACATGCATGTACTATTCACATGCCATTCCCAAGACTACCACATGTAGATGTGACTGCAAAGCCAAAGTAGGAACTTTTGAGTGAGTTTTTGATGACTCACTTTTGTGTTTTTGGAAACTTATAAATAAATGTACTTGATGTCGAGTCAACTTAAAGAAGCTTTGTCATGGATGTGCTTGGAGGGCTTCTACTGCATATACACCTACATTTTGTATACTGCAAGCTATAGATGATATGATAACTGTTTTCATTATTTATTTAAAAGATTTGCTGACCAGTATTGTCAGGGACAGTAAGCCCCGGAGGACTGGGGCGGGAGGTTTGGCCTTCCCAATATTTCCGAAAAAATAAAACATTACCGGTACCAAGAGAAGAGTCCCTTAAGCCCCCCACTTCAAGTCAGTAGTCAGCTTCCCCCCCCCCCCCCTTAACCCCCTCCCCAGTTGGAAAAAAGGTCTACAGTCCCTGATTGTCCTGGAAAGTTCTGTTAACATGTGTAAAACTGTCAATTTTAACTTTTTACTCTTACTAGCTTTTTTTTTGCCACAAACAACCTGCCTATTTTCTAGGACAGTTATTACAGTGTTATAAAATTTATGTGTTTTGTTTTTACTTAGAATATCCTATTACCGGTAAAACAAACAAGTTATATTTTTGTCAGTAGTGTATCTTGGTTTCATAAGATTTGAAGCATATTCAGTTTGCAGTATGCTTGACTCCATGTGTCATGAGGGTAGCAAAGGGTTTATGCGTGACACGTGAAAAGAGCAAAAATTAGTCCGTGAGACGTGAAAATAGGGCAAAAATTATACCCTGACGCGTGAAAATAGCTAGAAGAGACACGTGATTCGTGAATTCTGTTGTTTCAAGTGTATCACGACATCCCCTTTGCTACCCTCTGTTATGATTACAAAAGGCCCAAAAGTGGATATGGTGTGAAATGTGGGAGCTGGTACTGTCCGTTTTCGAGCAGAAGTTCTTGTTTTTACCTTATCCACATGCCAATATAATTGTCCTGACTGCTCTCCATGCATTTTCTTATGGTATAAGTTGGGAGAATTTGTTTAAAGATTGAAGTAATTTCCCTTTGGTGATCACTTTATTAATTCTTATAACCTTTTCTCGTGATAAAGTCTTGGTATTGTTAGGAGAAATTTGATGTTGGTCACTCTTGGGACTTATAGGGTTAATATTTTGCTAGAACTATAAACATGAAGGAGCAAGAATATGTCGTATCTATTAGCCAATTTTTTTTTTTTAGCCTGGTTTAATCTGCCTCAATCTTAACATTTCTTGCTCCTTTTTTTGGTTTACCTCAGCTTTGCCTGATTGCTGTTTTTGCACTTAGTGAACTATCATTTTGAAGTTTCTTTAATTTACAGTCAATTATCTGTAAAGTGGATACTCTTGAGACCAGGGGGGGGCGGGGCAGCACGCGGGAGCCGAGGGAGCACCGGACGCAGGCGGCAAGAGGGTGGGATTCAAGCTGTCCACAAATTTATATAGGGAGTTCAGTTACAAACAAACAAGTAAAATCTGCCAGAACCAGCCAGCCAGCCATGTCTGCCTTAGAGAGGTGTCTGCATTACAGTGGTGCATGCTTTGAGAGAGTTGACTTACGATTCTGTGCTTGGAAGAGCCTAAAAACCCAAAAGAGTAATAAAATCCAATTTAATTTATTTGGGTAGGGAGAATTTTCTTGTTGACTTTGTGACTTGTTAAAAAGTTGGTGGATACTGTAAGACTGAAAAACAAATATACAGAGAATTTGAAGAGCAGCCATTCTTCTCTGTAATACAGAATGATCAGGTCACCAGAACTCCATTTTTAACCCCACCCCACATCTTCCTATCCATTCTCCCTCACCCTTCAACTCTCCTCCGACCTTTTCAAAAACCTTTGTAATTGTGTTTATTGAAAAGAAAAAGAAAAAGAAACAAACAAAAACCTCGATTTGATCTGCTTTAAAAATGAAGCCGTTAAAATGCCTAAAAAATATCGTTAATAGAACAATTTGATAGTTCGGTGCCAAATCAGTCAAGGCATGAAGCTCAAAATTCCATGGGGGAGGGGAGGGATAGGAAGGACTATAATTGTGAAATTGACGGACATTTTTGTTTAATTTTCTTTATGTTGGTGAACTGAAAGTATTTACATTTAAACCATGTGAATATATAAATTCACTCTGGGTGAGATTAAATTATTTCAAAACATAGTAACTAAAACAAATATTTCAAAAATATATTTTATAGAAGAGGTCCGCTTAGCTATTGCATTTTTCGGAATTGTTTTAAGAATTTCTGTTTCGTATTTTGAGAGTAAAAAGATAACTGAAGAACAGTTTCGTAGCCTTGGGGGTTAATTCGAGAGATCACACCCATAAGTAAATACCGTGTATAATTGTTTGTGTGTCCGTGACAGGTGAATTGGGAAACTCAGCTGTGTAAATAGAAAATGTTTCATTTTTCTAATCGAAATTTTTTTAAAAAACTAAAACATAAAATAAAAACAACTTAGAATTATGCATGTCTTTAGGTATAAAGTTTACGTTGGTTTATTCTTATTTATAAAAGAAAAACTGAAAAAATCGGCGCTTTTATATATTTTTTCGATGCACCTTCGAATAATCATGCATAATTTATTGGCGGTGAAATAGAAAAGAAACAGATAGCGAAGGCATATGGAGAAGAAAACAATATTTTCAAGGATATTTCCAATAGCTGTGGGAAATTTTGTTATTCCGTTTTTAAAAGCGATGATTTTTAGACGCTATTTCGTATTTTTTCAAGCCGAAAAATAATAAATTTGACAAGAAATTTGAGCAGACACAAACAAAGGGGAAGTAATTTATGCAAAGTAAGCCAGTGTTATATTTCAAAGACCACGCCTATTGGCGGAAAAAAACAATGGTTTGTGTACTTGGGATTGTGATTGGTTCTTTATGACAGCTGGGCGCCTTGATTGACGTGTGATCACTGCGTGTGGAAGTTGTGCTCTTGGAGCTCGTTTGTGAGTGGTGAAGAAGGCGAACGAACAGCCACTCGTATGCGATCTGGAACTCGCGTTTTCGTTGGCTGCTCTAACTCAAACGAAACACCGGCTAGCCAACAAAAAATCGAGAAAGGTTTGTTTTACCTTCACGCCCTCCACCAATTATATTTCTTGCTATTGAGATTCCACGTTTTTGACTTGAAGTTTTCGAAGCGTTTCGAAGATTACCGCTCGAGTCTGCGGCCGCGTTTTGTCGCTGAAATTTGTCTCGAAAGTTGTTTACATCTTATTTTTCCGGGCGGTTTTTGAAGTCAAAAGCCCCCGTGGGCATTATTTTGTTTTGAAGGCAAGGGTTTAAACCCACTTACCGCCGAATTCAAGTCTTATTTTTGCTTTCTTGTTTCAAACATGGCTTTTATAGTGGTTTGTCTACCAAGTGTCAGATGGAAGGCGTTGAGGAGGCGAGAAATGAAAATACAGATGGGCTTAACACCCAGCCTCCAGACAGCGGGCAGGGCAGCTATCCACAGGCTGGACTAGCGACTTACACCCAGGCAAGTGCAGTTCCAAATGGCCATGGCGCTGAGCAAGTTAGCATTCGACAAGTCATTGAAAACCGGCCCGAAGTTCAAAACGAAACACATGTAGGACTTGGCGACGATCGTGGCCATCTGTCGATTTCTAACGTCCCGGGTGGAGTTCAAGTCGCTGTTGTACCCTCCACAGACGATGTCGGAGTAGTGGACGGGAGTTTAGCAAGCGCTGCTTCGGCGGTCGAACGAGCAGATGATGGTACCCATACCGTTGTAACAGCGATGCCCGCTGAATACGGTTTACCCGGACCATTGCCGCCTCAATATGTTATACAACACGATGACCACGAGGGTAAGAGAGATATTTTGTTATTTATTTTCCTGTTTTAACTGGGTAATTATTCTGGTGATATGTTAGTTAACGTATATTTAAAGTTTTAATTACACGTCTGGAAAACTTGTAGATTTCAGCACGCTTTTGTTGTAGATTGCATTGTCGATTTCTTTGACTGCATGTGTTTATTCCATGAAGGAGTGTAATAATGCTGAAAATCAATCAACTTTATGTTACATTTTTGGAATATTATTGATTTCGTGGAAATTCAAGTACATCTTCAATCGTGTTATAGGTGCATCTATAAGAATTTACATTATTTATCCAAACTATAACTTCCTTGTTTGCAGTAATTTCCTTGTTAGAGCGAGTTTCGATCTTCGAGCTCTTGACATCTGAAAGGGAATTTTGAATATTGTTTAATACTGCATATGTGGTGTGCTTTTAATTGCTTAAATGCCCTTTGATTTCCCGCTTCCCGGTAATTTTTGGTAATGATCAATATTTACAGGAAGTGATAAATGAAATGAACCGTGATTTAATTTTATTTCTTCATGAGTTATACATGTACTGAGTTATATTATCACAAGGTCATGGAGGTCAAAAAATGGAGGTCAACAAAATGAGATGTTGTCTTGATAGATTGTTAGAAGTGAATGCCTGACCCCCTCAGCCTCCCCATAAATGAATTAGGGATTCCCCCGTTTCTAAACACCAACAGTGCCTGCAAAAGTGTAAGAAGTGCGGGATATACAGATTTTTTTTTATGTGTTGAGTTGAAGTAGTTGTATATATATTTTTTCGTGTAACTTATTCAGTTGGCAAGTATTCCTTCAAGGTGAAAGTGTAAATTTTTATGGGTAATTGTTACTGGGATGTAACTCTAATAAATGATGTTTTATCAATACAGCATAGTATCTAATATACTGTATGTTGTTTCCCAACAAATTTTCAAGTCTTCTGATCTTGCAAACAAAAAAAAAATGTCCCTCTCCTCCCAGCCTTCAGCTCAGGAGAGGTTAATACCTACCCCACCCCCTCTTTAGGGGGGAGCATGGATGGTGCAGTTGTGCGAGTGTTGGCCTCCTGCCAATAGCCCAGGTTCAATTCCTGTACCCATGGTCACATGTGGGTTGAGAAACCTGACTTAAATTACTTTAACTTGGCCTGTGTAGCCAGGCCACTTGACCTGTGTAGCCAGGCCACTTGACCTGTGTAGCCAGGCCTATTATACTTACCTGTGCCACCCCAAGCTGTGAGGAGAATGGGGAAAGGTGTTTCATGCCTCTCCCCGTTCCTCGCCAGGCTTGATGAGATTGTTCAGGCTCTCTGTTCAGGGGGAAAAAAGGCGAATCTCTTTCTTTGGGAACGCTGAAGGCAGGTTTTTTTATAGCACTCTCCCAAGTGGCTGCTTTGCTTGCTAAAACTTGTGTCCTTTTGGCAACTTGTGGTATCGCGCCTTCGGCACTCAAAGAAAGTTATTCACTTTGCCTCTGAATAGAGAGCCTGCTCGCAGGTTACATAATACTGGCCTCGTGACAAACGTCTTAGTTGGGAAATGAATCATATATGCATCCTGTTACATAGAATGCGAGCAGGCTCTCGTTCGGGGGCAATGTGAATCTCTTTCTTTGAGAACGCTGTTAAAGGCACGATTTACTCCGCCCAAGTGGCTCGCTTTGCTCACCAAAACTCGCGCCTTCGGCACTCGAAGAAAGATATTCACTAATTGCCTCCGAATAGAGAGCCTGCTTGCAGGCTACATTTGGCCACGTGACACCATAGTGTGTAATATTATTATGCGCCTGTTAAATAAATGTCATCCTCTCTCAATAAAAGAAATGAAAATAAAATAAAACTTGCTGAATACCTGTGGACAATTATGTGTTCACATCAAGAAATTGTGATAAGAACTTTGCACAGAGGTGACAAGATTTAATTCAAAGCATATACATGTACAAAATGTAATTTCCAAGACTATTATTGTTCACAGTATGTACGCCTGCTTGAAAAGTATTTTAAATTGTCTGTTTTAAACTCAAATTATTAATATTTTTTGTTATCTTGAAGACTTTGGTGATGCCTGGCTACAAGACATTTATTTTATTTTCTCCACAAAACAGTTTCCAACGGCGCCTAAACCGAATATATACGGTATATATTTTTAAAATTCTCATCCCATGATCACTTGATCCCTTGGAATAGTTATTATAGTGGAAATTTAAGTCATTTTCAATTTTTTTTTCTTGTCAGGAAAGATTTTTGTTATTTAATATATTTTTTTCTTTTCTGAGTATTTTTTGTTATTATTAATAATTGATTGCTTTAGCTGTGATGGTGTATTATGTTCTTATGAAAATTTAATTTGTCTTTCTTTTGTGTGATAATTCTTTACATGTATGATTTTTCTCCCAGAATAAATTAAATAAATATTTGTAAGCTTTGTTGGCGCACTTATTGTGCTATTACTTGCATAGATTTGTAAAAAAAAAATGTTAGAACTTTCTTGTAAGAAAACTGGTTATTGTAAAGGTTTTACAAGTCTCCTGATTGAGGTGAAAAATCTCCATTCAGCTTGAAACATTTTAGAAGTTTATGTAAGGGCTTTGTATGTGAAATTATCACATTTATCTCCTGCAGTGACGTGAATAATATATCACGTACAATAGATGATAAATCAGTGCAAGAACTAGTGCATTTCATCACAGATTGTCCAATCAAAATCCTTTTTTGCAAGTACTAAATTGTCTTAATCAGATAAATCTTCTTGATACAAATTCTGTTGTCCCTAATTGAGTAATTAGGATCGCTTTATTAAATTTTCAAAGCAAAAAGGAAAGTAAACATATTTTAAAATCAGCCATGAACATGAACATGGGATATGGCGGTGGCTATCCACTGATGCCATTTGATCCAAACTTTCCCCCGCCATTCAACCCATTCCCGTTTCCAAAAGGTTGGTGTTGATTTTCTTTTTGGTGGCTTGTGGTAGGTTTAATACGTACAGCAAAGGTTCTGTGTGTTGCAAGGTGAATCAAAGGATTCTTGATTGGCTGTTGTGTTTGATGAATTTGTCAAGCTTCACCAATAATTCAAGAAACCTTTTCCACACTTCCAATCATATTCTAATGGAGTTTATGTTCTAAAGGGTTATTCTGTGAAATATGAAAATTTCCACGCTGTCCAATGGTGGTGGCAAATCCCCAACGCTTCCCAATCACTTTCAAGAGTAGTTTTGTGGCGTTCATTGTGTGCACAATCTTGTCAAGGAACTCGACTCTGATTTGAAGAACTATTCATCTTTGGTTTTGGAGATTACAGTGCTGTTTTTAGTTCCTATTATTGGTTTGCTTTTGGGAATCGAGAAGTGCTCAGAGTGAATTTATTATCATTTTAAAATTGTATTGAGCTTATCTTGGGATAAGATTTTCTTTACTACATGAAGAAGATACATGTATAATTATAACTTTGTCTTGGTCCTGTTAAAATTGAATGGTCCATTTTGAAATGGTTCTGAAATATTTTAGTTCTACAGTAGACAAACCCTAGATAGTACATACATGTATAACTGTAAAATTTGTTTTTGTTAATATAATTACGTACTGTTCCAAGTACTAGACATTAATTATTTTTTGAGATAAAATGTTCCAAAACAATGAAATACATTACTTTAGTGGTATATGTCAATTGCCATCCCTTTGCCTTCCACAGTTTAAGAGAGCTAAACTAAATGTAAAAGTGGATAATCTTTAAAATAATTGGGTACATACATGTATGAAAGAACAGTTACATTTATTTAGCATCTTAGGGAAGTGCTGCTAGCATCCATTTGAATGGTTACACTAAAAGATTTTATGCAAATGTATAAGTTACACCATAAATCCCATTGGCAAGAGGCAAGAGTTTACTCTGTGAGTGAAAAGGTGAAAAAACAGAATCAATAAGGTGTTTGTGTCGACTGTTTCACTTGTATGTCAGTCTCTTATTGCAATACAAGCAAACGTGTAGCTGTTATACATTTTCATGTATATGACTATACATGGCAAAAGCTGTAATCATTATGATAAAATATAAGTTCACTCTAATTATTCGTTGTTGTTTGTCTTCTCTCTTCTTTTTATATATTTTATTCTAGCAGACAAATTCCCATTTTTTCTCTCTCGCGAACAAGGGAACTCTTGACAATAAATCTCAAGAAGTTTCATCGGGAATGTTGGTAAGCGATAATACACACTTAATCCTTGAAGTATTCTCTAACAGCTACACTGTTGAAGTACAAACTCTACACGAAAATCACCAGAACCACACAAACAACCCAACTCGCAAACTGTATTTCATTCCTGCAAGAACACAATTTAATTCTCATTTTTGCGAGAACAGTACATGCAATGAGTTATTGAGGCCACCGCCAGTGGTAAACCCTGGTTTGGGTGAGTTGACATTTGTTTAGTGTTGCCATTTTTCTTTCTTAAAGTTTAACTTTTATCTTTCTTGTGGAACAGGAAATGAAGATGCTGGAGGACACGGTGATATGGATAGCGAGGAAAAGGAGAGAGATGATATTCTCAGAGAACAGGTAATAGAAAATATTTCACGTAAGTCTGTCATTAATTTCCCCAATGAGAAACCATTGCAATGAAAAAGGGATACAGTAAAAACTCACGTGTAAGAACCTAGGGATTTAAGAACCTTTTGGCAAAAATTTGCTTTTTTTTATACCCCAAAATATAAGGACCTGTTTAGCCAAACAAATTCTAACAGGTTCCTATATGTGGGGTTTAACTATTTAATTTATAAAATATTTTTACCAAAAACCACTGTATCATTGATCAATTAATGTTGTTGGACTTTTGGCAACATGGGTACATTAATTAATAAATATTTATTATGAAGAACAGACCAGATTTTATACTATTTTCTGATAACCAACAACAATGTCTACTCTGTAGAAATTAAGAACCTAATTAAGAACCTAATTACCCTTAACTGTCAATAAGTACCCCATTATACAAGAACTTGTTTTGCCAAACTCTGGAAAAAGTAGGTTCTTACACGCGGGTTTTTACTGGTAATTTGTGATTATTAATTAAAAGGGGATAATTTATGAGCACTTGTAATTTAACTAGTAATCGCTTTATTTATTTGGTGGTCCCAATCTTGATTCTCTTATCACTTTTCACCATACAGTAGTATCCCGATTTCTCGAACCTCCAGGGGAAATGAAAATTGCTTTGAGATATTGGGAGTTTGAGAAACCGGGTTTGGGGGTTATTCAATGTTGCATCTATTTTTTCTCATGACATTAGGATCGGTTCTTGCCAATTGCAAATGTGGCCAGAATAATGAAGAAGTCAATTCCCAAGACAGGAAAGGTATGTATTCATTGCTTCAGTGTAGCAAACTTTCAAGTATTCTCCAGGTTTTTTTTTCATAACTGCAAAATTCTGAAAATAAACCCTGGGATTATTTTTGCTCAATATCCCTAAAGTTTAGGTTGGTTTATTTTCAGGGAGGGCTTATTTTTTAATTAATATTATTTGGTATTTGCTGAATTTTATTAAATATTTTTTCTTTTTTTCAGATTGCAAAGGATGCCAAAGAGTGTGTCCAGGAATGTGTGTCTGAATTCATCAGCTTCATAACTAGCGAGTATCCTTTGACAGCAAAATAATATTTTATTGGTATGAGCGAGAGTTACATTGTAATCAGTTAATTGGCATGTTACAGTCATAAAGTATTATGTAAATGATGATGTGTGTTGAAATCCAATGGATTGAAGGAGGGGCATGGCTCATATTTGGTGATGGTGTATTATTAAGTTGCTGTAACATTCTCCAGTTTTCGTACTGTCATGAAGTGATAAATGCTAGTCCACCTTGGGATGGGGGGGGGGGGTGTGGCAGCTAATGTTTTGTGCGCTAGGCTGCCGATCCAGCAGTCCGGGTTCGAGCCCTGGCCGGGGCACTGCGTTGTGTTCTTGGGCAAGACACTTTACTCTCATAGTGCCTCTCTTCACCCAAATGTATAAATGGGTACCAGTGAATTTACTGCTGGGGGGTAATCCTGCAGTGGACTAGCATCCCATCCAGGGCAGAGTAGAAATACTTCTAGTCACTTCATGCTACGGAACCAGAATAAGCTCTGGCCTGATTGGCCACTAGGCTCGTGTGCAGACCTTACCTTTAACCTTGGGTTATTCCAGCATTTTTTCAGGTCTAAAAATTAATCTTACCCAAGAACACAGCGCAGTGACCCTGGCCAAGGCTAAAAAACTCGGGCTCTCAATCCAGAAAGTAATACTTTCCAAGTTGGCAGAACAATATGCTGTGACCAAAAAAAAAAAAAAATTGCTGTTTGATGGATTGTTTAAATGTGATCCACCTAAGACAATTGACAATTGTTCAGTCTTTAAATTCCTTAACTAAAGCTCAGGGCAAGTGAAAGATGCCACCAAGAAAAACGTAAGACAATCAACGGGGAAGATATCCTTTTTGCTATGCAAACCCTAGGATTCGACAATTACGTGGAACCTTTGAAGCTCTATCTGCAAAAGTACAGAGAGGTAAGGCACGCAAGTGAGCTGCATATTATTTGTACATGTATATTGCATGTATTTTGTAATAAGAAGGTCTTTACAATGTCAATTTCATTTAAAGTTTTTTAATGGGCTCAACCCCAACACTGGGAACAGTACATGTAATAATGGTTGGCAGTAGGAAAGCTTTCAAATCTAGGAATACTGCACAAGTCTTGGTCAGAGTACATGTAGTTTACTCCTTATTGTGTAATTGTATAATGAACAAACTATCATGGTGCTTTTCTATTAAGAAACCGAGTGTTACGTCCCATACCCATGCACAACTTTCTAATCATAATTAGTAGAAACTCAGCTGTGTTCTATTGGAAATACGCGAATCTGATTGGTTCTCCCACTGTTTTCTATTCGCCGATAGAAAACAGTCGCGCGCGAGTAGCTCTTTAAGCAGACCAAATTAATAGTGACTTATATTAAATGAATGGATTCAGGGATGGAAGGGATGTCTTTAAAGTGCACAATATTGTAGGTTTTGGACTACAATCATTTAGAGTTTCTACTAAAACAATTAGACTACTCGCCCTCGTTTTCTATGAGCGATAGTCAACTCGGCTGCGCCTCGTTGACTATTTGCTCATAGAAAACTCGGGCTCATAGTCTAATTGTTAATTATAACAGTGCACATGTATAGGTGGGTAAAAATGTTTTAAAACTTTAGAGTTAAGTGTCTACATTAACATTAATTTTCTTTTTAAAATCGCTTGTAATTTGTTCACTGCTAACACTTTGTTGTAATTGTTGTTCACAGTCAATCAAAGGAGAGAAGTCAGCTCTTGTGTCTGAGGGAAGAGAAGGCGAGATGGAAGATGATGAGCATACTGTCCATCAGTTCCAAGTTGCGGCCGGTAACAAAGCTCTTAACTTTATTAGCACCTTGTGTTTATCAGTAACAAGAAAACCAAATTTAAAATACTTGAATATCTCAGAAAAGAGAGTTCTTAATTTTTGTATCTTTCTTTTTTGTTGTTTGACAGCAGCTCACCTTCACCCTTCAATGATTGCGACAGATCAAACTCCAACAACTATTTACAGCACTGCACCATACCAAACAACGGTAAGCAAAAAACATATATACTCTCCAAACTCATTGCCCTGTATCCGTTCATTGTTAAAATAGTGTTAAAACTTGATGATGAAAGTTTGCAATGGATCCTAGTGGCCCATCAGGTCAGAGCATATCCTGGTTTCCATGCTCACTAGGTGACTACTCCCCCCTGGATGGGATGTTAGTCCATTGCATCTAATCTCATCATCTATCCACTGCTTGTAAGATTACAAATTATGTAACAATGTAATGATGTTATTAGGATAACTACATGTAAGTTGTCAGTCACTTCATTAGAATGGTCTGCGACCATTATGGTCTGTACTAATGTGTGGTTGTTTTTGTATATAAAGAAATCTCTTCCACTTGTCTGATGTTATTTTTCACTCACTTTTGTCATTAGATGCAGCAACCTCTGCACTTCCCGTAAAGCAGACAAACTACCATACTACAAAATGGATATAATATGTACATAGTGCTCTGAGCCACAAGAACAAGCTCTTCACATAAGTGATCTATTTCACCAGATTCCTACCAAGTCACTATTCATTTGATTTTTGGTTGAGGGCAGATTGAATAAAAGTCTGATATGAGGTGTGACTTGAGATGCTTTCTTTCCATCACACCTTGCACTCCTAGACTTGTTTCCAGTCTATCCTCAACCGAAGATCGGTAAAGGCTGCTGGGTACAAGTCTTCCATTGCAGATGATATGTACAGGATGTCCTAAGAGGATCTCCAAGAGATTTTACCAGAGCTGGGCTCTTTCATATAAATCAAGTCGAACTGTATTCAGATATATATTGTTGTGGTGTGTAGAGCTTTTCAGATGTAACTAGTATTCCAGAAGCTGGTTTACCAGAGATGCTGAACTTTTATACTGGGCATTGTTTGTGTAACTTCTGGCTTTATAAAATAGAAGTATTTGTATATCCATCATCAGTGAGTAGAAACTCAGTCCTGTTCTATTGGAAATTGTTTTGTATTCCCTGATAGAACACGATCACGCAAGTGTTGCTCTTTAAAGGGAAAATGTTCTTGAATCTTTTGATTAGTAGTACCGGTACATAAAATTGCAGGTTCTCGATTCAATCCTTTAGAGTATTTACTTAAATAATTCCGCTACTCGCCCTCGTTTTCTATGAGCAAATAGTCAACTTGGCTGCCCCTCATCAACTATTTGCTCATAGAAAACTCAGGCTTGTAGTCTAATTGTTAAATAAAAGAAGAAGCATTGTTAACTTTGACTGTTTATGTGCGAAGCCCAGTGTAAATTAGCTTGAAATTTTGCTGCGACTAACCTTGCCCAGTGTATAAGTGCCTGGATACAGATTTGTGTAAATATTATATTAACAGAAATTCCAAAAAAAGGTAAAAAGGAATTTATTTATCCTGGATGGTTTTATTCCTTTTTGCTGCTTTATAACTTGGCAGTGTGTGGATGTTATTTGTAAAGGTTTTACATGAAGTAGTAGCCATACAGAGTAGTAAAGGTTCAAATAGAAATGGTATACACTGTAGATTTTAAGTCTATTTA
Source organism: Oculina patagonica (assembly GCF_052425735.1). Taxonomy (NCBI): domain Eukaryota; kingdom Metazoa; phylum Cnidaria; class Anthozoa; order Scleractinia; family Oculinidae; genus Oculina; species Oculina patagonica. The sequence goes on from NC_135767.1 coordinate 21,471,706, forward strand.
GAAATAAACCTTGGAAAATAAACCTTGCCTTGAAACGCTTAGTGGCCCACAGCTGTTTTATGCGCTGCCATTAAGTGGACGGGGACAGGGGTCGGGAGCTCAGGGGAATAAGGGCGGAGGGGGTACGAGAGGCAGGGGAAGAGAGGGCAGGAAGTGGGTTTCGTAAGATGGCGGGAAGCGGGAGAGTTTGAAACAGATCTCACAAAATTGCGTGCCCTTTTTCAAAAGCCTTAACAGGTTCTTACATAAAGGGTTATTAACACAAATTAAGGCTAATTAGGTTCTTAATTTCTGAAGAAAAAATTTCAATGTTGTTAGAGATTTTAGTGGTATTTGGCCTTTTTCTTGTATAAAATTAGCATATCACAGTGTATGTAAAAAGGTAGCACTTATCATTCAGAACATAACATAAACATGTACAGTAAAGCCTTGACCAAACTTATTTTCCCAAAAGGAAACATTTTTATCCAATTTTAGAAATTAAGAACCTGTTTCCAAATTTTAGGCTAAATAGGTTCTAATAAAAAAAAATTTAATGGTACCTAAATAGCAAATTTTAACCTAGCAGGTTCTTAAATGTTAGGTTCTTACTCGCAGGTGTTTACTGAAGCACAAGGATGTTGAAACCACTGACTAAGCGAGGGGGACTGGGAATGAAAGGTGAGGAAAGTTCAGATCCCCCCCCTCCCTGTTAACTTTTCGCGCGAAACCCGGGAGGTGGTTGGAATTCTGTTAGATGGGAATCCACGGTATAGTGAGGCGGCTGTTGGGATTGGATTTCTATCGGCATCAACAAACCAACAAGTAGCAAATTTAAGTCTTTATTTTTTGCATATAATAAACTTTTTTAGGTCAGACGTATTGAGGTAAGGATGTCAAACTTATAAGGACAAGAGGGGTTTTTGTATTCTCAGTCTATGGGGCTTATAGAAATTAAATCTAAACGATATTTTTTTGAAGACTAAACAAGGAAGTAACAAGATCCCCCTAGCTTTCCTTGGGATAGTCCGCAATTCAGGGTCGGCTGAAGCGGATTTAGATGTCCTCCGGACCCAAGTTGGTTATCTCGTCCCTCTTTCTGCTGAGTTCTGAACTACATTTCCCTTGATTATCTATGACGAAGAGAAAGAAAATATCTCAAGATAAATTCAACGGTGTAAAATACAAAGGCCGTTTACACAACAGAGAAAATTGGGTACTTAACCGTAAAAAAAATTGCGGTTAGGACCCGTTTTTTTTTTTTTTTTCATAGAGAAACAGTCAAGTGTTCGCAGGGCCATAGCCCCGCGAACTTGACTCTACGTTGGTCCGTTTTTGGCGTACCTAGCTTTTTTCTGTTGTGTAAACGGCCTTGAAAGTAGCTTACAATCCAATCTAACTGCCCCCTACCCCTCTCGTGTAGCCAAACTACATAAATATTCGATATCCTCTATTTGGACTAGCCAGCAGCTACGGTTTTTTCACTCACCTAATCTCGCGAAAACTGCCACTTCGCATATCGCCAGATATCCCTTACCAACCATACTGACTGACACGTGTCGGCCTGGGATTGGTGGCTTACATTCTGCTGTCCAGACCTCTCCCGCTGCAAGCTGTCTCACTCGGTCGCCGCACATTGGGTTCTGTGTGTGATCTGTTAGAACACCAACACGAACCTCGAAATTGGACAGTGGGCTCGACAAAGTACCTGTAACAAACGAAAAAAAATATTCAATTATTGTTGTCTGTAATAATTATATAAGGTGCGGCATTAACAGAGGTCCACTGCCTCGTCCCCAGGCGCCGATTGGCCGGACGTTGAGGCGGTAAGGCTGGAAAACAGGGAGCGCGGGGGCTGATGGTGACCGCATCAGGCCCAGAACGCCAAGCGAACCGTGCTCGACAGGCCCAGAACGCCAAGCGAACCGTGCACGTCAGTCCCACAACACCAAGCGAACCGTACACGACCAAGGACGAGGACGCCTGGGGACGAGGCAGAGAGGTCCATAAGATGAGTACCTCACCTATCAGTTTAAGTGTGCTAGAAAGCGTTCGCAAAATCAAGGCATTCTTCTTATTAGTGACCTTTAGTTCGAAGTATGAGTACGAAATTGAGTACGAGTACAACTTTTCAAACCAAGTGTTTATGCGTTTGATTACCACGTTTCGTGCTATTCTCGTACCGATAGCTAATTTTCTGTTTTATTGGTCTGCAACAGGAAAGTGCGAGGGCTCTGGTAACGTAACTGAATTGAAAATCGAAAGTTGTATACTCGTTCTCCATCTCGTACTCATGATTAAGTTATCTAAAGGTCACTATACACGTAGCCGAGGGCTGTACTGGTAGGAAAAAGTTTACCCAGGGTCTTAGCTTGAAGCGAAGTTAATGCAAAATAAAAAAAATTCAACCCGATAACAAGAGCCCGTATTTCTCCTTGCACGGCCCTCGTACCATTTACTTCCCTTTTTGTAACTTAACCCACTTTAGGAAAAGAGGACAGAAAACAACGTCAGTAAAGGTTTCACCATATGTTTGAACGGACCCCCTGCATCCCAGGCAAGTTTGATAACGGTCAATTGTTGACCATCATGCCTTGGTATCGGATGGTCGGAGAAGATAAGAAATGAGAATCTTTGGCAACTGACAGGTCAGTTGCCATTGCAGGTTGAGTTGAAAAGAAAGGCTTGGCAATGAATAGGGCATACACTGAGAAGGCCGAAGGCAGCATAGAAAATGCAGCCTTTGAGTTGAATCGACAACGTAATGCACCTATCAATGTTAAGCCCGAGGTGGGAGAGGGGGATCGGGCATGGGGTGGGGATTTTGACAAAATTCTATAAAGAAGAGGCAAATTCCTCACCCTCAGGAAAAAGTAGTTGGTCAAGACCCCCACCCGGGGGCAAGGAAAGGTGGTCAGATGTCCTTTAAATCTTATTGCAGGGGATCCCATACGATCAAAATGCCTACCCTGGGGACATCACGTATGATCAAAATCTCTACCCTGGGGACAGACCTCATGACCTCACGATCAAATTCCCGCGGTAAGCCCGACCCCCCTCCCCCCACCCTCGGGCTTAACATTGATAGGTGCATATATGTATATAAGTATATATGGAAGAACTGAAACGGATAGATGTATCTTGGGCTGCTACCAAGAAAGTGGCCCAGAATAGGGAAGGCAATGGTATTGGACTTATGTTCCGCGAGGAAATAAGAAGACTAATCAAAGTCTCTTCGAGATATCGACGTTTTTGCATGAAGTATGAGTCGAAGTTTATCCTGTGCATTGTTCTTCGAACTTATCATTACAGTTTCTTTGTAGTTTAATTTAACAATTTCCTATCTTCGCGGAGGAAATGCAGCCATATAATTTTGTCAAAAATGGCTCGTTCGCGCCGGGTATTTATACACATATTCCTTAACATTACACTAATAAACAGTGCAAATTTCAGCGAGATCTGACAATTCTATACTTTAAAACTGCAAGGACCTTTCGAGGCAGTCGATTACGGCAGCGAAATTAGCAAATGAAACAGCAAAATATGCGTTCGACGCTTTGTTTTTGCGACGCTATATTTGAATTGTTATAGGTAGACCGCCGTTCAATGTGTTCAAGGCCGTATCGTTACGATTGCTCCATGAAAAAGCACGAAAAAAAATACGGATATTTCCGACTACTGTCGGAGAAAACATTGCGTAAACAAATCGTTACACTCAAGCTGCGTTTTGTCTAGGCTCGGCGAGGGTCGGATATCAAGACCCATGCAGGATTAAACAAAAGCCACATATACAGTGAATGCTTTCGAATTATATTTGAAGATGAAATACGAAAGAATTTTGCTGTCTTTGACTGAAATTCCACTCGAACTGCGTAGATACTATCGCATGTTGTAAAGCCGATTCATGCAACATTGCTCTCAACGCGATGTAAGTGCTAGTGATTATTTATTCGTGTTTTAGTTACGCAATCCATTGTTTGTGCGACGCTTTTTATAGATCGCCTTTCAGACACACGTGCGTTGTTATATAACGTTTGTAAATGTGACAAGTCACGTTTTTTCCACGAAATCGCAAGTGATCACCCACAGCGGAAAGTAATCCCTTGAGAAATTAAAACAGTCCCTTGAGAAATTAAAAAAGTCCCTTGAGAGTTTACAAATATGTGGATCCAAATTTTGTCTACTAACCCCTATTCTACCATTTTTGCTTGTAAACAAGCAAAAACGTCGAAAAAAAGAAGATGGCTGTAAAACATACCAGACGAGCTGACTACATTGACGTCTGTAACAATATGCTCGCTTTGTAAGTCCACTTTCCACCAAGGGTCAACTTCAAGGGCCGTTATGGCGCAGGAGCCCGCAGAAGGTACAGTAGACAAGTCCCCATCCACAGCCAGTTCTGGGCCCACACCGGGTATGACCACTTTCTCATCTTTTGACCCGCTTTGGAGTTCATCAACAGACATCAGACTTGACTGAATGGAAGGCTTCCCAAGAGCTACATCTAAAAGGGGATAGATTCATAATTAGCATAACTTTTCCTGTATTTCTAGTACTCCTTGTATAACAAGCAGTTATATGGAAGTAGCAAAAAACTCTAATAGTCAGTGAGTCAATGCAGATGGGGCGGAAGTAAGTTAACAAGTTTTCAAGCCCAGATACTCAAAAGGACAATGCTTAACTTAAGTTTCCGCGGCATAATGCAAGAAGGAATCTTGTTACTCCCCCCTGGATGGGATGGAAGTCAATAAGAAGCTATTTTGACAGGTATCAAAACCAATGTACCATTTCCCATTTATGAACGAAGCTGCATAGGTTGGTACAGTAAAGGGTTTCAATTACCAGAAAGCCCCTATTCCCCTTCCACTATTCCCAGTGCTTTACCAGAATGGAGATTCTGTGACGTAAGACTACTTACCAGGTACAAATCTGTCACAGATCGAGAGGGCCCTGGGGTCATCATGTAGAACCCATTCCTGCTCATCCTGTACGGTCTCGTCATCACACTTTAGCAACCTAGCCTCCACATCACCTAAACCTGTTTTTCCAGCTACAAAGTTCAGTAAAACAATAGCAATTAACGGAGCGGGTCTTACTTTCTTCTTAAAGTATTAAATTATAAATCAACTTTTTGTTATGAGGGTTACACATAACAGTCTTTCTCTGACAACCCCTGGCCCTCGATCCCGATCGAATTTTAATAAAAAAGTGTTTTTTTTTGGGGGGGGGAAAAAAGGAGGAGGAGGAGAAAAACCCCGGAGGAAGGGGGAGAAAAAAAAAAAAAAACAACCCACAGGGCCGGGGGGGGGGACCAACCCCCAGGGGGACCCCCCCCCCCCCCCCTTTTGAATCATTAAATAAGTAATGATTTTATTTGCGCCATTTTGTTTAACAACAAATTGAAATATTTTAAACAGTTACCAGAAGCCGTCACGCACAACCCAGAATCCTTCACGGGTGTTATCTTGTTCTTTTTACAAGTGAACCTCTGTTCTTCAGATTTGACGTCACAAGCTTCTTGCTTTAATAGATCCATGCCCTGATCTCTTCCCATCACCACACAAAGACCGGACTCGACGTTCTGGTGAAAGAAGGCAAATAAGCAAAAAAAAAGCAAGATTAGGACTCACAAAATAAAACGAGGTTTGATAGAATAGAAGGTAAAATAAAGGGCTCGTGTGACTGAGAAGTGAAAAAATACCGAAATAATACGAACGGTCTTTTACCGAACAGCCATCGTTTCTATTACAGTTGCAGTTCGTGAAATTATGCTTAATTTGCTTTGCTTTAAAGTTTTCGCTAATAAATACTTTTCAGTAGGATCTCCCTCCCCCTTTTTCCCGTTTTCAATAGGTCTAAACTGCGAGGCATCTCCATTTTTCTGCGAACGAAGGTAAATTTTGTAAGTAGCAAAAACAGACTTGTTGCTGCCGCTAGCTAATTTTGACTTCGTTCCGCTCAGGTTTGGAGTAAAACGACTCTAAGGGCCTGTTTAGATGATTCCGGAATGACTTTCATTCCGGAGTTCGTTCTGCATTCCGTGATGACAGAGTCAACCAGCTCAAGCTAAGGCGTTTTCACGTGCGCGACTTTGGCTTGATTTTAAGATGGCGCATGCTTCGCGCAATATGTTATTGTGTCCATTAATGGCCATAACTGCAATTTTTACGAGCAATTTGACCATAGGGTTGCTTCTTTGGGCTAAACAGGAAATACTATTACTTTTTTTTGGTTTAGCTCGGACGCGGTTTCATCTCGGAGCGAAATTCGTTTTGTGTTATACCAGAGTGAAATGTCATTTCCAGAACTAAAATTTCAATCCGTAATGAAAACCGGAATGAACTCATTCCGGAATGACTTGACTTTCGTCTTTATAGTATCATGTAAACCGGTATAGTAAAATACATGGGGATGGAAAACACTCGTTCCGGAATTAAAGTCATTTCGAAATCATCTAAACAGGCCCTAAGACTAAATTAATGCCCTAGCTCCTTTATGAATTTTTCTCTAAGAGTCGCAGTGTAAAGCTAGAGAAAATAATACATTGCCTTGCAGTAAATATCGAGATATTTTCATTACCATTAATGATCCTGTCAGTGTAAATATCCACTGTGACACCTCACCATCACAGGAACCCAGGATAACAGATGAACCAGCTTTTGAGGTGGGTGGGGCAGACAGACAGTCCTTAGTGCCATTCAGCTGGATTCGGAATTCACCTACAATGGAACACAGAAGAGTATGTAACAGCGTAACTGGGCGACATAAAACTAGGCAAGAAAGAAGTTGGTCAGTTGGTCTGTCAGTCGGTAGGTCGGTCGGTCTGTCCGTCTGTCGGTCGGTCGGTCGGTCGGTCGGTCGGTCAGTCAGTCAAACAGTCAGGCAGTCAGGCAGTCTGTCATTCTGTCTGTCTGTCTGTCTGTCTGTCTGTCTGTCTGTCTGTCTGTCAGTCAGTCTACTAGTTAGTTACTAGTCAATTAATCAGTCAATACGTCAGTCTGCCGGTTAGTCTGTCAGTAGTAGGTCGGTCAGTGAATCAGTCAATCAATCAATCAATATAATAATCAAACATTCAGTCAGTTAATCAAACAGTCAGTTCAGTCAGTCAGAGAGACAGACAATCAGTCAGTTAGTTCGTCCGTCTGTCCAAATAAGTAGTCAATTAGTGAATCATCAATCAATCAATCAATCAATCAATCCGACAGACAGACAGATAGACAGACAGACAGTCACTTAGCCAGTCAATCAGTCAGTTAGTCAATCAATCAAATCACAGTCAGTCAATTAGTCATGATCAGTCACACAAACCTGAAAACTCGAAGTCGGACTCCTCACTGGGTTGATCGTAAACCGTCTTGGAGAACCGCGGGGTGAACAACTTCTTAAAGAATTGCAATGCAGTGTCCGCTAATTTATGAACATTCTTGAGAGGGTCAGCTAGATTAAAATCCAGTTTAAACTGCCCCCTGGATCCAAATATGCTGATATCAGCACCGAGAGCCACGGTGGAGTCAAGTGGAGTCGCTGCTATGTGTGTCTCGAATGATAACTTGTGAATAATGAGAATATTTTTAGAGGCTGCCATCACAGCTTGCTCGGCCCAGTACGCTCCTTTTTCCAGCATGTAGAGGCCGTGATGGGCTAGGTCGAGTGACTTGCACATTCCTTTGGTGATGTGACCAACCACATTGCAGGAGCCTGGGGAGAGAAAATAAAAACCGGGAGACATGGAACATGAGAGCGATCTGCTTCAGTGCCAAAGATATGTAATAGATAAAGAAAAATAACCAATTAGTGTCGGTCAGGGTTTTTAGTTATACGGTATACTGTGGGATTTTAAATTGGGTATACAGTATTTTACAGTAAAATTGGGCTATTATTGGTATAAAATAAACTATGTTTTTCCAAATTTTGGTATTTTGCATGATTTTGAGCGGGAAATTTTGGTTAAACTGGTACACGTTTTTCGGGTATATTGGTATACCACTTACCCCCTTGGCCGACCCTGACCAATAAAAACGAGATGAAACCAAGTTTAGTACAAAACGAACGTTAGTAAAGCTTGTTTTCTTTTCTTGCAAGGATACGGCCGACTTTTGGATCACGTTGCTTACCTTTGCACAAGTCTTTTGCCACATTACAAGCCTTTTCAGCAAGCTTCTCGCACATCAATTTACCAACGAACCTCTTGCGTCGAGCCGAACGGGGCTTGGTAGCGTTGCCATAGCGACTGTCATGGCAGGCGCTCTCTCTGTTTGCGTGGTGTGAATACTTATTTGTGTGTTGAGGTTTTCCTTTGAATCGAGAGCCACAGTTCATTCCATCTGCTAAAATTTTCATGTACCGCTTTGTTCTTTCCTTTTTAAATCCAGATTTGAATTTATCACCAATACTTTTAACTCTTCGACCTGTGGAATGATTGCGCAAAACAAAATAGAGATAATAAAGAGAGAATTTAAAAAAATAACTGACAATTCTCAGTTTTCATGCTTGTCAATGATTAACTGTTGTGATAACCGTTAAAACATTAATGACAAATTTTTGCTTTTCCGAGCTTGCTTGAATTGGTGGGCTCAGGATGGAATCGTGTCATTGCTTGCTTCCCTCTTTAAAGCATTATTTTCCTCTATTCGCGATACACACTCTGTTCAGACTAGAACCCTTCATTACACCATTACTATAATTACAGTTGGTAGAGCGCCGGACTACCGTGCGGGGGGTGTCGGGTTCGAGTCCCAGACCGGACCAACAGTTAAGGTCTTAAAATAACTGAAGAGAATATGCTGCCTTTGCATCTGCACATGGTTAGAAATTCCAGTCTTCTCGGATAAGGACGATAAATTTAAACCGTAGGCTCTGTCTCTTGCATCTTCAGTGTCACGGTCAGCAGAGACGTAAAAGAACCCACCCACTTATCGTAAAGAATAGGGCATGGAGTTCCCGGTGTTGTGGTCTTGTCTTTGCCCATTGCACTGTGCGTACTGTTGAAAAGCTCGAAAATATCAGCTATATAAGCTACTCTGATCTTTAAATCCGTGGGTAAAAAAAGTGACGTATGCATAATGCATGTATGTAATTTTTGTTTATTTAAGTTTGCAAATAAAAACAAACCGGTAGTTCCCTCACCAAACTTGTCGACTTTTTCCCCAACAAAGTGTTTAAAATCGTCCATGGCGCGCTTACATTCCTCCGAAATTTCACTGCAGGCAAGTTCCTCGCAGATATTACAAAAACTTCCAGCTTTCCTCTCACAGGCAACTTTAGCATCTCTAACTGTCTCTCTCGCTTTTTGCAGAGCTTTCCTTGTGGCTTGTAGACCTCTCATTAATACTTCGGCAGTCTTGTTTGTGAGCGAGTCAAATCCGGTTTCTATTATAAACTTGGCTTGAAAACCTGTTTCGGCAAACGGGTTTCCGTAACCTGCCGCAATCCAAACTCTGGCCTTGAACACGTTGAACAGGTTTAGGGCCACTTCCGCCTCTATGCGTTCTGTTGTGAGCTTAAACATAATTTCTGTTTCAAATCCAAAGATGACCACAGCTCCTTGAAGATAAACCTATGAAGGATAAAACACAATGAAATATTTCACCCGCCGTTATGTATGGTAATTCATAATTTTAATTCTACAATAAAGATGTTGTAAAGATATCGTAAAGGACTAGTAAAGATATCGCAAAGGAAAAGTAAAGATATCGCAAAGAAATAGTAAAGGTATCGTAAAAGACTAGTAAAGATATCGTAAAAGACTAGTAAAGATATCGTAGAGAACTAGCGAAGATATCGCAAAGGAATAGTAAAGGTATCGTGAAGGAATAGTAAAGATATCGTAGAGGACAAGTAAAGATATCGCAAATGACTAGTAAAGATATCGCAAAGGAATAGTAAAGATATCGTAAATGACTAGTAAAGATATCGCAAAGAAATAGTAAAGATATCGTAGAGGACAAGTAAAGATATCGTAAAGGACAAGTAAAGATATCGTAAATGACTAGTAAAGATAACGTAAATGACTAGTAAAAATATCGTAAATGACTAGTAAAGATATCGTAAATGACTAGTAAAAATATCGTAAAGGACTAGTATAAATAACGTAAATGACTAGTAAAAATATCGTAAATGACTAGTAAAGATATCGTAGAGGACTAGTAAAGGTATCGTAAAGGACAAGTAAAGATATCGTAAATGACTAGTAAATATATCGTAAATGACTAGTAAAAATATCGTAAATGACTAGTAAAGATATCGTAAATGAATAGTAAAAATATCGTAAAAGACTAGTAAAGATATCGTAAAGGACTAGTAAAGATATCGCAAAGGAAAAGTAAAGATATCGCAAAGAAACAGTAAAGGTATCGTAAAAGACTAGTAAAGATATCGTAAATGACTAGTAAAAATATCGTAAAGGACTAGTATAAATAACGTAAATGACTAGTAAAAATATCGTAAATGACTAGTAAAGATATCGTAGAGGACTAGTAAAGGTATCGTAAAGGACTAGTTAAGATATCGTAGAGGACTAGTAAAGATATCGTAAAGGACTAGTAAAAATATCGTGAATGACTAGTAAAGATACCTTAAAGGACAAGTAAAGATATCGTAAAAGACTAGTAAAAGATATCGTGAAGGACTAGTAAAATATCGTAAAGGACTAGTAAAGATATCGTAAAGGACTAGTAAAATATCGTAAAGGACTAGTGACGATATCGTAAATGATTAGTAAAGATATCGTGAAGGAATAGTAAAGATATCGTAAAAGACTTGTTGAGATGTCGTTTTTACTAACTTCTGCTTCCAGAGGTTTTCTCTTTGCATGAACGTAAAACTTCGGGCCTTTTTTCTTGTCTTGCAAGGAACGAACCACCTCCACTCCACCCAGTAACTTCACAGGGTCTAGCTCGAGATCAAAGTTAATTTGCTGCATGGAGGAAGAAGAAGAATTTGTTAAGAAGGACGTTTGGTTATAAGATTGGCTGGAAAAGAGAGAAGTGTACATACGGATTGATTAAAAAAAAAACGATCACAAGTTGATCTCGAGTTTGGCTAATCAAAACCAAACACAAGCTACCTTTTGTTATATAGCTAGTTCATTACGCCCAAGGGACATTATTCTATGAATATAATTTAAGTATTTTCATTTACATACTGTTTCAAGCCAAAGAACTAGCTCGCCGGAATAAACATGAAATCAGTAAATTACCTCATCGCTTAGTAATATTTCTACCGCTGGTGCAAATCCCAATATATTGATAGTGCCTTTGATATAAACACCTTTCTTGATAGCTTTCACTGTGCCAGCGTATGGCACTTTCTGATTTTTCCATGATGCAGAGATCTGAAAGACACAATAGTAAAAACAAAGTGAACTTCAACTGATTTGTGCCTCCTGAGATTTTTTCTTTTTTGTGCAATTACAGAAATTTGTTCTTCAGCTAATCAGAATGTCCGCAAGCAACAGTGCAAACGTAATTTCTAAAGTTTAATCTCCCTCGAGTTAAGAACCTGCGTTACAGATAGTGCCTATTGAAAAGATTAACCTATATTTGTCAATAATGTCGTTGGAATCAAACTGCATTCTCTGGGAGAACGCATACGCAAGAAATGGTACGCTGGACGTACAATTCGTACCATTACGGTTGGATTTTTTTTAATTTTTAATCTTCTTTATTTATAGAAATAATTTTACAGTTGTACTTACGGTCAAACCTTTGGGAAAGCCGCTCTGCTCAACAGCTGGAGGCAGCTGAATTTTAGAGCCGAGCATTCGTAAAATCTTTCCGATGGTTACAGGCGACAGCTCTCCGTAGATGTACTGGCCCTCTGGATTAGCGCTAATTCCTACTAAGGCCTCCCCAGAGAAACAGCGACCGTCCACTTTGAAATCGTCCGCCCCTTGGCAGTCGTGTCCAATTTCCAAGCGACCATTGAACGTGAACTCAGTTGGAATGCCACTAGCTAGCGTCACTGTAAGACTAGCGGAAACAAGCATTGATGTAGCACTAAGTCATGAAAAGTTATTTATCTATTTTGCAAGAAACACTGACTTTAATTAATCTAAACAGACGTCCCGTCTCTTTAAGTGGTCAATTTTCTCCCCGCTGGACAGTCGTCTGTGTTTCGACCTCCAACATTATTAAGCTTTATCACAATGGCGTTGTACTTCTAAAGCCTCTAAACTGAAGTCAGCAATAAACAATTCGGTATCGCAAAAAAAATTAACAAGCATCGCAAAAATTTCTTCAGGAAGAACACGAGAAACGCGAAATTAATAATAAAAGAAATCGATTTCCGGCGAACCGTTCAAATCGGGAGAAGATCGAGTAATAATTTGGCCTTTAGATACTCCAAATTTCCAAAAGGAATTTTGCATAGTCTTTGAGCATAACTGTGTGATTTACGAACAAAAATCTGGACTGTATACTAAGAAAAAACTTCACTGGCGACGCAAGCACAAGGACAAAGGTATTTATCAGATTTTAATGTCAAAATGAAGCAATGCATCGTGCAAACACAGGCGTCGAGACATTTTTTATCCTTGTGCTTGCGCTTAGAGTGGTTTATGCCGCTAGTGAAAACTAGATGTTTGCAAGGAAATTAATTCTTTGATACTAAATGACAAAACCATAGCTTCCTTGTAGCTAAATGTGTCTCCTAAGCGTCATTAATTAAAGTTACAAGCAGACAAGATTAACTTTGAAAACGGTTCCGCCGGACCATATTTCAAAAGCCCACATCGCAATCCGTTTCAATCTGCGACACTTTTGGCCATCCGTACCTTCTTTTGCATTTGGTGTGTTATTTAAATATTCCTTCACTGTTTTAAGAGGTTATTTTATACATTTAAACAAATTTGATGGTAATTTCCTATACCTAAGTTTGGCTAAAATCCGTGACACGGTCCCTTTAATGACTTACCCAATCTGTATGTTTCCAATACTTAGGTATGTCAGACCGAAAGCTTTCTTCCACATTCCATTCATGTACAGGGTGGTGCCTATCTCGGCGGCTCCAGTAACGAAGAGTTTACCACCGAGTTGTAGTGATTTGCTGGGTATTTCCTCTCCCTTATCATCAACTTCTCCTTTAACAGGTACGTCTAGCTCGACTGCAAATCCAACATTAGGCATCACAGAGACAGTGCCATGCTTTACCTACAGGGAAGAATTTAAAAAAATAAACAAAAATAAACAAGAAATAAACAAAAAACAACAACAACAAAAATCGATCACTTTTTTCTTCAAGCCTCAAAATCAGTATCTGAGTGCCATTGCGTACTGCGTTTTGTACATTCTGTGCATTTTAAGCAGTGCTGTGCAGTCTCATTCTCCTGGCGATGTAACTTGCAACTCTTTAAAAAAGTTGCTGTGAAGATTTCGAAGATACCTACGGCCTTTTTTTAAATCCTTTACCATATCTGAAAGAAAATACTCCTTTTTATATATCCCATTAATTATGCGTATATATTTATGTTCAGTTTTCAAATGTATAGACAAAACTTGCACTTGAGCAAGCTAGTAGATTAGTCGGGTTCAAATCCTGTGGAAACTTATATTTGTCAGTTAGGCTTTCCTTGTAGGTCCTTTTGTTATTGTAAAAACTGCGAGGATCTATTTGATTCTATTGAAATTTACTACATTTTGTTATAAAAAAGTTTAACTAAGTTAAGTTTAAATGCTAATCATTCATCTGTATATTTAACTTGATCTATATGAAGCTTTTGATGTGCTATCAAAAGCCCCTTTTAAAATCGACAGTTAAGTTCTCACCTCAATAAATAGCTCAACTTTATTAAACTTCAGATCTCCTTTTATGGGTATGCCATACACCCCAGCTTTAACGTTCACGCCAGCTTTATTTACGCCACCATGAAACTTCAACCACGAATCCTTGCCCATGAGTATCTTACCGAAACTACAATATGTGTTATTCCCACAACTCGCAGCGAACTTTGTCACAGCGGCAAAAAACAGCCCATCCGGGACCTCCTTGGTCATTAGTGATTGCAAAGGCTCTTTGTGAAACTTTGTCTCAGGGGTCACCTTGAAACCTTTCTGCGCAAACGAAATTCCAAACTGCCGAAAGATGATAAAGTTGATAGAGTTAATAGATGAAGGAATAAAGTCGAAAAAACGCCTACTAGACACACGCCGCTACATTGCGCCCAACAGTTTCAGTCCACAAGGCCACACGCTGCGCAAGCGAGTTCTGACGTTTACATTCGCGTAACAAACATGACTACGGTAGCTGATTCCATAAGCCAAAAAGCTAAGAGTGAAAAAAAAAATCGGTTTTACTTTTAAAAGCGAAATTGCCCGCAAAACTTTCAGTAGTGGCTTTACGAAGCAATATTGCACAGAATTGACCTGGGGAGACTCCCGTATAAAAGGAACGGAGAAGCCCGTTGGCAAATAAAAGAAAATAACATAAAAGAGAAGCTAGCCGCGAGTCACGGATTTGTGACTCGTTAAAGACAAGTAATCGGTCTAGACCGCCAACGCAGTAGGGCTTTTTATTGACGTGCAACCCTAAACGAGACCTCGAGGGCTCAAAACATTGGCGTTCTGTCCTGAACACTCTAAGTGAGACCAAATTTCGTAATTTAAACCATTATGAGAAGACGACGAGCACCGCCGTCCCTTTCATTTCGGAGTACCCACCCCCTCCCCCACCCACCCCCCCCCCCCCCCCCCCCCCCTACCGCCGTCCCGGGAAATTGGCCGGCTTTTGTTTGTTTTAAAGTGGTTTCCATAATAAAAATGATATACAGTATTAAAATTCAGAAAGAACGTACCGTTGTTTGCTCAAGCTTGTCAAACAATCCAATCTTTGTGTTAAACATCTTTGCAATGAAATCCTCAAATCCGGCTTGCTCAGCGGTGAATGCTACGGCAAAAATATCTTTGCGTATAATTTCAAAATTAAACCAGCCACCGATCGCTTTAGGCGCCGCCTTCCCACTCACGCGCATAATTACTTCTTTCGGAGTTGCGGTCATTCCCAAAGATAAGTCAGATATTGTTACTAGACCCAGTCCTACGCGTTTTAGCACATCTAGCACTTTTTGGTCCAGCTTGAAATTTGTTTTCGTTGTCAATCCTCGCTCGTGCGGGCTCCCCATTGTGTCCAGCGGACGGGGAATAGTAAAGGCGGGATTCAGGTTCATCTGTGAAGAGTCTTCATCCGAGAGTTCATCCTTCAGCGCATGAATAGGCTCATAATAGTACGAAGGTACTACATTTCGGTGCGTAAGTTTCGTTAGATGCGGTTTGGCTTTCCAAGCTTTTGAGACACGAACTCTGTGCGTCTTCGCTTTGCTAACTGAATTTCTGCGTTCCATTTTGTGTATATTAAGGGATGACATGTGGCTATTAATAGCTTGGCTTCGCTTTGCAGTGTTCTTATCCTCGCCATCATCGAAAATGTTTTCCAGCAGAGCCAGTTGATGAGCAGAAGACTTTGAATCTAAGTCCCTTCTTCCACGTCTCAATGTTTCATACACGTAAAAGTCACTTTGTTTCTCATCTTCAGCTGTTGGCGGGGATAGCGCAGCTTCGATTTCCTCTAAAAGAAAACGAAAAGAAAAAGACAAAAATTGAGCAATTAAAAAATCACAACAACTCAGCTGACGCATTAACCAATAAGAGTTCGTAGCAAACCCATGGTACCGAGTACCAGTGAAAAGCGCGGGAAAATTCACAGAAGCCAAGTTACGATGGGAGTGGCAATTCCGCACTCAGTTCATGTCGTAAGACTTCTTATTCGTATATTCATATATGAGGTATAAATCGCACTTAACTTATTTTTTTAAGTAAAAAATGCATATGTTGACACCAAGAAGATTCGAACCCGGGTCGCGGGCATGCCGAGCAGGAATGATACCCACTAAGCCACCAGCTGCCATAATTCTGATTTTTTTAAATAGAAATCCTAACACTATTATAAAAGCTAACCGCAAGCAACCCAAGCTAAAGTAGGCTTACCGGAGTGCTATTTAGGCTAACCGAACGCTATTTAGGCTAAACGGAGTGCTATTCAAACTAACCGGAGCGCTAGTGAGGCTAAGTGAATGCTGTTTAGTATTCACTGCATGAACTGAGCGTTAAATAGTATAAATATGTCATGAGGTGTCTCTTTATGGTCTCACGACATCAACTGAGTGCTAAATAGGTAGTCCCAAGTCACGATTGGCTTTGCCTCTCACTGAAATCAGGAAACAAAAAGTAAGCTGCTTAGAATGCTTTCTACCTTATATTAAAAAAGTCGAGCTCGCAGTGTAGTCAATAATAAGTGCCTAAGCACCCAAAGTATAGATTCGTAAAATAGACAGACAGACGAATCTTTACGGGAACTTGAAGAAAAACACTGCATGATAATTTCTATGGATTCTGTATAAGTGAGGTGGATTGTAGACTAAACCATATTTCTGCACTAGTACTTGACTTTGTTTAGATCGTTAAACAGGATTATTGCGAATCGAAGAATTTGTCTCAAATTTTTTTAGCGAGTTGACGGATTCACATACACACAAGCTAACATCCAACATACACAGGGCAACAGATTTTAAAAGAAAAATGAACGTAACTAGGGTTTCTATGAGTAGTTCTGTACCTGACGATGCTGTTTGGCTACTAGTTCCCTCGACCAAAACTTCATTTCCGTCTCCTAATATGGCATAAACAGCAAACAAGGCTTTGCCGATTCGATCAAAGCCATGCGCAACAATTTTTTCACTTCCGGGAGAGACTTGGAAGAGAAGCATCACATTTTCAAGGGAAACAGTATCAGTTGGAGCATAACTTGAGGCTGAATCAAGAAGGAATTCCACTGAAAGAAAAAAAAAAAGAAAAGACATAATTCGTAGTTTAAAAACTTACTTTATAGTTTCTACCTGTTTTTCTTGCATTTTTTTGTGGTATTTCACGTTTAAAACTAAAACCTATTATTATACCCTTCGGCTTATACAACGTCATCCGCGCTTTCCAAAGATTACCTTTCGTCAACTTGTCACGCATTGCAGTGTTCTAAACAATTTGTCATTAGGATTGTAGCCGACAGTCACACTAAATTTACTTTAAGTTTTCCAAGTTAATCACGCGCGAACGTAAATCATTTAAGACAGTTTTATGACTCAAGAAGTGCCGAGTAACAAAGGCATTAGTTTCCCAACATTACTTAGTGTTTGGTAAACCAACAAAATTGTGCTGTTTAGAGCGGTTTTCACTTGAGTGTCGAAAGTTAATTGCGTTTGCTTTGGTTTTGCATTACTACGCTTAGTGATTGGCTTCAAAATCTCGCGCCACTTTCTCAGCCAATCAGGAGTAAAACCAAAACCAATCGTGACTCGCTCGCGCACGTTGTCCCGCGCTTTGTGCCAGCTACATGTATTTGCTTCGAGTTTTCATTGGCTCACTGGATTGTCTGTGTCCTTTGTGATTGGCCAGAGTAATTACTTTGGTTTTGGTTTTTACAACACTCAATTGAAAACTGCTCTAATATCTGAAGAAAATTTGAATTCAAATCACTGCAATTAAGATAAGGCTTTTAAATACAGGTAAGGTTAACGCGCCTAGTTGCAGTGCACTTTTGGTGTCTTGTTTTTGAAGTTGCAAGTTAACTAATTTATCATATGAAAGACACGGAAATGAAACCAAAGTTGTAAAACAGCTTTTACCCACATGCAGACGGTGAATAAAGAAAGCACCCTGCTTGTCACGTCAAATGGTCAGTATATAAAATTAAAGGTACCTCCATATAAGGCTTTATCCTCTCTCAAATTAACCTTTATCCCTTTCACGTGCTTATCGTCCCCAGGAACCGCAAAGAATGGCATAGGCTTGGCCGAGCGAAAGCTGGGATAGAGTTGAGCCAGCTCTGCTATGGTCAGCAGTTGACTGGGTTCGAAACACAACTCAGTCAGTTCTTTGGAGTTTCCTTTGACAGCAAAGTAGCCACCCATTAAATTCGGAGCAATTTTGGGAAGATTTGTAAAAGCAGCCGTCACAAGGTCGTTGTTCAGGGAACTGCTGACCAGTTCAGCGTTTGTTGAATTGCACATTAGTGCAATAAACGAGTCTGGTTCCACTATCTTTGTTGCGGCCGTGTTCTGCGGGGTATCTGAAAGAGCATGAAAAAATAAAAAAAAATTTACTCTTTTGTCAGGAGGTTAAAGTTTATTCTACGATGCTAGAGCTTGAGCGTGCAAAAAGTCTTCAATATTCGTTCTTTGTACTCTGACAAAGAGATAACGCTCGCTACAGTAATCTAACGCCATAGATATATATTGGTTATAATTTAAAGTTACAAGCAGACAAGATTAACTTTAAAAACTGTTCCGCCGGGCCATATTTCAAAAACTCATATCGCAATCCGTTTCAATCTTTGGCGCTTTTGGCCAACCGTACCTTCTTTTAAAATTTGAAGTGTTATTTATATATTTCTTCACTGAAGTTCATGACCATTTCCAATGCCTAAGTTTGGCTAAAATCCGTGACTCGGCGCCTTTAAAGTCATATATGTTTTCATAGCTGGAGGTTTTATCTTCAACATTGAGTTTTATTGGCAATGTATCGACATTAGTGAAAAATGTTAGAAGTTGATTATTTGGGGAATCAATGCTAATATTTTAATTTAAATTTTCTACCTTTACAATTCGCTTTTGGGCACTCCTGACTCTCGGATCCAGTCCCTGGGCACACCTCTCCGCCATTCTGAGGTGCAGGGTTGTTACACTCCCGAGTTCGGACCTGTGATCCTTTGTTACAGATCTCTTTCTCTGAACAAGTACCCCAGGGACCCCACTGACTCCATTGTCCGTTTATTACATCTAGAAAACAAAGAAAAATATGACAACAATTTCGTTTTTGCTCCATTATATTAAAACATCAACTTGTCACAAGCGCTTCGAGCATAGACCTTGCTTTCGATTGTTGTTTAGATTCTTTTCCTGCACGGGTAAAACTGTCACAACAAACTGTCGCTGTCGGGCATCGAAAGAAAAAAATCGGGCTTGAAGGCACGTGTGCCAGTTAACTTGAGGGCTTAGGGACGGACCATTATTTTTATGGAGGGGGGGGGGGGGGGGATGAAAAATATTGAAAAAAATTGTTTGATGGGCCTGGAAAGACAAAATAAATTGTTTGCAAACACGATATGTATAACAAAAAATAGTAAGAATTTCGAAAAAAATGTTTGCAGAGGTGCATAAACTAAAAAAAAAAGGTTTGCAGAGGAAAATTTTTCATCCCCCCCTCCAAGAAAATATTGGTCCGTCCCTTACCCGCAATGTTTTAATAACAACAACAACTTTATTTATTCACCCCTTAATATTTAACAAAAAGAAAAATTTTTAGTTGTTAGGGGTCTGGCTGCCTAAAATAACTATAAAGTTAGAAAAGGGCAAGCAGCCAGTAAATACAAATTTAGGTCGGTAAACACACAAACAACACAGAACATTACAGTGAGAAAGATAAAATAAAACATTGAAAAATATTGAAAATAAATAAAAAGCTTTGGCATTCTTCACTTCTTGCTCAATGACTAAATCAAGCACTGTCTAAAGCTCTGATATTGATGCATTTTCTTTGAATCATTCATCGCATTTTGAGTGACACGCCTACAGACGTATGAGTTAATTTTATTATAGACAAACTTTGTTATATAGTGCGACATTGACTTACTTGTGGGGCAAGGTCTAATCACACAAGCTTCTTCTTCCTGTCCGTTCCCAGGGCACTCTCCGCCATATTGTGGCGCGGGACTGTTGCATTCACGTGTCCTTACTTTGGTTCCAGACCCACAAGTTGCGCTACATGTGGACCATTCTTCCCACTCGCCCCATTTTCCAGGAACTAAAAGACATTTGAACGCCTGATTAACAAAGTCGGGGAAATAGGTGCTACTCTTGTCAAATCTTCGTTGAAGAACTCGAAGAGTTTCCGAATTATTTCATCCAATCAAAAACTAGTACGAGCGCTCATGAGTACTCCGAAAGAAATCGTTCAAACAAATACGTCATGTCTCTTAGCAACTTCAGGGACGAACACTGCGGGCTCAGCCCCGTCTCGGAGGCGAGATTTCCTCAAAAACTTGTACCTATTCCCCCGACTGAATATATTTTAACTCATTACGGGATGTTGCTTATCGAAACTATTACTCATCCAAGGTAGTTCATGATATGAGAAGGCAAGGTCTAAATTTTGTTAATTGCAGCTTGGCTCACCTATATATTGTAAAATTAAAGAACGAAAAGCGACAGTTATGATGAGTTATCGCCCGTTATGTTACAGAATTGCCCAAACGTCTCATAATGTCTTGATTCCATTAAATCATGCCAGTATCTAGTGTGATATAACAACATCTTTAACTCATGATCAGAACTTCACATGTACCTGGGCAGGGAGTCTCGCAATCAAAAGAACTTTCAGTGGCTTCTCCAGGACAATCCTCCCCACCCCTCTGAGGAGGAGGATTGTTGCAGCTCCTTGTGCGTGTTACTTTACTTCCTCCACATGATTTTGCACAGGGAGTCCACTCTGACCAGTCGGACCACTGACCATCAAGCGGACCGACTAGAAACAATTTGTTTTAATGTAAGAGTTTATGCACTTTTATTGACAGATAATATCATCGCGTATCGGTTGATTCTAAAATAGTGTTACCAAACAACTGCCCAATCAGTGGAGCTGCAGGTGAAAAAAGATGGCCAATTATCTTATCACACAAGATAATACCATAGGAACAACATGAAATGATAGGTTACTTGATGTTTTGCGAAAGTTTTTAAACTTTGAGAAAGGGGTATGTAACATTCATGATTTCTTCTTTTTCATATTTCAGCAAACTCAACAACAACAACAACAAACATAAAAAGCCATCACCTCGACAATAACAAAAACAACAGAGATGACAATTGCGACCAAAACAACAACAAATAACATCCACGAAAACAACAGTAATTACGAGAACACCAATATTATTACAAACAGCAACAACAACAAACACAACGAAATTCAATAACAGTAAAAACGACAAAGAGCAACTTTCAACAACAACACAACAACAACAACAACAGCAAGCACCAATTTACAGCAAAAAGAACTCGTTACTAGATATTGTTTAACTTCTAAGTGGTTACTTACTCTCACAAGGTTGATCACAGTCACTCTTAGTTTCTTTAGCATCTTTGGGTTCACACGGTTTGCCGCCATTATGAGGCGCAGGGTTATCACAGTTTCTCTCTCGTGTAACCACAGCACCACCACATGTCTTACTACAGGCAGACCAACTTCCCCAGGCACCCCAACCACCATCAACTGTGTCACAAATAGACACAAAGACTTAGCAGGTGTTCGTATTGTCTAAAGGTGACACTATTCTAACACATGTTGATTTATTTCGTTTGGTTGTTTATTTTTTGCACGCCATGACTTTGAAATCCCAAATTGTTGGGTTGAATTAATTTAAAAGATAACTTTTAAACAAGTGTTACGTAACCCTACCTGAATCACTATCAAATTCATCAAAAACGAAAAATATTACTATTGTATAAATACTGCATATATACAGTGTACATCATACTTGGCAGCTCTCTTCTTATTTTGTTTGGTTGTAGTTGTTTTTGCACCCCATGACTTTGAAATACCAAATTGTTGGGTTGACGTTACAACGATAACTTTTAAACGAGTCTAATGTAACCCTACGCAAATCACTTTCAGATTCATCAAAGACAAGAGACATTTCTATTGCATAAGAAGTTCATACACAGTCAAACTTCTTTAATACAGACACTAAGGGGATAGAGACCAGTTAGTGTCCGTATTACAGAGGTAGAGTTTATATGAATTTTTGTCTCTTTCGGACCAACTAGTGAACTGCCCGTAATAGATATAGGGAGGTTTCCATGTAAAGAGGTGTCCATAACGAGAGGTTCGACTGTATACAGTTTGATTCATACTTGGACAGCTCCCTTCTTCAAATGAATTCCCAGGGCATTTTTTACCCCCACCGGACGGATGGGGATTGGTGCATGATCTCGTGCGAACTTTCTTGTTTCCTCCACAAAGCCCCGCACCACATCCACTCCACTGACTCCATGGCGACCAAACACCGTCCACTGGAAAAACAATTCTATACATTAGGCATAATGTGGGACAGGTATGTGCGATGAGATTCAACACGTTACTTGGTAAATTCATTCATGATTCCAGGGCCCTGGGTTTTATATGCAGCGAAAAATGTATGTCCATACTGGTCTTTCTTTTATATGCTGGGTCTGACATTACGCGCACGTCAAAGTGTAGCAAACCCATTAGCGATAGGCAACTCTAATTGCTTTATTTTTGTAATTCTGTCCAGATTCAACCGGACGGACTTCACAAAAACGAGGCACGGGCAAAAAATTTTTCCTTTGTCGAGCATTTGCGAGTTTACGTTGTATTATAGCGTGTGCTCAGACCCTTAAGGTGATGTTACACGGGGCAACTTGCAACAACGATTTTTCGCGCAACACGGCGTCAAATTTTCGTGGTATGTTAAAGGAGTCAACTTTTCGCGCAACATCGTACAAAATCTACTTGGCAACATGCATGTTGCACGAGATGATTTTTAGCGCAACGCCAACTCGCAACATTTTGCGCGCGCGTCCAGGCCATGTTGAACAGAATTCTGGGAAGGTGTTGCGCGAAAAATCGACGGCGACCCTGTTACACGAGTCAACTTTCTGAAGATTCGTTGCAAGTTTTTGACTTGGGTTCAAAAACTCGCAACGTGTTGCCGAGTCAAATGTTGCGCAAAAAATCGTCCCCGGTACCATGTTACACGGTGATGTTGCGCGAAAAATCGTTGTTGCAAGTTGTCTCGTGTAACATCACCTTTAGTCAAAGATGTAGCGATCAAAACTGAAACTGCTGGTGAACGTACCATTTTTCTCTGGGAGTAGATATTTTTGAAGATCGTTCTTGTCTTTCCCGATCCAGCAATTACAGTTAAAAATGAAAGACGGTCCGTCTGTACGATCTTCTACAGTGACGACAACCTGTCAAATTCAAAGCGTGTTAAGGAACAGTAAACAATATCAATGTGAACACCACTTTAATACGGGCAACCTCTCTACAGCAGATCCAAAAATTGTTGCGTGATGGGTCTCGACCGAATAGTACGTTGTTTTTCTGTAACTAAACTCTCTTGAAAGGGGACAAGGGCAATGGGGCAAGACTAAAGAGCGAAGTCTTGTGGTGACATTATCTCAGGGGTAATTCAAACTTACGCAACGCACGGTCACATTGTCTACTGAATGTAAAAACTTAACAATTGCCTAATCGCTGAACGGTGAGGTGAACCCGGGAAGAAGACTAAAACAACCATAAAAGACAGGGAGGCTAAAAAACAACTACACCGAACAAGAAATAAAGCAAGAACAAGAAATAAAGCAAGAAATAAAGCAAGAACTCACGTGACACTAGCACGTGAGCGAGTCCCAGTCTCCATTCGTGACCGTGAAACTACAGTTCTTGAAAAAAAATTGCCTTTGGTTATCATGCTTTTTGCCACACATTACAGTGAAATAAAGCTGCTTACCTTTTCAAGAAACCAGTCTGTGGAAATGAGTCCTTTAGTGTCCTTACGTACGCTGATCTTTAATGGTCTACCAACATTGGTCGAGTAGACGTTGAAAGGTCTAGTACTAGAAGTAAATAAGAAAATGGCCAAGAAAAACGATAACAATATTAAATAACCGTTTTGTTTCGATAAAAATAAACACGATTAAATTTAATACAAGAGCATAACGACTATACGCTGCCCTATACGTCTGTCTCACTCATAAATGTGTAATTTACATAAAGCGTATTCGACAACGCCGTAAGGTATTACCAGTAGTTGTAGTTCACTGTTGCTTAATCGAAGTTGATCCCACGCGATGGAAGAAGACTTATTGAATCCTAGTGAATAAAGTTTTTATGATTTTTCTTTTCACCGCGTTGAAACGCTATAATCTTTGATCAAGCAACGATGAATTATTACTACCCATAATACCTTTCGGCATTGTTGACTATGTTTTTAAAAGTCTGTACTATGGAGAACCCTTCTCGTATCAGTTGTATGCAAACTGTTATAATAGTTGCCGTCGACCAACTGTTTTTTTTTAAACTAACCTTCCTTTTGAAAATTTTTCCCCAAGCTCTACTTCGCCATGTGCGCCATTTTCACCAATCAGCTTGAAGAACACTCGAGATGGAGTCCCGGATTTAGATTCCGGTCCGGTGGTGACGTCAACGAAGTACAACGTGCCTAAGTTGAGATAAATTCAACTGTGTATTGCGTAGTTCAAATTCATAAAATAAATAGAATAGTAGAATAAATTCAATTTTGTTTTGCGTAGTACATGTGTATTACGTAGTTAAGCTCGTTTCTTTCTTTCATGGTGTATGAAGATAAGTTGCTTTTTCTTGTTTGGTAAACTAAATCAAAAAGTCTATTTCAAAGATAAAAATAACAACGTCTCTTTGTTTGTGCGATCATTCAGTAAACACAAATACTATAGCTAGTCGTTAAAGCATTATATGATCTTCTTGGCATAACATTCATTCGTCGTCATCAATAACAACAACAACAACGTTATTTACACGGCTACCTTAAAATCCCGAAGAGCGACTTCTTCGAGTCGTGCTTATAATTACTTACTGTCGCTTGGAAATTCGCACTTTTCTATCAAAGCGTTAACTTCAGCGTGCATGAGAGCGGATGTAAATATGTAAAACTCCTCTATGGCCCCGTCCAAGAAATCCCCGTCATATCCGGTGATTTTTCCAATAGTCACCGGGGAACTCCAACCCACGCTAGATTGTTTTGTTACACCTTTTGTTGTTGTTAAAATCTTTTCACCGTTAACGAAGATTTTGACTTTCCCCAGGGCCCCATTGTACACAGCTGCCACGTGAGTCCAGATACCTAAGGAACAAAAAAGCTTATTGGAACCGGTCACGTGCATAGTGACGTCACGTGAATCCTTAAAAGAGCTCGTCACGGACAACGGATCCTGAAATAATTGGCAATTTTTTCAAGTATGTCATTCGTAATCCGTCTTAATCTTCGTCAGTCATAACCATCCTTGTTTATCTTTGAGTTTTGATTACTTCGTTTTTTATACGTTGGAAAACTGTTATTTTGAAGTTTCCTTCAATTTGAAACTAATCAGAAAAATGACTTAAAATACCGTGACAGTGCTCCTTTAAGCGACTTACAATAGAAATCGAGAAGTGCCAGCGCGTCATTCAACTGAACAGTAGAACTTCAAAGTTATATGACTAGGCTGAATATAGAGAACAGTAATGTTTTGGTCCTTCTCAATTAAATAAAAAATAAATAAATATGTGTTTATAGTGGTCATGCACTTAGCTTCATATCTCAACGAGATAGCTAGTTTACAGGCATGCCACTGAAACAGAGGAAACAAATAATTTATAAATGAACATAACAAGGTTAAAAATCCCAACTGGCAGGAGGCAGACCAGTTGGCTGTATACAAAGCGTGGTCGAGGATTTGAACTCGGGACAACCGAGAAACAAATCCAGCTAGTGGCAAGGGCAGGCCTCGAACCGGTGACCTCCGGATTACAACACCAGCGCCCTAAACCACTCGGCCACGCTTGATTTATGTCAAAATAACTTGAATTGATAGTTTTTTTTGATCGGATTACTACTTTAAGCTACACTGACCTGCAGGTATCGCAGGCTCAGTGCTGACATCAAACACAACCTTCATATCAGGTAACTTGTACAACCAATGAACGACCGCATTTGGGGCACCAATCGATTTGATACTAAGATGATGGACTCCCTTGGCTCCAGTACTTCCATAAATGATATTCACGCGATCATTATTCACAACACGCATCCACAGAGAGATCGTCATCGCATCTGCCTTCTCACCATCCAGCTTGTCGCCGTCTAACTCAATGTGTCCCAGTTCCCCTCCTAGCTGAATACCCATTTGGCATTTAGGGCTGAACTGTCTCTGCGCGAACTGTCCAACAATTTTGCCATGGATACCCTTCCCTGAATTGTCAATTATCCGCTGCTCTTGGATTTGATCAAAAGTAAGGTGTACGGCGAGTCCACCAGAACCTGACGCTTAAGACAAAATCAATTAGTTTCAGTAGTGTTGCAGCTCTCGTAGGTTTGGGATGCTATTGGTCTTCTATTTAATAGAAGACCAATTATAATATGAATGAAGATGAAGTGTTCAACATGACGCGAGCATGGGACAAAGAAAAATTCTGAGTCCCCGACAGGAATCGAACCCATGGCCTCTCAGATACCGGTTGGGCGCTCTAACCAACTGAGCTACGAGAGACTCGGTGTGAGCTAGGGCCATTTACTAGGTTGATATGTGACACGCGTCCTGCATACTGCTAGGACCAGCAATGTCGAAATCATCAAGTTTGTAGTAAATAATAAAGATGGTAAATTTTAAGCTCGGTAATAAATAATGAAGATGAAGTGTTCAACATGACACGAGCATGGGACAAAGAAAAATTCTAAGTCCCCGACGGAAATCGAACCCATGGCCTTCCAGATATTGGTTGGGTGCTCTAACCAACTGAGCTACGAGAGACTCGTTGTGAGCTGGGCCATTTACTAGGTTGACATGTGACACGCGTCCTGCATACTGCTAGGACCAGTTGCTTTCGTTTTGGGACCTTGATGCATTGTTCCTGCTGTTTGTTCTATTGTTCTTTTAAAGGGTAGAGAGCCATTCATGTGACGTAATGCGACAGCTGCTGCCCGAAATAACTTTCGAGCAGTTTTATAGAGAATAGTAAGTCTGGAGTAGAAAAAGAGGTTTTGCGTCTTGTCTAAAATGGAGTTGATAAAAGGCATGATCTAGATAGAAAAGTGTAAGGAATTCAGAGTCCCAGCGGATATCCCAACTCAAAATGTAACTGAGTACCTCTCTCGGGAAAATACCAGGCAAGGCTCTCTGACTATACTTTTATTCAAAACGTTTAACCCTCGGAAGTACAAGCAAACTCATACCCCCACCATCGTACAAGGGGGGGGGGGGGGTGGATGGAACCCCACCCCGGAGTTTTCGTTATATTAAGGCGTGGCGAGATCATTTTGCACTGAGAAGAAAGCCCTTACCTTACTCTACAAGATGACATTATTTTAATTGGCTGTGACGTCATATGTCGTCACGTGACGTCATTAGAGCCGCCATCTTGGATCCGCTATCTTGGATTTCAACATTTTCTTAGAAAATTATCCACAGCCCCCTTGTACGACCGAGGGTTAATATTCGCGATACTGAAATATCCAACTCAATTTGCTTATACAGTCAACTCTCGTTATAGCGGACACGCTCGGGGCGTCGTTTAGTGTCCGTAATAGCGAGAGTCCGTAATAGCGGGAGTCATTTCCAGTCAAACCTTATTCGCCGGGGATCTGGATTTTGTCCGTAATAGCGAGTGTCCGCAATAGCGGGGTGTCCGCAAGGCGAGAGTTGACTGTAATCAATGTGAAGTACAAAATATATTTATAAGACTACCTTTTTTCTTGTTGAGAAATCTCAGTGAAAAGTCTTCTTCAGGGGCATGCACATCTGTTGCAAGATTTGTATCATTCTCATGCAGAGTAAGATTTTCTTTTTCTGTGATTAAGAATAATGATAAAAGTTCACATTTAATGCTAGCTGAAATTAATTAAGTGTTCCATCAGTCGTTAGTAAATTTACACAAAAAAGCAAACAAGCAAACAAAATATCAGACAAGAAGGGTGATTGCTCAATACGTCACTCCGTAAGTGAATTAATTAATTACTTAATTAATTAATTTAATTAATTAATAAACTATTTAATGAAATCAGTTTAAATAGACAGCATGGATCCATTCAATTTACTAGTCAGTCAGTCAGTCAGTCAGTCAGTCAGTCAGTCAGTCAGTCAGTCAGTCAGTCAGTCAGTCAAGCAGGTTGGCAGGCAGGCAGGCAGGCAGGCAGACGGTCAGTCGGGGTCGGTGGGGCAGTTAGATTCGTCAATTAATAACTCAAACACAACTAAAATATGCATTCATCCTGCCTACAATTCTCTTTGATTCTCTAATCCTGATAATAAATGCAAATTTTTGTGAGAGGTATACCTTTGGAAAGATGCAATATTCTTGGTAAGAAATATTTAACCCCCGTCTTCTGTGAAGGGTTGGTGTTCCGATGAATGTGCGCTGTAGGCCTGTTCCATTTTGGAGGTACTCTTTGTGGCAGAGTATTGAAGTAGATTGTAGTAAGTCATCTGTGGCTGAGGTTGTGGCTCGTTTCCAGGCTCAGGGGTTTGTGGCTTGTTCGACCCATACATTTCATCCATGTATTGCGGCCGAAGGGCTTGAGGCACACCATCGTACAAGGATTGTGAATACACTTAGAGAAGAGAAGTTAACATGAAATACAAGTTTAGTTTTAAGCAGCTTTTTACCAGTTATAAAGAGACAGGGCGGCTTAGCCATTTATGAGTTCCGAGTGGAACAGACGGCGTTGGCAACATCTCATATAGCTGAAAGGAAGTTTGATGTGAAAGAAGGGGTTTAAGAGCTGCCTTCACACGGCAAACTAATGGCCAACTCGTGTTGGCAAACTCAAGTTGGTGTGTGTGAACGACACAACAACGGCAAACAAGTTGGCCAACTGTTGGCGGCTAAATAGAAATTGTCTCTATTCTCACCAACAGTTTGACAACTTGTTTGACAACTGTTATTGTGTCGTTTACACACACCAAGCTTGAGTTTGCCAACATGAGTTTGCCAACTTTAGTTTGTCGTGTGAAGGCCGCTTTAAATTAATTGCGGCTTATTTTAGTACATAATGTTAAGTGAACGTTGCATTGCCCTTGATAGTCTCAAGGGCAACGATGTTTTTTAAAAACAAATCCGAAGCTATAAAGGGACAGTCAACAAACTCAATACATATTACTTGAACCAGCAATAACATGTGTATCACACGTTCTTTTTTTAATATTAAGGTGCAAGTTAAAAGAGGTAATTCCAAAAACAGTCTTACCAACAAAGGACAAATCAGCTAACAACAGGCTTAACAGAGCCAATCCAAAGCTGATGTGAGCCATTGCGACTGGCAGGCTGAGCCCGTGATCACGAAGAGCAGCAGCAAATTATCTAGAACAAAAAATATCGGGGTACATAAACTTCACATCTTTGCATGTTATTAGTATCAAAGTAAAGTCTAACTTGTAATGAATTTGTTCCAGTCCCCCAACTGAACCGTTGGAAAATTCTGCGTCATTTGTTCATTTCTCCCGTTCCAGTTTTCCATCAAGGGTAACTAAAAAAAACAATAACCGAATAAACGGTAAGCGCCATTTCTGTCGGTCGGCCGGTTTGTTTTGTTTGTTTTGTTTTTTTGTTTTTTTTCTGGAAAAATCCTGACCTTTATTCAACGGCCATTCCTACCGGGCCTATTCTGGCAAATGGTAGACATGCACCCTAAATCTTAATTTCTAGCAACTTTCAGAGTTTCATAAGGCTTTGGGGAACAAGATTTCAGATGTACTGCAATGGTTACACTAAAATTGATTGACAGTGTGAACCCACAGTCGCCAAAGGTAATCTGTAGCAGTCTTAAGACCACTTCAAACGAGAAACCACTTAACAGCGATTAACATAATTTGACAAAAGCAGTAGAAATTAAAAGTCTCAAACCCTCTTTCGTTTCAGATCTTCTGGATCGGTTGGATTAGGGACTTTACAAAATTTCTTCAGAGCGTCCTAGCAACTTTTAGAGTTTCTTAAAATGTTGGGATACAAATTTCATGTCTTTTACTGCGATGTTCCAGACAGTTACACTGAAAACGATTGACATTGTGAATCCATGGATGCACAGGTCACCGATACCAGTCTAAAGACCACTTGAAACAAGAGAATATTTAACAGCGATTAACGTAATTTCCGGCCCTATCCCCCACCAGGGGGCAAGGAACTAAGAGAAAACGTAATTTGATAAAAGCAGTAAGAATTGCAAGACCCAAATCCTTTCTCGTTTTAGACCTTCTGGATCAGTTGGATTAAGGACTTAAAAAAATTTGTCCAGAACTTCTAAGCAACTTTCAGTGTTTAATAAGACTTTGTAAGAACAAGATTTCATATCCTTTACTGGATGTCTGCAGATGGTTACACCAAAATTGATTGACAGTGGGAATCCACAGTTGCCAAAAGGTCACCTTTACCAGTCTGTAGGACACTTCAAACGAGAAACCAGTTAACAGCGATTAACGTAATTTGAAAAAAGCAGTAGAAATGTAAAGTCTCAACTTACTCTCTCTTTATATCTTCTAAACGGTTGGATAAAGGGTTTACAAATTTTGTTCGACTTTCTAGCAACTTTCAGAGTTTCAAAAGACTTTGGGGGAACAAGATTTTATGTCTTGTACTGTGATGGTAGATAGTTATGAAATGATTGAATTGTGTCTGGTTTTTTTTAGCCTCAAGGCTATTATTATTTTAAAAAAAAAAAAAAAAATTTTTTTCTTAAAAAAATACTAAAATTGATTGACAGTGTGAATCCATAGATGCAAATGTCACTGATCCCAGTTTAAAGACCACTTAAAATAAGAAACTACTCAGTTAACAGCGATTAACATAATTTGAGAGAAGCAGTATAATTTTACTAGACCCAAACTCCGTTTCGTTTTCGGTCTTCTGGATCGGTTGGATAAAGGGCTTTATAAATTGTGTTCAGACTTTCCTAGCAATTTTCAGAGTTTTATAATACTTTGGGGAACAAGATTTCAAGATGTCGATTAACTGCAATGGTTACACTTAAATTGATTGACATTTTGAATCCACAGACGTGACTTAGATATCATCGATACCAGTCAAAAGACCACTTAAAACAAGAAACTACTTATACGATAAACGGTGATTAACTTAACTGTTTTTACAAAAGCAGTAGAAAGTACAAGACTGAAAGCTGTTTCGTTATGGATCTCCTGAACCGATTGGATTTTGAATCTACAGATGACAGAGATCACCTATACCAGTCTAAAGGCCAATTCGAACAAGTAGTCACTTAACAGAGATTAATAAAAATAACAAATTTCACAAAAGCAGTAGAAATT
This sequence comes from Oculina patagonica, assembly GCF_052425735.1. NCBI lineage: Eukaryota > Metazoa > Cnidaria > Anthozoa > Scleractinia > Oculinidae > Oculina > Oculina patagonica. The sequence continues at coordinate 21,502,796 of NC_135767.1, forward strand.
TCAAGACTCAAACCTGTCTCGTTATGAATCTTCTGGGTGGCGCTTCCCGGAAAGATGTTACATTTATCAGGATAAATAAACCCTCCTTTGTTTAGAAACACTGCTGTGTAAATACAATTTACTGCCCTGTACACAGGTAGTTTATTATTTATTAATTACTCTCAAACAGTGCTTGGGGGGATAAAAGACTGATATGCATTTTGCCCCAGTCTCTATGAAAAAATGCTAAAGACAGAAAACAGCTGGGCCACATTTTGACAATACTACAACGCGTTTCACTTGAAGCGCCTCCCTCACCCTGATTGGAATATTAATTTAATTAACAAATCGACCGTGGACGCGCTCTGATTGGCTGATGGCTAATTGTTATTGTGCCAGTGAATCACATGGAAATTGTATAAAAGCAATGAAGTACATGTATATAACGTTCTTACCCGACTAAGGTAATCGTGGGCCTAATAACTAAAAAAAAAATCAACCAATCAGATTGCTCCACTGCAGGTTCAATATTTTCTAATTATTATAATTATATGGCCCTGTCTCAGAAGAACTGGGAATAACCGAATTCACGAATTTGATTGGCTAAAATCGATATTGACCGCTGACTTGATATTTCCTATCAAGACCAGCATCTAGACCAGTCTAGCTCTTACATTTTGCCGTGACAAAGTTACAAAAAAAACCCACAATGACTTGGTGGTGCTAAAAATACTAATATTTGGAAAAGCCAAATGGCTTGACCACACTGAGAACAAGCAAACTTTGGAAAATTTGAGTTAAGTTCAGGCGTGCAGTAGAACACCAGCGGAAAAGGAAATTGCGCAGTTTTTGCGACTCGAAAAGTAAAGGCACTCAACACGACTAAAAGCGACTTGAGCGCCTGATAAGATATGAGATGAGATCGGCGCATTTCCGAATGAGCCTAAGAGACTCTAAGAATAAACTCGATGTTCCATTACATCGCACAAACGCCATTTTATGGAACAGTCTTCTATGTGAGTAAGAATTACCCTTGTTAAAATAAAGATTATCTAAACGGAACGTGAATGAACCCTCCCTTTTGATATTTTACCGAATGCCCAGGATGGCCTGGCTAAAAACTTGCACGTGAATCTGCGATCCTCTCAGCTATGTATTATATTTCTCGAGAAGCCTGGTAATGTGAACAGAGGTACAAAAAATTTTGTTGTTCTGGTAAAAGTGAGAAAAAGGTAGTACCTTTTGTGTCGGAAAATTTCAGTTGGGATGAACCTTTCATTTGTTTCCTACTGGAACAATAGGTTTTTCTATACAAATATTAAACGCCCGTGATTGTTTGAGATTAATTTCTACATGTGATATGTTAGGGCTTCGGCTAACTGATCACCCCATAACTTTTGCGTTCGAACGAATGCTTTTTATTATTGTCGGCGGAGAAAGTTAGATTAGCAAACCAATACAGTTTTAGGCAATAAGAATTGCAATTATATTTTGTTTTAATAAATTCTGTTTCTCTTCTCTCATTGTACGTACACCGTCGACGACAAACGTTTAAAATGATTCTCCCATTTGTACACTAAGACGGACAGAGACATTGCGATAGATAATGTGTCTTGACTGGAACTGAACAAGCTTAAAATATCGCACATTTGCCCAATTATACTAATTTGGGCCGACCAGCGTGGCCGGGTGGTTAGAGCGCTGGACTCGAAATCCGGAGGTCGTGGGTTCAATTCCCGTTTTGACCACTAGCTGGTGTCCTTCAATCTCGGTAGTTCCGAGTTCCACTCCTAGGCTACGTTTGTATATAGCCAACTGGTCTGCCTCCTGCCGGTTGGGATTTTTAACCATGTTATTTTTATTTGTTAACATTGGTCCTGAAAAGCCCCACTCGGGAAGTAGTCAATTAAGTATATATTTTTTGTTATATTTTAGAGCTAAGAAAAATAAAATCCATTCTCTAAAATGTGCGTATATTTCAACTTCTATTCAAGTGATTTTTCAATAAAATTATGACTAGAAGAAATTGGCAGGAAATGTTTTTCTTAATTTTCATTGATAACTTGCTTTTGGTGTTGACTTGAAATTACGTACCCAAACTGTAATACAGTAGGTATTCAGTACTATAGGTTAGCCGCTAAATGATACCATCACAAACATTAATCTGTCGAAAGGTAAATATTTGCTTAACTTGAATGCTATTTTCTTTTACAAAATTAGTGAAAACCAATGCAAAAGGAAAATAAATAACCAGATTTTACAGTTCCGCAAAAAAGATATAACAGAAAAAATATGTTGCTTTCTGACTTACCTTTTAAAGAGGAAAAATCTTGAGAGTACGATTACTTTTGTCCCCTCCTGTGAAATTCGATTCTATTCAGTGGAGTTTGAAGAGGTTCTAACAACTTTGAAGTGCTCGCGTTAAATTATTGACAAAATTTTTGTCTAGCAGGTTTTGTATTTTCCTTTATTTTGCTGGAATGTTTTGGTTAAGATAAAGGCAGGAAATCGCAGTGAACAACTTGAAATCAATTACGAACAAATAAATGAAAGTCAAACTACCAAAAAACAATCTTTGAGTACAGTTTCGAGAAAAAAATGAGAAATTCTAAGAATTATTTATTTTTAAAACACAGCGCCAAATGCATTTGCTAAATTGGCGAGTAAGGAGAATATCAAGTAATATCTACATCCTCACACAATCTCTGGTTGAATCGGGTTGTCTACTTTCCTATGTGCGAAAAACCTGCCGGGCTTATTATCGAGTTAGTGCCTGGCCAACAGTGACTAGATTAATTATTCAATGGGCAATTGGTCTTCAAAACATAAACACCTTAAAAGCACTAAATAAAGGGCCATATTCCACGATCGTCTCAAAACATTGCAATCCCAAACGCTTTGGGAAAAAAGAGTAAAAATAATAAGGGTAACCGCATGCATTTGGGATAGATTTATAACAGCTAACCTTTGCAAAACTTAAAATTCGTTTTTAATTGCTCCGATCGTCCGGTAGTGTTTCCATAAGAATTTTCCGATTTTGGACCTACTCTAAAGCGGCTAGGGCGATCAGAATCACTGATCCTCATGCTCTATTGAAACGGCGAAACTGGTTCTCCCACTGTTTTCTATTTAACAATTAGACTATGATAGCTGAGTTGACTATCGTTCACAGAAAACGGGAGCGAGTAGTTTAATTGTTTGAGTTGGCACTCTAAGGGATTGCAGTCCAAAAATAACAAATTTTCAAAATTGTTAGTATAACTGTCCTTTTTAAGAGCAACCGCGCGCGATCATGTTCAAACAGCTATTAGTAGACAAAACTGTTCTATTGGAAATCTGCAAATCGGATTGGTTCTCTCAAGACGGCAACCTATTTTTGTTTTCTGGCTAACAATTAGGACTAATCGCCCTCGTTTTATGAGCGATAATCAACTCGCCTGCGCCTCTTAAACTATGTTTCATAGAGAACTCGCGGGCTCCCTGTCTTTTACTAAATAGTACCCTCGACAAAATTACTCGATTCTCATTTTTCGAGAGCAGTACAATTTATCCTAAATTGCACTCCGATGGAGTACCTATTACTTTCTTTTCCGATGTTGACTCGATGTCTTCCTAAGATTTTCGAAGTGATGTACTTGTGATCTTTTGAAAGTATTCCAATTGTACCCGTGCAATTTTGAAAACTTTCAAAACATAACTCGTACCTATAAATCATGTATTGAACTCGAGTCGTCTAATCTAAGGGTAGTCGTCTTCACCAACAGTCGAGCTATGTTTGATAGAGCGCAAAATTAAAACGACAACCTGATGGGATAATTATTTGGTCATGTGTCATGGCCGCTTTTAATGAAAATTTCATTAACAAATAATTACTTGTAACTAGATGACAATCTTTAGTAATGTATCTTAAATTCCCTAATGAACACAAATATAAAGTAAATATTTCAGCACTAGGGCCACGAAAAAGGCAAAACATAAACCTTAACCGTACAAAAAAGATAACGGAGGAGCGAGAGGCGGAGGAGGGTTGATTGCTTGTGAGCTTGTATCTTCAGAAAGTCTTCCCGACTAAGAGGACGATAACAAGAAAACATCCCTATTTTATCAAGTTGGGATCTGGAAAACGAGGCTACGTACTTTTACTGAGCAGCGCGTGAGCATTGCACGATAAAAACTTCTATTGTGTTGAAGTCCCTGACTGTCTCGTGATTCTTGCACAACACTAAACTATTGTGAGAGGTCTCAAAGGTCGGAATTATCAGACGTAAGCAATCAACGCCCCTTCACCCCTATCTAAGCTAGACATCTCCCATCTTATGTAAACTAAAAACATTAAAAGAATTGCAAGCATAAAAACTTTTATTTGCAAGCAAATAAATTCATTTAAATTTATCATAAAATGGTATCATCTTAGGGTAGAAACAATTCTTTTTCCAGCACTTTCCTGCATCATTGTGTCCAGTCATTTGATGATAAACACTGCGTCATGACTTTTTCTAATTAGACCTCCTTATGGTCACATATGATAATTGTTTAGTATTGAGAAAAAAAAATATCCTTTGCTTGTCTTGTTTGATTATTAATAGTGACTTAAATATCAGCAATGTTAGTGAAAACAGCAAAAGCATATGATGTTTCCGCCATTTCTTTGGTTTACTTGATAGAAGTCAACGTTTGTTAGAGCTATTGGATGAAGTTCCAGACTGTTAGGATTGTGTTGCAGTATTTAAAACGACTGTTTTAAATAACATGTGCTTGTCTTGTTTCATTATTGACATGCTTATAAGCTATGTAAGTGAAAATAAACCTTTCCGTCGTTTCTTTGTTTGACTAAATAAAAGCCAATGCTAGTTAGAGTTATAGGATGGACTATAGAAGAATGTTTGGATGTTGTTGCAAATGTATAGCGTATGATTTGCGATTATTTAAGTTTTGCAGGGATGTTTAGAGGTGAAAAGTTCTTTGTTTTTTGTTTTTTGTAACCTGCAGAGGCCAGTTTTTTCGAAAGCCGCGATAACTTTTCGGGCCCGTAAAGCAATTTTAAATTATCTGTATCTTAAAAACAGAGAAGTCTATAGGCCTGAAACTTTGTATGAAGGTAACCTCTGTTCATATGAAAAATATCATGGAATTAAACAGCTCTGTCATTATAAGGTTTGAGATTTTGCTATGGCTTTTCGGGTGCAAACTCAGTTTCGGGACCTTCGAGAAACGGGCCCCTGGTGACATTGTTACACCAAAACATAGAAATAATTTGTAAGATGTATCGTACTCTTGCCAGCATGTGATGCTGTCCTAAAAATTTAAATTTAACATAAAACGATATCATGTTAAGGTATAACATCTTTTTCCAGCACGTTCTTGTATCATTGCGTCTTTGTTATTTGATGATAAACATTGCTGACTTATTTATGCGTCATAACAGTGTTCTTATTAGACCTATTTACATCACATAATTGTTTAGTACTGATAAAAAATAAACAATATCCTTCGCTCGTCTGTATATATTGACTTGCACATCAATTTCGTTAACGATTATGCTGTCCGCCGCTTATTTTGCTAAATGTCCAATTTCCTAAAAAGAAAACTTGAGTAGTTAAAGCTATAGGATAGACTATGAGACCGTTTGGATGGCGCAAATACATTTTGTGTATGATTTCCCAATCATTAAAGCTCTATAGGAATGTTTTGGGATGAAAAGATTCGGCATCTTTGTTGCGTGTAACCTGGGGGCACTGTTTCACTAACAAAGGGTCTAACTGTGAAAATTTCCGTTCATTTCATTATTTCTTTAAGTTGCTAACAAAACAACTCCAGGCAATAAAAGTTTACGCAAACTTTTATGCAGATTAAACCTCCATCCCCTAAAAGCCAGACAAGCGCGGAAAGGGCTCTGGAAATCCATTTGTTTTTTAAATAGTTTTCACTCAGTCGCCTTGCTATGAATTACTACACGCCCAACTAAATTTCAAGAAGTTCTCGAACTTTACATATCATAATTATATACCTGCCTTGACGACCTCGACGCATGTGATAAATATTCATATCACAGGTCAAGCCCTTTGCACACAAAGTTCGATCTACTAACTTCGAGCTATATGCCGGAATTATAAAGGCTTACTTCCCTATCCAAATAAGATATTATTTTAGCTAAATGTTAGCTTACACTTGTTACGGCGCTTTCTCTAAAAAAAAAAAAAAAAAAATGATTAACTAGATAAGTTACGGCACATTATGTTCTTTGCAAATGTTTATATAAATAAGGTCACTATGTTCGCGACCTAGGAGGTGTTTAGACCGTTTTGTTTCCAATTTTTAAACAAGGTATTTTTCAAAAAAAGTAGTGCCTTTATACCATATTTGAACAATATTGTAAAAATAACTGTACGAACTCTGAAAAAAATACTGAAAAGGCAAACATGATTAAAAATGTCACAAAAAGATTAGCAAGTAAAAATGATAAAATGTGAAATTTTTACTGCGCAATAAATAATTCACCACGAACGTACGTCTCCGGAATGTTGTTGAATAACAAACAGAAGTCACAATAGTTGGTTTGTTAATTAAATTCATTAATATTGAGAGACTTGAATTGCTTCCCTGGCATTTCGTTTTAAACACCAAACTGTTAAAATGCAAAAAGCTAAGATGAAAGCAATTCAGGTAATACTATATATAATTTACTTGGAAAATCCAGCTTTCTTATATCTGAGACACTAACACTGTATCAAATTCTACCCTGCAGCTCTCCTTGGCTTTACTTTGCCTTCTTTCTAATTTGGGAGTTGAAGGTATTTACATCTTTATTGTTTTTTTCCTAAAAACAATATAGCAACTTAGACATCTAAGCCATCCATTATTTCCTTCTTTGAAAAAAAGGAAAGAAAAGGCATTTTCTTCATTAGTAAATCACGTATACTGTACCACGTTGAAATTGTTTTTTTGCTAAACAGAAAGAAGATAAAGGAATTGAGATTGGTATCTTTCAATCAGCGTGTGGCGCTTGCTTCTTGATATCTAAAATCCAAATAAAATGGAATAAAACTCCATTTTTTAAAATAATACTTCGATAGAGTTTAATAATCAAAGGCTTACGCAAAATGTTTGCTCCTCCTTGACTCAATAATTTTTCCAAATCCATTACTAACAAGTATTCACTGTAGCTAACTTCAATTTAAGTCGATATTGTTTGATAATTATATTAAGCAATAACTATTTCTGATTTTTAATATATTTTCTTAGAATGACTTTAAGCGTACGTCGATATTTCTTCCGCGATTTTATGCTAGTATTAAGTTTTTCTTTACAACCCCCGATTTGGTTTAAAAGTTCACTTGCTATATTCTTGTGGAGATCAAGATGACGCAGATTTAGCCCTAGCTGCGACTATTATGTTTCACGGAGTGCTTCGAGACTTTACAATAATGTACTTTTCAATAACATACTCAAGATCAACTATCGAATCGGAATGGCGGGCGTGCTAAAAATCCTTTTTCGACGGTTCAGAATGCTAAGAGCTTATGTAGCCATGACTTATTTTAAGGGTCTAGTTTTATGACAAATAAGCCCAGGACTAGCGAGATGCAAATCTATTCTTCGAGACTTTACAATAGGCACAAGACGTCAGCCGGACACCAGTCAGACAAATCCCTCAACCAATCCAATTTCTCGACCGATGAAATGTGTTCCACCGATAAAAAATTATAGATTCTCGTTTGAGCAATAGAGCAGTTTTCAATTGAGTGTCATAAAACCAAAACCAAAGTAATTACTCTGGCCAATCACAAAGGACACAGGCAATCTAGTGAACCAATCAAAACTCGAAGCAAATACATGTAGCTAGCACGAAGCGCGGGAAAACGTGCGCGAGCCAGTCATGATTGGTTTTGGTTTCAGTTCTGATTGGCTGAGGAAGTGGCGCGAGATTTTTAAGCCAATCACTGAGCGTACTAATGCAAAACCAAAGCAAACGCAATTTACTTTCGACACTCGAGCGAAAACCGCTCTAAACTCAAAGTATGAATTCGACTGATAAGACCAAAACATTTCCGCTGTTCTCCAGTAGCTGAACACTAAAGATAATGATTCATTTACGATTCATTTGTTTACTTCAGGAAATCCTTGTACAGATGGAAATTATCAGCATCTGGACGAGAGCGATCGCTCAGTGAGCTCCTATGGTGTCACGAACATATGTGATAAAGATCTTGATTTTAATATTTGGTACAGGGTGTCTGGCAGCGCAGGCAATGCTTTAGCATCAAAGAACCGTCCTCCACATTTCTCATGTGGGACAACAGTCCCAGTGTACCTTAAAGATGACCATCCAGCTTTTAGTGACGGCGAGGTGACTCGAACGGCGTGCTCAGCTACTGTTGCTAATCCATGTAATAAAGAAGTAGATATTCAAGTTATCAACTGCGGTGCTTTCTACTTGTACAATCTTGCTCAGTTAAGGCCATGTAACCCCACAAAAGCTGACTGGCGTTACTGCACCAACGGCCAAGGTACGTATCAAGTATTGTTACAACTTTCACTTGTAACAAATAGTTTTTAAAGTAAAGCAAAAGTAAATTAAGGCAATATTGACCAGTTGGAAAAAAATGATAATAATAATGATGATGATGATGATGATGATGATGATGATGATGATGATGATGATGATGATGATGATTGAAAGCTTGTCCAAAAAGTGTACATTAAATTATGTATACCACCTGGCGAAAATTTCTAAAGCAGCTGAAAGACATGCATTTGGATTGCAGATGCCTTTATCAAAAGTAGGCCAGGTTTTCTAAGCAGAAAAAAGGATTCAAGACGATTTCCAATTGAGATCACCAATCAAATTGAAAAGTGTGATTAGTGCTCGCATTTTCTGTAACTGACCGACTAATTGCTTAACAACAGAAAGAGAAAAATGTTTTGTCAGGCGATTTGACATAAGTAGTATTAATTCACTAACTTATTTATTTTTGTTTTCTTTCATGGCAGCGGACGATAAATGTGATAATCATCAATGTTCTGGAGGTAAACAGTGTGCCCTGACAGACAATGGCAACCAACACGAATGTGTGGATGGTAATGTATCACGATAAAGAAGCTGTGCTATTTTAACTGGGGATGGGTGGCCGTGCCAACTCTTCTTATACACTGTTAGACATCATTGAGATCCAGAAACGGGAGGGGGGGGGGGGGGGGGGGGAACTCCCGTATATGACCTACATAGGTATGTGCCGCTGTGAAGGGTATGTTTTTTCAAGCAGTCATTTGCCGGGTAACTGATCAGTCAGTATGACAAATTAAGTTCAGAATAGAACTAGAAACTCGGAAGAGAAAAATGTTTTCCGTAAATAAAATCATCGCGGCAACGTTGTTGACAGTTGGTTCCCTTTTAAAAACACTGATAGTGAAAAAAGCAAGTTTGGGATAGGGTAGGGATTTTTGGTGTCTAGTCTAGTATAAGGCTGCAAAATCAACTAAACTTGGTCTAGTAAAGATAAGGGTTTCAAAGTCCCAGCGGCACACCCCCACCCAAAAATATACAGTGTCCTCCCCGGGATTAAAAATAGAAAAAGCCTGGGGCATATGTTTGTTCAAAAGACCTTTTTGGTGGGAATATTTTCGACAGGACGAGTTTTCCAAGAGTCTTATTATCAAAAGAAATTTCTTTCTGAAAATACGTGACTGTTATCATATTCCCCCAGTGGGGTCGTCTCGCTTTGGGGTGTAAATTCGGGTTTTGTTTTCACTTAGGGTTTTCCGGACAAAATAGCAATATTTTTAGTCGTGCAGGGTTGCACGCGAAGAAATATAAAAACATAAATTATAAATGTTGGAATCGTCGGTTGACTATGTTGATTGGCGTCATATTTATTGACGGCAGCACAAAAAAATAACCGCAATCGTTTTTAGGTTTTGGATATCAGGTTTTGGACAGCTTGCGTATTATTTAAAGGCGCATTAAAACTCACTGAACAAACCGTAACGACACAAGTGCAGAACTACTAAGGTCTACAGCAGGTTGAGGCTAACATTGGGATGCAGTTATGTTGACTTTAACAGATTTTTAAACAGCCAAAATTTCCATTTGTGTTGTAGGCAACACAAAAATAATAGTCTGTTTTTTATAAACAGTTGTTATATTACTGAAACTGTTAACAAGCGTCTTTGGCTGCGGATGGCCTGGATGGAAAATTGAGGCTAAACGTCTCAAGTTGTTTCCGTGCATCATAACAAGAGTCGATATTCATAGCCGTAGTTTGTCTCTTATCTGCAAATTGTGGTTATATTTTCCTTCAGATGTTCAAGAGGTTTTCATGGTTAAATAGCTTACCACTTATTTCAAAACAGTTTAGGCCAAAAGTCTGCGAAATCGTCGTGACGTAGCTCCTTTAAAATCTACTTCTGTGTTCCGTTGAACAAAGAACAAGCCACACAGAGGTCGACAATCGTATTTAATGATAATAATAATTCGATCTAAAATACAAAATAAATAAAACTATGTTAGCGCTAGCTAATAACATAACTTGAACCTACACAACCTGTAGAAAACTAACAAAACCCATGTTAAAACTGTTTACAACTCACTTTTTATGTTGCCTCTGTACGGCGTTAACTGTGGTACTGATTTCGGCTGTTTATAAATACTGATCTGTTCATAACTGGTTTGCAATAACTGGTTAGCACTGAGTTTTGTGTCAACTGAACTAAAAAACGGTTCATTACGCTACTTGAAGGAGTTCATACGCGATCGATCACACGCGACTGTGAGTCGACTGTTAATTTCAAACTAGCGCGCGCGCAACATAAACTGCAACAATACGCGCGCCCAATAACATCTTTTATCACCGAAACATTCTGTTTTGACATGATGCTCAATTTTAACATCAGCTGATCCATGTTCGACTGATCCGTGTCAGAATGGTGGAACATGTAACGACGATAACTCTGGAGGCTTTACATGCAGTTGTCCTTCAGGGTACACTGGGGCGGACTGCAGCACAATTGCAAGCAGTCAAGGTGAGAGTCTTTTTAAAACTTGACAAAACAATGTGGTGTAGGGACACTGGGGAATTAGCTGAACTAGCAACGCTAAGGAATAGTCACCAAGAATCTAGAGTAAAAGGTTTTGTGCAACTTTCACTGCGTCAGAAATAGTGTTTTCTGTGCTCTGCTCTGCTTTTCTTTGGCGATGTTAACCTTACAATGCTCGAGACCCGTGCTCTGGCGCAATTTTTAAATTCTTAGATTTGTGACTCTGGTCTAGGTTTCCTTACTTCGATTGTATACAGCTATTTCAATAAACGTTGTAAGATCAAAGCTTAAAGCTTAAAAATAAGACCGAATGGTGGTCTGGGTATTCACTGGAATTTTGCATATTGGTCTATTGGAAATGGATAAGTTTGTATTTTTGCACGTAAAGACTTCTTGAATTCGTTTTTCTCCCAGGAAGCCTTTTTCTCCAGCTTTACTTTCATTGTCGAGTGGCTTTTAATTTTGAAAAGTCTTCTAAAATCCAGTGAGACTAAAGTATTTTGCTTTCACATGTGAATCACATGTCTGCGGAGAAATAATAAGAGAAAATTCGCGTTTGTCATACCATTATCATAATCGGATTAACTTTTATCCTCTATTATCTTAAATTGTCGGCTTGTCCTGGAAAACCCTCTATTTCTCAACGACTGGATATGAAAAAGTAGTGCGTCACAGTGGCAAATAAATATAGCCTAAATATTGCTGCGCCTTTCAGTAACACTTGAGCTCTGCTCTGGTCAACGGTTATGGTTTTGTAGCCGTAGCGGACCTCTCAGGAACCAGAAGTTTACTTCAGTTATATTCTAATTCGCTCCCCGCTCAACCGAATATAAAATATTTATCATGTAATAGGCAACCACTTTTAGGGATGTGTCAACACGAACCGTGTGCGACCCTCTTTATTATGTCTTACAATCACAAATACATACATTTCGCAAACAATACATGGCGAAAATAACGAGAACTAATAACAACTATAAAGGTTACAAAAATCGGAACATCTGCTAGTACAATATAAATATAATAACATGATAATCCAATACTCGAAAACGCCAATCAAACTTAGTCATTGGGTATTTAATTTAGAGAGCAAACTGACGCGGTCGTAAGACTCGAATGAATACAAATGAAGACAACGCAATATATATACCCAACACCCCGCTAATGAGGCATTGTACAGAATGCCACATAACACCCCCAAGACTTGGTTACGTAGCCCATGATAAATTCATATAGCTCAAAAGGCCACGTCTGTTGGATGTTTTTGGTATATTTCGATCCATTCTTTGTTTCTGCTTTTAACGGTTTGCCGATTGGTTGTCGTCATTATTTTGATTGACGGCAACCAAAAACGCAATCGGTAGTCAAGCTTTGAACATCAGAGCTCGCTTTTTATTGAAAGACGCAGTTAAGAACTCACAATGCAGAACTACAAAGGTCTACAAGTTGAGGCTAACATTGAGAGGAAATTATATTGTGCTTGAAGTCTACTGCTTCGTTAACATGATGCTTAATTTTAACAGCGCCTCCAGCTGATCCATGTTCGACTGATCCTTGTCAGAATGGTGGAACATGTAACGACGATAACTCTGGAGGCTTTACATGCAGTTGCCCCTCAGGGTACACTGGCGACAACTGTGAAACCAGTCAAGGTGAGAGATTTAAAACTTGATAAAAAAATAATGTGAGTTTAAGGACACTGGGAATTAGTTAAATCAACCACAACATAAGGGCGCTTTCCATTTGTCAGAACTGGCTGGCCAGACCAGCAAGTTCGAAAACAGAATTCCGACGTTAGTCGCGTCAGATTTGTCCTGGCAAAATCACGGCCACATAACAAACAAGGACGATTTTCGAGCATTGTGAATGACACTTCCATACAAATTGAGATAAACTTGAAAAAAGTTGGGCCGACGTTTTTCAAGTTTACCCAAACGCAATCCGTATTAATCGTCTCGAATTTTGCCCACCCATGCCCCTTTTTGTGGGAGGCGCGGTGGCCTAATGGTTAGCGCGCTCGACTCCGAGTCGAACGGCCCGGGTTCGAGGCCTGGCCGGGGCGCTGCGTTGTGTTCTTGGGCAAGACACTTTACTCTCACAGTGCCTCTCTCCACCCAGATGTATAAATGGGTACCGGCGAATTTGCTGCTGGGGGGTTACCCTGTGATGGACTAGCATCCCATCCAGGGGGGAGTAGCAATACTCCTAGTCGCTTAATGCTACGGAAACCGGGTTAAGCTCCGGCTGTATGGGCCACTTGGCTCGGACACAGACTTTACCTTACCTTCATGCCCCTTTTTGGCCTTTCTGTGTTTCTTTTGAGTTATTATGCAGTCTGAAACCGTTACTAGTTGTGATATTTCAGTCAAATCAAATTGCGTGACATCATCTGAATCCTTAAGACTCCTCTGGGAGAATAGGGCCTTTGTATCTCTGGTTCCGTAATCAGTAGTATTTTATGGTGCAGAGTGATTAGCCCTGCGACCAACTCCAAAAGGAGGGGTTGGTTTTTTGTAGGGGTTTTCCTTCTCCTTGGCAGCTGCTTTCTGGGCTGACAGGTGCTACCACCTGGGTTTTAGTTTGGAGTTTTTCATCTCCTAGATGGGCCGCCTTCCACAGCTATTGAGCCCCACCTGCCCTTTAAAATTGCGTGACATAGCCCCTTTAATTTTAACAGCGACCCCATCAGGTGATCCGTGTTCGTCCAGTCCATGTCAGAACGGTGGTACCTGTAGCAGTGACTCTGGAAGCTTCACGTGCAGTTGTCCTTTACTATACACTGGTGATGATTGTAGCACAAGCAATTTGCAACGTAAGTGACTAAATCAAAGGGGCAGTATCACGGGAATTCTTATACGTTTTGGTGTTAACTATGATAGAAATATGCGGGTGCACTCAGCTGGGATCAACAAAAAAGCCTTTGAACAACAAAGAAAGACATAATAATAATAATAATAATAATAATAATAATAATAATAATAATAATAATAATAATAATAATAATAATAATAATAATAATTATAATAATAATAATAATAATATTTTGAGGAGGGTGTTGTCAAGCTAAAAACTGGCTACCCTTTAGTGCCCCAGGACCATGGTTTGGTCTCGGCGCTAAGGACTTTAAGCAAACATTACGTAAGGAACATAATAATAATAATAATAATAATAATAATAATAATAATAATAATAATAATAATAATAATAATAATTTATTTAACGAGGGTAACATAGTTTACTGGTGGCCCAGTAGTTTGCCTAAAATTGCGTAACATTCTATAAGGTGTGAATAAATGGAATTAATGGTTTTTATTAAAAACTACCAATGGTATATTGCAATTCCTGCGTTTTGATTGGTTAATAACAGGCAATGGTATATTTAGTAAATAAACCCCTTCAAGCGGCTGGTATATTGGAGGATAATGCCCGAGGCTGAAAGATTGTCAAAAAATGAACAGTTGGCCGCGAAACGAAGCTTCGAGGGCAACTGTGAAATTTTGAGGACAATCTTTCAGCCAAGGGCATTATCCTCCAATATACCAGAAGCCAGAAAGGCGTTTATTTATTTTATAACCCTCCTATTAATTTCTACAACGCACTTTATCGCCAGTAAATTTATAGGAAAATTAAAACCAGCGCAACTGGTTGAAACAAATTTAAGTTGATTGGTTTACGTGATTTTTTAACTCTGTGATTTCATTTAAAGATAGAATTGAATAGGGTGACTCCATTTGTTTGTTTTGTGCTTGCCTACAAAATCGGGCGACCGTCGTCCGATTTTGTACAACGTGATGCGTTTTGTCCAATGAGCGCGCGCAATAATTAATAGGTAGGTTATAAGAGCTCATATACCATTGACACAAATATGGTAGCCGATACGCGTCCACAAAAACAGCTCGGAAACGAAAGTATTGCAATACTTTGGGCGTTTTTAATAAAACAATTAATTTCACTCGCGCTTGCTGGATATGAGATGGTAGATAGCGTTACGCGCCTCGTTGGCTATCTACCATCTCATATCCAACGCGCGCTCGTGGAATAATTGTTAAATATGCAATTTCTCCAAGAAGACACTGTCTAATTTGAAAACGCCTGCCAGACGTTTTCAAAGTTTAAACCATTACTGCCATATCCGTCCATAGCCAAACCTCCTTTGAACAATTTTAATGATTAGTACAGTAAATTTTTGCAATTTCAGGCCTTCTTAGTGGCTTCTTATTAACACCAACATCTTCATTGCATTTTCAAGTAGCACTAAATCATGGTGACACTGTCCTCTTAATACGTTCAATATTATAATATCCACACAAGTGTGATATCGTTTTTGACCAATCAGCTCGAAAAGTTTCCATGTTTCAATGTTTAATGAGCCAAAGTTAATCGATATTAAGTCTTCCTCGGCAATCTTCGGAACTCTTCGGTCATCTTCGGAAGTTTTCTGAAAATGTTCGGAAACATTCGTACGACTTTCAAACAACATTTTGAAAATCTTCGGAAATCCAAGATGGTGGATCCAAAATGTCGGACTATGATTGGGTGCTTTACACAACTTACAAAGGAAGTGGTCTTAACAAGTGTACTCGACAAGGACCCACCTTGTGTAGGGGTAGGGGTAGAGGGGTTATGCAAGATACCACCTGTCTGATTATCCAAATGGACAAAATTTATTGGCTTCAAAATCTGAGTTAAGACTTTTATATTAGGTGTGCATGAAGCTTAATTTGCATTGCAGGAGAAATGGAACAAGGATGTTTGAATCTTTTTCTTAGTTTCTATTCCTGATAGAGTGGGGGCTATTCAAACCAGACACCATATTTTAAGGTGGGGAAGGCGGGGGGGGGGGGGGGGGGTACATGAAGAGACCACTTGCGTTTTTGCAGAGTCGTGGGTCCTGTTTGAGTACAATAGTTTCGACCATTTCCCCAAGTTTGACTTCCAAAGCGTGCCAATCCCCTTCCGTCTTCCAGATTCACGAACGGTAACGAAAATAGTTTAGGCGATATTCTATTTAGTAGAGCGGTTTTCACTTGAGTGTCGAAAGTGAATTGCGTTTGCTTTGGTTTTGCATTACAACGTTTAGTGATTGGCTTAAAAATCTCGCGCCACTTTTTCAGCCAATCAGAACTAAAACCAAAACCAATCGTGACTCGCTCGCGCACGTTTTCCCGCGCTTCGTGCCGGCTTCATGTATTTGCTTCGAGTTTTGATTGGTTTACTGGATTGTCTGTGTCGTTTGTGATTGGCCAGAGTAATTGCTTTGGTTTTGGTTTTACGACACTCAATTGAAAACTGCTCTAAGCCTAACAATGCACTTGTATCGATTTTAGATTGCCAAGGAGCTCTCGGCATGCAAAACTGGGGAATCCCTTACAACCAAGTTACTGCGTCATCTCAGTGGAATGATAGTGATCTGGCTGGCCCAAATCGAGGCAGGCTCCACATACAAGAACAAGGTTCACTTGTAGGAGGCTGGGTAGCTGGAACCATCGATAGCCAGCAGTGGTTGGGTGTTGATCTGGGTAATGATTATACCATCCTAACAGGTGTAGCAACTCAAGGTCGACAGGATGACGAGGACTGGTGGGTAACCTGGTACAGATTGAGGTACAAGTTCGATGACACTTGGCATTTGTACAACGAAACAGGACAAAACGCGCCCAAGGTGAATGAAACATTGATTGATTTTAAGGGAAGTATCGCGGAGTAAATAATAAAGGTGGTAATTTTTAAGTTTGGTGTTAAGTAATGAAAATAAATAGTTCAACAATGACATGAAGATGGGACAAAGAAAAGATCTGAGTCCCCGACGAGAATCGAACCTATGGTCTCCCAGATACCGGTTGGGCGCTCTAACCAACTGAGCTACGAGAGACTCGTAGTGAGCTGGGCCATTGTGTTTGTCGTGACTTTCGGATATTTGCCCTATTTTTATGAGGGAAAAATTTCAGAAATCTATAAAAGGGTGAAAGTCAAGCTCGCGTTAGGCGTTTGCGGTATAACGTCATGCTTAATCTCCCTTATACGTGGATTTTGTGTAACTTCAAAAGTTAAAAAGAAAACAATTCCGTGTTATCAGAAACTTTAAATATAGGTCTAGTTTCGTTATAAGTTTTCACTCAGTGTACTGTCTCTGGCCATAAGTGGAAAGGGTCGAAATGAATTACGACTTGTAAAATTCCAGCCTATTTTCTCTAATTTCCTAAGTTCTCGCCAAGTTCTCGCATTTTTGTCTCCAAAATACGCTAGAATCGATCAACATTTGTTCCCATTTTTTTTTTTTCAAGAAATTACCAATTAATTAAATTGTCCTCTTGAGTTCTTAAATATTGTGGACTAGTTGAATTTAAAGTTTGATGTGATTATGGCCAGGATCATAAAGGGATCTGTGTCTCTTAGTTTTGCCAGATACTCGCTATGAAACGTAATGTTAGCAAAGGAAGCTGCTTCTATGGATCTAAATGACAATACGACAGCCTTGTTAAAAATATATTTTTAAATTTGTCAAACTTTGAAAACTGTTCAGCCTAAAAGTTTGCAAAGCCCCATATCGCAGTCCGTTTTTAATGATCTTAAAGTTTTGTCCATACCTACTTTCTTATGTATTTGCTGTGTAATTGAAATGTTCCTACACTCTCTTAAGTGGTTATTTTTATATTTCTTTCAAGTTGATTGCCATCCGTGACATAGTTCCTTTAACCTTGACACGCGTAATAGTCTGGGAGCAAGTGTAATCCCGTGGGAATTTTTTGATGAAAGCAAACCAATAGTCTAGAAATGTTATTTGGGACCTAGTAGACATGAAAAGTTTTGGTGGCAACTTTGCAACTTGCTCAGACGGGAATTATGGGGGTTCGAAATTCTGACACCTGAAGACCAGCATGGAAACGAGGCTGGAATATAAAATCCTTTATAACTCGCATAAAACTAGACCGTTACTCACTAAACTTGCCTACAATATGTCATTCTCTGCTCTCAATCGGTTTTTGCTGGATTTTTATTTAATTAGTGGTCACGTGACCTTGTAGCATGGAAACGAGGCTGAAATAGAAAATTCCTTATAACTCACGTGAATGTACACCGTTACTCACCAAACTTGCCTACAATATGTTATTCTCTGCTCTCAATCGGTTTTTGCTGGATTTTTATTTAATTAGTGGTCACGTGACCTTGTAGCACGGAAACGAGGCTGAAATAGAAAATTCCTTATAACTCACGTGAATGTACACCGTTACTCATCAAACTTGCCTACAATATGTTATTCTCTGCTCTCAATCGGTTTTTACTGGTTTTTTGTTTAATTAGTGGTCACGTGACCTTGTAGCATGGAAACGAGGCCGAGATACAACAGTCCTTATGATTTTCATATTTACCGACCGTTTATTACCAAACCTGGCTGCATTATCGGTTTTGGCATTTTTATTTGGAACGTTGCTCACGTGTTATTGAAAGTATGGAAGTGGTGCTGTAAAAAGAATTTCTCTAAGGCAAGTGAATTTAGCAAATAAGCCAGTGACAAGCAGTCATAATAGACACGCCACATTTATTTCACTAGTGATAATGTCTACACGTTGAGAAAGACTTCCTTCTGACAACTAAACCCTATTGAAAATCCATGATCTCTGTTGAAATGCTTGAGAAAGAAACATCAACGTTTGGACAGACCCCAAACAAAAAGGGTTCTTTCACACATGCTCCTAGCAGACGGCTAGTATTAAAGCTGTTTAAAGTGTTCAGCAATAAATACATTGTGCTAGGTGAATCGTTCAAATGAAATAACTTAAGATATCTCCTCAGCACTATTTGCTGCTCTTTGCATCTTTACTCAGACTCTTACTCATCGCTGCTTTCGTCATCATCACTTTCATCACTTTCATCCATGTCACTCTGATAAAGGTCGCCATTTTGCTGGTTCTCACATTCACTATCATCAGAACAGCTACACATGAGGTCTGCACAGAGAAGCCCAGCTCTGCGGCACTGGCATCGATTGGACGAGCATCGCTCCTTTGAGCACCTGCACTTGACAAGTTGTATGATGTGCCAGAGTTAACAGGAACCCACTCTCTATTCTCCATTGCCCATCCATAATCACTCGGTGAGGGCAGCAAAGGGTTTGGAACAGCATCCTTGTTCCAAAACATCAACTGAAAATGAGCACGCAGTGTGGCTTGGTGCAGTGCAGCTTGTGTTGGTGGCAACCTGTCAGACTCTGCTTGCTTCTTTTTAAACAGAGACCACCTCAGCTCTTTGACAGTAGTTAAATCTGTCTTTGGTACGTAGATTTGACACACAAACTTTTCAATTCCACTCTTGATTTCGACGTCTGGCTGTTCCTCTCGACCAAGATTACCAAGGGAGCTCAGAATGGAATCATCCGCTTCCAGAAACTCCTTCCAACAGGATCTTCCCTTTTCCCGAAAAGCTACCAGTATTATCAGCTCCTGTGATGGCATAAAATGCGGGCAGTGCAGCTGTCTTGGCAGGTCCAAGGGCTTCCACAATTGGCTGCAACTTAATAGATCGATGATTTGCACCTCTTCCAGTGACAAATGAAGTGTTGGGGCATAATTCTGAGTACCGTCGGATTGCTAGTACAAGCACATCTGTGTCTGGCGAATGAATGGACAAGTGCGTTGCACCGTCATCAGTGGCATCCAGAGCATGCAGTATCATCTTGGTGTCAGCCTCTTCATGGTCACTTTGAAGATGCGCCATGTCTTTGTGCGTCGCTTCACATTCTGTTCCCCACGCCACAACAATCTGCCTTCCAACAGCCTCGCCACGTTCCTTCACCTTCTTTGCCAGAAATGCGGTCAGCTCTGCCTTCGTCTTTGTATGCGAGCGCAGTTTCTTCAACAGTACTTTGCCAATATGTGTGGAATCAGTTATTCGATAATAAACGGGGTCTTTGGATCCTTGTCGTCTGGTCCTTGTAGCAGATTTCAGTTACGATGGGACATCATATCTGTCAAAGATTACGCGAATTTCCTGGGTGTCATCATACTTGCTGAAGAGACGATTGTTAAAGTGTTCTGCCAGGTGTTTGCAGGTATTGATCCAGTCCGGCTTGCCTAATGACTGGACTTCAGCCATTGCATCAACTATGGCGACCTTGACTCGCACGTCGGCATTCTCGGTACTGGTTTCAGACGTTACACCAATACTTGACTCCCCCTTGAACTTCTCCAAAATGTGCATAAGGGTACTCTTGCTTGAGCAGTGCAGCATGCTACCGTCGGGATCAAACAAAGACCTTAGGACTACCGAGAACTCATAAAGGCCAACTGCCTCCTTGATGTCTACTTGATTGGTGACACTTGAAACCCAGGCTCTGCTCTGGCGTAAATTGGATTTTATCAGTATCAAGTAAAATCGTAATAAAAACACCATCAAACTAGCATGTTAAGTTTCTTTGTGGAAGAAAATCCAGAATTTGGTATAATCTTACAATTTCATAATATTAATAATAACAATTATTGACATTGATCTCTGAGATAACGTTGAAAGCTATTCTATTCAGCTGTAATATGATAATAGAGTCCAGTTCAAAAGTTGTGTTAAATATAGCCAAATTAGACGTGGCGTTCTTGCCTGTGGCCTTTCAAATTACGCATCTTAAGTAGATTTGCTGGATTTTGAAAGCCTCGCTTCCATGTCAATTTGGTCATGTGACTATTTCTTTTAACTTTTAAACCATTTTTAGCAACCAGGAGCATTGATTGTCATAATGCAGCCATGTTTGGTAATAAACGGTCGGTAAATATGAAAATCATAAGGACTGTTGTATCTCGGCCTCGTTTCCATGCTACAAGGTCACGTGACCACTAAATTAAAATAAAAATCCAGCAAAAATCAATTGAGAGCAGAATATAACATATTGTAGGCAAGTTTCGTAAGTAACGGTCTGTGATCACGCGAGTTATAAGGGATTCTCTATTCAAGCCTCGTTTCCATGCTACAAGGTCACGTGACCACTAATTAAACAAAAGTCCAGTAAAAACCGATCAAGAGGAGAGAATAACATATTGTAGGCAAGTTTGATGAGTAACGGTGTACATTCACGTGAGTTATAAGGAATTTTCTATTTCAGCCTCGTTTCCATGCTACAAGGTCACGTGACCACTAATTAAATAAAAATCCAGCAAAAACCGATTGAGAGCAGAGAATAACATATTGTAGGCAAGTTTGGTGAGTAACGGTGTACATTCACGTGAGTTATAAGGAATTTTCTATTTCAGCCTCGTTTCCATGCTACAAGGTCACGTGACCACTAATTAAATAAAAATCCAGCAAAAACCGATTGAGAGCAGAGAATAACATATTGTAGGCAAGTTTGGTGAGTAACGGTGTACATTCACGTGAGTTATAAGGAATTTTCTATTTCAGCCTCGTTTCCATGCTACAAGGTCACGTGACCACTAATTAAATAAAAATCCAGCAAAAACCGATTGAGAGCAGAGAATAACATATTGTAGGCAAGTTTGGTGAGTAACGGTGTACATTCACGTGAGTTATAAGGAATTTTCTATTTCAGCCTCGTTTCCATGCTACAAGGTCACGTGACCACTAATTAAATAAAAATCCAGCAAAAACCGATTGAGAGCAGAGAGTGACATATTGTAGGCAAGTTTGGTGAGTAACGGTCTAGTTTCATGCGAGTTATAAAGGATTTTATATTCCAGCCTCGTTTCCATGCTGGTCTTCAGGTGTCTCAATTTCGAACCCCCATAATTCCCGTCTGAGCAAGTTGCAAAGTTGCCACCAAAACTTTTCATGTCTACTAGGTCCCAAATAACATTTCTAGACTATTGGTTTGCTTTCATCAAAAAATTCCCACGGGACCTTTTATTATGACATTTGCTCCCAGACTATAAATATAAATTATCTGATACCTAACAATGCGCTTACTTGCAAATACAGAAATTTACTGGAAATACAGACCGGGATACTGTTGTCCGTCATCACCTAAACCCACCCATCAGGGCAACACGCGTAATGTTTCGTCCACGAGAATGGCATGGCTCCATAGCAATGAGGGTAGAACTCTATGGCTGTAAAGGTACTATAAGTAAATGCGTATCTGGTAGTAGCAATTGAATATATGCGATAAATGCGAAGGCACCCATACTACTGCAAGTACCGCCCCCCCCCCCCCCCCCAAAAAAAAAAAAAAAAAAAAAAAAATTAAGCTCTGAGCGGGATTCGAATCTACGATAATTGCGTTACCGGTGCAATGCTCTACCACTGAGCTACCAAAGCCACATGGGAGCTGTCGTATATGGGGTAGCCCATGCAGCTTATTCAAGAAAGGTTCTCGGAAAAAAGAACACAACTGCAGCCACACGAAAAGACCGAAAGGTGGTCTGGTTTTTCACTTATTTTTGCATATTGGCATAGAGAAAATGTACAAGTTTGTATTTTTGCACGTGGAGATTTTGTTTTTCCTCTGAGAAGGCCTTTTTCTGTAGCTTTACTTTTTCTGTCGCATGTCTTTGAGTTTTGAAAATTCTTCTAAAATTCAGCGTGGCTAAAAGTACCTTGCTTCCACATGTCTGAAGAGGAAAAAAACATGTCGCCATCTTATTAGTATTCAGCACGTGCAGTTACTTTTTACTTCTACCCATACTACCTTTCGGTCTTGTCGCGTGCATTTTTGTGCTTTTTTTTCGACAACTTTTCCCGAATAAGCTGTATACGACCACTGGATATCGCCATCGCTCTTAGAGCATTTTTTCAATTTTTTTTTTCAGTAGTATATATAGCTGGACTCGCATTTATCATAATTATGTAAAGATACTGTGGAAAATTTTTTTAACAAATCGTTCAAGAACTATTGCATCTAAAGTATGTCACATATATTAACTATTTTGTGTATATTAAGTCGTTGAATAATTGAATAAGCACTTAATGGTTGGCCCCAATGGAAAGAGTGAGTTTTGCATCCCCTCGACCCTCAATGTGACTGAACGTATTGAAATTGATTTCGTCTCGCTAAACCTGTGACTTTGTATGTTGTGGTTGTGATTTTATTTCTGATTTTGTCGTTTTGTCGAGGCAACATTTATTACAGTCAAATTACTCAGCTGTTGCCGCCTAAGGGCTTGTTTATATGGAGGAGAGTTGTCCCTGGTAGGAGGGTTACCCTCTATACCGAGCGATCCCGCGTGAGAGAGCTTTTCATACGTTTCTTTATAAATAGCTGCGAACTGTTTATATGAGAAATTGCAAAGTTGACTCGGGGGGCAGGGTGACCCTGGGTGGAGGGTCACTCGCTTTGAAGGGAGGGTGACCCTGGGGAGCGAGCCAACTTTTTTCCATATAAACAGTTTGGTTATTTTTGCCTCGCCTACCAGGGACAAGTTGACAAATACGGAGCATGCCCAAACGCTAAAATCAGCAAAAACAAAAGTCCGGATAAATTGAAATCGAAGTCGGTGTTAAATTAGTCCAAAAAATGGTCTTGGTCGACGATTCAGCGTTCCTGATTTTAGAAAAAGCAGCCATAATAGATGTTTCAAAACAACTCTCGCCAGTCTTTTGAACCGAGAGGGCCAAGTTTTGGCTCGGTCAACAGGGACAACTTTCTCATCTAAACGCTCGGCAAAAGATGGCTCACGGGAGAGGGTAACCCTCCTACCAGGGACAACTCTCCTCCATATAAACAGGCCCTAATATTCCGGAATAGTTTTGATTGACGGCGAATGGATTGCATTATTCGTTTCAAACATTCAAATTCAATTTAAATATTGTAAATCATCCAACCGTAAACACGTGAATTCGTGAACCTGTCAAAAATTAACCAGTCAAATTGGTTTATTTTTGACAGGTTCACGTGTTCATGTCTTACAGTTGGATGATTTACAATATTCAAATTGAATTTGAATGTTTGAAACGAATAATGCAATCCGTTCGCCGTTAATCAAAACTATTCCGAAATATTAGGCGGCACGCGGTGAGTATTTTGACTGTAAACATGTTTTTAAAAAGAAAACCAACAACTTGGATACCGTCTGAAAGGCACTGGAATGTGATTTTACCTAGTTTTGTGCTTTATAGCAATAAGTACTCTTTGTGAATACAAGTTCCGGCTTTTACTTAACACGAAGTGTTACTTGCTCACTGCCTGTAAGGCACTGCGGGAGGTGTATTTACCCAGTTTTGTGCTTCATAGCAACAAGTACTCTTTGTGAACACAAGGCCAAGCTATTGCTTAACACGGAGTGTAACCTGCTTACTGTCCGGGCACTGGAAGGTGGTTCCCTTGTTTTGTGCCTCAGAGCAACAAGTACCCTTTGGGAATACAAGTCCTAGATGTTTGCTGAGTGTAGTCCACCACTCTGTTTTTAGGCCTACTCTGGGACCCAAAATCGCCCAAAGTCGCCAAAAGTCGCCCTAAGTCGCTCTAAGTTGTTTTATAGATAGTATAGGTATTTTCTGTAACAATACTTTATGGTGTACCATGATGATTCCCATGTACATGTATACCACAACTGTACTTAGGTCGGTCACCTAAAATTGCCTAAAAGTTCACATAAAATTGCCCAAAGTGGCTCAAAATCGCCTAAAGTCGCCCAAAATCGCCTTAAGAGCGGAATTCTCTATCTTTTTAGAATTTTCGGACAAAAAGGTTAAAATCGAATTTTTTTTTATTATGCCAAAAAGACCCTTTGGGTGAACTATTTTTGAAAATATTATGTAAAACTTCCAGCAAGTTTTATTTTTTGAGAAAACGAGGAAAGTTTGTAATTCGAGCTCATGCTGTCTGAACGCCGAGGAAAACTAATTAATTGACAGCAATTTCGTGGCATTTTCGATGCGCTCGTTCTCAACTTCAGAAACTTGCCTTGAGTTCATTTTTACATGAGTATTTAACCAACCCTAGGTCTTCCTTTTAAACAGAAAATCTTCCTGAAATATGTAATTGTTGACACATTTTTACCGCGTTAAAAATTCTATCGATCGCAATTTAATTTACATACCGAATTTGACCTAACTTCAGAGGGCTAGAACACCAAGGGTATACGCTTCTATCGGTAAAACATGGGTTCTTTGGAAAGCCCTATTCTTCCTTCTTATCATATCCAAAGCGTTAGTTTGGCCCGTAAAAAGTGAGTGCGCTAGCACGAAAAATATACAGGCATTTTTGACATGTTTCCGCCATAATTTCCATTCTGCAGTCAACCGGGTAATGTCGAACTAAATTGTTAAAACGAATTAAATTTGGTCTTATGCTTCGCCGTTATCAGTTTCAATGAGTTAAATTTTTTGCTACAAAACTACAATATCTCAATTTTTAACAGAAAGGAACAGTTTTAATAAAAATAAATAAATAAAGCAACAAACAAGACATGCTCACCTTCATTGTGCCGCCGTTAATTTATGCGAGGGAAGAGAATTGTCGCTGTATGTTGTTTTCATTTCCACTGAAGCGTTTCCTTCCACTTCTCAGTTTTTAAATATAAGATTACCCTTTTTACGCATATACATCTCAATTTAGACGACATTCCT
Organism: Oculina patagonica; assembly: GCF_052425735.1. NCBI lineage: Eukaryota > Metazoa > Cnidaria > Anthozoa > Scleractinia > Oculinidae > Oculina > Oculina patagonica. Next base: position 21,528,317 of record NC_135767.1, read on the forward strand.
GACATTTAGCTAGAATCTTATCCACCAAAACGGCAAATTCCTGAAATTCGTGCTATGTGCTGTCTGACTATACTCGTCACGCAAGAGAATTTATTGATATCATATTTCCAACACAAGTTGACGTGACGTAGGGACGGACCATTGAAATATCCGGTAGGGTGTTGACTTTTTCCGAAAAAACTGTTTCAAGAAAAAAAGAGATGTGACATAGTGCATATTTAAAAAAATAAGGTAAAGAAAGAACCAAAACGAGAAGTAGTTGTCATCTTTTAAAGGAGGAGTTTAATTTTTTAATTTTTTTTTTTTTGGGGGGGGGGGGGGGTGGAGGGGTCGTATTAAACATTTGGATTTTGTAGGGGAACAGGGGAAGACGTTCTGATAAAGAAAGGGACAATATATATAACAGGCATAATCAAATCCCTCCCCTTTAACCCCATCGGCAAACTCAACGGTCCCAGGAGCCCCCAAATGTCGCTGCAATGCTTGTGCCCTAGAAAAGCAAAGTACCGAACTTGCTACAGTGTACGGGTTATTGGGCAATATATTTGCGTTGGCTCTTCGAGCTGGTGTCATTTAGATTTGCTACACCGCATTGAGTCCCAATAAGAACGAGAAAGCTGTCTGCGGTTGCAATCTTCTGTATCGGTTCTAGTCGCGGTGGTAATTGTACGCCCATTAGATAAATCTGTTGTTTTTCCGACTCAGATTTTCTGCTGAATTTAGATTGAAAATATTCTTATGAACATTTTAATACTCGTTTATATCGTTTAACATTTCCGTTTAGTACGCAATGGGTATCTATTGATCATGTCAGTGCCGTAGCAAAGGTAAAATAAGTGAGGAGGGGCACGTGAGCGCCGGAGGCGCGAGCTGCTAGCGGTTCTGGGGGATTTATCGTGTTATTGGATAGTAAAAGGTTTTGCCGTTTAGAGACGGTCCGTTCTATTCTATTTACAAATTTTCAACACAAAATTATAGTCTTTTCAAAATCTCAGCCTCAGATTTATTCTTAAAATATTGTTAAAAATTCGCAAATTTCAGCCTTGATATTCTTATCAACTAGATTCTTATAAATAAAAACAGTGTCAAAAATAAACCACTGAATGCAATGGTCACACGACACATCTCCACGGCCCGGCCAAGACTTGTACGCATGCGCACAGCCTATTACCCGTGGAGTGGCAGCCATGGACAGCTGACTCATCAGCATGGCATAGCCAGGAAGGGTCTCACATAAGATCATAGACCCCGCCGTTTACTCCAGAGGCGAACTCCAGAGGCGAACTCGTGTGACCATTGCATTCAGTGGTTTATTTTTGACATTTTTATGTCGTCACACATGCATCCCTATTAATTTAGTAGATCCACATCTCCTTACGCATTGCCGAGACTGTTGTACAGTCCCAGCCACAGCTCCCATATGGTTCCATATGGAGCTGGGGTTTAAAGCAACCTTCGGGTTCGCCTCTGGAGTAAACGGCGGGGTCTATGATCTTATGTGAGACCCTTCCTGGCTATGCCATGCTGATGAGTCCTTACAAGGACGAAACAGCTGTCCATGGCTGCCACTCCACGGGTAATAGGCTGTGCGCATGCGTACAGGTCTTGGCCGGGCCTTGGAGATTTGTCGTGTGACCATTGCATTCAGTGGTTTATTAAAAACAGTGTATTTTGATCTATTTATGTGTGACACTTATAGACGTCAACTATACTTCTTACAGGTCTGAAGAAATTTTGTCCGAATATTATGGAAAGATCCATACACATTAAAAACATTAATTTAGGGTGGTTACACCTCGTATTTGTATGTCAGATCATGATGTTCCCTATTTTTGTAGGGGTTTAATCCGGACCGAGCGTTTATTAACGGAAGGCAAATTTCTGTCAAATTTTCAGATTGATTTGTTTTTGTCGATCTCCGAGACCAAGGGGCAGTTTTACAAAGCAAGGCGATTTTGCTCTTCGTTTTGCCCCGAAAAACTTTTCCTGGCCATCTAAGTTTTACAGTTTCCCAAAGGTACATTATTGCGGATTGAACACGTTTATGTTGCAACTTGCAGTACCATGATTTATGACAAAAGTAACATAAACGGTATTTTAACTACACAAAAGAGCATGAAGTAAAGGTTATGGATACAAAGTTTTAAGTTCATAAACGCCTCGAACTGAGAGTTTCTCGTGATTTCAACGCCTGTAAGCACTAAAACAAGAACGAAAATGCGTCAGTAAGAAAGACGGGAATGCGAAAACGGCTAGGTGAATAAGGTTATATTTTGTTGTACAACGTCCATCCTAGCTATTTTACGCCAGCGTTCATTGAAAATTCCAAAGTAGCATACCGTACTAGTGCCATTCATAGCAACGAACGAACGCCCCCGGCGTTTATTAAAAAATAAGCAATTTTGACCCGGCTTTTATACGAGGCCGGCGTTTAATCGAGGTCCGGCGTTTAATCGAGAAAATACGGTAATTTAAACCATGCGGCGGCTGAAATTTTATCCGCCAAACGTAAACCGGACGACCATTGCTAATTTCTTTTGCTTGCAGCTGACCAAGAACCCTGGTGAACACTTTGGGAGTAGCACGAAAAAATGCGATTAACGAGAATGTTTTTGCGCTGCTCCAAAACTAATACCTGAACTATAAACCGACTGCCTTAAGCTATATCAAGCCCGCGGGATCAGGCTACGGCTTGTTTGGCGGACAAAATTTCGCCAGGTCTGTAAGAAGAACAGTGGACGTCTATATCTATCACATATAGCAAATAGATTAATTTAATAATTTTCCGCTAAGTCGCACTTTTCATGACGCCTTAACTATAGTAAAAATAGCCCCCAGTGTACATTGTGGTCACGCGGACGCAGAGTTTTACCTGTTTGTGACCTACCATTAGCTGGAAGGGGGTTAGTGGGCCTACTTGTCTGCAGGATTATATTCCAGGGCACAAGCATTGCATGACGTTCAGTTTTTGCCTAAAGATACAGGCCTTTTTCGTAACGCATGTAAGATTTTATACGCAAGAACTATTATAAATATCATAACTGAAATTCATTTCTCTGGTCAGTTGTTTTCTGTATTAAGCGACATTTGGGGGCTCCTGGGACCATTCAGTTTGAATGGTGTTGAGTGGGAGGGATTTGATTATGACTGTTGAATGTATCTCCCCTCACTTTATCAGAACGTTTTTCCCCTGTTCACCCCACAAAATCCAAAATTTCTTATACGAAACCTTCTCCCACCCCCAAACTCCTCCGCTAAAAGATGACAACTACTTGTCGTTTTGGTTCTTTCTTTGTATTATTTGTTTTTTCAACAATGCACTATGTCACATCCCTTTTTTTCTTGAAACAGTTTTTTTTGGAAAAAGTCAACACCCCACCGGATATTTCAATGGTCCGTCCCTACGTCACGTCAACTTGTGTTGGAAATATGATATCAATAAATTATCTTGCGTGACGAGTATAGTCAAACAGCACATAGCACGAATTTCAGGAATTTGCCGTTTTGGTGGATAAGATTTCTTGCCAAATGTCAGGAATGTCGTCTAAATTGAGATGTATATGCGTAAAAAGGGTATTCTTATATTTAAAAACTGAGAAGTGGAAGGAAACGCTTCAGTGGAAATGAAAACAACATACAGCGACAATTCTCTTCCCTCGCATAAATTAACGGCGGCACAATGAAGGTGAGCATGTCTTGTTTGTTGCTTTATTTATTTATTTTTATTAAAACTGTTCCTTTCTGTTAAAAATTGAGATATTGTAGTTTTGTAGCAAAAAATTTAACTCATTGAAACTGATAACGGCGAAGCATAAGACCAAATTTAATTCGTTTTAACAATTTAGTTCGACATTACCCGGTTGACTGCAGAATGGAAATTATGGCGGAAACATGTCAAAAATGCCTGTATATTTTTCGTGCTAGCGCACTCACTTTTTACGGGCCAAACTAACGCTTTGGATATGAAAAGAAGGAAGAATAGGGCTTTCCAAAGAACCCATGTTTTACCGATAGAAGCGTATACCCTTGGTGTTCTAGCCCTCTGAAGTTAGGTCAAATTCGGTATGTAAATCAAATTGCGATCGATAGAATTTTTAACGCGGTAAAAATGTGTCAACAATTACATATTTCAGGAAGATTTTCTGTTTAAAAGGAAGACCTAGGGTTGGTTAAATACTCATGTAAAAATGAACTCAAGGCAAGTTTCTGAAGTTGAGAACGAGCGCATCGAAAATGCCACGAAATTGCTGTCAATTAATTAGTTTTCCTCGGCGTTCAGACAGCATGAGCTCGAATTACAAACTTTCCTCGTTTTCTCAAAAAAATAAAACTCGCTGGAAGTTTTACATAATATTTTCAAAAATAGTTCACCCAAAGGGTCTTTTTGGCGTAATAAAAAAAAAATTCGATTTTAACCTTTTTGTCCGAAAATTCTAAAAAGATAGAGAATTCCGCTCTTAAATCGCCCGTAAGTTTGGACAAAATAAGCTAAAATCGCCTAAAGTCGCCTTAAGTCGCCCAAAGTTACGGCGACTTTGGGTCTCAGAGTAGGCCTGTTTTTCTACAGATGCATGTTTGAGCAGCCCGTGTGAGAATGGTGCTACCTGCGTCAGCAACTATGGATCAGGAACGTTCACATGCAGTTGTCCTTCAGGATACACTGGTTATACCTGCGCCACAGGCCCTCCGTCAGGTAACCGGGGTTTTCATGAATAGAATTATGACATATGATTCGACTTGGTGGAAGGGTACCCTCCCTCCCCCTGCCTTTTTACCGCACGTTTATATAGGAAAAGTTGTCGGAATGTTGGTATAGGTGATCAGTGTGGCCGCCGTTTGCTTGTTCACTAATTATAAACCTTTCCTCGCAAAATAATTGGTCGAGTTTACTAAAAAAAAATCTGTTTTCTCGTATATGACAGAAAACTTTCTCGAGGGGCCTGAAAAGGCAAGTGGGAACTGGGGTTTGGGCTTAGTTTCACTGGGAAAATGAGATTTGGGTCTCTGGGACTGGGAATCTCAAATAAATAAACGATAGAACTGGGACTGGGATTTGAAAAAAAGGGACAAAAAAGGCTGGGAAATGGGACTTGGGCAAAATTTGGGCTGGGAAATGGGATTTTATATACCCTCTCCCACCCTGACTTTGTCATGGACTCACGCGCGTACCTGATGGCGGACTAATTCTCCCCGTGTTGTTCAAAGGACAGGAAATGCTACCCACCGATCGAACAGATCAGTATCCAAGTGTTGCGTAGTTTTTTGTCGACAGTTATGTACTGAAATGCAATCTGCGTTATCTGCATCTTTGAACAGCTGGCCTTCTTGTCAAGATTTGCGGGAACTTTGGTTGTTCGTCATTTATAAAATTACGGAGCTTTAACTAATACTTAAAGATAACCGTGTATTTGTATCGATTTCACAGATCCTTGTCAAGACGCCCTCGGTATGGAAAGTGGCCTAATACCTGACGCTCAAATTAATGCATCTACTGCAATCAGTTACCTCCCCAGCAAAAACGCCAGGTTAAACCACCCAAACAACTGGGGATCTACAATTAACAATGACGAGCAATGGCTGGACATTGATGTGGGTTATGAGTTCACCAAAATAACAGGTGTAGCTACACAAGGGCGAGGGGACTGGGACCAGTGGGTAACCAAATACAAGTTGCAGATAACGTTCAATAATAATAGCAGTTTTTACAAGGAACCTGGACAAAGTGACGACAAGGTGAATAAGCGATCATATTTCCGCATTATAACCTAAGACAATCGGATTTTTCTACCGCTAGCTAGATGTAACACTGTTACTTATAGGAGGCACTCTTTGCGTTATTTAGGACCCAAACTATGGGGAAATTTGTCTAAGGCTGACGGATTAGCCAAGACACTTAAGAGGAGATTTCTAGAAGAATCCGACAACGACCGGTAATGCTATGAAAAATTGTTCGCTTATCCTCTGCATGAAGGTAGTCCTTATTAAAACTAAAAACGTTATGTTGTTTTTTTCTTCAAATATTTTTATTTTTCTGAGAAAAACGAATTTTTGATTTGACATCTAGACTCGATTGAGAGGGTACAAATTGGGTTGAAAATTGACCATTTTCAATCGATTCGTATGTCAAAACCATCACGCGCAGAAAAAAATAAATACAACCGGTCTATTGCATGACTCTTCCTTGTCAAATAAGCATAGTTTCAAGAGTTTTGGTTTAATCTAATTATTTTACGGTAAACAAAACCAGACTATTCTCACGCGAAATGAAAGTCGGTCGGTCAAAAGAATCGTCATTTTCACTATGTGCCTTATCTCAGAATTTCTTGAGATAAATATATTTCAACTGTAGAAGGATGATACTTTCAAAATATTTAAAGTTTTGTCTGGGTAAATGATTAAGCACTTGTCAAAAAATTATTCAAAATCGTACAAAAACGACACAAAATCACGCAAGCTTTCGAATGCGTGACCAAAAGTATTACCACCGTATTTGTTCTTTAAATCAATTTAGTCGCAACACTAGCAATACCAAGGCATAAATCATAATAAATATGTTCACCTTTGCTTGATTATGATATCCTGTCCCATGCAATACGTTTTTTTCCTGTCAGTTCTTCAATGGCTTTCCGTTCAGTTCGCATGCCGCTTGTCGAATCCGTCTGCGACTGGTGAATTTGAAGCAACCACCGATACGAGTTTAACCAAATATGTATCGTCATGATAACGAGCCCTTTTTGTGTTACTTGATTAAGCCAAATTTCAGGTTAAAGCCAGCAAAGCGCTTTCAATAAGCCACTTTGCAGCGCCCGTTGGCACCGTGTATTATTCGCAGTGAAGTATAATTTGCATACTTTCGAGACAAGCGTGACAGTTTTTATACTTAGGGGGTGGGGTAGGGAAGAATAATAACGGTGCCAACAGGCGCTGCAAAGTGGCTTATCGAAAACACTTTGCCGGCTATAACCTGAAATATGGCTTAATCAAGTAACACAAAAAGGGCTCGTTAATCATGACGATACATATTTGGTTAAACTCGGAAAGCCATTGAAGAACTGACAGGAAAAAAACGTATTGCATGGGACAGGATATCATAATCAAGCAAAGGTGAATATATTTATTATGATTTATGCCTCGGTATTGCTAGTGTTGCGACTTAATCGATTTAAAGAACAAATACGGTGGTAATACTTTTGGTCACGCATTCGAAAGCTTGCGTGACTTTGTGTCGTTTTTGTACGATTTTGAATAATTTTTTGACAAGTGCTTAATCATTTACCCAGACAAAACTTTAAATATTTTGAAAGTGTCATCCTTCTACAGTTGAAATATATTTATCTCAAGGAATTCTGAGATAAGGCACATAGTGAAAATGACGATTCTTTTGACCGACCGACTTTCATTTCGCGTGAGAATAGTCTGGTTTTGTTTACCGTAAAATAATTAGATTAAACCAAAACTCTTGAAACTATGCTTATTTGGACAAGGAAGAGTCATGCAATAGACCGGTTGTATTTATTTTTTCTGCGCGTGATGGTTTTGGCATACGAATCGATTGAAAATGGTCAATTTTCAACCCAATTTGTACCCTCTCAATCGAGTCTAGACGAGTCTAGATGTCAAATCGAAAATTTCGTTTTTCTCAGAAAAATAAAACTATTTGAAGAAAAAAACAACATAACGTTTTTAGTTTTAATAAGGACTACCTTCATGCAGAAGATGAGCGAAATCCCTGTATTTGAAGAATTGCCGCAAAAAACAATTTTTGTTCGATTCTTCTACAAACTTGTTCTTAAACCCTTTATAAGCCGTATTCGTAAAGAAGACCTAACTACCTTGATGGACACCGGCTGCAAGGGTTGCACCCTATGCTTCACATAACGTACTTTACACACAGTTATAGATTTCAATTATAGTTTTCACACATAGTTATAGATTTAAACAATAGATTTTACATATAGCCATAGTTTTTTAATCATAGATTTCGGATCAGCACTGTTATATACATAGACTAATATATACATTTTTAGCATTATTATCAGTATAAGTATTAGTAATGAGTATGAGTATATCCCAGGCTACAAGGCTTGGACACGTTAACAAGTTATCCATATATCTAAAATGTTGATTTACTTTACGATAATTAGCCATACATCTTACTACTTCGAGGTCGTCTAAAGCGCTCTGTCGAAAATATGAACACAAAAGAGAGGGCCTGCATGAGGGAACCGAAATCTCAGTGGCGACTGGAGTCTCAGTTATCTGTTGAAATTTCAGCGCATTTGTCAGCTTTCAGTATTTTTTTCGGATCTCAGCTAACAGTTGAAAAGTTGACCAATTTTCAGCTATGAGTCAAGTCCCATCCAGACGGCTCAAAAGAATTCCCTACGCCAGAGTGAAAAAGTGACACGGACCAAAAAAACGGACCCATAACCAACAGGAAGATTAAAAAATTATCTGAACATGGAAAAGATCGTGTTAAAAAGTAAAAAAGCGTTGTTAATAATTCAAGATTTGGTAAAGTGCGTCCATCACTAGGTCCTTGAAGTAATTACGTAGTAGACGAGGGTAAGTTTAATGACACAATGAAATGGAGTCTAAGGCATCGTTTACACAGACTCGGTTATTAATCAACACGGTTTCATAACCTCGAAACCGCATCAAAACCGACACGGTTTTGAAGTGTTTACACGAAACATATCCTACCGTTTTCCAAGTGTTTTCGAACGTGATTGTAAAGCAAGCGCTGCACCCTGTGCGAGGTTCGTCATGTTTACTCTTCGCGATCCATTCAATTTGTGGTAAAACACTTGACCGCTTTCAAATCGATGCGGTTTTGCCGTTTACACGACCAATGAAACCGTATCGTTTTGAAAACGCTCCACTTTTGAGAGCGTTTTCAAAATGATCCGGTTTTAGTTGTGTCTCGATCGGCGCCGTGTAAACGAAAGGCGTAACCGCATCGAAAGCGATGCGATTGCAAATGAAACCGCGTCCGTGCAAACAGTGCCTAAGTCTTTAAACTAGAAATTTAATTTATCTCTAACAATGTATCGTTTTACCGATTTAGATATTTGATGGGAATACAGACCGAGACACCATTGTTTATCATGAACTAAACCCACCAGTCACCGCACGTGTCATCCGTTTTCGTCCATTGGAGTGGCATGGACACATAACGATGAGGACTGAGCTCTACGGCTGTCCAGGTAACTGTACAAGATCTTCCATTTGCAGGGCCGCAACTAGACTTTTGGCATAGACGAGGCAAGAACTCGATGACAGGTTCTCAGGGCATGCCCTCCAGAAAATTTGAAAAACTAGAAGCTCGGAAACTCTTTCTTAAACATTTTCCATTAGGTGTTTCTTGAAAAAAATCAATCTTGTTCAACTGGGGATTATTTTCAAAACTAAATATATTTTCTTTTTAATCTTGGGTTAAAATCAAGACGAGGCAAGTGCCTCGTCTTGCCTCTTGCTAGTTACGGCCCTGATTTGACAATATTTCGAGCACGTTTTGCAAATTTTAAAAGTCATTGGTTTTAGCCGTATCCCATTCTCTTGACCGTATTTATCTAAGATCACGATTAATTCTTCTGAGATGCAAAATTCGTCCATACTGTAGTGCGAGAAGAGGTGCAGATAACTCCCTGTTGGCATTTGCATGTATTGTAAACTGCAATTATTCAATGTGTGTTTATTCAAAGCCAATGAAAGAAACTTACCAAAGGAACACCGCAAAGGGCAGTTTAAGAAGTGAACCATAATTATAATTAAACTTTTGTAGAAAATGCATCATATTGGACCATTTTATTGGTTTGTTGCAAGTAAATCAACAATTTAAAGGCTGTGAGAGGTTACTAACTCGGTCGATAAATTCCTGAATAACTTGTAATTATGTCTCTTTTTAAAACTACTCGCATTCATCTTTACATATTATCTGTCTAAGAGCAAAAATGTGTCTACTGTAATACTTATTTGGGGAGGCACAATTCTGTTGATTTTGTCTGCCGTTTAATTCGTATCTTAATGTTCTGTCTTTATCTTGACACCAAATTCGTCTCAGACGCGTCGTACCTTTTTTTAAAGGATCCTAGTCAGCCTCCGCCATTTTCTCTGCCATCTAAATTCGGACATATCGCATTTTGGCAGTTTCAGATTAATTTCTTTCCTTTAGACACGCTCCGCGTAAAATATAATAGCGAAATTCCTGTATGTAAACAAAACCAAAGGCGTGGCTGACTAGGTTCATTTTAGTTTAACTTGTGATAATTTTGACTTATTGTTATCTGAATGTTCACAGATGCATGTTTGTCCAGTCCGTGTAAGAATGGTGGTACATGTTCAAGTGGCTACACAAAAACTTTCACGTGTACTTGTCCTTCAGGATACACTGGTGATACTTGTGATCCTATTCCAGGTAATGACATTTTTCATGATAATACAATTCCATGGTCATAAGGGCATGGGGCATGGGGCATGGGGCATGGGGCATGGGGCATGGGGCATGGGGCATGGGGCATGGGGCATGGGGCATGGGGCATGGGGCATGGGGCATGGGGCATGGGGCATGGGGCTCGTGACATGGGACACGTGACATGTGGCTTAACCCTTGGGGTGCCCAATTTTTAACGTTCCAGGAACTGTCGAATAGATCGCCGTAAACAGTTGCTATATATGTTACTGTGCATATAATGACAAATTGCGATCTCAAGCTGTTTATATTTGTTAATTTTTTTCATCGAAACGCCTTTAGATCCGGATCCGTGTTCCTCTAATCCTTGTGAGAATGGTGGTACCTGTAGTAGTGACTCTGGAAGCTTCACATGTTTTTGTCCTTTTCCGTACACTGGGGATGACTGTGGTACAAAAGGTACAAGAAAATACTTGCATCATTGTGGTTTTGTTTCTTTCTGCATTGGCAGGGAGCATATAACCTTTTTTTTGTAGTGAAGGACTTAAGAAAAGTATGTCAAAATTATACGTGAGAAAAGATCTATATTAAAATTGTTACAGCGTAGGCTAATCCGATGAACGACTGATGGTATCGATAGACCAGTAGATGATACACTCCATAAATTAGATGGTACAGTCGTACACTTCATAAAGTATTATGATTGGAGGTTTCCCTTTACTGGGGACAAAGGTGATTTCGATGTCTACTGATTATGTCACGGCACATAGTTACACTGCATCTGTCGCACTACGAAGGCTCTATTGCTTTGGTCGCAGAATTCAAAGGCAACCCAAACTTAATAATTACTCTAAACTGATTACATAAACAAAACTGGTTATATAAACAAAGTGCCTTTTTTGGTGTGTGAAGGAACTACCACAAAAGTGACGGGGACAAGATTCGTTTTGCGCTAGAACTTCATGCATATGGGTTGTATCAGCGCAACTCCCCAGCGGCCGTGGGCCGCAGAGCGGAGCCCCATAACCATAGAAAGAGGAGAATCATGTTTGCATAGAAATAGGAAAACCATGCATTTGATTTTTCATGGCAATCATGGCAAGCGGCATGGTTCGCGGGCGTTTGCGCCTGAAAACGTCGCGCAACATGGCGGCTATATTCAGAAATAAGTTAACCTGAAGGTTAACGTCAGCTTACATCTTTAAGATTGAACATCCATGTTATGGTCTATTGACATGACAGCTGTCAATACGAGATATCCGCTCACCAATATCACATGACCATATCGAGGGTTGAGGTGTAGAACTCATCTAGGTCGCATGTTTTTTCGAAAGTTGGCCGCTGACCTGGTAATAGTTTTTATTTTTTTATCGCGGTCCAAGTCGTTACTTTTTCCTCTCTATGGTCAGTAAATTCAGATTTAAACAAAGAGCAAAGTAAATGACCACGAAGCTCCGCTTTTAGGCTTGCCTACCTCTATTTTAAAACTCTAGTAGCCCTGCGTTTGTGAAGCAAGATTCAATTTATTGAACCTCGTTTGCCCTGGTTTGTAATTAACAACTATTCACCGAAGTGGAGGTGGCTAATAGCTATTAGTCTTAATTTTAAGAGGTGAATATAAGAATGCGACATTCTGATTGGTCAAGAAGCTCTGGTTTATGACGTTATATTCACCTCGCTTGGAGGTGAATATAGCAATTCAGGGCTTGGCTACTAAGCCACGCAAACTTTGCCATCCAGGCAAGTAAACATGGCGGCATTTGATGAATGAAATTTTCGTTCATTCGAAAGAAATCGCGTCAAGTCCGGATAATTCAAAACAGTTGGAATTTTGAAAATGGCTACCAAGGCTTTTGAAAGAAAATATTTTCAAGAGATAGTTCTCAAGGCATTAGAATTGGTGCTAAGGACGGTGGTTTTGGAGGTCGCACGCGGTCACAAGAAACTCAGTGGCAGATCAATTGACAAAAAATTACTCAGCTCTCTTCAGATCTGAGCTACTCGACTCATTTCAAGAGGATTTGCACAATTGTCTAGAAGTCTCCAACGATAAAACAAAGGTACTAGATATCTGTCTTTTTCGTAATGTTTGTTTTGTTTCGTTTTATTGCTTAAACTAAAGTGTAAATTCTGATGTACAATCGGTGAATTAAACTTGTTTTATACACGTATTCAAGCGAGCACTTGTGTTTGTTTTGTTTCCGTGTTTTAATTTAGTTCTTTATTTTATAGTTCTTGATATTCACCTCTGAAAACAATTATTCGCCTCAGGCTCAGTGATTCTCGCCGAGATTCACCGAGATTCACTTCGCCTTCGGCGAATAATTGTTAACTACCACTAGCCACCGACACTGAGGTGAAAAGTTGTTTAAGTATATACTAAAACAGTGAGATAATATAGCCCGAAAGGATGATTTTTGACCCTTTTATTCATGACAAAGATTAAAATTTTTGTCACGCGCGTTGCTCGAAGGTGAATAGCAAAGGATATTTGGAGTCTAGTAGCCAATCAGCGCTCGCCAAAAACGCTATCCACTGTTTTAGTATATACTAATAAATTGTATTTGCGACGGTTAGCCTTCTCATTATTCTACACATGCTGACGGTTATGGTTATACTATTTTCTTACAACGTTTTGCCAATAAAACTAATAACGAAAAATCAAGCAACTTTGCGAGATACGCTTTAAATTTACAACAGAAACCCATAAGGGTTGAAACGTGTAACTCTCTATGATTCGCACTGTACAAAGCGTTTCAACATTTGTTTACACTAAGTACCATATTTGGAAAATTACGAGAACCATTTAACCAATCAAAATTACTATATTTGGATTAAATTCACAGCGCGCGCTAGCTCGCGCTCGATGGCGTAATCTTGTTTTTGAACAAGCATGGTTGAATAAAGTTAAATTTGGTTAAATTCTCCTGTTTCATGATCTTGAAGAAGTCTGTAGAGAGCTTCGCTTCGATACACTAAATGTATTTCTTTGGTTTCTGTAAGAAATTTACGGCGTTTTATAGGTCGAAACTCAAGCAACTTACCGCAAGACCAAAAATTATGTTGCGTGTGTCATCACGTGTATAAAGCATTCGCGTACAAATTCTTTGTGTTTCCAAATATGGTACTTAGCAAAATGAATATTCAAACGCTGTGCGCGCGCGTTACACGTTTCAACCCTTATGGGTTTCTGATTACAATGAATGTGTCGGTTCCACAAAACCTTTAGGTTGTCAAGACGCGCTCGGTATGGAAAACGGCGCAATTGAGGAGTGGCAACTAACTGCATCCTCGAGCAGAAGTAAAATGGCTGGTCCCAACGAGGCCAGATTGAACTTACAACGAAAAAAGGAGAAGACTAAAGGAGCATGGACGCCATGGAACGAAGACTTCAATGCATGGTTCCAGGTTGATTTGAATAGCAGCTATACTGTAATAACGGGTGTAGCAACACAAGGGAGACCCGAGGGTTCCCTGTGGGTGACAAAATACAAGCTTCAGTACTGGGGACATAAAGTAAACGTCCAGTTCTACAAGGAAGAAGGACAGACTGGCCCATTCAAGGTGAGTAAAAGGGACCGTGTCACGGATTTTAGCCAAACTTAGGCACAAGTAATGACCATCAAATTTGTTCAGTTTATAAAATAACCTCTTAAAACAGTGAAGCAATATTTAAATCACACACAAAATGAAAAAGAAGGTACGGATGGCCAAAAGTGTCGAAGATTGAAACGGATTGCAAAATGGTCCGGCGGATCAGTTTTCAAAGTTAATCTTGTCTGCTTGTAACTTTAAATTATAACGACCGGGAGACACATTTGGCTGCTATAAAGCTATGATTTTGTAATTTAGAACATAGAATTTATTTCTTTGCAAACATCTAGTTTCATAGCGAATATTTGGCAAAATTTTCATAACATAAAATTAACTTAGCCGTGACACAGTCCCTTCAATTGAATTTGTTTTGCTTCGTATACGCCGAGAAGGAGATTACTGGGGTATGGGGAGGTGGGTGAGGCACGTATCAGTTGTTGGAAACTTCCCCTTTGCGAAATCTGGTTTAAGGTGGCTTACGGCAGCTTTGAAGGGGTAAATGAACTCAACTTCTAAACTCTTTTTAAAATGTTCAGAAATGTTTGATCTTTTTTTAATTATTACACATTAAAGCAAAATAAAATAAAAAACCTGTAAGACATATTTTTTGCAAAAGAGGAAAATGTGGTATTTTGCCTATTTCAAAAATAGCTAAAAATCTGTTTTGCAGAGTTTATTTAATTTTGCATGATGGTTAAATCAAAGCCAATTTCTAATTTCTGAAATTTTGAGGAAGGGTCATAAGTGTAGATTTTGAAAAAACCCACCACTGAAACTACTAGTGCACAATCCACTCTTAAGCACTCGGTCTCTCTTTTTGGCTGTTTATTAGCATTTTTGATGCTAGAATGTCACATATATGGTTGTACGCTGTAACAAACAGTAAAAAGAGGAAGATAAAACATTTCTGAACATTTTAAAAAAGAGTTGAAAGTTGGGCTCATTTTGCCCCTCAAAAGTCACCTTAAGGTCTGCATTACATTGGCTTTAAAAGGTGTGGGCCATTTTTGTGAGCTGATGCCAAAGATCGAGCCTGATACAAGCAATATAAGCCTTAAAAATCCTTAACAGTGTGTTATCTCACTTATCTAGGAACTTGCCGGAAATGCAGACGCTGATACTATTGTTTATCATGAGCTTAACCCACCAATCAGGGCACAGTTCATCAAGTTGATGCCACTGGCTTGGGTAGGCAAAATAGCAATGAGGCTAGAGCTCTATGGCTGTAAAGGTACTTTTCATTAAAAGTTTATATCACATCGTAAAATCAAAACATGTTTATAATTGGTTTTCTCTGACTAGTTAAGGATGAATCACGCCCTTTATCACCTGCATGGAAAGGGTAAGATAGGGCTGCAGATGGGGACACAGAGAACCCATCCTAAACTGTAAAAGAATTCCAGCCAGGAATTTAACTTTCTTTGCATCCGTAGTGAAGAGCAAAACAAATCGAAGTAGACTTTAAAAGAGACAACATTCTGTCCTAGCAGGAGTTTTATAAATTAGGTTAAAGAATTTTGTGTCAATGCAAGTCAAAGCTATTGTCACGTCATCAGTTCCAGCGTCTCAACTGAAAATGCTATCAAATTAACTAACGAGCAAAGGATAGATAAATTCTTCTAGGATTAAACAATTCAAGGCCAAAGCTCTTTGGATCTTTGTTCTAAGTATTGCTAAACGAATAACTTCTATTTATCAACTACATTCCTATAAATATATAAGTATGGTTGAGTTTAAACCGGAATGAAGACGTATGTTACTCAGTAAGGACTGCCGTCACATCGCTTGTGACATTGTTTTACTATCATTAAAACTTCTACAGATGCATGCCTGTCCAGTCCATGCTTGAATGGTGGTACCTGTATCAGTGACTACACATCAGGAAGTTTTACATGCATCTGTCCTTCAGATTATTATGGTAAAGTCTGCGCCTTAGGTAAGAACTACGGACTTGGGTCGGTCAATACGAGAGTTAAAGGGGAACATGGAAAATAGGATTATGCTAGCCTTTTTTGGTAAAAGCATCAGCTACACGCATTCAATACCAGCTCTGTCACGTAGGGCCGCAGATGTCTTCTGCAGTCCATCGTTTAAAGATCTTACCAATACAGTTTAATCCTAGCCAATCCAATCCCATCCAATTCAATCCAATCCATTCTAGTCAAGTCCAGTTCATGCAGTCCAGTCATGCGCAATTTACTCCAATCCAAACCAAATTCAGTGCAGTCCAGTCTTGTCGTGTCCTGTCTAATCACATTAACTCCACTCCACTCCACTCCACTTCAATCCAATCAATCTAATTCAATCCAATCCAATCCAATACAGTCCAGTCCAGTTTAGTCCAATTCAGTTCAATCTAATCCAAACCAATCCAATTCAATCTTAGTCCATATAATCCAGACCAGTCCAGTTTAGTCCAATACAGTTCAATCTAATCCAATCCAGTGCAATCCAATCAAATGTATTTCAATCCAATCCAATCTAATCCATGGATCGCATGAGCTAGATGCGGTTCATCGGCGCTTAAGAGCTAAACTCCAGATTTCTTAGCAGATGTACTGCCACCCCTCCTCTGGACAACTTACTAATCTGTCGTAATGTCGTGGCAATTCTCCAGCGCCGGTTTATAGTCTTGGGCAGAGTAGAGTGGAAAAGTTTGAGAGAAAACATGTCATGCACAAGAACTCAACATGGCGCAATGACAAGTTGTATTGGGCAATTGGCCTGATGTTTTTACCGTGAAAAACCAAATCACCTCATGTCGTCATATTATATCATATCAAATTAACTAACCCGGCCGTTTAATGGCCCTTAATCTCTCCACCCGCGCCAAAGTCCAGCGTGCTTAAAAAACGGCTTTCGTACCCCACGTATGTATTGTGTTAAAGTGACTTAGTTTAAGACGCATAATAGGATGGATTTGATTGACACAGCAGACTGACATTTATGATAATAAGACGATGGAAAAAGCATGTTTGACTTGTGGTGCCTGTATGGTTTAAAGTTGCTTATTGGATTGACATTTTAAAATCGCTTAGGCATGGTTTTAGTATACCTTATTATAGGAAATTAACGCTTGTGTTAATTAAGGTATTTGAAATTAACGCGACTTAAATTAACGCGAATTGAAGGAAAAATTACTTCCCAATAAAGGAAATTAACGCGAAAGAGAGGGTAACATTTGAAAATGAAGGAAATTAACGCGACGTACACCTGTAGGCGTATAATCTTAAACGAAAACAATGTTCGTGGTACTTTTCCCACTTTGAGTGCTCTTCGCAGTATCAATGATAGTGGCAGATAAAAAAGAACGTCTAGACTGTAACGAGAAATTTGGGCCAAAATAATGGAAATTAACGTCGTGGAAATTAACGCTCCACTTAATTAACGGTGCGGAAATTAACGTTAACAAAAATTAACGCGACTTAAATTAGCGCGAATGTTTGGAATTCGCGTTAATTTCATGACGCGTTAATTTCCTATAATGAGGTAAGTTCATTTTAAGACAAAGCATTTGTCTGAAAAGTTGTCAATGTTTCCACAGGTGATCAGTGCTTGCTCAGTCCATGTCAAAATGGAGGAACCTGCTCAACCAGCAAAAACTGGCCGTATTTTAGTTGCAGTTGTCCTTCGGGATACATTGGCTACAGATGTGGCATACAGCAAGGTAATACTCTTCACCTTCCTCAAAACTAGCTGTGACGAAAAGATTGAATAAACCGGTTATTGAGAAAATGGTCCAGCTTTCAGGTTGCTTAGCAAACAGAAAAGTAATAAACGCCATCGTATGCGTATTTTGCTCAGCTTTTTTTGCTGCTTAAAATGATGACTTGCATATAAGTTAAAGACTTACACGGATTCAACTTCTGATTCCACTTAAATGGCATCATGAGACGACAGCATTAAACAGCAATCACACATACGAACCAAACAACAGACAGACAGCCAAACAGAAAGGCAGACAGACAGACAGCCAAACAGACAGACAAACAGACAAGACAGACAGACAGTCAGACAGAGAGACAGACAGACAGACAGACAAGACAAGACAGACAGACAGACAGACAGACTGGCAGACGGACGGGCAGACAGACAGACAGACGGACAAATAAATAACAACGACATCGACAGAAACAAAAACAGCAAAAAAAAAAACAACAACAAAAGAATCAAATGCCCTCTGTTATCGCTTTTTAGAGATATTTCTAAATGTAATCCATAAATTATATGTATATATTAAACTATAAATTTGTATAAATTGTCATGAATATATGTATAAATCAGTCCATTGTTTTCTTGGGCGATTCTAAAATTTATAATTTATGACGTGAAACTCAAAAATAACTTCGCAGCTAAGCAATATTGAAATTAAACGTTAACCTGAGAAAGACACGACGATTCACTGGATACCAATGTTATTTCTGCGAGCAAACTAAGATCAAATTTTCTATTTTAGGCACAGTGGGACAAAGTAAAAATCTCTTGGCGTTCTTTTCATGTCGAAGTCTAATAAAAACAAGCAATTGACATTTTTTTTAACAGGTGATGCGTGCGCAGCAAATCCATGCCTGAATGGTGGCACCTGTACAGCGGAAGATAACTTGCTCGGTTTTTCATGCAGCTGCACAGGAGGAATAACTACCTACAACTGCGGCACTCAAGGTAAAAAGTATTGTGATTCTGGCACGATAACTCTATAACTAGGCCTAGTAGTAGTAGTAGTAGTAGTAGTAGTAGTAGTAGTAGTAGTAGTAGTGGTGGTGGTGGTGGTGGTGGTGGCGGCGGCGGCGGCGGCGGCGGCGGCGGCGGTAGCGGTAGAAGTAGTAGCAGTTGTAGCAGAAGCAGCAGTGGTAGCAGTAGTTGTAGTAATAGAAATAGTAGTAACTACTATGAGAGTGTCAGTTGAACAGATGCGTTTGTGATTTTTCGTCAGCTGATCTGTGTTCACCCATTAATCCTTGCCTGAATGGAGGGACCTGCACAGTAGTTATTGACTGGCCGTTATTTACATGCAGCTGTCCGCCCGGATACATTAGTCATAATTGTGGATTTCAGCAAGGTGAGCCACGTCGTCAAAAAGTAACTCATAATTAACTTCTTTATGTTATTTTTATTGTTTTGCGGAATTGTAAGTCTTTAATCAAAAAAAGATTTATCACCCATCATCACCACAACCACCGCCATCATCATCATCATCATCATCATCATTATCATCATCATCATCATCATCATCATCATCATCATTATCATCATCATCATCATCATCATCATAAACCAAACCAGAATTAATATCATAGCTTGATTTATCATTAGGGTATTACTTTCCAACCATTTAAAAATCCACATCATAAAGTAATCGAATTAGGAAATAGGGTATTAGTTAGGTCTTTTTAAAATTACTAAATTGATTACTGAATAATTTTTCGTATAAGTTTATAGGTATTAGGTGACAAATATATTTGATCGTGTAGATGACACAACAATTATTTATCGACAGTTCAAAGTTTAGTTTACTGTCCAGTAATGACCTTGGACAGTAGAGATACGCACAGAGATACGCGCGCACAGTGCCCAGTGGGAGATTGGGGACCACATATGCTGACCCAATATTTGCCACGTTTTATGTGACGAGTCCTATGTGACAATTTTTATTTTTCACATAAAAGCTAACATTTTTTTCTCATTTACACGAGCAAATAAAGTTGTCACATAAAAACTGCAACATACAAAATGGCTCGTGTAAACCTGGCTTAATGATCAAAGCTAATCAGAAATTTTATTTCTTAACAGGTGATCCATGTTTAGATGAACCTTGCAAGAATGGTGGCACATGTACCGTGGCTGATAACGTGATTGGATTTGAGTGCAGTTGTACCTCCGAATATATTGGTTTTGACTGTAACGCTCCGAAAGGTAATATGCACCCTCCTTAAAATAATCATAATTATAAGAATTGTTCAAATATGTGTTTTAAACCTCAATTAAATTGCATCGAACGAATTTGATTTTATAAACAAAGCAAACTTAAAACGACAATTTTAAACGGAACAATATAAAGAACAAAAATGTAACAATAAAAATGTCTGAAAATATATTGTTTTGCGCAATTTATTATAATAAATAGACTGAAGATATATTTGTAACACTAGGTGGCTCTTTAACAAATACTAAAGTTTCAATCTGAGCTTGCTATACCGATTGAATTTAGCTTAAAATATTCGATATACGCTGTTTTCTCATTCAAATGAAAATTTCCTATAAAAAATTCGATGGACCATTCATGACCCCTAATATTATAAACTACGTAAAATATTGCAGAATTTTGTCGAAGGGTCGTTCATGCTGCAACCAGATCAACTGAATTGTGCGTGAGTCACATCGCATTCTATGTGCAATATGTGCATCTGTGCGACTACTTTCTCATAGGCAATCAAATCGCGCGCCGAATTTGCTGCAAAAAGTTAAGTTCTTCTATTAGCTCACTCCGTCATTAATATTAATTAACGTCATTCAGTCCATGACTTATTAGTTCGTTTTTGCTAATTGTTCTAAAAAGCCTTGATTTTGTTTAAATATATTTCTCAACAGAGGATGCGTGTTCTCCCAACCCTTGTGAAAATAACGGTAGCTGTACAAGGGCGACCAACACACAAGGGTTTACATGCAACTGTTCTTCAGAATATACTGGTAATACATGTGAAAATAAAATAGGTAAGGCAAGCTTGTTCAGTCCCTAGTAGAATTTCTATTGTTTTTCTTCTTAAAGATTTTTCTGGTGCTACTATTCACTATTATTTTTAATTTCAGTTCATGGCAACTGGAGTAGCTGGTCTCCATGGCCTAACTGTAACAAGCCGTGTAATGGCGGAATAAGGATAAGGAAGCGGCTATGTGATAACCCTGAACCAGCGTTTGAAGGGAAAAACTGCACTGGTCCGGCAGATGAGACTGAGCCCTGTAACTTGGACAGTTGCCCACGTAAAGAAACTTTCTTATAGTAACGATTTTGCACTTTCGTTACCATTTGTGGTGTAGTTTATATTATAATCCAAATAAACATATCACTCTCATTTTGCAAAATAAAACGGCGCATGCAAGTACTTCTTAACTGCAAACTATAAGAACCACCTACCACAGAATCGAATAAAAAAAATTCATACGTGTGAATATGTCCCCCTAACCTCCCATCCACATTGATCCCCAAAAGTCTTACGCTATAGCAATGAATCTTACACGGCGTGTAAACCAACAAAAGTTCATTACATGGCACTCATGTGCCATGACGTAACACAATTAAAAAGTTTGCCATATGGAATCCACCATTAGGATATCTTCTAAATTGATTTCAACAGATTAAGAAAAATATGAGGATGAAAGCTGTGTAGAAACTTCTCATAAAACTGCAAAAAAGTCGGTAAAACAGAAAATTTGAATTTTTTTCTTCAGCCGAAGAGATAAATTACAAAGTCAAGTTAACAAATGACGTCTGGAATGATAATCTAGCCAACCCAGCAAGTCAACCTTATATTGAGCTCGAGGACAAAATCAAACATGATGTAAGTTGTGCGATCTTAATTTCTTTTACTTTTTTCGGTCACTTCACTTCGCTTCACTTCGGATCATTGCACTGAACTGCCATTAATTTATTTACTATACTTTACGGCATTTTAACGGTACTCCATTAATGCTCTCTCTTAGTTCCTTGCCCCCGGGTGGGGGATGGGGCCGGACTCCATTACTGCACTTTACTGTTATTCACTGCATTGTGCTACACTGAGCTAAAATGTAACTAACTACACTGATAAAACTAAAGTTTCAAATGATTTTCCAGCAATATATGTCTAATAGTCCTAATGTAAGCATATGAACGATAAGTACTTTTTCCAACTACAGGTGAAGGATTTCTACACAAAAAGAAATTATAATGCTGTTGTGAAGGTCTTAGAGTTCAGGTAATTCTATTGCAATAGCTTTCTGTCGAACAAGATTTTTACACTAATGAACGCTCATTAATTATTCAGTTTTTGGACAAAAGTAAAATTTAAGGTATAGGTTTCTTGATAAATTTTCTTCCTATTCATTCTTTCCTTTTTTGTGACCTTAAACTTCATCCTTTCTTGAAGTAACCTTTTTAAGATATTAACACTGATCCTAAATGTCTTCAAACATATTATTCTCTGATTCTTTCAATTGTTTTTAGGGAAGGAAGCGTCATTTCCAGTTTCAACGTCACCTATTCTGCGGTAGATTCGTTACAAATTGTCGCCCTGCAGGAAGAACTGGCTGGTGGCACATTAGTTGATACACCGGCTGAATTGCTCAACATCACAACCACTAATGGTGCGTGACAAATGATTTATATAACAACCCCCCGGGATTCCACATGAAAAGAACCCTAAAAGGTAGCAGAATATCAAAATTAATACACCAGCTTACATGTTAAACATCACAACTACTAACGGTACGTTATTTAAGCTGTATTTTAACAACCCCCGAGGACTCCATATAGAAATTAAAGAAGCCTAAAAGGGTATCAGAACATCAAATTCACTTTCACCCCTTAAGGCCGATTTACACGGTGCGATTTTGTCGCATGCGACAAGCTTACGACACGCCTACGACAGTCGAAAGCGAGTTGTAGGTTTGATTTACACGTGTCGTAGGCCTGTCGTAAGCATGTCGCAAGCATGTCGCATGCGACAAATTTAAATCGTACCATGTAAATCGGGCTTAAGAAGTACCAGTACTTTTTAATAAGTCGCTCCTGTAAACAAACCCACTTAATTAGTTGACATCACAACTACTTACGGTATGTGAGTAAATATTTATAACAAGACAATTAAAACACTAACTACAGTACAAAATGTGATAAGTACCAGTAATCACATGATTTCGAGTGCAATTTAGAATAAATAAGCACGAGTAAATTTTTCAAAGGCTAACAAAATTGCACGAGCCTGCAGGGCAAGTGCAATTTGTAGCCTTTGAAAAATTTACAAGTGCTTATTTATTCCAAATTGCACGAGAAAAATCATGTGATTACTTGTTAATAATATACAAGCGACAATTCGGTCACGCTTTGATAATTTTCGTGACAACTTCAGAGTAGCGCCTGGCTAAAAATTTTGACGTGTGAATTCATGCGTAAATATTCATTCACTCTCTGGAAGTGCTGCATGAAAAGTTTTCAGAACAGTCTTTTGACTCTTTTCGCCGTTGAATTTGAAGAATGTGAATGACAAAGCAAGGAAAAAATTCCTAAGGTTCTGCTGCTGTTCTTGGCTGAGAGGTATTTTTTTGATACGTTTTATCCGTGCTGTGTTTGTGTTCGCCCGAACAGAAATCAACCTCAGTTCAACACATGTTGCTCTAGCTGACAAACTAGTCAAACTAGAATGTACCGAACTGAAATACTGAGCTATAAAAATCTACCGAACGGATTTTCTTAGTACAGATGAGCACTCTGCTACAACTCCGCATTGCTACCTGATTTCACTGGACGTTTTACAGGTTAGATTTGCCTCTTACAGTTGTAAAACTATCTTTTGTGCCTTTTGTTGTTGAGCGAGCTTTTAAATAAACAAGCTTCGACTATTATTAAACAATCATGAAATGAAATGCTTGCTCCTTCTGTGTTCAAAACTAGGTAACCGGTTCCTTGGAAGTCTGGTCAGTACTTCTTCGCGTTTCGCTTCAGAGAAGTGAAGCAATGTTTCGGCGAGAATTTTAATTTACTATCGGCCGTCGGCCGTAAGCTTATTTCGAGTTTAGTTTATGTCTTGTCCTCTTTGCCTTTTTGATAATTCTATGTCTTTTACAGTAAGTAATGTTTGTTGTTCTTCTGTACTTTGCGTCGTTTTCAAGTCTTTTAATTAAAATTGCGTTATTAAGTTTAAATTTTGTCTCACTTTCGTCCGCCATTTTGTTTGTTCAAGATGTATTTTTCATGAGGCTGTTGTCAATTACACCGTTTTGCACTGCTAATTACACGTTTTGCACTGCCAATTACATTTTTTGCACTACCAATTACACTTTTTGCACTGGTTTGGGATAAATTGACGTGTTCTTAGCCAATCAGAATGGAGAAATTGCTGCTTGTATATTATTAATATGGCTATAGAACGCCTCATTTGTTAAGGTTGTTTAAGTTGCCCTAAATTCGCATTTTGGAAGCCATATGTCAGCAAATTTATTTTGAAAAGTGGAAGAAAGACACAGCGATTGTGACAACGGTAAATGTAAGTCAAGCTTTCTTATTTAAATCTAAAATTTCAAAGAAAAAGACTTAATGTGCTTTTGCATTGTTTTCTTCGCAGTACCAAACGAAGCTCCGGTTATTTTGGAAGCAACGAGTACCACGTCAACGTCTATTGATCTTAAGTGGTCGGAAGTTAATGATTTCATGCCAATTCTTGGCTACGTAGTCGTCTACAAGGAAATCAGCAAAAAATTCCATGAAGAGATCATGAAATCAGTTGAGCCATCACCTCGTGAAGCAGTATTAGAAGACTTAAAAAAGTTCACAAACTACACCATACGAGTGTACGCCTTTACTGCTAACGGAAATGGAGTGCCGAGCGAGGTAGCCTCTTTAAGAACCCAGGAAGACGGTAAGTTTACAGCATGTAGTTTTTCAATAAATTTTCAGCTCCAGTTTGGGAGAGGTCAATACACACATCTTGTTAGCCAAGCGCAAAGGCCGTACAGGGAGAACATAGGCTGAGAGAGATTTATTACACAACTAAGAAGATTTCATAGATACACGACTAAGACAGCTGAGATGGCTAATGACTTAATTCAGCCAATCAAGAAAAGGACGATCAATTTACCCAACCAATAAGGTACAAAATGAAAACTAATTGCGATTTCCATGCTTGGCGTTTGAGTTTTTTATAGCTCACTGTATCTACTGCAGTTGTCGTAAATGTCCTCTTCCTTGGGTTTACGGGACCCATTTGCCAAGTTATTTATTTTTCTACTCACTAAACTTAATATCCTATTCAATTGGCCATTACAATATTACTTTTAAATCTCCAACAGTGCCCAGTCAACCGCCACCGAACAGTGTTATTCAATCGACAAGTTCAAGCACAATAGACGTTTCCTGGGAGCCAATCAGCCAAACTTACGTGCACGGAATACTCTTGGGATACGAGGTTAGATATGCAAAGGATGACGGATCGTCGCCGTTAACTTGGGAAACAGTGACACTTGATGCAAACACGGTTGGAGTGGTTTTAAGTGATCTTGATTACTTCACGCGGTACAAGGTGGTGGTCTGTGCCAGGACTTCCAAAGGATGTGGCGTGGAATATTCCGACATTGCTTACACATTTGGCGATGGTGAGTAAAATAAAAAGGTCAATTACTTAGAGTTTCTATTCTTGTGTGAACTCCAGTAAAAAATAACCGTAAAAGAGTATCCTACGAGCCTTGCCTTACTAGGAAATGTGACAGTCTGTTGTAAGATATATAGCTCCACAACACTAACTTAAAATCAACGAACTAGTAAACTCGACAATAAATCTTAGTTGCTGGACATGATCACAGTCAACTTACGTGGCCGCCTAGCCTTGGAGCGGCCCATAAAAGTCAGGGATCCTCACTCCGTAGAGAGAATCCCCAAACGTTCACGATATTATAACACAACCCAATTTCTGTATCAATATATCTGTTTTGAACCTAAGGTCTTTAAATTTCTAATGACAATTAATGTTAGGCTTGAAAGAAACATGTAGCAAACCAATAATTGTAAGATGTAACCACTTTTTTATTGCCGGCTATGTGTATTTACATACTCTTCTCGCTTCTTGTCTCCTTCGTTTCTCTTCTTAGTTCCCAGCATGCCTCCTCAAAGTGTGACGGCCCATAATCGCACATCCGCAGTGGGCATAAACGTTACTTGGACGCCAGTCCCTATGGGTCACGTGAACGGCCTTCTAATGGGATATTCCATAAAATATCGAAGAATTCAAACAGCTGAGAGGGAAGTGTTTGATACAGAGGAATATACAGTGACGGTAAAATCAACTGACCTTATAGTTGAGCTTCCAGTTCAAACGTACTCGATTTACGAGATTCGAGTGGCGGCTTTTACTCAGAAGGGCATGGGACCGTACAGTGAATTTGTCTATGGAGGTAAGCAAGTGGAAACCTCGTTACCAGTGCAACATCACACCGAATTCAAGTCCTAGGCCCGTTTCTCGCAAGGCCTGGAAGCTTTTCGGGCTCGCAAACCCATTTTTAAATAACTGTATCTAAAAAACTGAGAAGTGTATAAGGCTGAAACTTTGCATGAAGGGAACCTCTATTCATATCAGCAATGCGTAAACAAAACAGCTTCGCGATCATGTAAGGTTTGAGATTTTGCTATGGCGTTTCGTGAGCTTCGAGAAATAGGACCCTGGCCCGGGTTATTGTTTCGTGTTGTTTGCCAAGCAATTAACTCTCTAGTGCCCCTCTCCATCAGGTGAAAAAAATGGTAACCGGAGAAATAATGCTGGGGGTAACCCTGCGGTGAACTAGCATCCAAACAAAGGGAAATTTTTAAAAAATACTCCTGTCGTTTCATGGAGATGAGATGAGCAGATAAGAGGAAACCGATTGGCAACTTAAGTCAAACGTAAACCTTTATTTACCTTACCATGTTTACACGTCATGCGAACAAAAATATACATTCCTCATTATTGTAACCGATTAATAAATGAATCAATTTAAATTTGTAAAATCGTAACCTTTGTGTATGTTATTCTTTTCCTCTCCATAGAAACCTGCCGTTGTCCAAAAATCCTCTACACAAACTACTGGTCGAATTCTCCATATCTTAAGGTCAACGACGAGGACAATACACTAGAAGGAGTACTTAGCAATATTGTCACTGACATGGTGCATTATGCCTGTGGGATATGTCCTGCACACGGCGATACCTTCATCGACGTAGCTACAAACGGCAAGGAAAAGCCGTCCGTCAAGAAAAGCGTTCTAGAAGTGCTTAGCGACATGGATGACGTTCCACAGATAAGCTTTCCTATCTACGGCAACAGATACATCGAGAAATACATGGGGGAGTATGCGTACATCAATCTTGTGGAGTCCCCTGGGGTGGCTTTTATTGCCGCTAAGAGGCCCCCCGGAAAAGCGGCTGACAACATGATAAGTGCGCTATATGACTGTTTCCCACTGTTCGTGCTGTCAGCGTGTATGGCTTTTATATCAGGATTTATTATTTGGATTTTGGTAAGTAGTTGTTGATGATTCTTTAGTTTCTTGTTATACGAAAAATAATACAAAATTAAACCTGTAACTTTAAAATGACAGAATTCGTTAGACACGTTTTGCAAATTTGGTACTATGGCCTTAGCTTATTGACCATGTTGACTAGCCTAAGTTCTCTTTCACTTTCTATATTGCGTTTTCGTAATTGATAATGCCAAATGATGATTGGAAGTGATAATTGCATTTTCACCAGTTCTGCATGGCAACGAGTAAAATTTAAAGCAGTCGTAAAATAATGGCTTTGTTTCAAAAATTCAGTATTCACGATTTGTAGAAACGAAATCTCGCTTGTGGGACCGTTCCTGCTGTTGCTATTCTCCCCCAGTAACGGTCCCATGGGAGATGAGATGTTGAATATAGCCACAAGAAGCTTTGGGCACTGAAAAATGTTTAATCCGTTACACGCACGCACGTCGGTAGTGTTGTCTACAAAGTCGTCGAAGTAGGTATGGCTAAAAATTACAGAATACACTCGACTCGAACCAATTACAAAAGAAAGCAATACAAATAATTGCTTAAAACGAAGACTCG
This sequence comes from Oculina patagonica, assembly GCF_052425735.1. NCBI lineage: Eukaryota > Metazoa > Cnidaria > Anthozoa > Scleractinia > Oculinidae > Oculina > Oculina patagonica. Next base: position 21,556,128 of record NC_135767.1, read on the forward strand.
CATATTTTTGGGCATCTTTCGGCCTCATATTCAACATTGATGGCAAATAAACAAAAGAAAAGTGATCAAGCTATCAAGCTCTCACAAAACGCTTCGCACAAACAAACTGCGAAGAACACATGGTTTTCAAGATCACTTGATCCACACGAGGGGGGTACGAAGGGTCGCGGGACAACAAACTGGCCCTAATATGAGACTCGCGCCATATTTCTACAAGTGTTCCGTCTCAGCGATTCGGACAAACAACTGTTTTATTACCTGTTGGCATGCTTCCTTTCAGGACACAAAGTCTAATCCTGATGAATTTCCGGCCAGCTTTAGCAAAGGTGTTGGTGAAGGATTCTGGTGGTCGTTTGTTTCCATGACAACTGTTGGGTAAGCTTACGTTAATATTTTTATGATTTGAATCAAAGTTGCACATCAAATGAACTTTGTCCTTTGTTTATTTAAATAAAAAATATATTCATACTGATTCTAAATATAAAGATTTTATTGGACGAAATGGCACCTTTTGACCCATTCTCTCTGCTGCGAAGCTCGAATCGAGAAATAAATTTCCTCTCAGCAAAATATAGAAAGGCCAAATAGTAATGGGAAAACGTGGACAGAATTTAAAGCCCAATTTAGAGCCTTTCCTGGCCAGGCGACAGTTAAATATAGTTAAAGAAGCCCGCAGTATGCAACCAAACTGTTCGTAGTTTTTATTATCTTTTAAAGCAAATGTTAACTTTCTGGGTTTTTTTAAGGGAAAAATGTCATAGTAAAACCTAATGTTTATATGTCTGTTTGTTAACAGATATGGAGACCGGTCACCCCGGTCTATCCCTGCCCGTATTTTTGCTATCATGTGGACACTGACTGGTCTCGTTATCATTGGCATTCTGATTGGTGCAATTGCCTCGTCACTCACATCTGTTACTGTAGATCATTCCATCATTCTTTATGGGTCAAAGGTGTGTTCAAAATTACAAATATGCATGTATTAGTATAAGCAAGTACCAAAATAAGTAAACATGAGTTCAGTGTAACCTTATGCTGTCAGCATTTGCTATTCACTAGCCTGGGAAGGATTTGGTAGTAACATTTTACTTTATATAATGTTGCGTTGAAAACATAATTTCTGGGAGAAGCTCTGCAAAGAACAGTAAAATATTTTGGAATCAGTACCTAGAAATGTAACAGAATGAATTGAAAAAGAGATGACACAATTGGCTATCACTTCACGCTAATTAGTCTGTTTGTAATCTTGTTACCATACTGTGTGAAAGACGAGTAAATAAAAAAAATCATTCAGACACTTGGTAACTGTATCATACATTTATTAAATTTAGATTGGAGCTATTCATAACTCCACGGAACATCAAATCGCTATTCTTAAGAACGCAAGAGTGAACGAAGGTACTAAATAATATTAATCTTATTTTTAGATTTGAGTGTCTTAATATATTTGAAGTATCCTTAGCAAGATGAATTAAGGAGGGATTACAGTGCGACTACTCGAACCGGGGCACCCTGAACATTTTTAACCAATCACAGTGTTAATTGAAAACAAAGGATAGGGACATTTTTTTGTAACGGACCAATAACGATTTAGAACGTAAACAAAAGATTACCTACAAAATTTGAACTGTCAACAACGTTACAAACAGATGCGGACCTCTCAGGAAACTTGCCTTCTATTTGATTGGTTACTTTCGAACCTTAGTTTTCCAAAGGTCATGGAGTTCTCGCGATTACATGTAAAAAGTTTACGAATCAAACCATGAATCGTGAAATTTTGTTCACGGCCAGGACTCCCAGGAGGTGTGAATTGAAGATTCCACGCTGTGTTTACCCTTGCTTACAAAAAAATTCACTCCCGGGGTGAAAATGAAGACCGTAATGCCGTAACTATTTTTTATTTCACTCCGTCTGTTGCCGTAAAATTGATGCGAAAAATGTAAACATTATACGTCAAATTATGTTGCGTGTTCACGGACTTATTTTCTGTTAGCTACTGTTATAACTTTGAAGTAAATTGCTTTTCGTAAAAGAGAAATTTGTTCCGTATCTTCAATGAGCCTTCAATCTTTCTGTGGTTTTATAAAATTTCAACAGACTGAAAACTCATTTCAAGCAGCGATAGCAAAATTGTCCCTATGTATAAGGTCAATTGTCGCTCCGGCGGCATCCCAAATCTTTCTTGTCTTGTCTTTCGTCAAAAACAAAAAATAATCACAACAAACACGAGCATATAATAAGAGTGAACTGACTTTTCAAACATGAAGATCTCGAACGTTTCTATTCATGTCTGCTCACAACATGCAATGCCATCCCGCTTACGCGCGTGAATAAAAAGTCAAAAGCGTTCCTCGTTATTCTTTACTGTACTATCACCAAAGAAGAGCGATTTAATTTTATCAAAATTCCTCTGAAGATTTTTTTAGCCCGTGAATGTAGACTTTTGATCACGGTTTTGATCAAATAATAAAACGAGCGCTGAAATTCGGAACACTCAGTGAAAATTTAGGATCGAAAGTAACCAATCAAATAGAAGGCAAGTTTCCTGAGAGGTCCGCATCTGTTTGTAACGTTGTTGACAGTTCAAATTTTGTAGGTAATCTTTTGTTTACGTTCTAAATCGTTATTGGTCCGTTGCAAAAAAATGTCCCTATCCTTTGTTTTCAATTAGCACTGTGATTGGTTAAAAATGTTCAGGGTGCCCCGGTTCGAGTAGTCGCACTGTAATAATAACTGTTTTTAGGTGGAGAGAAATTTAATAATCGGGAAAAAAAGAAGAAATGTACGAACCTTACCTCACCCTAATAGGAGGGTCTGAATGGGGGTACCTCGATAACACTAAACACTTAATTTTTGGGCTCTGTAACATGAAACAGTAAAATTTTGGGCATTTAAGAGAATGTCTCCTTTAGATCCACAAACTTAATTTGGCTCATTAAATAGAATTCGCTCAAAATCCCTCCAGTAATTTCTTATTATAAGTAAGTAATAAATATGAAATTAGACTGGAGAAAAATTGTTTTCTTTATGAAATCTGAATGAAAACTTTTTACACCTCCAGGTGGCCTCGGTGGCCATTGGCCGGATCGTGAAATTTTGTAAAGTCCAACCATTCGCTCTAATAAAAATATTGCAGCTACATCGCTTAAATACCGATACTTGTGAACAACAAGCCTTGGCCTTTTAAACTGAATGAACCGCATTGAACAACTTTGATTATCAAGAAAGAGACGAGGATCTAAAGTTTGGCTATTTTGGACGTTTAAGGCCAGCTCAAATTTTCCTTAACTTTATGTAGTAAAATATCAAAAGTGGCTCGTACTCACAAGTTAAACTGCATATCAGCGGCAAGCTCCATTCTTCCGCTCTGAGAATATGTAAAAATATTTGGCCGTTCTCTACTCCTTCGGTTGTTGACAATGGGCGAAACAAGTACTACTCGGCGGATTTCGCCATGTTGTCATCATAACAATTCGAACCAACTTCAGTACCAAACAGAGGAGAATTTTGTTAGATCACTAGTACATTTATCTCGCAGCGAAGGAAGAGATCACCTTGCAATCCGCTTTAATCTGAACGGAAATTATTACGTCGAAATAGTCCATTTTAAAGCAACTTTTACAGCAACATATCGATCTTCTACTGGTCGCGATCTTGGTTTTTTAAACATCCGCTGACCAGTTTAGTCGGTCAGTATCAAACACCACGGACTGCGGACTGCGGACTGCGGACTGCGGACTACGGCTGGGACTACGGACTGGGTATAAACACAAATGCGGACTCAAACTGCGGACTGGGTATAGAATACGGACTACGGTATAAAATGCGGACTGAGCATATAAAATGCTTTAAATGCAAACCACGGCTAGAAATAACGACTTTTTTATCAACGGTTGTTGAAGGCGGCACGAAGAAAAGCACACAAAGTGGTATCTGTGCTCGGTATCTGTGAAAGAAGAGGCTTACCTTAACGCTCACATCGTTCTTGAAATTTGACTGGTTCGCCTTCAAAACATTCGTCCGTTCCACTGGATGTTTTCTGAGAAATATACGCTGAGATTCCGAGAATTTGCTTGCGAGCTTTCCGCCGCCATATTGGATTTGCGACATATACAAGTGTTTGTTTTTCAAAAGAAGACAAAATGCTGAATCTGCACTCTTTCAACTTGAATTTTTTCTCTGCGTCTAGACAAATAACTACTTCGGATATCTATAGCGTCAATACGTGAGATAACTAAAAAAAATAAAAATAAAAGAGTAGAAACCTTGAGGGAAATCACCAACGTGAAAAGCTACCTTTTGCTGTCGAAAACGTATTGTCAGGTCGCTTAGCGCAAATTTTTGGAAATATAGTTACATGGTTGATAAAAGCACCAAACTTTGCAGAATGATTCTTTAAAGACTATTAAATAATTTTATCCGTGGCTCCCGGCCTGAATTTTTTCTTGCAATTTGCAAAATTTGCTAAACGTTTTGACCACGAACAAACTCTCAAGCTCCGCTACAACGCCATTTTGAATTGATACAATGACAGTGGGACAGAAGCAAATATTCCTCTACTCCGTAAGTAATTTGCAGTTCTATTGAAGACATTGTTGAAGTTTTCGCTAAAATTTCAATTTTTAGATGCAGTAATCTAAAATGTTTATTATGGTAATTATGCGCTTGTAGTTTGTGGTCGCCCAGGGAAGCGGAACATGCTTAAAGAAGCCTTGAAGAAACTAGATTACACAGAGGTCGCACAAGGTTTTGGTCAAGCTAAGGCAGCTTCAATAATAAGAAAATACATTTTCAGCAACGAGGCATATAAATTTATGGATCGTTTCCATAAAATAGTGAAGAAGCGTCGTTACCATCTAGCCTCAAAACCTTAATGTTCTTAATTTTCAAGGGTTACGGTTTGAAAAAGAAAGATAAGCACGAGTCCAAAGCATGCCTTACCGTTGATCAGCCTATTGTCTACAACACAAAGAAAAAAAATCAAAGGAACCCAATACAGAAACAAGGCACTCATAGGAGCGTGAACCGCCTCTGCCTGTCTACATTGACCTGAACATACATAGATTGACGAGATGCAAGCGGATCATTCAGCATTTACACCAGCTGGAAATTTCTATTTCCTATGTCAGGGTCACACAGCTTGAAGAGTGCGAGCGCTTTGACGAGGATGGAGTTGTATCCCTTGCCTGCGAAAGGTCTGTTCACTGTTGGTGCATTAGACAACCTTCAAAAAGCGGCTCTTTTCTTGTTACTGGCATCAGTCTCCTCCAGTTTCCAACTGAGAACCAACCAGGTATAAGTACACAACCAGTTACGATTTCTCCATCTGTTCCTAGAAAGCTCTCTGCCTTGTTCACGCTTTGTCTGGTTGTAACATCACATCCAGATTTAGGGGAAAGGGCAGACTTGACAGGCATTTAAAGAGGAAACAGAAACACTTCCCTATTTAACCTCCCATGCGATTGAGTCCCTTTATGCCGACTGTGAGCACTTCCGAAAAATTGAACGGCTGGTTATCTTCGTTTATGACAAAGAGAGTTCGTCCTTGCTCCTTAACCAAACTAAGCTTGAACTTTTCTGTCTTAAGAACGTTCATTGAGAAGATGCCACAGACAGACAATGCTTTGCTTTAACTCACAAGACGGGCGTTCAACCTAGGACACTTGTACTGATACTGAGCAAAATATCCCTTCACCAGACATTATAATTATAACTGACACCTTATCGAGTTTCACTCTCCTTATATTTTTCATGTTTTTATGTTAATTTTTGGATCAAGGGGGTGGCTAGCCACCCAATCTAACGCCACTAGATCCACCCATGTCAAGGATATTACAATTAATTTTTCAAGCCTTAAGCCGCCGCATTTTTTCTTTTGTCAGTAAAAAAGGACTGATGCTAGTTTTGAGGAACCTGGAAATCGCGTGACTTTTTCTTCAATTTGCCTTATGGGTAATAAATATTTGATAAAGGCCTGTACAAAATAGGGACGGACAGCCCCTGAAAAATCTAGTTGTCGCTTACGAAAGGGAATTTATGCAAATGAGCTCAAAACGTTCAGTTTTAAATTTCAAGAAAAATAAAAAAAATCGGGTGGAGCCACGGATAAACTTGAAACAACCGGCTGTATGGGCCACTTGGCTCGGACACAGACTTAAAACGGCAGCTCGATTTTGCGATTTTATATTCAAAACTCCGGTTCCGAACTCGAATTTTGAGAGGATTATTGTCGGGCTTCACGTGGCAGACTCGTACGAATTTTACAGAAATTTGCTTGTTTTCGCTACACTAACACACGTTTCGCCATTCGCTTATTCAACACCCCTCGGACTCCTGTAATACCAAAAAAGAGGTACGAAATTTCAAGTACTGAAGAAGTTAAAAAATTATACTGGCAGAAGAGAAAAACATACAGGGAAAAACGTCTGACCCGGTTTTGTGAGAAGGTGAGACAACTTTGATGCTCAGTTTATACAGCCTTGCTTCTAGTTATTTTTAACCTCAGGTCACGTTTGGTAGCATTTTGCTGCTTAGTCTGCATTTTATACCGTAGTCCGTGTTTTATACCCAGTCCGTAGTCCGCAGTCCGCAGTCCGTGTTTTATACTGACCGACTAAACTGGTCAGCGGATGTTTAAAAAACCAAGATGGCGACCAGTAGAAGATCGATATGTTGCTGTAAAAGTTGCTGTAAAATGGACTATTTCGACGTGATAATTTCCGTTCAGATAAAAGCGGATTGCAAGGTGATTTCTTCCTTCGCTGCGAGATAAATGTACTAGTGATCTAACAAAATTCTCCTCTGTTTGGTACTGAAGTTGGTTCGAATTGTTATGATGACAACATGGCGAAATCCGCCGAGTAGTACTTGTTTCGCCCCTTGTCAACAACCGAAGGAGTAGAGAACGGCCAAATATTTTTACATATTCTCAGAGTGGAAGGATGGAGCTTGCCGCTGATATGCAGTTTAACTTGTGAGTACGAGCCACTTTTGATATTTTACTACACGAAGTTAAGGAAAATTTGAGCTGGCCTTTAACATCCAAAATAGCTAAACTTTAGATCCTCGTCTCTTTCTTGATAAGCAAAGTTGTTCAATGCGGTTCATCCAGTTTAAAAGGCCAAGGCATGATGTTTACAAGTATCGGTATTTAAGCGATGTAGCTGCAATATTTTTATTAGAGCGAATGGTTGGACTTTACAAAATTTCACGATCCGGCCAATGGCCACCGAGGCCACCTGGAGGTGTGAAAAGTTTTCATTCAGATTTCATAAAGAAAACAATTTTTCTCCAGTCTAATTTCATATTTGTTACTTACTTATAATAAGAAATTACTGGAGGGATTTTGAGCGAATTCTATTTACTGAGCCAAATTAAGTTTGTGGATCTAAAGGAGACATTCTCTTAACACTAACAGTAAAAAATTCACTCTAACAGTAAATTTTCTTCAAAAAGAAACAAAAACAGCTCCAAAAGGCCAATATTATTTTGTTTAGTATATGAAGAGGTTTTCGGCCATTTCTGACGATTTCCGATCATTTTGGACGGTTACCGAAGACCACCGAATATTCCCGAAGACTGCCGAAGATTTCCAGACAAACAAAAATGTACGAAGTCTACCGAAGATGTCCGAAGACTACCAAAGATTTCCGAGAAGAAATCCGAAAGTTTTCTCTCAGCTTATGAGTGATTTTATCTGATTTTTGAAGACCAAATAAGAATTTAAAATGCTACAATTTTCTACGAACAAATCTCCTAACACTTTACAGTATTTTCTCCGAAAACAGTTAAAATTAAAAAATTGGCCAATGTAACAGCCAACACTAAACATTATGGGCAAATAACACTGAACACTAAACCCCATTCAGACTCTCTCATTGAACTTTAGAATAGAATACTCCCCGTAGGGCTTTTCAGTAACTATTTACAATAAAAGGGGTAAAGACAACTAAATTAAAGCTCTTAATTCTAAATATTATTAGGGCCTATGGACTTTTAGTATTAAGTTCTTAATGACACTTCTTCTTTCCTGATTCATTTCAATTTAACTTATTTACAAATTTCTGTTTCTTTTACTTGTTTCTTCATAAAGATCTTGACATTATGCACTTTATTATGACTGCATTTAAAGATTACAAAAAAACCCTAAGGAGATAAATTTAGAGAATGGGGGTAGGGGGGGGGGGGGGTTAATCCGCCGGCTGCTGGTAGTCCTGAAATCATGTGTCAAAATCATTTTGTCTACAGAACGGAAGTACAGAAACTTCGAAGAACTCCGAACAGCACTAGAAGATGGAGAAATTGATGGTGCTCTGCTAGACACGTACGTTGCCGCAGAACACAAAGAAGAGATTTTTAGCGATAAGATATATGTCAAAGAGATCATGGACCGGCCATTTGGTTATGGAGTGGTGCTGTCAGGTGCGGCTAGGAATGTGGAACAAAGATGTCGGGATTATATTGACATGCAAATACGTGTTATTTTCGATACCATCCAGAACACTACAAAGACGCTTGACGTAAGTTTCTTGATTAGAGCTGTGCTATTCGAGTAAAGAGTTACTGGGAGGATATTATGTCTCGCAACACGTGTTTTCTATCCTAACGTGTATTTTCTAGTTTATCTTATACAGAGGTAGAACATTGTTACTTAACGGAATCAATCGGCGTAATGGCTTTACGATGATTACTGTTTTTAATTTATATTATTTTCTGATTTCGATTTATTTTGTCCTGTTTTATTATTGTTTTTACAACTTCTCTTCATTTTAAATACTTATCTTGCCACCTTATATCTACATGTAACCTTTACTAGTTAACCATTAAATACTAAAGTTTAGTATTCCACTATTACACCATTTGACCAAATAAAGTCTGGAGAACGTCAAAATATGACACGTTATCACACTGTAGCACTCCGTTTTAAAGGACCTATGTCACTGTATTTTAAGTCATTTTTCTGATTGTGTTAAATTGAAGGAAACCTCAAAATAATAGTTTTCTAACGTAGAAAAACACGAAAGTAATAATAACAACCCGAAAAAAAGGAAGGTTTCTACTGACGAAGATTAAGATGGATTATCGGCAACAAACTTAAAAAAAAATGGCCAACTTTTTTCAAGTTGAAATGTCCGTCACGTAGCTCCTTTAAGACTGCAATGCCCTGTTTTGGAAGTAAATGACAAGAAAAATGTAGCAGAATAATAAATCTCTTATTATAGTCCTTGCCCTGTAAAAGGCCAACCATGTTAGTTGAAATATTGGCCAATGAATACTAATTTGCTTTTTGCCGTTGTGCCAGCTTTGCAATCATGTATGTATCATGTATTTTCGGTCTTTCTTGTATTCTATTGAAATACCGTAAAATTCCGGTTATAAGCCCCCCCCCCCGCTTATAAGCCCCCCCGGTTATAGGCCCATCAACCTGGAAACAAAAAAATACATCCGGTTATAAGCCCCCCCCGGATATAAGCCCCCCTCTACCGGATGACAGTACTGAACAGGGCTAAATGTTGCTTTTTTGTGCGTTTTTAACTTAAAAACGTATTTCGATCAACACTCCCGAGGCTCGTTTCGAAACGTTTTTTTTCCTTCCGCTTATAAGCCCTCCCGAATATAAGCCCCTCCGCTTATATGCCTACCCAAAAACCCTTACGAAGTTGTATAAGCCCAGGGCTTATAACCGGAATTCTACGGTACCTGGAAACTGAAACTCCCACAACCTTCATGACGTCATATGTCTATATTGGCTCCGCCATCTTACATTTTACTATAACGAAATCACATCTTCCCTTGTCTTTCCACAGCCGGCCGCTCCAGATGAGGAAGTGGAAGAAAGTACGGGACTGTTCGATGGTTCTTCAGATATGTTTTTTATGGCCATGGTGATTCTTCTTGCTATCTTGGGAGTAGCTGTCATCGCAGGACTTACCTATCAGTTTTTGATATTTGTTCCCCAAACAAAGAAAGGTAAAGAAATATAAAGACCAGAGAGTTCAGTTAACCAAATATATAACCAAAAAATATACAACCATCAAAATATCCCAAAAAGCAACAAAAATATAACCACCAAAATATCCCAAGTAATGAATTTGCACCCACCTAAAGTTAAAGCATTCCAAAGCAGATTGCGGGTTCAACCCCCTCAAACCCCCACTCGCTTACTCCCTCGCCCTTCACCCGCTTACACGTCCGATTCTTTAGATATGTACGCACGCTGTTAAATTGCGCACAACATTTTTAGTCGACTTGGAAAGCCTGATAGCTAATTTCTTCCGTCATATCATTTATTTCAGTTGAAACGCTCAAAGCCTCCGCATCGAAGTTTGTTTACAAAGAGGCCCTCGTTGCGGAAATGAGAGAATTCGTTGACTCGTTTCACTCTGAGATGTGCACCAAGAAGACAGCGATAATAAAGAAATACGAACCCGCAATGAAAGAGATAAAAGCGAAAAGAAAACGTGAAAAGCAGTCCAAAGAATTTCGAAACCTTTGCGAAGGGACCTCGACAATTACGTTCAGAAATCCAGTATATTCAGGATCGCCAGGAGAACATTCTTTTGATTTGAAAAGGAAACTTCTTGGGACTGAATCGTCGAAATGCATTCTTGACCAGCCTCAACCATGGCATTCCCCAAGTGCTGCAGCTTTAAACCATGCAAGGAAGTCTTCAAATCCCGGAAGCACTTGTCCTTCGCGTCGAAAAGACGAAAGACGTGAAACAAATTTGTATAAGAGTAAAGTGAAAAGATCCTAAAAGTTATGTCTAAGTTTGACACGTATGTGTAGTTTAAGGTCACGGGGTGCTTCCTATTGAAAAGCGAATGGAGGGGTATTTTTATGGGAATTGGAATTTCGGATTGGAGCACCCATGAAATACTTGCCCAATTTAAAACTATTGTCTGTAATCCTCCATTTAACATTTCAATACTTGTAAGGCCACCACGAATAATATTACTGATAAACGACATATTCAAATGAGTAATTTTTCGTTTTTGGTATCAATTTTGACAAGTTGTTTAAAGTAGAAAGATTTAAGGAGGTATCAAGGAATTTTTGACGTTTTATCTAAAATAAAACCATAATACCTTTTAACCATCTTTTTTTCAATGCAATATATTTTATTAGAAAAATGACGCCAGCTTGTAGTTTGGAGAGATGAACGTTTATTCGTTTGTCTCACGATAGAATCGCTTTGAAGTGTCAACAACAATAAACTCATCTTTAATGACAGCTTATAGCTTCTAACTTCAAATCCTGTAATGCAACTACAGCAAACTGCAAACTTGTCAAGATATTGAGCTTTTAATAAAAAAAAAACGAAAGCCTTGTGAGGTCAGATTAAGGAAAGGATCTTTGTATTTTAATTTTAAGGAATATGACGTGAGATGAGCGAAATAAATCATTAGTTAATTAAAAAAATTGGCGCAGTGAAATGTGTTAACCCTATTCAGACCGGGCTTTTTTGGATCTTCTCTGACCGGGGGGAGGGGGTGGCTTCGGAAGCCCCCCCTATGTAACTTCCAGAATATTTAAGCAATCACAATGAAACTTATAGGGTATATAGTATCTCCGAAAATCTTTCTTTTGGTATACGTCACATGGGATGATGACGTCACATCACGTGACAATTACATCATGATGTGAAAACAGCCGCCATCTTGGATCCGCCATCTTGGATTTCAAAATTTTTCAAAAATGCCTGAAAACCACACAAAATTACTACAAAGTACACAAAATCAATAAAATTGTGCTTTAAAACCGCAAAAAGGTGAAAATAATTACATTTAAATTTTTATTTCTTATTAAGATATTTAAAAACTTATTAATAGGAACACGAAAATTACAAATTTGGGAAAACATGCCTGTCAAAATGCCGTTGCCATGGTGATGTCAAGTTCCTGACACAACAACCTATCCTACCAAATTATTCCCAGATAAATTTTAGAAAAGGTCGCCAGGTTTGGCATTGTTTGGTTGAATCTAAAAAAAGTTATAAGCGTTCAAAGTCAGCGCGGGCCTCAACCCCCCCCCCCCCCCCACCCCGGTCTAAATAGGGTTAATCATCTATTACTATCAGACGAACGGATTACGTCATACGATGCTCTGACAAGTCCCTCTTTCGACTATGCTGATGTTAGACAAGAACAGCATTATATTGACGTATGATTTACAAATCATGCAAAACAAAACTGCAGAAAGTTATTTTCGATTTTTCTAGCTATGCTTCTTCACTCGATGCTGCCAAAATAAACAAACAAAATACGTATACATGACTGCCCAACTTTGCCCCAGTGCGTCTTGTACATAAATACATAACCACTTTTGAGTAAATTCATGGTCTTGTTAATCCTAATATTAAAAGTTCAATATTTCAAAAAATTCTGACATCCACGGTAAAATGCAAAATAGAGAGCGATTTCCGTCTTGCTCTTGGCAAATTGATTACTACGGAAACCATTGTGCTACAGGAACCTCAGACACATCCTTTAAAGACATGGACGCATTTCTTCTCTTCAAGTGGCGTATCAAAAATTATGCCTTAGATCTCGCCCTGCCACTGATTCCTTTGTAAGCATTCCAACGTGTTTTCATTGGGAGGCGGGCTAGCCCGGTTACCAGCTAGCCCGGCTTACAGCCTGGTTACCGAGATCTTGGGTAAACCAGGCTGGATATTTTTCCATTTGAACGTTCATCCCTATTACCGGGATGACAATTTCTTTTCAAATACACAAGCGTTTCCATTAAAGGACGTCCAGTATTTGAATATTAAGGTATGTTTCGATGAATTTTCTAGACCGGGATGACTTCAATCATTCGTTCATGACTTTTAAGACTTAAAGCAACGAGAGATCTAGCGACACTTTCCAGTAGTTGATCAAACGGTTTTTTGTGTCGGTGACTGGGCTGAAATTTCCCATATGAACAGAAGACAAAATATGTTCTGCTAACAAGGTCAGCCTGGTTGACGGACTCATGTAAAAAGGCCAAAACCACATGCGCAGAGAACCAGGTGCATTATGGGATAGATTAGTCCCTATCGCCAGAATAGAGTTCAGAAGTGCAAGTCATTTACAAAAAAGAAAACATTTTAAGAGAGGTTTGTACTCAAAGACTCAAGGTAGCGACAAACAAAACATAATAAAACGATATAATCATAAGGTGCGTGTAAACATCTCTTTCTAGCATGTTCTTAATGATGCACACTGCCGAATGATACACGTCAAGGCGGTATTGCTAGTTAGACCATAACAAGGCCGCATAATTGTTTAGTACTGATAAAAATAAACAACTTTCTGTTTGTCTATTTTGTTTTTTACTAATTATAAATCTTATTGTGCATCTTTATGTTAGTGATAATTAGGCTTACCGACATAAATATGATCCGGCTACGGTAAATCATGGATCAGTGCTAGTTAAAAATTTAGCTTAAGATGGACCACAATCGTCTTGAGATGGCATCGTGTTGCAGTATTTCGCGTATGCATGCAGGAGCCCATTACCTGGTGTTTCATATTATCTTTTGATGCCGATTGAGCCTCTGCAGGAATGTTTGGGTTGAAAAGGTCGACTTTATAATCGGTGACCTAGTGACATATTGTGACACCAACAAAGGATCTTGCTACGCACATTTTCATTCAAGGACTTAATCACAAAATTCGTTCGATATATTTATAGTAGTACTTTCAGCTGCAACAAAAATAAGCTCAGGGAGTGAAAATTAAAGGCAAAACTTACATCACGTTAAGAAATAGACTTCACAATGTCGCCTTTCTACAGATTACTATACAACCAACAAAAAGATTTTCAAACGTTCTCGAATGTTGCAATTTGATGTTATATTACGCATTTATAAACATTCCCTGGCGCGTCTGATAAATATTCATGTCACGGCTGCAACTTTTGGTACGTAATACTACAATTGCACATAACAATCTATTTGCTTAAGTTTTACGATACGACTGAACGATAAAGCCCAAGTTGTTCAAACAAAAAAAAGATCAGCTAAATGTTACCTTGAACTATAAACTGCCTTCCCTTTAAAAAAAATAAATATAAAACACGATTTATCAGATAAGTTACCACATGTAGTGTTTTTGGCAAATGTTTATAAATATATAATGGCACTGTGTTATTGACGAAGCAGTATTTATAGAAGGCCGTTTTATTTTTAGTGTATTTTATGCAATAGTTAGATTAATAATTGTATGACCAGTGCAGAAATTAAAGAGGAAACAAATAAACAATGATAACAGAAGGATAGAATAAAGACATTTCTCCGCGCAATTTAAATTATACAAACGTACGTCTCTAAATTGTTGTTGAAAAACAAAAGGAAGTCACAAAAGCTGGTTTGTTCAATTCATTAATAATGAAAGACTTGAACTGCTTCCCTGGCATTTCGTTTAAAAACCAAGCTGTTTAAATGCAAAAAGCTAAGATGAAAGCAATTCAGGTAATACTATATGACTAACTTGGAAAATTCAGCTTGCCTTTACCGAAGGCACTAACACTACTGTATACAATTCTATCCTGCAGCTCTCCTTGACATTACTTTGCCTTCTTTCTAACTTGGGAGTTAAAGGTATTTACATTTTTATTGTTTTCCTTCCAATAACTTTGAAGCATAGAGATCTAAGCCATCGATTTCTCGTTGAGAAATGAGCACATAAGAATTTAATGCAGATTTTGTTATCCTTCATTTTAGTTTGTCGGCGCCTGCTTCTTTATTTCCGAAATCCGCAATCTAAAGAACGTGTGTTTTTAATTATTGTGTGAGGAATTAAACTTCAGTTTCTAAACTGTACTCTGATAATGGTCGATAATCGTCAATTCACCTGGAGTACGTTCTCTAGGTATACTGGACCATTAGTTTTCTCTATCCTTCTTCATTTCATGCCACATTTCTACGACAGGTACTCTTAATTTCGAGGTATTTAATTTTCGTTCGCAATTTTAAGCGGAAACTCAGTGTTTGTTTCAAACCCTCAATTGACAATTCCATAAAACGTCATTCTGTTAGACATTAAGATATACATACAGACATTCAGATGACATTCAGTTGGACATTCTCTAATTCAGATGGCGAAGAGTGAGCCAGGATAAAGCTACCACATATATATGACGGATAGGAACTGATGACATGCTAAGAACTAACAGAATTCCTGAGGCTAAGGCATGTAGTAGAGATAGCTTTCAGGGTTCAGGTTTTGAAACTTTAGCAAATATGTCATTCCAACTAGTGAGACAAAAATCCACCCTTCAAGAATCAGTAGCAACATGCAGTTGCTAGTAGCGATATTCTTCTTGTCCGATACAACATTCTCGATCGGTATAAAGTGTTCTTGACCAATTAAGTGTTTTCGTGTTTTCGACTGATAACAATTCTCGAAATACCAAGGTACGATCTTGAATGACCGAAACGTTTCGCCTGGTGGTCGCTTTCCTCGAGTACCTGTTGAAAATACTTGAATGCCCGCAGAATAGCGGATTTGCATTTTAATAGCTCTACTTGCAAATGAACCCATTTGTAATAAAGCTGTCACCCTAAAACTAATCATGATTAATTTTGTTCATTGTTGTTTCCCATAGAAATGAAGCACTAAAAAATATTTCACGAATATCCAGGAAAAGCGCCCACAGAGTCACTTCAATAATTGCCGATTTCTCTTGAATCATATCTCCAAGAAGAAGCTATAAAATTTCGGCCGGTTTTGGTCTTATGCGACTAAGAGAACAATCTTCTTTATAAGGCCGCATTTTCAACTGACCCTCCACATTGCAAACAAATATTTTCAGGAGCGGCTTTTGCATCCAAAAGCCATTACTTGCGAGTTGCGAAAAGTAATTTTGACACCTGACACGCGCCAAAAATCTCGCGCCATAATCACGTCATTTGATGCGTTCCCCTGCAGGGGAAACAAGTCGAGCTCTCGCGCTCTGCGCTCGCTTTTGCGCTCCGCGTTCTGTGTGCCCTCTTCGCGTGTTCTGTGAGCTCGACTTGTAAGCAAGTCTACTTCTGACCTGACCTGACAAGATAAGTTGTTTAGAGCTTTACAAACTTGTTCTGGATTTATTGTGTTTACATAATGGCTAATTTTGACAACTTTCCCATCAGGTGATCCATGTTCGCCTAATCCTTGCCAGAATGGTGGTACCTGTAGCAGTGACTCTGGAAGCTTCAAGTGCAGTTGTTCCTCGCTATACTCTGGTGCTAACTGTAGCATGATCAGTCAAGGTGAGAGACTAAACACTACAAAAAAGCAGATTTTTTCACAGAAAAAAAGTAAGCAAAGCAGTTTTAAATACAGTTTAGAATGACAAATTGGCGTTAAAGGAAAGTGATGCCTGGAGCTTAAGCGTGGAATAGATGTATGAAGTATCGTAATTTTATGATAAGTGATAATAAACAAGGTTTGGATGTATTTAACTTGAAAGTGTTCGTAGGAAAGACTGGTAGCGAAGCCGAACATGGCGGACGTGTTCGAACATTACTCCGCATAAAATCATTCTTTGAGACCCCAAATATGGCCACTTTTCTTTTATAAGAGAGCCCTACCGAGCCCGTACCGAGCTCCATACCATCTGGCACCATTTTATAGAGTGCACTCAAGCAAAATCTTTCTGGGTAGATTTTCAGGATTGGTACAATGTTCATAGTGGAAAAAGAGTCCATCTTTCGAACGTAGATGTCTTATATGGTATATTGGACTCTCCTCGTGATTGTTTACCCTAAACCATTTTATTTTCTTAGGAAAACACACTGGCCTAAAAAATAAAGTTCAGTTTAACGAGTACGTATCTCTCGTTCGCGACAAACTATCGTTAGAGAAACATATTGCTATCAAATCCGGTAATTGCGATAACTATATAAAGAAATGGAATTTTTTACGAAACATTTAGTTTCCTTTTGTTTTTGTTTCTTGCTACATCGTTCATTTTTTTTCGTTTTCTTTCTGGTAACAAATACATCAATGTCATGGCGGCTGCGGACGAGTCAAAAACACTGAGTCTTTCTTTCGTTTGTGCAACAAGTGTTTTGCTTTCGCAGCAAGAAGAGATAATTCACGACAACAACAAGCTTTAAAAAGTGTAAGCGGTGTGAATTTCGCAGAAAAGGGAAGAAAAAGGCTTTTTGCCGAGCCAGGGGAGGATCGCAAAGTCGACAGCTCCACACCCCGTAGAGCGCGACGATTTCGATCTATAGGTAATATATTGTTCATCAAGAACTTAAACTGGATACCTCGGAGTATTTGGACTTAGTATAATTTCAGAGGTGATTATAAGAATTGAAGCATTCTGATTGGTCGAGAAGCTCGGCTTATGAGGCTATAATCACCCCGCGCGAGGTGATTATAGCTTTGAAGGCTTGGTTACTTAGCCACGCCACCTTTGACATCCAGGCAAGTAAACATGGCCGCTTTTGCTGAATGAAAATTGATTTGAAAGAAACCAGTCCAAGTCCTGGATATTTTAAACATTGGGAATTTTTCAAATTAACTACCAAGACTTTTGGTCCGAAAATATTTTCAAGAGATGGTTCTCAAGGCATTAGAAATGATCGTAAACACGGCGGTTTTGGCGATCGATGAGAAACTCAGTCAGATCGATTGAGCAAACATTATTTTGTTCTCTTCTCACCGGATCTACTCATTTTTAGAGGATTCGCACATTCGCTTAGAAGTCATCCACAATCATACAAAGGTAACGGACATCTATTTTTCTCATTGTGTTTGTTTTGTTCTATTTTATTGCTTTAACTAAATAAATTCTGATTGCAATCGATGATTTAAACTGGTTTCACTGTATGCAAGCGAACACTTGTGTTTGCTGTTTTCTTGTTTGCTATCGTTATTTTGTTAAGTTCTTGATGATCACCTCTAAAAATTATACTAAAACAATTATTTGTTGTCCTCAGGCTCAGTGATTATTGTTGAATAATCCCCTCGCCTTCGGCGAATAATTGTTAAGTGTTTCGTATTAAGTTTTATGCCCAATACACACACAGAGGAACGAAGGAAAGCCATAGTCTTGCAAGGCTCCACGTTAGGGTGAGACGCAGAACGACACGATAGTCAGCGATATTGTTCAAAAATGCGTGACGGGACATAAAAACGTACGCAAAACTCAAAACCGAAAATCAAGTTTATTAGTTTTAGTAAGCTCTACCTCAAAAGTTAGCTCAGTGACCTATCCTGTTTTTTTTTTTTTCATACAGATAAGATTCGTTATTACGCATTCTTAAAGAAAAAATTTCAGGAAAAAAATGTATATATATATATAATATAAATGCCTTTTCATCTTCCTACAGCCATTTCGTTAATAATTATACCAGATAGTTTCTTTTCATATTCGAATTAGGTAGCTAAGATTATTTGATAGATTCACGAAATTTGAAAGAAAAGGTCACCGAACTGGTTTTATGCTTAGTTAAAGAGGGTCTTTGGGCCGCACTGTACCGATACGATTGCAACAGTTGAGACGTCGGAAACACCCTTAACAATTCCCCGACAGTATTATTATACAGGTGTTGAAACGTTGCGCTTCTGATGAGAACCACACTATTGAAATTTTTATTGTTTTACAGTAGAGATTTCCCTACCTTACAAACCTCATGTGTAAATTAAACTTAGCTCCTCTGTGTCCCTGCTAAAAAGTTAAAAGCTAACTTATATGGTATGTGCTTAAAACATGTATGACGCATTCTTATACATCCTTATTAAAAAACGATTGCAAAAACAAAATAATAAAGGATGGGAGTGTCATCAACACCCTACCCACTTGTTCGTGCAAGGGTTGAGAGCTTTTGCACATGTATATATATATTTTTTTGCAATATATTTTCTTCAATTACTGAAATATAACATGTTAAAAAATTTGGTAATCCAAAAGGGAGGAGTAATGAATGCAAGACGCCATGTTAGCGTGATATTACGTCATTTTTAGATACTTTACTCGCCATGTAAGTTATTCTACTATGGTTATTAATTATACTAAAATGCTCAGGGGAAAAGAGTTAATATTTGTGCGGGGATTTAGAGTCACTATTCGTCTTTCGATCTGAAAATTATGGTAGTTGTAGAGTAAATGCGATTTATATTTAATGAATAAATACGATTTATATTTAATGACGCCTAACCGTACATTTTCGTTCACTGTTCATATCCTTTAGATTGTAAAGGTGCTCTCGGAATGGCAAGTGGTGCAATCCTTGATGGCAGAATTTTTGCGTATTCTTCAGAGAATCCTGGCCAAACTGGCCCCGATCGTGGCAGGCTCAACTTGCAACAACAAGGATCCAAATCGGGCGGCTGGGTAGCTGGAAACATCAATGGCAATCACTGGTTTAATGTTCAATTTCGGAATGATTACACAGTGATAACCGGTGTAGCAACACAAGGAAGACAAGATGAAGAACAGTGGGTTACTAAATACAAGTTAAAAAACAGCTTCAGTGACGGTTTTTTACCATACATTGAAGCGGGACAAAACAAAAGCAAGGTGATCATGAGCAACGAAAATGTGCTGTTCCCTCATCTTCTACTGCACGCTCTTCAATTATCCCTTATCTGATCAGTACAAGCAGTGCTGCATAGAATAAAACTGTAGTTCTTTTTGTTTCAAACATAATGCAAGCGCTTTAAATGATCTCTCATAAAAAGTAAGTTCGGAAGAGCAATGGGGATGGGGGGGGGGGGGGGGGGTGTGGATGCCACCCCTCTTGAGAATTTTCGAGAGAGGATTTACTTTAAAACGCTAAAACGTTTATCATTCATTCCTTGCAAATTGTTTGCTATGTCAACCATTTGTCCATGTCTTTTGATGCTGCTATGGCAATGTCATTATTGCAAACAAATCTGGTTAAACATAGTCTTTTAACATTTTTCTTTTTTTTTTAATTGTACAATTTGTTTAATTTTATATTTGTTCAGTATTTTGTATCAATTTCTGTAAATTTCAGTTCTAGGAAAATGGCGAGATCTGAAATGGTAAATCCAAGATAGCGGTTTCGATATGACGTCATATTACGTCTCAGCCATCACAAATTATGTCGTCTCGAGGAGTAAGCTAAGGGCTTTCCACTCAGTGCAAAATGATTTCACGGAAGATGAACAGATCGAAAACCTTAGGGGTTTTATCAACCTTCCCACTTCCTTCCTTTTTCTAATGTGTACAAAAAGTACTTAATGGTTCTTGAGAAACAGAGAGACGTTTCAGGAAAACCCCTTCATCAGTCTCAAAATGAGCTGTTGGTGAAATCGAATTTGCTTGTACATCCAAGGGTTAAATAATATTCCATTCCTTCGTTTTTGCATGTCTATTGCCACAGGCTATGATGACCAGTAAACTGGTCATACCCCGACCTGGTCTGTTTCTTTATTTTTTGTTTGTTTGTTTGTTTTTACACTATCTTAATAATTATTCCAGTTCCGTTAAAACTGAACCTATGATAGCCTCTCTCTTTTAAAAATAAAATATCCTATGCAACTTTCCGTTCATGTTTAACCAAGTCTTGAATTTTTTTTTACCTTAACCCTTTCAGGGCCAAATTTCTCCAAAAACAGTTTGTTATACCGTTAAACTGAATTTTTGGCGCTACGATCCAGAATTTCCCTTAACTTTGCTTTAAAAGCACTTTTTCACAATGCAGCAAGATTTTGATGAAGATTCTTTGGACTTTTTTTGCAAAATCGTTTCCATTTTTTTTCTTGCTCCTTTTCTTTTCGTTTTTCGTATCCGTCCTTCCTTTAGACCAAAAAAGTTTTGATTAAAACATTGGTAAACCCTGAAAAGAGGACCTCGATCTATCACAGGTGCTTTGGCCTGTTTAAGCACCGATTTTGCACCAAAAAGAGATTGACTTTTTCTCGATTAGCTCTGTCAAGATGCGATCGATACGCAAAATGAATAGTTCTGTGAAAAGGTCAAATCTAGCTCTATCAGATGCTTATCACCAAAATCTGCTGACTATCAAATTGATGACGTCACAAGTGTTTCATTGACTGCTCCTCCAAATGTCGACAAAAGTCGACTTTGGCAGTGAAAGAGTTAATGTGGTGATTTGAAGCTTACTTTTCTGATTGTGCCGAGACAATCGTTTTTTTTTTTATGGAGAGTTTTCTTAAAGTCATTTATTCATTTAATTACCCTCCTTACCGATCTACTAGGTATTTACTGGAAATACAGACCAGGATTCTGTTGTCTACCATGAACTAAACCCACCAATCATCAACCCATTTAGCATCAGCTTCCGTATACAAGAATGGAATAACTGGATAGCAATGAGGGTAGAACTGTATGGCTGTAAAGGTACTGTAAAACATTTTTTTTTTAAGTATAATGCACCGACGTCAAAGTGAATAGCTTTCACCGTTTTCACATAACCAAACGCAAATAATTGCTTCAGTGTGATTTACAAGAGTGAATATGAAAAACTTAAAAAAATAGCAAACAACACACACAAGTACTCACCTGAGAGATAAATTCACAGGTTAATTTAAACGGTTTTTGAAATAGATTACATTGATGATGACCGATAAAGTTACGTAACGTTTCAATTAAAAATTTGAGTGGTAAATTAAACACCGCACATTTACAGTTGTAAACAAAAACATGGAGAGATCGGGACATTAAAACCCAGCCACCATGCATGTTTTCTTGCCAGCAAACCAAATGCAACTATAGCTTAACAATCACTCTTTGTAGCTGTTTAATCACTCTTTGCGAGGTGATTATAGCATCATAGGCGGAACAGAACAGTAGTGTAGCAGCTCTCGTAAGTTCGTAACTCTAATGCTCCTCTAATGTAGCAGTTGCTATTGTTTTCGGGGGTTCGAGTATTGTTCCTGTTGTTTGCTCTATTGTTCTCTCGAAGGGCCCGGGTAGCGAATGAATGCGAAGTTCTTATGTTTACCACTGCAACGTTTTGAGATTTTAAGGTGACGTTGAGGCAAGAAACGAATTAAGTGACGATTTTCTGCTGATAGCTTCAGTTCTTCTTATTTCAACACTAGGTTTTCATTTGGACGCAGTTTATATCCTAAGTCTGCATTTTATACTTTAGTCCATATTTTGTATAAAGTCCACGGTCCAGGGTCTGCGTTTTATACCTTAGTATATGGTTTATATCCTGTCTGTAGTCTACAATCCGTAGTTGATGTTTTATACTAAAAGGTGCCGCAAGATATCGTTCGAGTGGTATATCATTCTCACACAGCAATGAATACCAAAACACCAAGAAACAAAAACGTTCAACTTGATTCGAGTTTGAGTCGTGCCTCGAACCTGACTCGGGTTCGATCTTGACTAGTGCTACATGAAAATAACTTTATGGCTGTGTGTGCGATTGTGACTGTAGTTATGAATATGGCAAGTAATTATTGTAATACATTAATGGGCTTTAGTGTCACCATGATTTAGTACCACTTGAAAATGTGATGAAGGTGTTGGTATTAAATGGGAAATCCACTAATTAAGGACGTTCGCGCGAAAATTTTCTAGTTGATTTTTTTTTAACTTTTTACAGCAGTCAGATAATAAGTTACTTGTGTCAGAAATTGAAAAATTGGCGAACGTAATTCAACATGGTTTACAGGATTTATAGTTAAAAATATTGGAGATGAGAAAAAAAAGGCAAATGATCTTAGTGATATTTTGTAGAAGTGGGTCTGTTGCGTAAAAAAAATTCTAGTGTTGCCAACTTTTTGTAAGACTTAACCCTGAAAGCGGTATTTAAAACCGTCGTACAGGAAAACGAAAAGCTCAAAAAGAGGCATTCGAACGTACGTGGGACAAAAAAAAATCGAACTTCTAATCGATAGATTTTTTTCATATTTACGCAAAACGTAGATAGTCGTCAACAAAAGTGATCCGTTCAAAAAAATGTGGGGGTCACCGACCATCTAAGAGAGTTAATTGCAAGCAAAGTTCACGCGACGACTACCAGTCCTATATGTGCTTAGAAAATTTCTTCAGCGCGCGCGCTCGTGCATGACGTGGCGTGACGTTGCGACATGAATTACGTGCGCAGTAAGGATGCGCATAAACAATTAGCGCGAACGTCCTTAAGTGGCCTGGCCGTGCTGAAACGTACTGTACCAGTCTTGAAAATTGTTAAAAGGTAGTGTGGCTATGGGTGGATAGGAAGAATGTGGCCTAAAACTTGAATAAGTCGGCCAACGTTTTCAAGTTTGTCAGTGTTTCTTGGAAGGAAATCACATAATAACCATTGATTACGGTTTATTCACATCTTGGTAATCTTGGTTTATCTCACATGAAGGTAATTTTGTTGGTTAAATAATTAGTGGGTGTGCCCTCTCCGTTCTAGCGTGGTTCACACCAAAAACTTAGAAGACTTTAATTTCATGACTCTGTTCCTGTAAGAAGACCGCCACCTTCAGTTATATTCACCTGGAATACGCTTCTCAATACGGACTGTAATCCATTCGCCTATTACTTTCTCTTTTCTTATCATTGACTTGTTTTTACAGACGCGTGTTTGTCCAGTCCGTGTGAGAACAATGGCACCTGTACCAGTAACTATACATCAGGAGGTTTTACATGCAGTTGTCTTTCAGGATACACCGGTGATACCTGCGCCACAGGCCCTCCGCCAGGTAATGAAAGTTTGAGAAAAATTATAAAATTCCATGGGTTCCTTGTGTCAAGTGCCATGTGCTATGAGCTTTTACCCTGCTGAAAGGCCCAGTTAAGACCATTTTTGTGACTTACTACGAGCTTCAATTAAGGCGCCAGGAAAGATCGACTAGATTGCCAAAACCATTTCTCTTTTTTTCTGTGATATCCAAAGCTTCTGCTGTCTGCATCTACTGTCTAAAGCATTCTGTTTTCATTTAGAGATTATGGGATAAACAGTTTTAACCTTACAGAAGATAGGGTTGGGGGCAAGGTTGATTCCGGTGCCAGAATGCTCGAAAAAGTCTCGGTATGAATAGAGTTAACATGATGCTTAATTTCGACAGTACCCTCATCAGGTGATCCATGCTCGTCTGATCCGTGTCAGAATGGTGGTACGTGTAACGGCGATAACTCTGAAGGCTTTACATGTAGTTGCCCTTCAGGGTACTATGGGGATGACTGTAGTCAAGGTGAGAGAATTAAGACATTATTATTACAAAAAACTATGTGCGTTCAGTGCCAAAAAAGTAAAAGCACTGCCTGGAGCTAAAGCAGGAAGAGGATAAAGATCAGAAGTTGTAATAGAATAAATACTTTATTCAACGATTTTCTATTTAATGAAACCTAACCATACATTTTAGTGGAGATCCCCAGCCACCCGAAGGGGCGCAGAGCGGAGCACCATAATCATGGAAAAAAGACAATCAAAAGCATAATTTCAAGGTCATTAAGGCGCGTGCACTACGTTTGTACGACGAAGTTGCTTAAACATGGCGACCATACTCCAAAAATAGGTTGACGCCCGCTTACATCATTGATACTGGACATCCATATTATGGTCAATTTACAGCTGTCAAAACGAGGCATCCGCTGACCAGTATCACATGACCATATCGGGTGATCAGCTGTAGAACTTATCGAGGTCACGTGTTTTTTAAGTAGACCGCTGACCAGGTAATTGTTTTGCAGTTGGATCGCGGGCTCAAGTCCTCTTTTTTCTGTCTATGGTCCGTCAATTTAGACTTACAGTCAACTCTATCTAAGAGGGACACCTTCGGGACCGTATTCGCTTATTCAAGCAAAAGTTAAGATCTACGAACTGTAGTACTGTAAGTAGAAAACGACCTCTTTATTGCCACCTCACGGTGAGCGGAGACATAATCTGTTAAAGCGTTATTGTTTTTGGTGGAAAAGCTTCGTGTCCTTAAGGCGCTGACTAACTTTCCTTTAGGTCGATACGAAGTTCTGAAGTATTTTCACTAATAAAAACACTTCTTAAATGACCGTTATCGACTTCAAAGTGTCTGTTGTTCGTATTTAAAAAGTGTTCGTCTTATACGGAGTTTAGTTACAGCATAATGACTGAAAAAACGGCAGGGACCATTAACAGGTTTCCGTCTTGTGGAGGTGTCCGTCCGATAGAGGTGTCCGTTAAGAGAGAGTTGACTGTACATGAAGAGTAAAGTAAATAACCGGGGGGCTGCTTTTTAAGGCTTGGCTATCCAATATATATTTACTCTTAAACTCCTAAGATTGTCAAGGCGCTCTCGGAGTGGAAAGTGGCGCAGTCCCCGACGGACATATTACTGCGGATTCTTCTGAGAATGTTAACCTAACCGGCCCCAGTCGGGGCAGGCTGAACTTACAACAAGAAGAATCCAAATCAGGCGGCTGGGTGGCTGGAGTCATAGATGGATTTCAATGGCTTACTGTTGAGTTTTATAATGATGGCACCATAGTAACAGCTGTGGCAACTCAAGGAAGACAAGATGAAGACCAGTGGGTAACTGAGTACAGCTTAATGTACAGGACATGGCCGAACATTGGCGATATAACCGATTACATTGAATCAGGACAGAACGCACCCAAGGTAAATAAAGCTACGATTAATTACGATTAATTTGGTCTACTGTACGCTTTATAACTTTTACTTATCTGATCTCCTCTCTGCGCTTTTTTTGCGGAGAAGATCAAAGTTAAACTCTGTTTCCCTCGGAAAAATTTTGGTGTCAAATGTTTGATCATGTGATTTAATGGCAACCATGTTTTCCAAAATTCTTTTATCCAAATTTGGCGTTTTTAAAGCTTAATTTTCTGTTTTGGTGAGACGTTTGTTTTATGAAATCCACAGTTTTTATCCACATTATTTGACAACTTTTGAACTTTTTTTACAGTCCATTTTTGTGTGACATGGCGTCATAATTGGCATACTGTGACAAACATTTCTTCCATTAGTTAACTAATAGGCTTTAAAATTTACGTTTGATGCGATAATAGCTTAAACCTTAAATGAAACCAACAATTTTATAAAAATAATACCCTTCAGGTCATTTTCATTAGAGATTGTCGTACAATCCATATATTCTAATATAATTGCGCAGATAGCAGTCAGATGGCAGCGATGTGCCAGGAAGATTCGTCGTTTTAAATCCATTTACAGAAGAGTGGTATCTGCACAATTTATTAGCTTATCAAGATTAAGGCCTACTCTGGGACCCAAAATCGCCTAAAGTCGCCCAAAGTTGCTCCAAGTATAGCTATTTTCTGTAACAATGCTTTATGGTGTACCGTGATGATTCCCATGTACATGTTTACCACAACTGTACTTAGGTCGGCTACCTAAAATTGCCTATAAAAGTCGTTCAAAATCGCCCAAAGTCGCCTAAAGTCGCCCAAGATCGCCTTTAAATCGCCCAAAATCGCCCGTAATTTTGGACAAAATAAGCTAAAATCGCCTAAAGTCGCCTTAAGTCGCCCAAAGTTACGGCGACTTTGGGTCCCAGAGTAGGCCTAAGATTATTTGTAGACTGATTCTGTGTTTTCTTAAAGCGTTAGGATGAACTTAACTAAAAAGTCTCCTAAGCCTAACAATGTGCCATCTTACGGATTTAGGTATACCTTGGAAATACAGACCGGGATTCTGTTGTCTACCATGAACTAAACCCACGAATTAACAGTACACATGAAATCGTCTTCATTCCATTGGAATGGCATAACAGCATAGCAATGCGGGTTGAAGTTTATGGCTGTAAAGGTACTGTGGAGTATTTCCATTTGACAGTCATTCGAGAAATTTAATGTTTTTGCTTCCAAAGTGTATAATATATGTGATAAATATTATATAACGTTGACATTCAATGCATGTACAGTAAAGCCTTGTCCAAACTTATTTTCCTAAAAGTAAACATTCTTATAAAAATGGGGTCAAATTTGCAAATTTTAGCCTAACGTACAGGTTCTTAAATGTTAGGTTCTTACCGCTGCAGTGTATGCTAATATAGTAGTCATTAAGGCTGAAAACGTTAAGGGAGCTAGACCATAATGTTTTAGTCGAAATTGCTGGTGTAAACAACGAAAAAAAGTGTTTATACTGTAGAGAAACCAAGTTTTGGGAAACTCATTGCTTTAACCCTTTGACACTCAAGTTTTCCCCCAAAAACGCTTTGTTTAGCCGCTAAACTGAACTTTTGGTACGAAGCAGAGGTGCATAAACTAAAAAAAAAAAAAAGTTTGAAGAGGAAAAGTTTTCATTCCCCCCCTCCCCCCCCCCCCTCCAAGAAAATAATGGTCCGTCCCTTATTACTTTTTCGACAGATGCATGTCTGTCCAGTCCGTGCTGGAATAATGGTACCTGTACCAGTAACTACATAACAGGAGGTTTCACATGCAGTTGTCCTTCAGGATATTCTGGCTACACCTGCGCCACAGGCCCACCACCAGGTAATAAAGTTATTGAGAAAAAGTATACACAGTCCATGAGTGCCATGCGCCATGCCATCGTCATAATCCTCATCCTCATCAACAACAACAACAATTCACCATGCGCCACTTCCGTGCCACCGCTTTGGCCACATCCCAAATCTTACACCCCGCATTGTTTCTCTCTTTCTCAACAGTCCTTCTTCAAGTAATTTTTGATCTTCCTCTCGCCCTTTGACCTTCTGGCTCCCCCCTCAAACTCTGTTAAACAGTCGTTCACACCCTCTCTCCTGTCTCCTGAGTACCTGTCCTAACCAGATCCATTTCTTCGTCGTACCTCAAAGCTAATGTCTTTGGTCTCTGTCATCTGTGCCATGTACGTAACCCTACGTACACACTACTCGGGAGAGTAGTAAGGTATTTCTTCATCACTAAGAACTTAAATGCTTTAGGAAAGATCAACAACGTCGCTAAAACCAACATGGGATTGAAAGCTTATTTTTTTGTTTGTTGCTTTTCTCATTGAAACACCTTTAGATCCATGCTTGTCTAATCCGTGTCTGAATGGTGGTACCTGTAGCGGTGACTCTGGAAGCTTCATTTGCTTTTGTCTTTTTCCATACACTGGAGATGACTGTGGCACAAAAGGTACAAGAGAATGTTTGCATCTTTGTGTGTTTGTTTCCTTTCTGCATTGCTAGAGAGCAAATTACAACCTTTGTCATAGTGCAGTACTTTAGAAAAGTGTGTCAAAAGTTACGTGAGAGAATTTTTATATCAACATTGCTAGAGGGTGGGATAATCAGATGACCGACTGATGGTTCCGGAATGGTAGACTTTATTTAACAATTTTTTTTTCTCATGCTGAAATTTACAGTATGTTTAAAGTTATGACGTCACAAAAACATAATGACGTCACAGCTTTTTCAATATCGCGAATCTTAGCAAATCAATGCTACAGATTTTGTTTTTAAATGCCCTCTACCCGCGGTGTTGATTTAAACGGAGAAAAATGTAAACTGTGTGAGTTTTTAGGGTTTTGTGTTCTGGTCATGTGACTTTCCAAATATGGTCATGACTACCGAAAATGAAGGCAACCTTCAAAACAACAAACATGTTCAAAACCTAAACACAGAATACAAAGGCATGCCACGATATGACGGTTAGAAGTTATCCATAGTAACCATTGAGAGTCTCCCCCCTTCCCCCTTAAGGACGTTCGCGCCAATTGTTTATGCGCATCCCTACAGCGCACGTAATTCATGTCGCAACGCCATGCGACGCCATACTTTGAGCGCGCGCGCTGAGTAAAATTTCTAAGAACATATAGGGTGAGTTGCCGCTCCGCTCGCTTCGCTTGCAATTTGCTCTCTTAAATGGTCGGTGACACCTACTTTTTTCTATCTTTTTCTATCTATCGAGTGGAAGTTTGATTTTTTGTCACACTGACGGTTTGATTTCCACTTTTTGAGCTTTCCTTTTTGCCGTACGACAGTTTCAAATTCGTTTTTCCAGGGTTAAGTTTTTTAAAAAAGATGGCAAAACTAGGAATTATTTACGCAACAGACGCACTTCTACAAAATGTGATTAAGATCGTTAGCCTCCGTTTACTCATTTTGATATTAAACCCTGTAAACTATGCTGAATGACCGTGCGCCAATTTTTCAAAATCAGGGTAGTTTTCCACACGCTTTTTCTCTGAAACGAAGTCGGTGACCCCAACTTTTTTTTGCATTTCTGACAAAAGTAACTCATTATCTGACCGCAGCAAAAAAATTAAAGAAGTCTATCGAGTAGAAAATTTTGGCGCGAACGTCCTTAATGTGCCGATTCCTCAAAACCTGTAGGTTGCCAAGACGCTCTAGGTATGGAAAGCGGTGCAATTGAGAAGAAGCAACTTATTGCATCCTCGAGCAATTATAGAACAGCTGGTCCCGAGCAGGCCAGATTGAACTTAGAAAGAGAAAAGGGGAAGACCGCAGGATCATGGAGGGCAGATGACGAAGACTACGATGCATGGTTGCAAGTTGATTTGAACAGCAACTATACTGTAATAACTGGTGTAGCAACACAAGGGAGAAAACATCAGACCAAGTGGGTGACAAAATACAAGCTTCAGTACTGGGGACATGATGTGGATGTCCAATACTACAAAGATGAAGGGCAGTCTGACCCATTCAAGGTAAATTGATTGAATTTTGTCATTTTTATATTGATTTTCTTGGTGTAAGCCTAAAGTATTAGTCGTTGTCAACTTTCCTTCGGAAAATTGCCTAAGTCCGCGTTTGTTTGCGAAGTTGCTAATAAACATGTGATGTACCCTTATGACGTCATGCATGCTGCCATGATTGTTTTCGGCGTGCTCGCGACTGTTGGAGCTAGCTTTTGATCGAAAAGTAAGAAGCTTAAGCTAAGCTTTTGAAATCATGTCGTAAAATTTACCTTTTTCTCTACCGTCAAGATAAGGCCACCTCATTACTAAGTGTCAGGCATTATTAACTACAAAACTTGAATTTTCTGGATTAGTTCTCTAGTTTATTGGCTATGTGTATATGGGTAATTTCGGTTAGCTGATGCCTAAAAGGCCATGTTACAGAAGGCAATTTTCCTTGTAACTTGCAACGCAACGGTGACGATTGAAAAATATTGCAAGTTGCAGAGGAAGTGTCACACGTTCGCAATTTTTCCACGCAACTTGCAACGAATCAGCTGGAAATCGTCTTGAAATCTCCAACAAGCGAAGAACGCGCTCTAATTGGCTCATTTTAATAAAACTGCATTACAAGTTGCGCTTGCCAGCGCTTGGCATGTAACACACAGCAACGTTGCGAAAAATTGAAGATAGTTCTACTATTCTTTCAACCTGCAAGCAACATTTAGTTGCATTGCAGGTTGCAAAAGTGGGATGTTACACGTGAAACTGGCAATGCAAAAAAAAATTGCCTCGTGTAACATGGCCTTAAAGCGATACTAAGACTGATACAAAGAGTATAAGTCTTACAAATCCTTAGCAACGTTCTATTTAACTGATTCAGGAATTTGCTGGAAATACAGACCGGGATACTATTGTTTATCATGAGCTTAACCTACCAATCAGGGCACAGTTCATCAAGTTTATTCCAATGGCTTGGGTAGGCAAAATAGCAATGAGACTGGAGCTCTATGGCTGTGAGGGTATGTTTTTAATATTCATTGCATCTCAAAACGTAAAACCACATTGTCTTTTAATGATTGGTCTTATCAATCTGACTTGTAACAAATACATTAAGCCTATTTGCACCGGGAAGGGGTGGTGGGGAAGGGGCCTTGCCTCCTAATCGCAATCATAGTGGAGAGCAAGACCAATCAAATAACGTCTTTGGAGGCAACCAAAGTTAAGGAGTGCTCAATTAAACTTATCAGAGAACATTCTTTCTGTTCCAGCAAGGAATTACCAAACTTTTGTAATATTCTGTTTATTCTCGTTTTGTTTTATTTTTTTGTTTTGTGTTATTTTTTTTAGTTTCTTACTTCCTTTCCATTATGAGTTGACTATGAGTAATTGTTTATAAAGCCTATCTCTAGCTTACCGAGAATGTAGTTCCGAAGGTGTCCGTAATAGCGAGAGTTGACATTAGATCTATATTCTTAATATCGCTGAATTTAGGCCAATTGTTGTATTACACATAAACATTCCTATAAATATATTTAAATATAGTTGCGTTTAAGCCGGAAGGAGGACGTATGTTACTATACTAAGTAGGGACCGTCGTTACATCGTTTGTGACATTCTCTTATTATCTTAAAACTTCAGACGCGTGCCTGTCCAGTCCATGTTTGAATGGTGGTACCTGTATCAGTAACTACACTTCAGGAACTTTTGTATGCATTTGTCCTTCAGATTACTATGGTGAAACTTGTGAATTAGGTAAGATAAAAAAGTAAAACCAGTGTTTGGTTGGTAAGCACTCAGAAATAAGCGTTAAAGGGAAGCTTGGAAGAGATGGTTATGCTCGTTTTCTAAAGAGTAGATTGAATCAGCCTCGTCGACGTACGTTCCCCTACTCGCCGCTAAGTAATTGAATTCTTTATTACACGTTTGACTGCAAGATTCTTCTGCAGTCCACAGGTTAAGATTTAACCTGTCCAGCCTTATCCAATCCAACCCAATTCAGTCCAGTACAGTTCATCCTAGTGCTATCCTACCCTATTCTATTCCTTCCGATATCCAATCCAATGCTATCCAATCCAGTAAAATCCATTTTATTCCAGTCCAGTCGAATCCAATCCGAATTAACCGATTCCAGTGCAATCCAATTCAATCCATTCGATCCAGTGCAGCACGATGCAGTCCAGCCCATTTAAATCCAACCCCATTTAATCCAATCAAATCCAGTCCAGGACAGTGCAGTCCAGTCCAATCCATTCCAATTACATCCACTGCAATCCAGTCCACTCCATTCCGGCGCAGTGCAATCCAATCTAATTCTACCCAATCCATATCATATCGAATCGTATCGTATCGTTTCGTATCATATCATATCATATACTAAATTAACGAACCTGGCCGGTTTCATTACCTCGACCTCTCGATCCGAACTTCTGCGTATTATCATTAGCCTTTAGTGCCTACTTGTGTAATCTATTAAAAGCGACTTATTAATCTAAGACGCATGGTTGATTGGATGTGGTGGATTGATACTGCAAACTGACATTTATGATTATGAGATTATCGAAAAACTGTGCTTGACTTGTGAAACATGTATGCTTTTATGCAGTTCACTAGATTCCCTGTAACATTTTAAAATCGCTTAGTTACAATAACAAGTTCCCTAGCTCTTAGTCAAAAGCAAGGCTTCGAAAGTATTTGTTGTTTTAACAGGTAATCAGTGCTTGCTAAGTCCATGTCTAAATGGAGGTACCTGCTCGTCCTGTAATTACTGGCCGCATTTTGAATGCAGATGCCCTTCTGGATACATTGGCTTCAACTGTGGCACTGAGCTAGGTAAGAAATTGTCCTTTCTCATAAAAGCTATGACGACAATATTAAATAAGACGATCCAAAAACGATAAGAAAATGATAATAAGAAAAACTGATCCAGCATATTGGTTGCTGGGCGAACAGAAAATCATCACACACCACTGCGCAAACGTATTTACTCAGAATGTTTTTTTTTTTATTTTTTTTTTTTTGCCGTGTAAAATGATTACGTACATATAATGTAATGTTGTACACGGATTCCACTTCTGACATCAAGTGACGACAGCACTAAACAGCAATCACACAAAGGAAACAAACATACATACATACAGACAGACCGACAAATAAAGAACAACGACAACGACAAAAACAAAAACAGCAAAAAATCAACAACAAAACAAACAAATGGCCTCTGTAGTGGCTTTTTTAATATTTCTTAATTTAAGCCATAATTTATGTCATTGCTGGCATTTGATTACTGGTAACAGTATTACTAAATTAAAGAAAATGGTTTTAGTGTTTTCTAAGGCAAGTCCAAAATTTATATAGCTGGAGTCATAAAACTGAAAGAGGACTTTGCAGCTTAGTATTATTGAATTAAAACATAAAGCTTAGCAAGAGAAGCTTCTTTTGGCCAGAAAGATTTAACTTTCAGTCTGTTCTCAGCAGCGTGGGACAACGTGAAAAAATCTCTTGGCGTTCTTTTAGTGTCGAAGTCTGATAAAAGCTAGCAATGGACAAATTTCGTTTTTCTTTTCTAACAGGTGATGCGTGCGCAGCCAATCCTTGTCTGAATGGTGGTATCTGTACAGCGGAGGACAATTCGTTAGGTTTTACATGCAGTTGCACAGGAGGAGGCACTACTTACAACTGCGACACTCAAGGTGATACGTATTGCCATCGCGGCAAGATAACTTAATACTTAGTGTGAATTTAAAAACTATAATGTTACTGTTAATTAGCCAAGATAGGAGATCTCGGCGCTTTAGATTTTGGCTTCGAGATGGAGGCAATCCCTATGGTGGACTATGCGGGGAGGTTCTGCCTGAAAAGGGAACCTTTTTTCAGGCTGTAGGTATGTAAAATAGCTGGGCTTCTAGACTTGCCGTGCCAAAGTAAACAGTACGAAAAGCACACACGTGGAGTGAAAGATTCTAATAAATAAGTAAAGTTTTCTTAACAGTTACAGCCAAAATATCAATCTTATGTTAGTTTTGTTTCTTTTCTAGACGACGGGATTTGTTGAGATTGATTTAGCATAACCAGAGGAAAAAATGATGTTGTGAGAAAACAAAATCCCCCTCTAAACTAAACTATGAAACAGTTGTGTAACAGATGCGTTTGTGATTTTTCACCAGCTGTTGCATGTTTACCCAATAGTCCTTGCCTAAATGGAGGGACCTGTACAGTAACTACTGACTGGCCGTTGTTCGCATGCAGTTGTCCCTCTGGATATATTGGTTATAATTGTGGATTTCCACAAGGTAAGACACGTCGACAAGATGTAGCTTTTAACTAACCATTTTGTGTAAATCATCATCGTCATCAAAATCATTATCATGATC
Source organism: Oculina patagonica (assembly GCF_052425735.1). Lineage (NCBI taxonomy): Eukaryota > Metazoa > Cnidaria > Anthozoa > Scleractinia > Oculinidae > Oculina > Oculina patagonica. The sequence goes on from NC_135767.1 coordinate 21,589,989, forward strand.
ATCGTAATTATCATCATCATCACCATCATCATCATCACAATCGTAATTATCATCATCATTTTCATGACCATCATCATCATCATCATCATCTGTTTCCTTTTTTAGTATAAAAAATATTTCTATTGTCTTGTATTTTTCGTTTTCCTTTTTCTTGACAATTTATTGAAGGTTAAGCAACATAAATTGCAACACCAACAGAAATAAAATTCAAAAAGTTGCTGGAAAGTAAATATATAAAATGTTTTCAAATTTCAAATGGCTGCACACAAGTTAACCCGCCCCAATTTCTGGATCAGTGTCTCTTTTTGACAAAGACTTACAAACGCTCAAAGCTAATCAGAAATTTTATTTCTTAACAGGTGACCCGTGTTCAGACGAACCTTGCAAGAATGGTGCAACCTGTACCGTGGCTGATAACTCGGTTGGATCTGAATGTACTGTGGCTAATAACTTGCTTGGATTTGAGTGCAACTGTCCTTCAAAATATATTGGCTTTGATTGTGGCACTCTGAAAGGTTAAACTCACCCTCCTAAAAATACGCAATTTAGAATTGTTCAAATTAAAGGGACATGGTCAGCCTTCTTACCGTGCTGACCTGGACACTAGTTTTCACGTTTTGAAAAAAGTCCACGGGGACTTTTTTCAAAACGAACCTTCAGAAATCTGCTTCAATCTTCTCAGTGTTTCACTTAATGGGAAAATTTAGGAAAAAAATGAGAAGATTGAAGCAGATTTCTGAAGGTTCTCTACGCGTATTTTTGATTTCGGGTTAAGGTGGACTTTTTTTCAAAACGTGAAAACTAGTGTCCAGGTCAGCGCGGTCTGAACGCTGACCATGTCCCTTTAAGCACTCGCCTGTGGTACACATGTGACGTGTACAAGCAGTATATCAAAACGTGGCCAAAACGAGTTGGTCTGTGAGATCGAAAACAAAATAAAATATGTTCGTTTTTAACATCACAAAAATTTTGTTCAACAAATTTAATCTTAAACAAATATAAGCAATCAATAAAAAATTACCAAAACATTAATTTAGCAGTACTGATTCTCTAGGCCATTGGCTGAATTTTAAAGCGTGCTATACATTTTAAGAGGCTGTATCTGTAATAGTGGTCTGCCCGTTCTGGCTTGTTAAATAGATTTCGCTCTTTTCTAGTGTGTTGCAAGACTTTCATGTACTTATACTAAAAACACAATTCACTTGACCGGATCATTAATTTTTTTCGAGTTTTTAAGGATTTTCGGTTCACCCGAACGAGCACTTGTAACGACCACTGTCAAGGCTTAAATTTACCACAACTTTGAAAATTAATTAAAAAAAGAACTAACAACTTCTGTACCAATCAAACACTACAGCCTGTTCAATTATGTCTTTTTAATTTATCACACCAACTTTCACGAACATTGAGCTCGAATCAAGCTAGCAGCAAAACATTAACGACACCCCTATCACACACCTTGATGAAACACTTGAAAACGGCTCAGATTCAAACTTTATTTTTGAAAAAGTGAGGCGGTCTACTTCAATCAAACCAACGCAGCCGAAAAGTAGATGTAATAGAAAATGTTCCTATCGAAAAAAACCTTTTGGTATCGTCTTAATGAAATATTTACAGCTGTGTAAACTTGCCCAATTTCGAAGATCTTCATGTTTGCAGCCATTTTGAGGGACTCGTCAGGACGAGGAGTTTCATCAACTGGCCTCGCAGACATACCTAACACCATCAGAAATAAACAAAGATTAGATATAAATGCATTGCAGTTCAACTGAAAGAGAATAAATCGTGTTTAAAAATGGAAGCCCGACTTACATTTCAACGATTTCTACGGGCGTATTAAAGGTCATTCTTGTTCGATTTTCGCTTGATGATTCCACAACAAATATTAACAATATTTGACACGCAGACTTTAATTGAATGTAGCGTTTGAATCAGTTAAAGGTAGTAACCTCGTGCTTTCCCTTCTTTACCGGCGTACAGCGAAGTTGTTTTCACGACAAAACAGCAAGCATCAGGTAAAGAAGACCAAACTGACATGTTTATCGATTGGTCGGTTATATACTTCATGTATGGAGTACCGTTGTGTACCGTATGTGTACCGTATAGTGCCTCATACATGAAGTAGTGACCGACAGGCCGTTTCTTCAGCTGTTTCTTCGACGTTCAACGTTTTGCGATGGAAAATCTTTGCTGTACGCCAGTAAGGAAGGAAAAGCACAAAGTTACTGCCTTGAGCTGATTCATAGGTTACATTAAGTCGAAGTTTGTATGTCAAATATTGTTATTTCTAGTGGAATCATCGAGCGAAATTCCAATAGTAACAACCGTACGTCCGTAGACGTCCGTAACAGTCAAAATGTAAGTCGAGCTTCCATTTTTAAACACGATTTATTCTCTTTCAGTTGAACTGCAATGCATTTATATCTAATCTTTGTTTATTTCTGAAGGTGTGAGGTATGTCTGCGAGGCCAGTTGATGAAACTCCTCGTCCTGACGAGTCCCTCAAAATGGCTGCAAACATGAAGATCTTCGAAATTGGGCAAGTTTACACAGCTGTAAATATTTCATTAAGACGATACCAAAAGGTTTTTTTCGATAGGAACATTTTCTATTACATCTACTTTTCGGCTGCGTTGGTTTGATTGAAGTAGACCGCCTCACTTTTTCAAAAATAAAGTTTGAATCTGAGCCGTTTTCAAGTGTTTCACCAAGGTGTGTGATAGGGGTGTCGTTAATGTTTTGCTGCTAGCTTGATTCGAGATCAATGTTCGTGAAAGTTGGTGTGATAAATTAAAAAGACATAATTGAACAGGCTGTAGTGTTTGTTTGGTACAGAAGTTGTTAGTTCTTTTTTTAATTAATTTTCAAAGTTGTGGTAAATTTAAGCCTTGACAGTGGTCGTTACAAGTGCTCGTTCGGGTGAACCGAAAATCCTTAAAAACTCGAAAAAAATTAATGATCCGGTCAAGTGAATTGTGTTTTTAGTATAAGTACATGAAAGCCTTGCAACACACTAGAAAAGAGCGAAATCTATTTAACAAGCCAGATCGGGCAGACCACTATTACAGATACAGCCTCTTAATCTTCTTGAACATACTTTATCTGAGCTTGCCCTATCGATCGAAATTCAGTTAAAGAAGATTTGATGTGTACTGTACGCTGTTTTCTCATTTAAATGAAAATTTCAAATCACGTCGATAACTAACTAAATTAGCCATGCGAAATTTTGGCAAACAGATCAATCAACTGTGTGTGAGTCACGTCACATTCTAATGCCAGCGAACTGTGCATTTGCTCCGTAATTTACGAAGACATCAAATCGCGCGCTGAATTTGACGCAAAATCTTAACCCTCGGACGTACAAACATAATTGAACGATTTGTTTATTTTTACATTCCATAAACATTCTGGCTTGATTTTGCATCAATTTCCGTTATTTTGTGACTTTCTAAGAAAATGGTAAAATCCAAGATGGCGGATCCAAGATGGCGGCTCTAATGACGTCACGTGATGACATATGACGTATTTAGTCAATGACTAGTAACATTTTTTTTGTCTTTTGCCCTAAAAAGGACCGATTATGTTTAAATATACATGTATTTCTCAACAGCGTGTTCCCCTAATCCTTGTGCAAATAACGGTAGCTGTACAAGAGCCACTAACACTCAAGGATTTACATGCAACTGTTCTTCAGAGTACACTGGTGATACATGCGAAAATAAAATAGGTAAGGCAAGCTTGATCATTCCCGTTTTCGGAGAATTGTCTTTCTTGGCTTTGCTGGTACTGAACATATTTTAAAGAAGTTGGTTTTAAAAAAAAAAAACAGGTTCAAATACAGCTAATTGGGTTAACGTGGCACAAATGCGTTTGCCTTATTCGTGCATTTCTTATGACATTGAAGCAAGGGAAGACGACATCAGATATTCAAAACACGCGTCTTCGATCCACGTTCCATTATTTTCTTACTGTGTATTCTCTTTATTAATCTCATATTTTAAATTTAATTTTATTTCAGTCCATGGCAACTGGAGTAGCTGGACTCCATGGCCTAACTGTAACAAACCGTGCAATGGCGGAATAAGGATAAGGAAGCGCGTGTGTGATAACCCTGAACCAGCATTTGGCGGGAAAAACTGCACTGGTCCGGCAAATGAGACTGAGCCTTGTAATTTGGACAGTTGTCCACGTAAATATACTTTCCTATTGTTTTATTTTGCACTGTCACTTCCATTAACGTTCTAGCTTATGTTTAAAACAACATTATTAATCTTATTTTGCAATAAAAAAATGTCACACAGAATAATAAACATTTGTCTGTTAACCTGCCCCCCCCCCCCTCCACTCCCCACACCTATTGATCCCCAAACGTCTTATATTTACGTTGAAATTTATAGGGTGTGCAAAGGATCGAGCATACGTTCATTATATTGCACTCGTGTGCAGGTTATAAAGTCGTATAACACTCAAATGACGTCACGCATTTGAAAAGGTTTGCCATATTGAGTTTGCCATCAAAAAATCTACAAAATTGATTTCAACAGATCGCGAAAATCATAAAGATGAATAAGCTGTATAGAAGAAATTCCTCATAAAAAGAAAAATATCACTCAAACAGAAATTTGATTTATTTTTAGCGGAAGAGATAAATTATAAGGTCAAGCTGACAAATGACGTCTGGAATGACAATCTAGCCAACCCAGAAAGTCAACCTTACATTGCGCTTCAGGACAAAATCAAACAAGACGTAAGTTAAGCGATGTTTATTTAATTTACTTTTCATGCTCACTTCAGTTCACTTCACTTCACTCCCCGGGTGGGGGCTCAATTTATAGGTTTGTGCCGCGGGAAAGGGAGAGTGTCATGCTTTCTCCTTTTGAATTGTGTTCCCGTTGGGATCTATCAGCTAAAATAAACGCTCAGCTAAACCAAAAAAATAAACAGGTATCTTAGAACTGAACCATCCGTCCAAGTATTAGTAAAGCGATTTTATAAATGCTTTGTGTTTTTCCGTGCGCGGTTAGCCTTTATTTGGGTCGTCACGGAACGCTTCTCTTCTCCTCCCCTTAAATAGGGTGTCATTATTTAGTTTTAGGCCTTAAAAATGGTATCAATTATTCTTAAATATAGGCAGAGTTTAAGAACCTTCGCGGAAAACCCCGATCCGAAATTTATGGGAGTACCCCCCCCCCCCCCCCCACAGCCCCGGGGCTTCACTACACTTCACTTAACTTAATTTCGGAAGACTGCACTTTTAACTGCAAATCACCGCATTTTACTGTACCCCACTACACCTTACTGCACGCCACTGTTACTCACTACAATGTGCTACACTGAGCTGAAATATAACTTACATGTAACACTAATAAAACTCATAATTCAAGTGATTTTACAGGAATATTTGAATGATCTACGCATATGAACGATAAATATTTTCTACTACAATTATAGGTGAAGGGTTTCTACACGAAAAGGGATTATAATGTTATTGTGAAGGTCTTAGAATTCAGGTAATCCTGTTGAATTATCCATTTTTCAAATAACATTTCTTCAATCACTGATAAAAGGTCTTTAGTTAATTAACTTTGTAAAAAAAAATTGAGGTAGAGGTTTCGTAACTATATTTCCTTCCTATTCACTCCTTCCTTTCTTTTGTGATGGAATACGTCCTTTATCTTCATTCTTTCTTTAAGGTATTTCTGACTTGTCATAAAAGTCCTCAAACATATATTCTCTGATTCTTTAGGGAAGGAAGTGTCATTTCCAGTTTCAACGTGACCTATTCTTCAGTAGACTCGTTTCAAATTGTCTCACTTCAGGAAGAAATTGCCGGTGGAATGTTAATTGATACACCAGCTAAATTACTCAACATCACAACAACAAACGGTACTTAAGTAATGATTTATAACAACCCCAAGGGATTCATATAAAGGAAAACCCATAAAAGGCACTGTATTGTCAAATTCATTTTTACTCCCAAGAAGTACCAATTCTTTTTAACAAACCGCGAGTAAAGATTTATAACAACTTCCAGGGATTTCATATAAAGAGAACCCGTAAAAGGTTTTGGAATTTCAATTTCATTTTCACCTCTAAGCAGTGACAATTTTTTCTTACAAGTCGCTCCTTTTAAAGGCATACGAGTAAAGGTTTATATTTTAATCCTTGGGGGTTCCATAAAAAAAGAACCCTTAAAGATGCTGGGATGTCTAATTCATTTTCATCTTTAAAGATGGCACTTTTTAGTTTGAAAACTGGGACAGACGCAGCGATTTTTAATGTGACAACTGGAGACGTAAGCTTATCTTTCTAATGGAGATCTGAAAGTTTATAGATATCGACTTAATGTGCTTTTGCATTGTCTTTTTTCGCAGTACCAAACGAAGCTCCAGTTATTTTGGAAGCAACGAGCACCACTTCGACGTCTATTGATGTTAAGTGGTCAGAAGTGACAGACTTCATGCCAATTCTTGGTTATGTAATCGCCTACAAGGAAATCAACAAAAAGTTCCACCCAGAAATCCTTAAATCAGTGGAGCCAACACCTCGGGAAGCGGTGTTGGAAGATTTGAAAAAGTTTACCAATTACACCATACGTGTGTACGCTTTTACTGCTAACGGAAATGGAGTGCCGAGTGAAGCAGCCTCTCTAAGAACCCAGGAGGACGGTAGGTTTATATCAGGCGGTATTTTAATGTGATTCATTCTTAGTTCCAGTTTGGGAGAGGTCAATTTTTAAATGCCTTTTCGCACGACTGTATATAAGAAGCTGAGTTGGCTGGAAGCCATATCAAATATTCTTTATCAACGTTACACCGGAAAACGTTTCAATCGTATAATCGTTTAATAAATCTTTTATGAATTAAGTTTGCTACGGGCCTTACTAAAATCACTGCGAACATTGTCCAAAATAATCTGAAAGTTGCATTAATTTTACTTAACACCCCTCTATAATTGTTTACGAACTTATGATCCACTTGCCCAACCAATAAAATAAGCCCGTTTTCCCATGCCTGCCGTTTGAGGTCTTTGGACTATGTCTGTTGACTATGGATGTCAAGATTATCTATTGGCCTTGGGATTTCGAAACTCATTTAGAAAGGTCACTCTTTGTACTTCGATTCCTTATTCTGATCTACTATTCAATTGGCCATGAAATGTCATGCACTTTCCTATCTCCAACAGTACCCAGTCGTCCGCCACCGAACAGCGTTATTAAATCCACGAGCACAAGTGCAATTGACGTTTCTTGGAAGCCAATCGACCAAGCTTACGTACATGGAATACTCTTGGGATACGAGGTTAGATATGCAAAGGATGACGGGTCGTCGCCGTTAACTTGGGAAACAGTGACACTTGATACAAACACGGTTGGAGTGGTTTTAAGTGATCTGGAATATTTCACGCGGTACAAGGTGGTGGTTTGTGCCAGGACTTCCAAAGGATGCGGCGCGGAACATTCCGACATTGCTTACACATTTGGTGATGGTGAGTAGAATATAAGGGGGAAATACTCAGGGTTTCCATTTTGATATTTTCTCCTACGTTTCAGAAATACTCTGATAACGGAAGATTTTGAAATACATTTCAGAATAAAAATAAACGCTAAAAGTACATGACGTTTCGGCGACGACATGTCACCATTATCAAATGCAAATTTTACATGGTACAGAACGATATTTATAGAAAAGAAAGTGTGAAACTAAATTACAATAAATGAGGCGTGGAAAACAGAAAAATGTGCATAACTAAGTAAACAGTTTCGCTGGAATGGAGTCCTTTTGAGTGTTCAGGGATGGTTTCTTTTTCCTAATTAGGAGCATCTCGTAAGTTAGGCACTCAAACTTTCCGCGGCATTTCTTTAGGATGGCAAATTGGTTGTGAAGGTCGATCGGCTTTTGATTGTGTTGTTCTTGAAGGTGTTTACCAATTACGGAGTATCTGTGCTCCTCGATGCGCAGGTGAAGGTGGCGGCTCGTGTAGCCAATATAATTCGCATCGCACGAATTACATTTAAATTCTATACTACACTTTGTTGGTTTACTAGAGAGGGCTTTGTTTCCGTGAACTTCAAATCTTCAGAGATTTTCTTGCTTGTAAAGACTGGTGTGATTTCCCGATCTATAAATATCGTTCTGCCATGTAAAATTTGCATTTGATAATGGTGACATGTCGTCGCCGAAACGTCATGTACTTTTAGCGTTAATTTTTATTCTGAAATGTGTTTCAGAAATAAGCTGTTAATGTTCCCAACCCATGAAGTTAAAACAAGACAACAAGTTCAGTGGGAGAAAAGGGGTAAGGGATGAAGTGCTCGAGTTGCCAATCAGAATCATCAATAGAAATCATGCAGGGTACATGTATCACAGGTTAGTTGGTTGGCAACGAGAGACTGGAATCCTCTCCTTCCTTTCAGGAAGCCCTAGTTCCCAAGAAACTGGGGTCCTAATCTCTAGGACCCTTGGGAACAAACACAACCACATGCCCTGGTTCCCAAGAAACTGGGGTCCTAATCTCTAGGACCCTTGGGAACGTTCCCAAGAAACTGGGGTCCTAATCTCTAGGACCCTTGGGAACAACCACAACCACATGCCCTGGTTCCCAAGAAACTGGGGTCCTAATCTCTAGGACCCTTGGGAACAATCACAACAACCAACAACAGCAACACTGCGGGGCCCCACTATAAGGGGAAAGCTGACCCTGTGAGGCTATGGGGCAAAAGGGCGAATGGTACAGAGCACTTCATCCCCTCCCGTGGTTTATTAACTATAAGAAAAGACAATGCTTAGTTAAGATGGTCTAAAGCTATTGAAGAAGTTCGGAAGAGACAGTAATCGAATAACAGAATGGTCGAGTTGATACATGCCAGCTCGACACTAAAGCTAACGGTTACATGTATATCAATATCTCAAAAGCAGACACATTGCTCAAGTCCAACAGCTCTAAGCCTGAGCTAGCATACAAAATGATAACAATATAAAAACAATGTTTCTGTAAGCAGGCATGCTGCTTAAGTCCATCAGCTCTAAACGTAAGTAAGCATACAAAATGGAAATAATAATTATTAGAATAATGTCTATAAATGCGGGCTTGCTTCTTTAGTCCATCAGCTATGGCTAACGTTTAAAAATAATAATAGTAATATAATAAACACCCTTAACATAGCCAGATATGTGCGTAGAACTAAAACATTGCCTACATTTTTACAAATACTAAGCTAAAAGAGAACCAAAGGGGGCTGGGTGGGTGGGAATTATTGTGAAAACTCTTTTAGGGAGCTCAGAGAATTTGAAGTAAAACTACTCAAGTCTAGATAAAACCGCATGGCCTTGATTGACATAATAGAAAAGGGGCGATGTGATTGGCCAGCCCGAATAGCGCATCACACTCAGAAGTGAGTTTGACCTTTGAATGTAACGCAAGAGTGATAGTCTTGCAGCATATTGCGTGACAGATCTGCGTATTTGAATAGAGTGATCTTATGACTTCTCTGAACTCCTTTCATGGTTGTCACATTAACTTTAATTTATATTACATGTAAATTGGCATTTATATTACATATAAATTTGCTTTAATGTTCCCAACCCATGAAGTTAAAACAAGACAACAAGTTCAGTGGGAGAAAAGGGGTAAGGGATGAAGTGCTCGAGTTGCCAATCAGAATCATCAATAGAAATCATGCAGGGTACATGTATCACAGGTTAGTTGGTTGGCAACGAGAGACTGGAATCCTCTCCTTCCTTTCAGGAAGCCCTAGTTCCCAAGAAACTGGGGTCCTAATCTCTAGGACCCTTGGGAACAAACACAACCACATGCCCTGGTTCCCAAGAAACTGGGGTCCTAATCTCTAGGACCCTTGGGAACGTTCCCAAGAAACTGGGGTCCTAATCTCTAGGACCCTTGGGAACAACCACAACCACATGCCCTGGTTCCCAAGAAACTGGGGTCCTAATCTCTAGGACCCTTGGGAACAATCACAACAACCAACAACAGCAACACTGCGGGGCCCCACTATAAGGGGAAAGCTGACCCTGTGAGGCTATGGGGCAAAAGGGCGAATGGTACAGAGCACTTCATCCCCACAAATACACGAAGTGTATTCCCCATAGACGAATAGCACGAAAATATAAAATAGGTTTAAGTTAACATGTAAATAAGTAGTAGTAGCCCTTCACTCGACTCCTTTTCAGGAGTATAGACTATCAACAGTCTCTCGTCATAGCATCCTGTCCTGTGCATCCTTCTCTAGCTGGTACCAACTCTTGCCCATGGACTCGATCTCTGCTTTTAGCGAGCGTCTCCAGGTGTTTAATAGTCGACCTCTCTTTTGACTCCCTTGAGGATTTCAGGTCAAAGCTTGCCTTTTGATGGTACAGGAATGCATCCGTAAGGTGTGACCTAGCCATTTCATACACGTAAAGGAGTAGATATATAAATTCAAGACTGTTAATACTAAAATGCCCTATTCATGGTTTCCCTTTGAATGATACAGCACAAATTCAATAAGTGCTGGGAAAAATGGGAATAAAAGACCTTATACAGAGCACAAGTTTGTTATTCACCACTGGAATTATACATTGCTGACCTAAGAAACATGGCAGGAAGGCAGAACTCGCACAAGAATCAATCAGGGTAGAAGGTGCGAAAAATAAGGCGTATTTGAACAATTAAGACACTTGCTACACAGACATGCATTCATTGTAGATAGAGTAGCTCCTGTTGGATTTATCCTTGTGCCACTAAACTTGGCAGGCTTGAAATGGTTCAATGCTTCTGCATGAACAAAGTAATGTATTCACTACAAAGCAAAATTTTATGTTTTGATCCTAGAATCCTCACTTTTGTATTTCCTGTGACATACTCCCGTAGAAAGTCCTGTTATTGTATTTTATGTCAGGGCCGTTCCTAGGCAATTTTAGTGGTAGTAAAGGCAGGTACGCCCCTGATGTCTTGGATCAAATTCTTGCTACAATAATATTATTGTTCAATTTCCCCTTGAGTTATAACCTATTTTTTGTTAAAATGGCAGTGACAATGGCACCTTTAAATACCTCAAATTTCTTGCATTAAATGTAAAAACTGTTTACATTTTTAGAATCTTCATAAAGTATTCTATAAGCTGAAAACTTTCGTTGCTTTGAGTTGTTATTTGTCCTATTTTTACTTTAGTGACAAGGGACGAGAATTCACCACCCTGGCCTCCAGCAAAGTTAAGTTTATGTCGCTCTTCCTCAACTTTGAGCAGCCAAATTATAAAGGGTCTCGTCTACTCAGGTATTAAGACATGACTTCGAACATTACAGAAGATAACAATAGCGAATTCCACCGGTATCTTGTAATTTCCAGCCCTTTAGGCTTTTCGACGGCTGGTGGAAACGGCAGCCCGCAAATTGCTCTAAGTTTCGTTTGTTTTCATATTGAAATCTCATTTAACGCCGGTCTAATATAACGCAAAATAGAATCAGCTTATAAATATTTATACTTAGCTTTTAGCAAGCTCCACTTGGCCAAGATGCACCCTAGGGAAATCCGGATTGCTTGTCCAATTTTTTACTGACCACTTTCGGCGGGAGAGAAGGCGGCGCGCTGGACGAGGCTTGAAAGACATTCGCGACGGCCTTGACCCTTGTTGACTGTTCTCCGGCTTGACAAGAGAATAGTATATTCTAGTTGAAGAAATCGTCTTGTTCTTTATAAGTCGTTCATTCACATTAAGCTTACATAATCTCGGGCAAACGAAGGCATGTTGTCTCCACCATACAAATAATGCTGTAGTGTCGGGTTTAGCCGCGGTTTGGAGACTACAGGACCTTGAAGCCGAGTCGGTAGAGTGGCCATATTCCGGTAGAGGTAATCTGTTCTGTGTGTGCATATCAAGTTCCTGAGTTGCTGGACCGAATACCTGTTCAGTAGTGCGATGCCTTCGACAGATCGTCCGCACATTTATCTTCGAATGACAGAATAAAATGTGTAAAACCGGAACGTAGTTCGTGGGCAGATACCAGGATAACTCATAAAGTACTGATGGAGCGATGTTGAAGCGAAAAACAATCGAAGGATATCACAGCAATAATTATTATTGTGAAAACTCTTTTAGGGAGCTCAGAGAATTTGAAGTAAAACTACTCAAGTCTAGATAAAACCGCATGGCCTTGATTGACATAATAGAAAAGGGGCGATGTGATTGGCCAGCCCGAATAGCGCATCACACTCAGAAGTGAGTTTGACCTTTGAATGTAACGCAAGAGTGATAGTCTTGCAGCATATTGCGTGACAGATCTGCGTATTTGAATAGAGTGATCTTATGACTTCTCTGAACTCCTTTCATGGTTGTCACATTAACTTTAATTTATATTACATGTAAATTGGCATTTATATTACATATAAATTTGCTTATTTAGCAACATACGTATGTAAGCCTCACTGAATGTAACACCTGTGCGTAATATAATGTTAGTATTCAATGATTAATTTATTATGTCTAGTTCTTTGAATTTCTGATAACAGTCCAATTCGTTAAACTTACCAATTAATGAAATATATAACTATTGCGAATTATGTGTATGTACATATTCTTCGTGTTAGCTGTATGTTGATTGGTGTTTTCTTAATTAATTTGCATGGTTTTTTCTTTCTTTTAAGTACCCAGCATGCCTCCTCAAAGTGTGACAGCCCATAATCTCACATCAGCAGTGGGCATAAACGTTATCTGGACGCCTGTCCCTAAGGGTCACGTGAACGGTCTTCTTATGGGTTATTCCATAAAATATCGAAGAATTCAAACAGCTGAGAGGAAAGTTTTTTACACAAAGGAATATACAGTGACGGTAAAACCAACCGAACTCTTGGTTGAGCTTCCAGTTCAAACTTACTCGATTTACGAGATAAAAGTGGCGGCTTTTACTCAGAAGGGCATGGGACCGTACAGTGAGTTCGTCTATGGTGGTAAGTGGATAGAAGTGAAACCTCGTTACGAAGTCAACAGGGGTATTATGATTAATGCACTGGTCTTCAGATCGAGAAGTCCAGGTTTGGGCCATGGCTGGGGTCATTGTGTTATGTTGTGGGGCAAGTAACTTACCTTCTAAGCGTTTCTCTTCACTATGTGTATTAATGGGTACCGGCGAATTAAATGCTTAAGAGGGTAAGGTAACCCTGCGTTTGCTTGGACCCCACCATAAGGGAACAAAGATACTCCTAATAGATCCATGAAGAATGGTGTTGGCCGGATAGGCAAATAAACTCAGAGGAGACTTTAGAATTATCTACCTTATCACGATAACATGTAATGTGGACTAAAATATTAAGTCCTTGTCATTGTAATCGATTAAGGATTCAATCAATGTTAATTTGAGACATCGCAATCTGTGTGTGGGTGTGATTCTTTTCCTCTCCATAGAAACCTGCCGTTGTCCCGAAATCCTCTACACAAACTATTGGTCGAATTTTCCATATCTTAAGGTGAACGACGAGGACAATACACTAGAAGGAGTACTAAGTAGAATTGTCCCAGACATGGTGCATTATGCCTGTGGGATATGTCCTGCACATGGCGACACCTTCATCGACATAACTACAAACGGCAAGGAAAAGCCGGCCGCCAAAAAAAGCGTTCTTGAAGTGCTTCGCGACATGGATGACGTTCCACAGATTAGCTTCCCAATCTACGGTAACAGATACATCGAAACGTACATGGGGGAGTATGCGTACATCAACCTTGTGGAGTCCCCTGGGGTTGCTTTTATTGCCGCTAAGAGGCCCCCCGGAAAAGCGGCTGACAACATGATAAGGGCGATAATTGACTGTATGCCTGTTATGGTGTTATCAGCGTGTATGGCTTTTATATCAGGATTTATAATATGGATTTTGGTAAGTCGCAGCTGTTGGTGCTTACTGTCTTTCCTTAACGAAAATTAATACAAAACCTGTAACTTTAAAATCACAGAATTGATACGTTGTGCGTGCTTGGTAATGTCATGATGGCCAACCATTGCTAAGCTTATTCACGCTTTCCAGTCTTTCACGTAATTACCCACGCAGAACTAGTGCCAATGTCAAATATAATGATAGTTAGCAGTAGTGTTATTTTCACATGTTCGCATGGCAACGGGTAGACATCAAAGCAGTATTAAATAATGGCTTTGTGCCCGGAAATCAGTACTCGTCAATTAAGAAACGAAAAAAAATGTAGGGCGTTTCTCGCGTTGCAGGCGCTTGTAAGACGTCCGTTTTGTCGGACCAAACAAAAGACGGGAAGCCGTATGGTCACGTAACGGTCCCACAAGCGACTGCGAGATGACATTCGCTTCAGATTTCTTCTTGTTTTTTAAGTGGCAAAGGACACTATGTTCATTCGCAACAACTGTTATGAACATTTTGACAATTTACTACTGATCGAACAACGGGTTTAACACTCGTGGTCATGTTTCCTTTCAGGACACGAAGTCCAACCCCGATGAATTTCCAGCCAGCTTTAGCAAAGGTGTGGGTGAAGGATTCTGGTGGTCGTTCGTTTCCATGACTACTGTTGGGTGAGGTCATCATATCACAATTTTTTTACTTTTTGACTTAAGCTTGTACATCAAATGAACTTTTTCATTTGTTCATTTAAATTCACACATAGTCATAGTGATTCCAGATAAAGAGATTTTTTGGACGAAATGACGCCTTTTTACCCATTCTTTCAGCCGCGAAGTTCGAATCGAGACATAAATTACCGCTGAGCAAAATATCGAAAAACCAAGTAAAGCTGGAAAAATGTGAGCAGAATTTAAAGTCCGAGTTTAAAGCTTTATGAAAATATGCTTTTAAAGCTTTATGAAAATATGTCATTTAATTTCATTTGATGATGAAGACCGCAGTACGCGACCGAACTTTTATTGTTTGTAATAATTTTTTTTAAAAACAAATCAGGTGTCAGCGTTTCCTTCATTTTTATGTTCATTGTTTGTGTGTTTTTTTTGTTTGTTTGTTTGTTTGCTGACAGATACGGAGACCGGTCACCCCGCTCTATCCCTGCCCGTATTTTTGCTATCATGTGGACACTGACTGGTCTTGTTATCATTGGCATTCTGATTGGTGCAATTGCCTCTTCACTCACATCTGTTACTGTAGATCATTCCATCATTCTCTATGGGTCTAAGGTGTGTTTAGTTAACAAATACGCATGTAAAAGTATAAGTTAGGAACAGTTCGTTCGGACACTTAGTCTGAATAGAATTGTAACAGTTGCAAGTGATGGAAGATAGATTTGCAACGAGTCTCTACTGAGAGAGATAATGACCTTTTGGGGGTGAAACAGAGTTTCTGACGTAAGAATAGCTATCTTTTGTAAGTCTCCCAAAGTCTCAACTATCCTTAACGTTTTTGGCATTTTTTTTCTTTTTTTTTGCCCTTCCTTGGTGATTGTATCAGAGTTTCTTTTAAATGAAGAGATGATCCTCGCAGTTATGAACACAACTAGTTGCGAAAAGAAAGCCTGAAAAAATCAGTTTTGCCGGGACTCGAACCCCTGGCCTCTGCGATACTGGTGCAGCGCTCTAACCAATTGAGTTAACGAGCCAGCTGGGAGCTGGTCATTAAATTGGTTCGTAATATACCCGGGGAAGATGAAGAGAAATTACGAATAAATGAAAAGAATAAATGAAGAAATGATCCGCGCAGTTTTGAACGAGCATCATCTTTTCATTTATTCTTCATCCGCAGATCAAATATATGATTTCAGATATTCATAATTTCAGACTTTCTTTTATTAAATTTAGATTGGAGCCATTCATAACTCCACAGAACATCAAATTGCAACCCTTAAGAACGCAAGAGTGAATGAAGGTACGAAAAATTAGACTTCTTTTAGACAGCAGTGTCTTTACAAGATGACTCTTTAGCAAAAAGAATCTAAAAAGGGATTACTCGTGTTGGTTTTGATGGGATGAAATTCAATGTCTGAAAAAAAAAAACACGAAAAAATGTAGGCGCAACCAAATATACAAACCCCAACCTCTCCCTAACGTAGGCACTTCAGGTTTACGGTAGTGTGTGCCCATCTATGAATTTTTAGTATTAAGTACTTCACAAAACTTTATCTCTCAGGGTCCCTTTAAATTTAACTCATTCGAAACGTCTGTTTTAATTCATTACTTGTTTATTCGTTAACATATTGCCATTACAAATACTGAAATATCGGATCCCGTAGGTTTATGGGACGTTCAACTTTGTTGTGCGTGACACCTTAAAAAGATAATTTTAGAATAGTGGTGCTAAAAAGGGAAAGAATACCTGGAGCCTCCAATTATAATCTTCCCTCGGATTTTACCGCCTGCTGCTTAAAATCCTTAAGTCATGTTTCATATTTTTGTCCACAGATCGAAAGTACAGAAACTTTGAAGAAATACGAACAGCACTAGAAGATGGAGAAATTGATGGTGCTCTGCTAGACACGTACGTTGCAGCAGAACATAAAGAAGAGATTTTTAGCGATAAGATATACGTCAAAGAGATCATGGACCGGCCATTTGGTTATGGAGTGGTGCTGTCAGGTGCAGCAAGGAACGTGGAACAAAGATGTCGGGATTATATTGATATGCAAATACGTGAAATATTCGATATCATCCAGAATATAACAAAGACACTCGACGTAAGTTTCTTGATAACATCTGTGCTATGTGAGTAAAGAGTTATTGGGAGGATATTACATCTCGTAACATGCGTTTTCTATCCTTATGTGTATTTTCCAGCCTTTCTTATACAGAGGTGGAACACTGTTACCCAACGAAATCGATAGGCGTAATGAACGGAGCAACTTTTGAGCAACTTTTTGAGAAATTACGGGCAACTTTTTTGGAAATCTCGAGCAACTTTTGGAAAGCCCTATCTACATGTAACCTTTACTAGTTAACCATTAACTTCTATAGTTTAGTATTCCACTATTACGTCATTTGACCATTTACGGTCAGGAAAACACACAAAATATGGTACGTTATTACACTTGAGTACTCCGTATTAGACTGCAATGCCCTATTTTGGCAGTTAATGCGAAGAAAAATGTAGCAGTAAAATTAATCTCTCATTATAGTTCTTACCTTGTAAGAGACCAGCCATGCTAGTTGAAATATTGGCCGATGAATACTCCTTTGCTTTCTTGTTGTTGTGGCAGCTTTGCAATCAATTTGGTTTCGTTTATTTTCCGTCTTTCTTGTACTATATTGAGATTCCTTTCTTTTGGAAAGAACAGCTTGAGCTACGGAAAAATGGAAATCTGCTTCCAAGCAGTTAAACCACGATTGATGGATTGATTGATTGATTGATGGAATGTTTGTTTGAAACGTGCGTTTAAAACTATGCATAGTAATATACCTCAGCTTTGCTTGGAAAATGAAACTCCCACATCCGTCATTACGTCATATGTCTATATTGGCTCCGCCATCTTGCATTTTACTATAACATAATCGCATGTTTCCTTGTTTTTCCACAGCCTGCTGCTCCAGATGAGGAAGTGGAAGAAAGTACAGGGCTGTTTGATGGTTCTTCTGAGATGTTTTTTATGGCCATGGTGGTTCTTCTTGCTATCTTGGGAGTGGCTGTCATCGCAGGACTTACCTATCAGTTTTTGATATTTGTTCCCCAAACAAAGAAAGGTAACGAAATATAAAGACTACAGAGTAAAGGAACTGGGCTAAGTTAAACCCAAAAATATAAACAAAAAATATAAAACCAAACAAATATCCCAAATAACCAACAAAAATATAACCACCAAATATCCTAAGTAATGAATTCGCAGCCGCTCAAAGTTGAAGCATTTCAAAGAAGATCCCAAGTAAAACCCCTCCCTCAATCCCTCACCCCTCACGTGCATATACGTCCGAGGATTTAGGCACGTACACATGCTGTTGAATCGCGTGCAACATGTTAAGTCGACTTGGCAAAGCTTGAAAGCTAATTGCTTCCATCATATCATTTATTTCAGTTGAAACGTTAAAAGCCTCAGCATCGAAGTTTGTTTACAAAGAGGCCCTCGTTGCCGAAATGAGAGAATTCGTTGACTCGTTCCACTCTGAGATGTGCACCAAAAAGACAGCGATAACAAAAAAATACGAACGCGCAATGAAAGAGATAAAAACGAAAAGAAAACGTGAAAAGCATTCCAAAGAATTTTCATACATTTGCCAAGGGACCTCGACAACTACGATCAGAAATCCAGTATATTCAGGATCGCCAGGAGAACATTCGTTTGATTTGAAAAGGAAACTTCTTGGGACTGAATCGTCGAAATGCATTCTTGACCAACCTCAACCTTGGCATTCACCAAGTGCTGCAGCTTTAAACCATGCAAGGAAGTCCTCAAATCCCGGAAGCACTTGTCCTTCGCGTCGAAAAGACGAAAGACGTGAAACAAATTTGTATAAGAGTAAAGTGAAAAGGTCCTAAAAGTGTCTAATTAAGTATGTAGTTTAAGGTCATGGGGTGCTTTCTATTGAAAGGCGAATGTAGGGGTATTTTTATAGGAATTTCGGATTGTGAACACCCATGAAATACTTGCCCAATTTTAAAACTATTGTCTGTAATCCTCCATTTAACATTTCAATACTTGTAAGGACACCACGAATAGTACTACTGATAAACGACATCTTAATATTCAAATGAGTAATTTTTGAAAAGTAGCAAGATTTTAGGAGGTGTCCAGGAATTTTTGACGTTTTATGTAAAATAAAGCCATAATATCTTTTAACCATCCCGTTAGCTTGTAGTTTGGAGAGATGAGTGTTTGTTCGTTTGTCTCACGATAGAATCGCTTTGAAGTGTCGACAATAATAAACACATCTTGAGTAAAAGCTTAAATAAAAACCCTTAAAAAAGCTTTTAATTCAAATACTGTAACGCAACTACAGCAAACTGCAATTTTGTCAAGGTATTGAGCTGTTAATAGAAAACGAAAGCGTTGTGAGGTCAGATTCAATGAAGGATCTTTGCATTTTAATTGGAAGGAATATGACGTGAGATTAGCAAAATAAATCATTAGTTAATCAAAGAATTGGGGAAGTGAAATGTGTTAGTTATCTATTACTATCGGACGAACGAATTACGTTATACGATGCTCTGACAAGTCCCCCTTTCGACTATGCTGATGTAAAATAAGAACAACATTATGCTGACATATGATTTACAAATCATTCAAAACAAAACTGCAAAAGTTATTCTCGATATTTCTAGCTATGCTTCATCACTCGATGCTACCAAAATAAGTATACTTGACTGCCCAACTTTGCCCCAGTGCGTCTTGTACATAAATACATAATATAACCACTTTTAAGTAAATTCATGGTCTTGTTGATCATAATATTAAAAGTTCAATATTTTAAAAAATTCTGACATCCACGGTAAAATGCAAAATAGAGAGTGATTTCCGTCTTGCTCTTGGCAAATTGATTACTACGGAGACCATAGTGTTACAGAAACCTCAAACACTTCCTTTAAGGTGGATTTCCACTGACGCGTAAATATTTACGTACGTAAAACGTGCGTTAGAAAAGTTACGTAGGCAAATTTCCACTGTCGCGTAAAAAATAATAAAAAGCGTTTCTTTTTTACGTGCGTTGAACGTACGTAAATGCCCGCCATCCTGAATTATCAAGTTGGTGAATAGAGGTGTGTTATTAGCAGCCATATTGGAGGAGTGAAACAATAAATTGTTTTTCCTTTAGGAAAAATCATTAACATTTTTATGCAAATATCTTGTTGTTTGACTTTTCCAACATGGCTGCCATGAAAACACTTTGTACCACACGCTAGAAAAAGAAATGCGTGAATATGACCAAGAGGCATTCTATAAATACTTCCGAAAGACACCATCAAGTAAAAAAGATTTGAGGCGACCTTTCCGGATTGCCGGTTCAAAGCCTACGTGACCGGACGCCAGGCGTTTTCTTTCACTACTGCGTTCGTGTAATTTGGTTCTGTAGTCAGTTCTAAAGATTATTGCTGGAAATGCTCGGACTTTCTCGACGAGGAGTGCTTCTTCATCTGAATGTTTTCCCATGTATATCGACGGCGATAAAAAAAAAAAAAAACCAAAACGGTTTTCCACATGGTAAGTGGTGTCATGTGACAAAATCCAAACGTATGATTGGGTAAATTGCTGCGTAACCGCAGACAGCCGCGAAAAAAGTTAAACTTAGTTTAACTTTTTTGAAAACACTCGCGATCGCAACGTGCGTATACGTGCGTGTAATGTACGTAAATACCAAGAGAAAACGTGGTATTGGAAATTGGACAACGTAAATTCGACGCACGTAATTTCTTCGCATTTCTTCTCTTCAACCATATTCAGACCGGGCTTTTTTTGGACAATTGCAATGAAAATTATAGGATGAATAGTATGTTCAAAACATCTTTCTTTTGGTATACGTCACGTGGGATGATGACGTCACATCACGTGACAATTACATCATGAAGTCAAAATACCAGAAAACCACACAAAATTACTGCAAAGTACACAAAATCAATAAAACTGTGCTTAAAAACCGTAAAAGGGTAAACAAATAATTGCATTTAAGTTAATTTTCATTAATAGAAACGCGAAAATTACAAATCTGGGAAAACATGCCTATCAAAATGCCGTTTCCATGGTGATGTCAAGTTCCGGACACAACATCCTTTCTTACCAAGGTATTTCCTGAGTGGGATGACTTCAATCATTCGTTCATGAGTTTTAAGACTTACAGTAACGAGAGAGCTAGCGACACTTTTCAGTAGTCCAAACGGTCTTTCGTGTCGGTGACCGGGCTGAAATTTCCCATATGAACAGAAGACAAAATATGTTCTGCTAACAAGGCCAGCCTGGTTGCCGGACTCATGTGAAAAGGCCAAAACCACATGCGCAGAGAACCCAGTGCATTATGGGATAGATTAGTTCCAATCACCAGGATAGAATTAACAAGTGAAATTCATTCACTAAAAAGAAAACATTTTGATAGATGTTTGTACTCAAAGACTTAACGTAGCAACAAATAAAACATAATAAAACGGTATAATCATAAGGTGCGTGTAAACATCTCTTTCTAGCACGCTCTTCATGATGCACACTGCTGAATGATACACTTAAAAGGCGGTATTGTTGATAAGACCACAACGGGGTCGCATAATTGTTTACCACTGATAAAAATAAACAGCTTATTCTGTTTGTCTGATAATAAAGATAATAATAGTGATAATAAGGCATAATCGACATAAATATGATCTACGGTAATTCATGGATCATTGCTAGATAAAAAAAAATAACTTAAGATGGACCACAATCTTCTTGGGATGGCATCGTGTTTCAATATTTTGTGTATGCAGGAGCCCTAGTGTATATTATCTTTTGTTGCTGATTGAACCTCTGCAGGGATGTTTCAAGTGAAAAGGTCGACTTTGTAATCGGTGACCTAGTGACATATTGTGGCACCAACAAAGGATCTTGCTACGCACATTTTCTTTCAGGTACTTCATGACAAAATTTATTTGATTTATTATTGCTTTTAGCTGCAAACAAAATAACTTCAGGAAATGAAAATTAAAGGCAAGCCTTTATTGTTGATTAAACCTCTGTCCGCCAAAAGATTACATTAAGAAATAGACTTCACAATGTCGCCTTTCTACAGATTACTATACACCCCACTGAAAGATTTCCAAACGTTGTCGATTTTTGCAATTTGATGTTATATTACACATTTATAAACATATCTTGACGCTTATGATAAATATTTATCCCACAGCTAAAACCTTTGGTTCGTAACAATATAATTGCACACAACAATATATTTGCTAAATTTTAACTTGCCGACTAAACGATAAAGCCTTAGTTGTCCATATAAAAGAAGATCAGCTAAATGTTACCCCTAACTATAAACTGCACTTTCTTAAAAAAAAAACGATATAAAAACACGATTTATTAGATAAGTTACCACATGTAGTGCCCTTTGCAAATGTTTATATAAATAATGGGACTGTGTTACCTACGAAGCAGTATTTATAGGAGACCATTTTATTTTTAGTGCATTGTATACAATAATGTACAGCCAGTGCAGAAATTAAAGCTAAGTAGCAACAAATAAGTTATGAAAGTTCCAAAAATGTGGATAACAGAATGATAGAATGTTAGAACTTTCTCTGCGCAAAAAGTTATTTTCCCACAAACGTACGTCTCTAACTGTTGTCGAATAACAAACGGAAGTCACAAAAGCTGGTTTATTCAATTCATTAATAATTAAAGACTTGAACTGCTTCCCTGGCATTTCGTTTACAAACCAAACTGTTTAAATGCAAAAAGCTAAGATGAAACCAATTCAGGTAATATCTTAAAACTGACATGAAAAATTTATCTTGCTTTTACCGGAGACACTAACACAGCCATAAAAAAAATTATCTCCTACAGCTCTCCTTGGCACTTTGCCTTCTTTTTAACTTGGGAGTTAAAGGTATTTTACATTTTATTGATTATCTTCCAATAATTTTGTAGCAGAGAGATTTAAGCCATTGATTATTTCGTTCTTTGAGCGCCGGAGCCAGGATAAAGCTATCACAATTGACGGATCGCAACACTGATGACTTGTAAGAAGATAAAAAGCGTTCTCTGGCAAAATATTAAAAAATTATGAGCTTTCGACAGCCAGACTGCTGTCTTCGACGGATAAAAATGAAGTGATAAAATGGATAAAATGGATAAAATTGATCCATTTTATCACTTCATTTTTATCCGTCGAAGACAGCAGTCTGGCTGTTGAAAGCTCATAATTTTTAAATATTTTGCCAGAGAACGCTTTTTATCTTCTTACAATGAATCCTGGTATCGGATCTTCAATATTTTTACTGATGACTTGCTAAGAACTAACAAAATTCCTTACGCTAATGCATGTCCAGGGTATGACACAAATTAGCAAAAATATTCCAACAGTGACACGGAAATCCAGCCTTCAAGAATCAGTATTAAACAACAGGCAGTAATGTCGATATTTTTCTTGTCTGTTACAACATTCGCCATTGGTAAAAAGTTTTCTCGACCAATGATTTCTTATCAACCAGTGAATTTGTCTCGTTTGAAAAACAAACTTTCTCGGCATACAAATAACCAAGGTATAATCTTGAATGACTAAAACTTTTCGACTGGTGACCGATTTTCTCAAGTACCTATTGTCAATTCCAGAGTGGCGGATTTTGCATTTTGCTGTGCCATGAACGAAACGAGGCGAGACGAGACGAGACGAGACGAGACGAGACGAAACGAAACGACATACAAATAACCAAGGTATAATCTTGAATGGCTGAAACTTTTCGACTGGTGACCGATTTTCTCGAGTACCTATTGTCAATTCCAGAGTGGCGGATTTTGCATTTTGCTGTGCCATGAACGAGACGAGACGAGACGAGACGGGACGGGACGGGACGGGACGGGACGGGACGGGACGGGACGGGACGGGACGGGACCACATCAGACCAGATCTGACCTGACCTGATAAATGAGTTATTTAGAGCTTTACAAAATTGTTCTGCATTTCTTGTGTGTTTACATATTGCTTACTTAAGTTTTGACAACTATCCCATCAGGTGATCCGTGTTCACCTAATCCGTGTCTGAATGGTGGAACCTGCAATAGTGACTCTGGAAGCTTCAAGTGCAGTTGTTCCTCGCTATACTATGGTGCTAATTGTAGCACGATCAGTCAAGGTGGGAGACTTTTAAACACGTTATAAAAAAGTTGATTTTGTGCAGAACAAAATTAAAAGCATAGAATAACTAGATTTATTATATATACTAGAGTGAAATACCAGGACTTCTCTCGCTGAGAAAAATCATATCTTCACACGTAAGGATCACATGTTATCTTGACATGTGAAGATATCGATTTCGAAACGTTTTCTGACAAGTTTGCCCTGTTTCAATGCTGAATGAGCCAAAGTTAGTCGATATTAAGTCGAAATATCTTCGGATCTTCTTTGGCAATCTTCTGAAATCTTCGGAAAAGTTCGGAAACATTTGTACGACCTTCGGACAACATTTTGAAAATCTACGAAAATGGTCGGAAATCTTTGGAAAATCGTCAAAAACCTCGTTATTAGTAGGTTTATATAATAAACAGAATAATACATGGTTGCTTGGAGAAAGGAAATTTATCTTCTGTTGTTCAAATCGATATCGATTTGAACACTCGAAGATAAATTTCATAATTCCCCGCAACCATGTAATATCCTCTATGTATAAATAATGTATATTAAACTCTGTAAGATTGTCAAGGAGCCCTCGGCATGGAAAGTGGCGCAATCCTTACCGGACAAATTGATGCGACCTCTTCAAAAATTCCTGGCCAAACCGGCCCCAATCGGGGCAGGCTCTACTTACAACAAGAAGGTTTCAAATCAGGAGGCTGGCAAGCCGGAGATAGCGATTGCGGTCGATTTATTTTTAATGAATAAATACGATTTATATTTAATGACGCCTAACCGTACATTCTCGTTCACTGTTCATATCCTTTAGATTGTAAAGGTGCTCTCGGAATGGAGAGTGGTACAATCCTTGATGGCAGAATTTTTGCGGATTCTTTTAAGAATCCTGGCCAAACTGGCCCCGGTCGTGGCAGGCTCAACTTGCAACAAGAAGGATCCAAATCAGGCGGCTGGGTGGCTGGAAACATCGATGGCGGTCAATGGTTTATTGTTCAATTTCGGAAAGATACCACAGTGATAACTGGTGTAGCTACACAAGGAAGACAAGATGAAGACCAGTGGGTTACTAAATACAAGTTAACAAACAAATTCAATGACATTCAAAACCATAGACCATATATTGAAGCGGGACAAAACGCGAGTAAGGTGAGCAACGAAAAAAAATAATAATAATAAATAATAATAATAATAATAATAATAATAATAACAATAATAATAATACTAATAAATAATTAACTTATATTGCGCAATAATCAATTTAAAAATTTTCAATTGCGCATTACAATATAATTAAAAATAAAAAACCGCTAAAAAATTTGAAATTTAAATTCACAAGCTAAAAAAGTTTAATATGTATAGAACTATAAAAAGAAATTTACAATTAAAAAGCTTTTGAAAATAAAAAGGTCTTGATGGCTTTCTTAAAACCTTGAACTGATGACATGTTTCTTATTTCACTTGGAAGCTCGTTCCATAATTTAGGGGATGTGGATGCCACCCCTCTTGAGAATTTTCGAAAGAGGATTTACTTTAAAACGTTAAAACGTTTATCATTCATCCCTTGTCCATGTCTTTTGATGCTGCTATGGCAAAGTCATCAGTGCACACAAGTCTGGTTAAACATAGTCTTTTTACATTTTTCTTTTTATTTAATTGTACAATTTGCATTGTTGTACAATTTGTTTAATTTTATATTCGTTAAGTATTTTGTATTAGTTTCTGTAAATTTCAGTTCTAGGAAAATGGCGAGATCTGAAATGGTAAATCCAAGATAGCGGCTTCAATATGACGTCATATCACGTCTCAGCCAACACAAATTATGTCGTCTCGAGGAGTAGGCTAAGGGCTTTCTACTCAGTGCAAAATAATTTCACGGACGATGAACAGATTGAAAACCTTAGGGGTTTCATTCAACCTTCCCACTTCCTTCCTTCTTCTAATGTGTACAAAAAGTACTTAATAGTTCTTGAAAAACAGAGAGACGTTTCAGGAAAACCCCTTCATCAGTCTCAAAATGAGCTGTTGATAAAGTCGAATTTGCTTGTACATCCAAGGGTTAAATAATATTCCATTCCTTCGTTTTTGTATGTCTATTGCCACAGGTTATGACGACGAGTAAACTGGTCAGACCTCAATCTGGTCTGTTTCTTTTTTGTTTGTTTGTTTGTTTGGTTGTATATTTTACACTATCTAAATAATTATTCCAGTTCAGTTAAAACTGAACCTATGCTAGCCTCTCTCTCTAAAAATAAAATATCCTATGCAACTGTCTGTTCACGTTTAACCAGGTCTTGAAAATGTTTTTTTTTTGTACCTTAATGTGGTGATTTGAAGCTTACTTTCCTGATTGTGCCGAGATAACCATTTTTTTATGGAGAGTTTTCTAAAAGTCATTTATTCATTTAATTACCCTCCTATCTACTAGGTATTTACTGGAAATGCAGACCGGGATTCTGTTGTCCACCATGATCTAAACCCACCAATCATCAACCCATTTAGCATCAGCTTCCGTCCACAAGGTTGGCATAACTGGATAGCAATGAGGGTAGAACTGTATGGCTGTAAAGGTACTGTAGAACATTTTTTTAAGTCTAATGCACTGACGTCAAAGTGAATAGCGTTCACCGTTTTCACATAGCCAAACGCAAATAATTGCTTCAGTGTGATTTACAAGAGTGAATATGAAAAACTTAAAAATAGCAAACAACACACCCAAGTGACAAATGCGGGTTAAAAAATTCCCAGTAGATGCGTGACACTTTTAAATTAGTACTATAAACAAAAAAAACTAAAAAAATGTTGTCAACAGTGTCATTTTGTGTAATTAACACAAACGTTTCGGGCATAGCCCTTCATCAGTGTGAAAACCGTTTTCCACACTGATGAAGGGCTATGCCCGAAACGTTTGTGTTAATTACACAAAATGACACTGTTGACAACATTTTTTTAGTTTTTTTTGTTTATAGTACTAACACACCCAAGTACTCACCTGAGAGATAAATTCACAGGTTAATTTGAACGGTTTTTGAAAATAGATTACAATGATGACGACGATGAGTGGTAAATTAAATACCGCACAATTTACAGTTGTAAACAAAAACTTATAGAGTGATCGGTACATTAAAACACAGCCGCCATGCATTTTTTTTTTGCCAGCAAACCAAATGCAACTATAGCTTAATCATATGCGGATCAGAACAGAAGTGTAGCAGCTCTCGTAAGCTTGTAATTCTACTGCTCCTGTAATGTAGCAGTTGCTATTGTTTTGGAGGAGTACAGGTATTGTTCCTGTTGTTTGTTCTATTGTTCTCTCAAAGGGCCGGGTAGCGAATGAATGTGAATTTCTTATGTTTACCACTGCAACTTTTTGAGATTTTAAGGTGACGTTGAGGCCAGAAACGAATTAAGTGACGATTTTCTGCTGATAGCTTCGGTTCTTCTTATTTCTACACAAGGCTTTCATTTGGACGCAGTTTATATCCTAAGTCTGCATTTTATACCTTAGTCCATATTTTGTATTATTATATCTCTGAGATAGTACGCACGCTGTGATTGGTCAATTTTACGGGCCGTATTCTGCAGTACGGCCCACGAAATTTGACTGAGAGTTCTCCTGATGCCGTACGCCTTTGCAAGTTGAAATGTCTCGCGAAGAAGATTTTCAAAACTTCCTACAACTTTCGCAGTCAGAGGAAAAAAGCGAGGAACAAAGGCGAAGCGAAGAAGGTCTACCGAACTCGGGACCGAACTTTAAACTCAATTTTTGTGATCTGTTGGAAGGAGAAAACTTCCCTGATGTGGCGGACTTAGAGCAACCCGAGCAGGATTCAAGTCAAGAACTTGAAAGTTTCATCAGTGCCGAGAAATATGCAAACACGGTCAAGAAGACGAAAAGTGAATGGAAACGGTTCGACAATTATGGTCAAGAGCAGACTAATGGAACATTTCATGTAGAAACCGTACCTGCTGACGTCCTCGATAAGCTCCTCGGAAAGGTTTTCAAAGACGTACGCAAACGCGATAGAGCTGAGTACGAGCCAGACAGCATTTCAAGCTTTCAACGTAGCATTCAACGCCGCCTTAAAGAGCTAAGTTTTTTTAAGTAGTTCCTTCAAACTTTATACGTGTTTACTCGTTCAGTATTTTCTACAAACACTGCCATAAGTTTTCGAAAGTTTGATAAGCTATAACGCATGTTGTCAATCGCGGCACTTTCGTCGCCAAGCAAAGAACTTTAGTAGTTATTTCAAAGGAAACTTGTACTGTATCTAGTTTCATCCTGTCACTGAAATTACTGTAAAACTAATTGCAGAAATAAAGTATTAAAGGTTAGATTTAAATTTTGTTTATACGCTTATCATCAATCGAGCTATTAAACGGCCGAATTGTTTACGACAAAGCCAATGAAATTCACTCGTCCTTTCGCCTTTGACGTACGTCAGTCAAGCGAAGCCGCTTCCAGCACTCTTGACTTGAAATGTTTTCTTTTCTCGAGCGTGAGAGATAAAATAAATATCTTATTAACCTCGTTTTCTCGGTCCGTACTGTAAAATACGGATCCTCGTTTTCCCCGTCGACTTATGGCCCGCGCACTTCGCGCTTGGGCCATAAGTCGACGGGAAAAAACTCGGTCCGTATTTTGCAGTACGGACCTCGAACTCGATTAATAAGAGGTATTAATTTCCACGGTCCAGGGCCTGCGTTTTATACCTTAGTATATGGTTTATACCCTGTCTGTATTCTACAGTCCTTAGTTCATGTTTTATACTGAAGGGTACCACAAGATGGCACTCGAGTGGTATATCATTCTCACACAGCAATTAATACCAAAACACAAAGAAACAAAAACGTTCAACTTGATTCGAGTTTGAGTCGTGCCTCGAACCTGACTCGGGTTCGATCTTGACTAGTGCTACATGAAAATAACTTTATGGCTGTGTGTGTGATTGTGACTGTAGTTATGAATATGGCAAGTTTTATTGTAATACATTAATGGGCTTTAGTGTCACCGTGATTTAGTACCACTTGAAAATGTGATGAAGGTGTTGGTATTAAATGGGAAATCCACTAATTAAGGACGTTCGCGCGAAAATTTTCTAGTCGATAGATTTTTTAAAATTTTTTACAGCAGTCAGATAATAAGTTACTTGTGTCAGAAATGCAAAAAAAGTGGGGGTCACCGACTTCGTTTCAGAGATAAAGCGTGTGGAAAACTACCCTGATTTTGAAAAATTGGCGAACGCAATTCAACATGGTTTACAGGATTTATAGTTAAAAATATTGGAGATGAGAAAAAAAAGGCAAATGATCTTAGTCATATTTTGTAGAAGTGGGTCTGTTGCGTAAAAAAATTCTAGTGTTGCCAACTTTTTGTAAAACTTAACCCTGAAAGCGGTATTTGTAACCGTCGTACAGGAAAACGAAAAGCTCAAAAAGAGGCATTCGAACGTACGTGGGACAAAAAAAATCGAACTTTTAATCGATAGATTTTTTTCATATTTACGCAAAACGTAGATAATCGTCAACAAAAGTGATCCGTTCAAACAAATGTGGGGGTCACCGACCATCTAAGAGAGTTAATTGCAAGCAAAGTTCACGCGACGACTACCAGTCCTATATGTGCTTAGAAAATTTCTTCAGCGCGCGCGCTCGTGCATGACGTGGCGTGACGTTGCGACATAAATTACGTGCGCAGTAAGGATGCGCATAAACAATTAGCGCGAACGTCCTTAAGTGGCCTGGCCGTGCTAAGACGTACTGTACCAGTCTTGAAAATTGTTAAAAGGTAGTGTGGCTATGGATGGATAGGAAGAACGTGGCCTAAAACTTGAATAAGTCGGCCAACGTTTTCAAGTTTGTCAGTGTTTCTTGGAAGGAAATCACATAATAACCATTGATTACGGTTTATTCACATCTTGGTAATCTTGGTTTATCTCACATGAAGGTAATTTTGTTGGTTAAATAATTAGTGAGTGTGCCCTCTCCGTTCTTGCGTGGTTCACACCAAAAACTTAGAAGACTTTAATTTCATGACTCTGTTCCTGTAAGAAGACCGCCACCTTCAGTTATATTCACCTGGAATACGCTTCTCAATACGGACTGTAATCCATTCGCCTATTACTTCCTCTTTTCTTATCATTGACTTGATTTTACAGACGCGTGCTTGTCCAGTCCGTGTGAGAACAATGGTACCTGTACCAGTAACTACACAACAGGAGGTTTCACATGCAGCTGTCCTTCAGGATACACCGGTGATACCTGCGCCACAGGCCCTACGCCAGGTAATGAACTTTTGAAGAAAAATTATAAAATTCCATGGCTTCCCTGTGTCATGCTCCCTGTGTCAAATGCCATGTGCTATGTGCTATGTGCCAGGTGCCAGGCGCTTAACCCTGCTTGAACGCCCAGTTTGAGATTTTTGCCCCATTACGACCTTCAATTAAAGAGTTAGGAAAGATCAAGTAGATCGCCAAAACCATTAGTCTTATTTTCTGTGATGTCGAAGCTTTACAAAATAGTTCTGCATCTGCTATGTGGCAGATGCCAGGTGCTTAAACCCTGCTGAAATGCCTAGTTAGGGATTTGTACCCAGTTACGACCTTCAATTAAAGCGCGAGGAAAGATAGACTAGAACACCTAAACTATTTCTCTTCTTTTTTTTCGGGATATCCAAAGCATCTACTTTCTGCATATACTCTTTTAGGAATCCTGTTTTCATTTAGTGATTATAGGATAAACAGTTTTAACATTACAGAAGATAGCGTGGGGGAAAGAGTCAATGCCTTTTTCCCCTCCCGGTCCCAGAATGCTCGAAAAAGACTCAGTATGAATAGAGTTAACATGATGCTTAATTTCAACAGCACCCTCATCAGGTGATCCATGTTCGTCTGATCCGTGTCAGAATGGTGGTACGTGTAACGACGATAACTCTGGAGGCTTTACATGTAGTTGCCCTTCGGGGTACTCTGGGGATGACTGCAGTCAAGGTGAGAGAATTAAGACTGCATTTCACTAAGTTTCAACCGGGGGCTTGCAATAGCACAAATTCGAAAAATTTGAAAAAAACTCACAGCATAGCCCTAGGTGAACGACTATAAATATATATTTTACTTCGATTTGATGAATATTTTAGGCGTACGGAAGTGATTTTGATTTTGCAGCTCTCGCAAGCGGTTTCAGGTGTCTGATAGTGCACACTTCAAACACCTCCATTTCAAAATCAGAACGATCTTTTTCGAAACAACAAATACATCACCAAACAGGATAGATAATTATACACATTTTGAATGGTTATTTTCTAAGTTTGAATTAATATTAAATATTGGGAGACTTTTTATTATTTACATTATTTTGAGACATTTCACGCAAGGCAAAATTGACAAAATTTAGCGCCTAAAATCATTGCCTGGTACATGAGCTAAGGTGTAGAAACTTATACCACGTGAAAGAGCATTGTTTCTTCTTTAAAAATCCGTTTTTAAAACCATGGGAAACTAAAAAGACGATTTTTAACGGCCCAAAATGCAAGTAGCAT
Source organism: Oculina patagonica (assembly GCF_052425735.1). Taxonomy (NCBI): domain Eukaryota; kingdom Metazoa; phylum Cnidaria; class Anthozoa; order Scleractinia; family Oculinidae; genus Oculina; species Oculina patagonica. Next base: position 21,621,216 of record NC_135767.1, read on the forward strand.
TTTCGTGAGACGATAAAGCTAAACGGCTATGCACAACGAATACACGTCTGTTTTAGTCGCTTACGTTAGCAAAACCTATAAAGTGGAACAAAAATAATATCAGAGATTCGACTTGTTTGTTAATAACAAACGGTGATACTGTAAGTAGAAAACTAAATCTACAAGTTTAAGCAGAGAAGTAATGCGTTTTAGCGGATTGGTTTTGGTAAATTTGGTATTCTAAAGGCGCTGACCTGCTATTCTATATGTCGATAACAAGTTTGAGGTATTATTCACGAAAAAATAACTTTTAGGAGGGTGCTAATGGGGTTAACAGTTAACTGACAATTGGCCAAAAAAAATAGTAGTTAACTGATATTTGGCCAAAAAATTAGTAGTTAAGTGTCATTGTCAGAGAAAACCAGGCAATTGCAAAAGATGGGGGTCAGCCGATTCCCCTAATATTTTCAGCATTTGAAACCTATCAGATAAGATTAAGATTGGTGGCATTTAAATGATTTTCTGTCTTTTCAATCCTGAGATTGACCACCCCCCTAGTTTTTGGCACAGAAAGTGCCAAAATTCTACATAAAAAAGGCCAACTTCTCGGTACTGGAAACAGATCTTCCTTTTGCATTTCGTGCACAATTTTTTTTCTCAAGGTAAATTAACTAGTTGTTAATGTTTTGCATGCTTAAAAACAAATTTTCAGTTTAACTGTAATTTTTACCATATTTTCTAAACTAGGTAGGTAGCTTGTGCCTTGCCACAGAGTGAATTTCGTGGGTTTTCAAATTTATTTTTTTCAAAAGTGCGGTGGTTTATTTTTTATTAAAAGCCATTTTATAACAGTCCATACCCTTCTCAATCAAAAACAAGAATTTATTGATTGGCACAAGACACTCTTTTTCCACGAATTTAGTTCAAAAATGCCTCTGATCGTTCTTATGGCCATTTTCCCGCCAAAATTAAATCACCAGATTATCACATAACATCGACAAAATTACATTTCAAAATGAAATACTTGTATTGTAATTGATTTGAAAAAAGTAGAAACTTCAGCAAATGTGTTAGAAATTGATTTCGAAATAATTATGTTAATTAAAGTTAATAGATACCGCAGGCCATGCATGAAATCATTGTGTATTTCCCGCGAAATTTAGTCGTATTATGTAAGTATTACTTGGATTTTCATAGCCTATATCTAGATTAGGTTGGTTTGTCTGAAAAGCGAGAATATAAATCCTATATATAAGGCGCTCTTAGTAGTAATGTTCCAAGGAACTAAAATAAGAAACCAGGTGACGTTATTTCTCCCGGTCGACATAACTTTTGCCAGTTTCAGTTCATGTTATCACGTTTCATACGGGACTAACACTCTTATAAATATGAATTGTTCGTTTACTTCACAAGAATCACCTTGTATTCTTCTCGGATATAGTACAACTATTCTACCGTTATAGATGCTTGTAAACAAGACGTTACAGTTCACTTACTAGGTCTTGGTGTGAGTGACTAGCGAGGATGCCGATCTCGAAGTTCAGAAATCACTGAGATGGAGCTCATTTTATGCAGATCAGGGCACTTTGTCTTATCAGCAGATAGAGTAGCAGGTATGAGTATCTGTCCAAAACACTATAAGAGAAGGAACAGCCGACTGCATGCGACTGGTGACCTTGACAAATTACTTGTTGTTATCATTGCACAAGGATGAATGCAAACAGGTTAATAACCCACGCCGTGTTTGTATGACCTTTGTAATGTATGCATTACTGTCACGCTGGTTGTAATTTGGGCTCCTCTCTTTTCAGGTTCGTCTCGAATTCCTCTCATCCAAAAAGATACACAAACACGCACACAAGACCCAAGTAAGCACAGGTAGAAGTTCAGCTGAGCAATTTTTATTCCAGAATCAATAGTGATAGGAAGCGTATTTTTTTCTTATGCAATTTTGATATAACGCAAGTGTCATCGTGACGCATCCGATGTTAGCAGTTTTTTGCTATTTATTTAATGTACTCTAATTTGACCAATAATGTACCGATGAAATCCAAACTTCAACATCCACCCACCGTCATGCCCCGGGCATTTGAACTTTTGAGGTTGTGGTGGTTTAAATTAGCATCCCAAAGGGCCAAAAATCGTGTTCAAATGCCCCACCTAATGGTCAAATTTGTCGATCAAATTCTCCTACCCCCGGGAAGTAAATTGAAAAATAAGCAATGAACGAAAGTGTATTTCTTTTCAGAGTGTGATTTTACATGCAAAATATTCATTGCGGGCCCAAGAGAGGCCCGCAACCCTAATCTTGACAGTGACCAGCGGATTGCGTTTTACGCGTGCGCGCCACGTTAATGAAAAGCGAACAGAAAACGGAAGTTGAAAATTTTGTTCTTCCACTAAGAACGATCGGCATGCGAAAAATGTGTCAATCACGACAGTTTGTCGTAACACCGGAAGAGAAAATCTGTTCTCCAAGAACGATTTTCACATAAGATCTTGGCTTCTGTCACATGGAAGATTGCAAACATTACAATTTGCAGACTTGTTTTACGGTTGTTGCTTTTGCGAAAATTTGCTCTGATTGTATCACGCATAAACCACGGCAAAGCGAATGATTATTCTCGAGAAATTCGAGAAATTCGTTATAACACTGACAACATAGCGAGTTTATCGACCGGGGAAAATCACATCTCAATTCACACCGCGTGCTTGACTTCAGTTCACCAAACTGTTAATCCGACAAAAAACAACTCTGACTGGTTCGCGGCCGGTTAGCGGCAATTAAGCGTGATTTATCATTAATCGCGCCACGTTAATAAACGGCAAGCACAGCTTAGCGAGTTTACCGACTTAGAAAAATCACATCTCAATTCACACCGCGTGCTCGATAACACTTCCCAAAACGATAAAAACATGCATTCCTTGCGTGACGCGTTACTCGGGATAATTGTCTTTTGTCCATTTAATCATTTATTTATCGACACTGTCATCTAAAATTACGCACTCTCGTACCAGTACCTTTTCTAAGTGCTTCAAGGCCCACACTTTCTAACCTGTGGTTACCACTAGTAACTAAACAATATATTCGACTTCAAACGCAGAACACTGGCCACGATGTCACAAAAGAAGCAGCCACGACGTACAAAAGAAAACAGTTGATCCATTGAGTCCTCTTCCTTCTCGAACTCTGCCATGAGCCGCTAACGAAGCCGGAAAAACCGCAAGGAATTATAAACACAAGATTGAGGCAATTTGCTCAAATCCCCATTATCCCTCTCATATAATTTCAAATTTCCCCACCTCAATAACAACTATTGAGGTCAAATTCCCCCCTGGGCAAACTGATGAGATAAATGCCCGGGGTATGCTCGGGGGGGGGGGGATGTTGAAGTCTCTATTTGACAGGTACAAAAAAATACAAAACATCTCTGGTTTGATCTTAGACGAGGACTGCATTTTCGTTTTGATCACTGGATAAAACTGAAATATGTCCCAACTCGTGTGTGAATTTGCATTGAAGCACAATGTTCATCAATTAACATGGGCATAGTTTTTTACCGATAAAAGAGATAAACAAAATCTTCGTTTCAGGTCACGATAATTAATATTTGTCTGTTTTCTGTTATTTTACCAAATGTGGGAGTCAAGCTAATCGTTATCCGTTATAGGAAGCTAAGATGCGCGCACTTTTGTTCGTGATTCGCCACTATGAGAAAACTTATTTAACTAGCTCTGGTTTCCTTTCTAGTTCCAAAATATTTGTGAATTAAAGTAAGATATAAAATTCTACTTTTTGTAGCACAAACGCCTGGTCAATCCTGAGAAAGATCGTGACGGTGGCAAAACAACTGTGTTTCATGTTGTGTACCTTTCAGACAAAGTAAATTTCTGTGTGGACGTATAAACATGGAAGCAGATTTTATTTGTTCTGTAAAAAGATTTGTACTATAGAAACCCTTAGAAAAAATCGTGCGAATGAAATACTTAGCCCACTTATTTCCCGGCTTTTTAACTACCAATCGCGCTACCAATCGATTCCCAGGAGCTGGGTGTGGCCATTAAAAAACTGTGTATTACTGTTTTATATCTAACAATTAGACAACAAGCCCGAGTTTTTTATGAGTTAAATTAATCAACGAGGCTCAGCCGAGTCGACTATCGCTATCCAAAAACATACAGTGGACTATCGCTATCCAAAACCTACAACTTTAAGTACTTTTAAGCCAACTCACAATCATGTTCTATTTTAACAATAGAGTGTTTCTGTCGAGGAACTATCGGCTGATAGTTGCCCCGCGGAAATTTGATGTTCTTAAAACAAATATTAGCCCGAGAAGCGAAGCTTCGAGGGCAAATATGCTAGTTTTCAGAACATCAAATTTCCAAGAGGCAACTATCAGACCGATAGTTCCGAGACAGAAACACTCTATTGTCTTTATTGTTCACCACTAAATTTTCTTCCGCGCGCACATACAAAAACAAGCATCGTGAATTATTTTTAATTTTGAGGATAAAAAACTCAATTGAAAGCCGAAATTTAACAAACGAAACAAAACCAGACGAGAAACCCACTAAATGCAGTGAATTTAGTTGGGTTTTTTATCTGCAGGCAGCTTGTTTACAAAAAACAGTCACGGGCGGGCACTATCGATCCGGGCATTTTTCACGGGAGGGCACTATGGGCTGATAGTGCCCTCCGGCGGACGGGCACTATCGCGTCACGTGTTCAATTTAAACCAATCAGAATCGGAGAAAATTTAGTGGTGAACTATAACAGCGAGTAGAACACAATGGGAAAACCAATCCTCCTTGCGGATTTCCAATAAAGTATGGCTGAGTTTCTACTAAAAATGCATAGTGTAGTTAGAATTAAGACGCAGTATGTAACCTCTGAATGCCTCTTGCCATGTAACAGCCCTCTGTCCTACATAGCCTATAATGCTCTGTGCAACAATTCACAAAAACAGCTGACTGAAAGTTGAAATATAAAAAAGAAATGACTTAACTGGAGAAATTAATGGAAATATGGTGAAACCTGGTTAGTACCAACGGTTGTCTGGAGGAACTGGGTTTTATTTTCATGCATGTCCTGACTACAGTCATTGCAGTCAAAATGCAATCATCATCATCATCATCATCGTTATCCTCATAGGTGCCTCAAGATCTATGATTGTTATTATATTATAGGAAATGAAAGCTCAGTTTTATGAACTTCATGGCCCATATTTACTAAACGTTGTACTTCTGTGCAAATTCAGATGGGTGATGGGGCATATTTCAGTAATCTACAGTGATAAAAACGATAATACAGTCCTCAACAACATAGATCCAAAACAGAGATTTGTGTGCGTTTATTTCATCAAGAGTGTCACGATGACAGTTGCGCTATTGCCAGATTGTATAAGCCAAAAAAATGCTTCCTATCACTATTGATTCGAGATTAAAAACTGCTCAGCTGAGCTTCTACCTGTGTCTACTTGGGTCTTGTGTGAGTGTTTCTGTATCTTTTCGAATCACAAGCATTCGAGACGAACCTGAAAAGAGAAGAGCTCAAATTACAACCAGCGTGACAGTAATGCATAAATTACAAAGGTCATACAAACACGGCGTGGGTCATTAACCTGTTTACATTTATCCTTGTGCAATGATAGCAACAAGTAATTTGTCAAGGTCGCCAGTCGCATGCAGTCGGCTGTTACTTCTCTTATAGTGTTTTGGACAGATACTCATACCTGCTACTCTATCCTCTGATAAGTTATAGTGCCCTGATCTGCATAAAATGAGCTCCATCTCAGTGATTGCTGAACTTCGAGATCGGCATCCTCGCTAGTCACTCACAACAAGTCCTAGTAAGTGAACTGTAACGTCTTGTTTACAAGCATCTATAACGGTAGAATAGTTGTACTATATCCGAGAAGAATACAAGGTGATTCTTGTGAAGTAAACGAACAATTCATATTTATAAGAGTGTTAGTCCCGTATGAAACGTGATAACATGAACTGAAACTGGCAAAAGTTATGTCGACCGGGAGAAATAACGTCACCTGGTTTCTTATTTTAGTTCCTTGGAACATTACTACTAAGAGCGCCTTATATATAAGATTTATATTCTCGCTTTTCAGACAAACCAAACTAATCTAGATATAGGCAATGAAAATCCAAGTAATACTTACATAATACGACTAAATTTCGCGGGAAATACACAATGATTTCATGCATGGCCTGCGGTATCTATTAACTTTAATTAACATAATTATTTCGAAATCAATTTCTAACACATTTGCTGAAGTTTCTACTCTTTTCAAATCAATTACAATACAAGTATTTCATTTTGAAATGTAATTTTGTCGATGTTATGTGATAATCTGGTGATTTAATTTTGGCGGGAAAATGGCCATAAGAACGATCAGAGGCATTTTTGAACTAAATTCGTGGAAAAAGAGTGTCTTGTGCCAATCAATAAATTCTTGTTTTTGATTGAGAAGGGTATGGACTGTTATAAAATGGCTTTTAATAAAAAATAAACCACCGCACTTTTGAAAAAAATAAATTTGAAAACCCACGAAATTCACTCTGTGGCAAGGCACAAGCTACCTACCTAGTTTAGAAAATATGGTAAAGATCACAGTTAAACTGAAAATTTGTTTTTAAGCATGCAAAACATTAACAGCTAGTTAATTTACCTTGAGAAAAAAAAATTGTGCACGAAATGCAAAAGGAAGATCTGTTTCCAGTACCGAGAAGTTGGCCTTTTTTATGTAGAATTTTGGCACTTTCTGTGCCAAAAACTAGGGGGGTGGTCAATCTCAGGATTGAAAAGGCAGAAAATCATTTAAATGCCACCAATCTTAATCTTATCTGATAGGTTTCAAATGCTGAAAATATTAGGGGAATCGGCTGACCCCCATCTTTTGGCATTGCCTGGTTTTCTCTGACAATGACACTTAACTGATAAATGAAAAGTTAACAGTTAAGTGACATTCTATTAATTATACTGAATACGATTGTTGTTGTTGATAAAAGCAACAAAGTTATTTCCTATTAGCAACGCTATTTCGTGACATTTACCTGTCCCGCTGCGTGACCAGATGACATACTAACCGATATTATATGCAGAAGGTACCAGGGTCGTTCCCGGGTCGTTCCAGACACATGTTGATCTCCGTGATGGCGTCGAGTGGGGTATGGTCAAAGTTATTCTGAGTTTTTATGGAGATGATGACAAAGAATCGGCATTCGAACGACACAGAGGTCGCATACCGTTTGACATGGCAAAGCACAATTCAATGGACATAGCTTGTAAACATTTGATCGATTTCATGAAAATCAAACGACAAGCAAAAAAGTTTCAACTAGGTGCATTTGACTTCAAGTTGTTACGTACAAACACACGGAACTGCCATGGGCACTAAAATAGCGGTCGCATCATACGAATCAGTGCTTGACATACACAACCATTACAAGCCCATAGAAACATTTCAATCAGTATACTTATTACACCTCGTATTACCCAACAGGATTTAATAAAGGTTTTTATCAAGGGGGAGGCCTTAAGACTGCTAAGACCAAATTCCTCTAAAACAAAATTTGAGGAAAAAGTTTACCACTTCCAGTCACATCTTATCGAGAGAGGTTACCCAGAAAGCTTAGTCCAAAGAACTCTCACAGAAGTTTTTTTTGAAAACAGGAAGCAGGCCCTTCGAACAAAACATAAAACAAACAAAAAATCTTGCCTTGTGTAACGCAATACCAACCAGCAGTACCAAACACAGTCCAAATTTGAACCTGGCGTGCAATGGAACAACATATTATATTAAAGGGGTAGGTCTCTCAAAGATATACTCGTGAGATTGAAAGTATGAAAATGGCTAATACGCTTGCGCGAGAGTCTCGCATGCCTGTCAAGTTATTTTTATATCACTGACGTGCCAAATTAAAGGAAATTCGGGTTATGATGCAATACTTTTCGCTGTAAGAAAATGAAAGTTAATAGATAACTAGAATTTAGTAGTTAACTGATAATTGGCCAAAAAATAGTAGTTAACTGACAATTAGCCTTAAAACTAGTAGTTAACTGACAATTGGGTACCCCCATTAGCACCCTCTTTTAGTGCCTGTCCGTTGGCGGTTTCAAAGTGTCCGTTGTCCGTTTTAGAGAGGTGTCCGTCTTACAGAGAGTTTTCTTACAACAAAATGACTGAAAAACGGCAGGGACCATAACCAGGTGTCCGTCTTGTAGAGGTGTCCGTCTTATAGAGGTGTCCGTTAAGAGAGAGTTAACTGTAGTTTCTACACCTTAGCTCATGTACCAGGCAATGATTTAAGGCGCTAAATTTTGTCAATTTTGCCTTGCGTGAAATGTCTCAAAATAATGTAAAAAATAAAAAATCTCCCAAATATTCAATATTAATTCAAACTTAGAAAATAACCATTCAAAATGTGTATAATTATCTATTCTTTTTGGTGATGTATTTGTTGTTTCGAAAAATATCGTTCTGATTTTGAAATGGAGGTGTTTGAAGTGTGCACTATCAGACACCTGAAACCGCTTGCGAGAGCTGCAAAATCAAAATCACTTCCGTACGCCTAAAATATTCATCAAATTGAAGTAAAATCTCTATTTATAGTTAAAGTTCACCTAGGGCTATGCTGTGAATTTTTTTCAAATTTTTCGAATTTGTGCTATTGCAAGCCCCCGGTTGAAAATTAGTGAAATGCAGGTTGTGTTTTCACGAGCACGATTGTCTCGCTTAACATTCCTGAAGGTGTTTTGTTTACTGACTTTGTTAAGCGACTTAAAAATGATCGGTGTTTTCACGAGTAAGATTGTATTTCATTTAAGTAATCTGAGGAGAGCACGCGCGCCAGAATAAATTAGATTGAATAATGGCGGGAGATGCAGACGAAGCTCACATGTGCGTCCTTCTTCTTTTTATTACTGTATTTATGCGCCTGGTTTTTATCCGACGAAGGAACCGATTTCAGCAAAGGCTAAGGTTGCTCACAATCAGAGGCATGAGAAGAAGAACGGAGGCGTATATTTTGCAGTCGGCACAAAGGATCTGCCGCAGAAGAAAAGTCGCATGGGTTTTAGAAAGGCCACAATTCTGGTTCGAACATATGCTTCTTAACCAATACGCAAATAATATTTGGCGAGAGCATTTTCGTATCTCGAGGCAAACGTTCCAGTTTATTTGCAATTTGGTTCGACCGCATCTGGTACGACAAGACACAAACATGCGACGAGCGATTCCAGTTGAGAAGCGAGTAGCTGTTGCTTTGTGGCGGCTTGCAACCGGAAATTCGTATAGAACAACAGGGCTTGTTTTTGGTGTTGGAAGGTGCACTGCGCTTAAATTGAAAGACGAATTTTGCTCAGCACTTCTGATGACCGCTAAGGATTTTATTAAGTTCCCACAAGGAGAAGTCGAAACGAGAAGGGCAATTGAGGCTTTCCAAGAGATAAGTTGCTTTCCCCAAGTGGTTGGCGCCATCGACGGATCCCATATACCGATTATTGCTCCCAAGAACGACCCGAATGACTATTACAACAGGAAGCAGTTCCATAGTATTGTTTTGCAGGGTGTAGCTGATGCACGAGGACGATTTATACATGTGAGTACTGGGTATGCAGGGAGTATACACGATGCAAGAGTTTTGCGCATGAGTTCATTGGTCAATGAAGTCGAAGATGGGCGCATATTATCATCCCCCGTTACTCGCACTCCTACCGGTGAAGAAATACGGCCCCTTCTGGTAGCCGTTCCAGCATATAAACTCACTAACTGGTGTATGAAGCCATATCCAGAGACAAGAGCAATCACTCCTAGTCAACTTGCTTTCAACAAAGCACTAAGCAGGGCTAGAGTGGTTATAGAGCAGGCCTTTGGAATGCTTAAGGGGAGATGGCGTTGCCTATTAGTCAAACTTGACGAATCTGTGGACAAAATACCTCTGACGATTATAGTCTGTTGTATTTTGCACAATATCTGCATTGACGTTCGCGATGATGTGGATGTGGAGCCCGAGGATGAGGAACCGGACGAGCTCCCCCCACTCCCAGGTCACGTGAATCACGAAGGTTCCCGGCTTAGGAACAAGATAAAGGAGGCTTATTTTCAATAACATTGCTTGTTTAATATTAAAGACATTATAATATTAATAAAGAGCACCTGTGACAATGATTCGACTACATAAACTAAAGCCTCGGTGCATAGTAAATTCAACAAATTCAAACAAAAATCAATATTTTTTCTTTTTTTCTTTGATCATTACAATCTTTAAATGCATCCTATATAAGAAACATAGGTAGCACAGTTCATGTTCTGTTCATGTTCTTTAGTATAACAAAACGTTGTTTAAAAACAAAGGCAAGTTTGCTGACTTTTTTGGATAAAATAATCTTATTAAAAGAGCGCCTGTGACAATGATTCAACTACATAAACTAAAGCCTCGGAGCTTAGTAAATTCAACAAATTCAAACAAAAATCAATGGTAATGATAATATTTTTTTGGGCTTCTTTTCTTTGATCATTCGTTCAAATCTTTAAATGCATCCTATATAAGAAACATAGGTAGCACAGTTCATGTTCTGTTCATGTTTTTTAGTATAACAAAACGTTGTTAAAAACAAAGGCAAGTTTGCTGACTTTTTTTGGATAAAATAATCTTTCTCCATACAAAGTACGTTGTCTCTGTAATTTATTCTCCCTTAAAGATCTTTGCTACGTCTTTCACCAAGGAGAACATCATTTGTTGGCTTTTTAGCTCTCTCTCTCCCTCCTTTTCAGCCAGCCGTTCGAAAAACTCATGGTCACGTTTTTGGCTTTCGTTTAGAAACGAAAAATACTCGGTGTTCCCAGAACTAGGGCTAGTTGATTCCTTCTTTTTCCTTTTAACGGGGGGCTGGTTTGGTGTACGAGGTGCTTTTTGAGCGGTTTTGCCTCCAGCCTTACGCTTAAAAAATAGTGATTCTGAAAATGCAATATCGACGTTTCCGGCATCACACGATTCGGTAGAATTTTGCTGCCTTTGTTTTGAAGATCTCGGTATACTAGCCAAAGCTTTCTTCCTAACCGGTTCACGCCTGGAGAGTACATCAGCAAGTGAGCGATTCTCTGCCTCCCCGTCACTCGATTCTTGATCTAATAGCTCCTCTAAGACTTCTTCTGACTCTGGAGTTGGAGATGTAGATTTGCTTGACGCCCGGCTTGACGAGGGAATATTGCTGGGCAGCACGGCGTCTTCAAACCCGCATTCAATGACCGTTTTCGGCGTTATTTTGGCCCGGCAACCCAGTATCTCATTCAGTTCTTCATAATACGTGAAAGTTTCTCGATTGTTTCCACTCTTGTTATTGTGGTCTTTCACGCGCTTATATTCGTCTTCCAAATTCTTTATTTTAGCTTTGCACTGGGATGCTGTGCGGACGGTAGTTAGCCCCTGTTCTCTTAAAATCTGGTTCAGTTCCTTTGCAACTGCCTCCCAAGCAGCGGAGTTATTCCTCTTGCTGATCGGATGGTGGTCTTTCCAAATGGCAATGAGGAAACGTATCTCAGCGTCCGTCCAGTTTGGGGAACGGCTTTTGCCCACGTTGTTTTCTTCCTGAACTTCGATCGTTGTCGCTGTCGCTGACGGCGAATTTGGTTCCGGACGACCTGATTGTGCTGGTGAAGCTGGTCGAAAAATTCCTGGATGTGCTGGCGAATCTGGTCGCAAAAGTCCAGGTTGTGGTTGTGGTGGAAACCATACTTGGTGCTGCCATGTAGGAAAAATATATTGCCCACGTGCGCGTGCGGCATCTGCGAAGTCAAATTGATCGTTCACTGGCGGAATGACGAATCGAGACCTAAAGGAATTGATTTCTTACGTTAGTCGAATGTTTTTTTTTTTTGAATGTGAAAAGAAAGGAAACTTACCTTCCGGCATTAGCTGCTCTAGGGTCATTAACAGAACTAGAAGGGTCATTGAACGGAAAATTGTTCATCTTTGCAGAAATGAAACTACGCCGTGGTCACAGAAGTTTAGCAGGAGGCACAAAAATAGAATCGGCGTGTTATATTTCCGGTTTTAAGTGCATTTCGACAGCCCTGTCAGATGAATGACCGCAAGTTGCTTCTCATTGGCCGGAATTAATTACCAACTCGCTTAAGCTACCTGGTTTGGTGGCTTAAATTTAATGAGAATTGCATTGAAGTTTGCCGACTCGCTTAACTTTAAGCGAGTCGGAAAATCAACTGTTTTCACGAGATTTCCGGTTATCACTCGCTAAGCGACCTGACAAATCGCTCGTGAAAACACGACCGCAGTCTTAAGACACTATGTGAGGCGCGGTGGCCTAATGGTTAGTGCGCCGGACTTCGGATAGAGCGGTCAGGGTTCGAGACCTGGCCGGGGCACTGCTTAATGTTCTTAGGCAAGACACTTTACCCTAATATTGCCTCTCTTCACCAAGGTGTATAAATGGGTAACGGCGAATTTACTGCTGGGGGTAGCCCTGCGATGGACTAGCATCCCTTCCCGGGAAAGTAAAAATACTCCTGCCGCTTAATTAATACTACAGAAACCGGGATAAGCTTCGGCCTGTTGAGCCTCTTGGCTTGACAGCAGGCTTTACCTTACTTTATAATTACAAAAAACTACGTGCGTTCAGTGCAGAAAAAAAAAGTAAAAGCACTGCCTGGAGCTAAAGCAGGAAGAGGATTAAGATCCAAAGTTGTAATAGAATAATACTTTCTTCAGCGATTTTCTATTTAATAAAGGCCAAATCATACATATTTAGAGCGGCCCCCATAACCATGGAAAAAAGACAATCATGCATCCGCTGACCAGTATCGCATGACTATATCACGTGATCAAATGTAGAACTCATCGAGGTCCCGTGCTTTTTTTTAGTAGACCGCTGACCAGGTAATGATTTTGTCATTGGATCACGGGGTCAATTTCTGTTTTTTCTGTCTATGGTCAGTCAATAGCCGATTCCCTCTATAGCGCGCGCCTGCAGGGAATCACGGTAGTTGTATTCATCAAACCATGCGCGAGACTCAGCAACGATGCACGTTGCTGAGTCTCGCGCAGGGTTTGATGAATACAACTACCGTGATTCCCTGCAGGCGCGCGCTATAGAGGGAATCGGCCATTTAGCTTTACAGTCAACTCTATCTAAGAAGGACACCTTCGGGACCGTATTCTCTTATTGAAGCAAAAGTTGAGATCTACAAATTATTATGAGATCTACCTCTTTATTGCCAGCTCACGGTAAGCAGAGAAGTAATCCCTTAAAGCGTTATTGTTTTTGGTGGGTAAGCTTGGTATCCTTAAAGCGCTGACTAATTTTTCTTTAGGTCGATACGAAGTTTTGAAGTATTTTCACTAATAAAAAACACTTCTTAAATGACCGTTATCCAGTTCAAAGTGTCTGTTGTTCGTTCACAGAGGAGTTTAGTTACAGCATAATGACTGAAAAAACGGCAAGGACCATTAACAGGTGTCCGTCTTGTGGAGGTGTCCGTCCGATAGAGGTGTCCGTTAAGAGAGAGTTGACTGTACATGAAGAGTAAAGTAAATAACCGGGGGGCTGCTTTTTAAGGCTTGGCTATCCAATATATATTTACTCTTAAACTCCTAAGATTGTCAAGGCGCTCTCGGAGTGGAAAGTGGCGCAGTCCCCGACGGACATATTACTGCGGATTCTTCTAAGAATGTTAACCTAACCGGCCCCAATCGGGGCAGGCTGAACTTACAACAAGACGGATCCAAATCAGGAGGCTGGGTGGCTGGAATCATGAATGAATTTCAATATCTTACTGTTGAGTTTTATAATGATGGCACCATAGTAACAGCTGTGGCAACTCAAGGAAGACAAGATGAAGACCAGTGGGTAACTGAGTACAGCTTAATGTACAGGACATGGCCGAACATTGGCGATATAACCGATTACATTGAATCAGGACAGAACGCACCCAAGGTAAATAAAACTACGATTAATTACGATTAATTTGGTCTACTGTACGCTTTATAACTTTTACTTATCTGATCTCCTCTCTGCGCTTTTTTTGCGGAGAAGATCAAAGTTAAACTCTGTTTCCCTCGGAAAAATTTTGGTGTCAAATGTTTGATCATGTGATTTAATGGCAACCATGTTTTCCAAAATTCTTTTATCCAAATTTGGCGTTTTTAAAGCTTAATTTTCTGTTTTGGTGAGACGTTTGTTTTATGAAATCCACAGTTTTTATCCACATTATTTGACAACTTTTGAACTTTTTTTACAGTCCATTTTTGTGTGACATGGCGTCATAATTGGCATACTGTGACAAACATGTCTTCCATTAGTTAACTAATAGGCTTTAAAATTTACGTTTGATGCGATAATAGCTTAAACCTTAAATGAAACCAACAATGTTATAATAAGAATAATACCCTTCAGTTCATTTTCATTAGAATTTGTCGTACAATCCATATATTCTAATATAATTGCGCAGATAGCAGTCAGATGGCGGCGATGTGCCAGGAAGGTTCGTCGTTTTAAATCCATTTACAGAAGAGTGATAGCTATCTGCACAATTTTATTAGCTTATCAAGATTATGTGTAGACTGATTCTGTGTTTTCTTAAAGCGTTAGGATGAACTTAACTAAAATGTCTCCTAAACCTAACAATGTGCCATCTTACGGATTTAGGTATACCTTGGAAATACAGACCGGGATTCTGTTGTCTACCATGAACTAAACCCACGAATTAACAGCACAAATAAAATCGTCTTCATTCCATTGGGATGGCAAAACAGCATAGCAATGCGGGTTGAAGTTTATGGCTGTAAAGGTACTGTGGAGTATTTCCATTTGACAGTCATTCGAGAAATTTAATGTTTTTGCTTCCAAAGTGTATAATATATGTGATAAATATTATATAACGTCATGGTTTTAAAAGTCATAATATATGCAACGACAGCGAAGTGAACATTGCTAACCAATACAGTAAAAACCGCGAGTCAGGGGAACCTAGATTTTCCAGGTTAGCCTATACAGCTTCTTACATAAATGATTGTTAAAAAAAAGTTAGGCTTTTTAAGTTCTTAACAGCTTCTTATTTTCCAAGAAAAAACAATAACATTGTTGTTAATAGAACTTTTAGAGATATTCGGCCTATTATATAAAATTTGCATACCACACAAATGTTTATTTAAAAATGATGCACTAATTAATCAGAACATGACATTCAATGCATGTACAGTAAAGCCTTGTCCAAACTTATTTTCCCAAAAGTAAACATTCTTATAAAAATGGGGTCAAATTTGCAAATTTTAGCCTAACGTACAGGTTCTTAAATGTTAGGTTCTTACCGCTGCAGTGTATGCTAATATAGTAGTCATTAAGGCTGAAAACGTTAAGGGAGCTAGACCATAATGTTTTAGTCGAAATTGCTGGTGTAAACAACGAAAAAAAGTGTTTATACTGTAGAGAAACCAAGTTTTGGGAAACTCATTGCTTTAACCCTTTGACACTCAAATTTTCCCCAAAAAACGCTTTGTTTAGCCGCTAAACTGAACTTTTGGTACGAAGCAGAGGTGCATAAACTAAAAAAAAAAAAAAAGTTTGAAGAGGAAAAGTTTTCATCCCCCCCCTCCCCCTCCAAGAAAATAATGGTCCGTCCCTTATTACTTTTTCGACAGATGCATGTCTGTCCAGTCCGTGCTGGAATAATGGTACCTGTACCAGTAACTACAAAACAGGAGGTTTCACATGCAGTTGTCCTTCAGGATATTCTGGCTACACCTGCGCCACAGGCCCACCACCAGGTAATAAAGTTATTGAGAAAAAGTATACACAGTCCATGAGTGCCATGCGCCATGCCATCGTCATAATCCTCATCCTCATCAACAACAACAACAATTCACCATGCGCCACTTCCGTGCCACCGCTTTGGCCACATCCCAAATCTTACACCCCGCATTGTTTCTCTCTTTCTCAACAGTCCTTCTTCAAGTAATTTTTGATCTTCCTCTCGCCCTTTGACCTTCTGGCTCCCCCCTCAAACTCTGTTAAACAGTCGTTCACACCCTCTCTCCTGTCTCCTGAGTACCTGTCCTAACCAGATCCATTTCTTCGTCGTACCTCAAAGCTAATGTCTTTGGTCTCTGTCATCTGTGCCATGTACGTAACCCTACGTACACACTACTCGGGAGAGTAGTAAGGTATTTCTTCATCACTAAGAACTTAAATGCTTTAGGAAAGATCAACAACGTCGCTAAAACCAACATGGGATTGAAAGCTTATTTTTTTGTTTGTTGCTTTTCTCATTGAAACACTTTTAGATCCATGCTTGTCTAATCCGTGTCTGAATGGTGGTACCTGTAACAGTGACTCTGGAGGCTTCATTTGCTTTTGTCCTTTTCCATACACTGGAGATGACTGTGTTACAAAAGGTACAAGAGAATGTTTGCATCTTTGTGTGTTTGTTTCCTTTCTGCATTGCTAGAGAGCAAATTATAACCTTTGTCATAGTGCAGTACTTTAGAAAAGTGTGTCAAAAGTTACGTGAGAGAATTTTTATATCAACATTGCTAGAGGGTGGGATAATCAGATGACCGACTGATGGTTCCGGAATGGTAGACTTTATTTAACAATTTTTTTTCTCATGCTGAAATTTACAGTATGTTTAAAGTTATGACGTCACAAAAACATAATGACGTCACAGCTTTTTCAATATCGCGAATCTTAGCAAATCAATGCTACAGATTTTGTTTCTAAATGCCCTCTACCCGCGGTGTTGATTTAAACGGAGAAAAATGTAAACTGTGTGAGTTTTTAGGGTTTTGTGTTCTGGTCATGTGACTTTCCAAATATGATCATGACTACCGAAAATGAAGGCAACCTTCAAAACAACAAACATGTTCAAAACCTAAACACAGAACACAAAGGCACACCACGATATGACGGTTAGAAGTTATCCATAGTAACCATTGAGAGTCTCCCCCCTTCCCCCTTAAGGACGTTCGCGCCAATTGTTTATGCGCATCCCTACAGCGCACGTAATTCATGTCGCAACGCCATGCGACGCCATACTTTGAGCGCGCGCGCTGAGTAAAATTTCTAAGAACATATAGGGTGAGTTGCCGCTCCGCTCGCTTCGCTTGCAATTTGCTCTCTTAAATGGTCGGTGACACCTACTTTTTTCTCAACAGACCACTTTTGTTAATTGATATCTACGTTTTGCGAGAAAATAAAAAAAAATCTATCGAGTGGAAGTTTGATTTTTTGTCACACTGACGGTTTGATTTCCACTTTTTGAGCTTTCCTTTTTGCCGTACGACAGTTTCAAATTCGTTTTTCCAGGGTTAAGTTTAATAAAAAAGATGGCAAAACTAGGAATTATTTACGCAACAGACGCACTTCTACAAAATGTGATTAAGATCGTTAGCCTCCGTTTACTCATTTTGATATTAAACCCTGTAAACCATGCTGAATGACCGTGCGCCAATTTTTCAAAATCAGGGTAGTTTTCCACACGCTTTTTCTCTGAAACGAAGTCGGTGACCCCAACTTTTTTTTGCATTTCTGACAAAAGTAACTCATTATCTGACCGCAGCAAAAAAATTAAAGAAGTCTATCGAGTAGAAAATTTTGGCGCGAACGTCCTTAATGTGCCGATTCCTCAAAACCTGTAGGTTGCCAAGACGCTCTAGGTATGGAAAGCGGTGCAATTGAGAAGAAGCAACTTATTGCATCCTCGAGCAATTATAGAACAGCTGGTCCCGAGCAGGCCAGATTGAACTTAGAAAGAGACAAGGGGAAGACCGCAGGATCATGGAGGGCAGATGACGAAGACTACGATGCATGGTTGCAAGTTGATTTGAACAGCAACTATACTGTAATAACTGGTGTAGCAACACAAGGGAGAAAACATCAGACCAAGTGGGTGACAAAATACAAGCTTCAGTACTGGGGACATGATGTGGATGTCCAATACTACAAAGATGAAGGGCAGTCTGGCCCATTCAAGGTAAATTGATTGAATTTTGTCATTTTTATATTGATTTTCTTGGTGTAAGCCTAAAGTATTAGTCGTTGTCAACTTTCCTTCGGAAAATTGCCTAAGTCCGCGTTTGTTTGCGAAGTTGCTAATAAACATGTGATGTACCCTTATGACGTCATGCATGCTGCCATGATTGTTTTCGGCGTGCTCGCGACTGTTGGAGCTAGCTTTTGATCGAAAAGTAAGAAGCTTAAGCTAAGCTTTTGAAATCATGTCGTAAAATTTACCTTTTTCTCTACCGTCAAGATAAGGCCACCTCATTACTAAGTGTCAGGCATTATTAACTACAAAACTTGCATTTTCTGGATTAGTTCTCTAGTTTATTGGCTATGTGTATATGGGTAATTTCCGTTAGCTGATGCCTAAAAGGCCATGTTACAGAAGGCAATTTTCCTTGTAACTTGCAACGCAACGGTGACGATTGAAAAATATTGCAAGTTGCAGAGGAAGTGTCACACGTTCGCAATTTTTCCACGCAACTTGCAACGAATCAGCTGGAAATCGTCTTGAAATCTCCAACAAGCGAAGAACGCGCTCTAATTGGCTCATTTTAATAAAACTGCATTACAAGTTGCGCTTGCCAGCGCTTGGCATGTAACACACAGCAACGTTGCGAAAAGTTGAAGATAGTTCTACTATTCTTTCAACCTGCAAGCAACATTTAGTTGCATTGCAGGTTGCAAAAGTGGGATGTTACACGTGAAACTGGCAATGCAAAAAAAAATTGCCTTGTGTAACATGGCCTTAAAGCGATACTAAGACTGATACAAAGAGTATAAGTCTTACAAATCCTTAGCAACGTTCTATTTAACTGATTCAGGAATTTGCTGGAAATACAGACCGGGATACTATTGTTTATCATGAGCTTAACCTACCAATCAGGGCACAGTTCATCAAGTTTATTCCAATGGCTTGGGTAGGCAAAATAGCAATGAGACTGGAGCTCTATGGCTGTGAGGGTATGTTTTTAATATTCATTGCATCTCAAAACGTAAAACCACATTGTCTTTTAATGATTGGTCTTATCAATCTGACTTGTAACAAATACATTAAGCCTATTTGCACCGGGAAGGGGTGGTGAGGAGGGGGCCTTGCCTCCTAATCGCAATCATAGTGGAGAGCAAGACCAATCAAATAACGTCTTTGGAGGCAACCAAAGTTAAGGAGTGCTCAATTAAACTTATCAGAGAACATTCTTTCTGTTCCAGCAAGGAATTACCAAACTTTTGTAATATTCTGTTTATTCTCGTTTTGTTTTATTTTTTTGTTTTGTGTTATTTTTTTTAGTTTCTCACTTCCTTTCCATTATGAGTTGACTATGAGTAATTGTTTATAAAGCCTACCTCTAGCTTACCGAGAATGTAGTTCCGAAGGTGTCCGTAATAGCGAGAGTTGACATTAGATCTATATTCTTAATATCGCTGAATTTAGGCCAATTGTTGTATTACACATAAACATTCCTATAAATATATTTAAATATAGTTGCGTTTAAGCCGGAAGGAGGACGTGTGTTACTATACTAAGTAGGGACCGTCGTTACATCGTTTGTGACATTCTCTTATTATCTTAAAACTTCAGACGCGTGCCTGTCCAGTCCATGTTTGAATGGTGGTACCTGTATCAGTAACTACACTTCAGGAACTTTTGTATGCATTTGTCCTTCAGATTACTATGGTGAAACTTGTGAATTAGGTAAGATAAAAAAGTAAAACCAGTGTTTGGTTGGTAAGCACTCAGAAATAAGCGTTAAAGGGAAGCTTGGAAGAGATGGTTATGCTCGTTTTCTAAAGAGTAGATAGAATCAGCCTCGTCGACGTACGTTCCCCTACTCGCCGCTAAGTAATTGAATTCTTTATTACACGTTTGACTGCAAGATTCTTCTGCAGTCCACAGGTTAAGATTTAACCTGTCCAGTCTTATCCAATCCAACCCAATTCAGTCCAGTACAGTTCATCCTAGTGCTATCCTACCCTATTCTATTCCTTCCGATATCCAATCCAATGCTATCCAATCCAGTAAAATCCATTTTATTCCAGTCCAGTCGAATCCAATCCGAATTAACCGATTCCAGTGCAATCCAATTGAATCCATTCGATCCAGTGCAGCACGGTGCAGTCCAGCCCATTTAAATCCAACCCCATTTAATCCAATCAAATCCAGTCCAGGACAGTGCAGTCCAGTCCAATCCATTCCAATTACATCCACTGCAATCCAGTCCACTCCATTCCGGCGCAGTGCAATACAATCCAATTCTACCCAATCCATATCATATCGAATCGTATCGTATCGTATCGTTTCGTATCATATCATATCATATACTAAATTAACGAACCTGGCCGGTTTCATTACCTCGACCTCTCGATCCGAACTTCTGCGTATTATCATTAGCCTTTGGTGCCTACTTGTGTAATCTATTAAAAGCGACTTATTAATCTAAGACGCATGGTTGATTGGATGTGGTGGATTGATACTGCAAACTGACATTTATGATTATGAGATTATCGAAAAACTGTGCTTGACTTGTGAAACATGTATGCTTTTATGCAGTTCACTAGATTCCCTGTAACATTTTAAAATCGCTTAGTTACAATAACAAGTTCCCTAGCTCTTAGTCAAAAGCAAGGCTTCGAAAGTATTTGTTGTTTTAACAGGTAATCAGTGCTTGCTAAGTCCATGTCTAAATGGAGGTACCTGCTCGTCCTGTAATCACTGGCCGCATTTTGAATGCAGATGCCCTTCTGGATACATTGGCTTCAACTGTGGCACTGAGCTAGGTAAGAAATTGTCCTTTCTCATAAAAGCTATGACGACAATATTAAATAAGACGATCCAAAAACGATAAGAAAATGATAATAAGAAAAACTGATCCAGCATATTGGTTGCTGGGCGAACAGAAAATCATCACACACCACTGCGCATACGTATTTACTCAGAATGTTTTTTTTTTTGTTTTTTTTGCCGTGTAAAATGATTACGTACATATAATGTAATGTTGTACACGGATTCCACTTCTGACATCAAGTGACGACAGCACTAAACAGCAATCACACAAAGGAAACAAACATACATACATACAGACAGACCGACAAATAAAGAACAACGACAACGACAAAAACAAAAACAGCAAAAAATCAACAACAAAACAAACAAATGCCCTCTGTAGTGGCTTTTTTAATATTTCTTAATTTAATCCATAAATTATGTGATTGCTGGTACTTGATTACTGGTAACAGCCAGCATCACTAAATTAAAGAAAATGTTTTCTTTGGCAAGTCCAGAATTTATATAGTTAGTGTCCGAAAGAGGACTTCGCACATTAGTATTATTGAAATAAAACATAAAGCTAAGCAAGAGACAACGGTTTACTAAAAAAGAAGCTTCTTTCTGCGAGTAAGATTTAATTTTCAGTCTGTTTCCAGCAGCGTAGGACAACGTAAAAATTTATTGGCGTTCTTTTAGTGTCGAAGTCTGATAAAAGCTAGCAATGGACAAATTTCGTTTTTTTTCCTAACAGGTGATGCGTGCGCAGCCAATCCTTGTCTGAATGGTGGCACCTGTACAGCGGAGGACAATTCGTTAGGTTTTACATGCAGCTGCACAGGATTAATCACTACTTATAACTGCGACACTCAAGGTGATACGTATTGCCATCCCGACAAGATAACTCAATACTTAGTGTGTATTTGCATTGGTTATGACCATAACCGACACCTAGCAGGCTCTGCCCGGAGGTCTAAGCCGTTACCCTTTTATATGCCATTTGAGACGGGAAAGGTTACCCTTTCGTAAACCTTTAATATGAAAATGGTTTCTCTTTCATATACCTAAACTGCAGCTCTTTTCTTAATTTTTCACTTATAAATACCCCAAACATTTTTCAATGAATTGACCGGTTCGGTAAGTCTTGATGAGATATTTTGAAAGGTCCTTTAAAATACTTAAATGACGGTTTTCGCTATCCTTTTATATACTACAACTCGTGAAAGCCCAGTGCTTTTACATACCTACAGCCTGAAAAAAGTTGCCCTTTTAGGCAGAGCCTCCCAGCTCTAGGGATTCTCCCTTGAGCGGGAGGCTGTAAGCTTACACTTACCAACGTTTTTCTTAACAGGTACAGCCAAAACATAACTCTTATGTTGGTTTTGTATCTTTTCTAGACGACAGGATTTGTTGAGATTGATTTAGCACAACCAAAGGAGAAATGACTTTGTGAGAAAACAAAATCCCCTTCTAAACAAAGCTATGAAAAAGTTGTGTAACAGATACGTTTGTGATTTTTCACCAGCTGTTGCGTGTTTGCCCAATAATCCTTGCCTAAATGGAGGGACCTGTACGGTAGTTATTGACTGGCCGTTGTTCACATGCAGTTGTCCCTCTGGATATTTTGGTTATAATTGTGGATTTCCACAAGGTAAGACACGTCGTCACGAGGTAGCCTTTAACTAACCTTTTTGTGTAAATCATCATCGTCATCAAAATCATCATCATCATCACAATCGTAATTATCATCATCATCCTCATCATCATCATCATTATCATCATCATCAACATCATCATCATCATCTGTTTCCTTTTTTAGTATAAAAAAATGTTTCTATTGTCTTGTATTTTTCGTTTTTCTTTTCTCTTGACAATTTATTGAAGGTTAAGCAACATAAATTGCAACACCAACAGAAATAAAGTTCAAAAGTTGTTGGAAAATAAATATACAAAATGTTTTTAAATTTCAGATGGCTGCACACAAGTTAACCCGCCCAAATTTCTGGATCAGTATCTCTTTTTGACAAAGACTTACAAACGCTCAAAGCTAATCAGAAATTGTACTTCTTAACAGGCGACCCGTGTTCAGACGAACCTTGCAAGAATGGTGGGACATGTACCGTGGCTGATAACTCGGTTGGATCTGAATGTACCGTGGCTAATAACTTGCTTGGATTTGTGTGCAATTGTCCTTCAGAATATATCGGCTTTGATTGTGGCACTCTGAAAGGTAATATGCACCCTCCTAAAAATGAGACTAAAGTTTTTATGAGTCAACGAGTCATGAGTCATGAGTCAATGAGTCAAATCTTAAATTAGAGGTATAAATTTGAAAATAGTGCTACCCTTACTAACAAATTAAAGCTAACCGCAAGCAAACCAGAGTGCAACTAACCGCAAGCAAAAAAAACTTTCCAATACACCCACTACTCTTCTTGCCACCCACCAGGGGCCAAAAAAAGGCTTCATTAAGGGTGAGACACTCAGACTTCTAAGAACCAACTCCACTGATAAATTATTCAACGATAATTAGAATAAATTCAAAACACGCCTCCATGCGAGAGGCTACCCTAAAGCATTCGTTGAAAGAATAACAAGCGAAGTCAAATTCAGTGAAAGAAAGTTGGCTCTAAAACAGAAAGAGAAACAACAGAAAAAAATTCTACCATTTACAACAAAATTCCACCCGGCTCTGCCAAACATAAAAAACATCCTTATGAACAAGTGGCATTTAATTCAAAACCAACCAAAATTGAGAGAAATATTCAAGGAACCTCCCTTAATCTCATACAAAAGGGGCAGATCCCTAAAAGATATGCTCGTTAAAGCTAAACTTTGATACAGTAACGTTTCCCTCATCACGGAAATATGAGTCGTGTTTGGCCTGTCTACACCTTTTTAGTAAAAATTTCACGACAAAAATAAAAAATCACAACAATAAATAAAAAATTACCAAAATATTATTTTAGCAGATTATGAGGACTTATTCTATAGGCCAATAGCTGGATTTTAAAGCATGCTATATATTTTAATCTTCTTGAACATATTTTATCTTAGCTTGCTATACCGATCGAAATTCAGTTTAAAAAGATTTGATGTATACTGTACGCTGTTTTCTCATTTAAATGAAAATTTCAAATCATGTTGATAACTAACTGAATTAGCCTTGCAGAATTTCGCCAAACGGATCAATAAACTGTGTGTGAGTCACATGACATTCTAATGCCAGCGAACTGTGCACTTGCTCCTTAATTTACCGAGGCATCAAATCGCGCGCTGAATTTGCCGCAAAATCTTAAGTTCTAGTAGCTCACTATGTTATTAATATTAACATTATTTTGCTCTAAAAAGGACCAATTTTGTTTAAATATACATGTATTTCTCAACAGCGTGTTCCCCCAATCCTTGTGCAAATAATGGCAGCTGTACAGGGGCGACCAACACACAAGGGTTTACATGCAACTGTTCTTCAGAGTACATTGGTGATACATGCGAAAATAAAATTGGTAAGACAAGCTTTTTCAGCTCCTTCCAGTTTTCTTGGTTTTGCTGACATTGAACACATTTCAAAGAAGTTTTTTTTTTTTTTTAAAAAAAAAGACAGGTTCAAATACAGCAAATTATAATTAGGTTAACGTGGCACAAATAAGTGTGCCTAATTCGTGCATTTCTTATGACATTGGAACAAGGGAACTACTACAAAGACATCAGATGCTCAAAACACGCCTCTTTGATCCACGTTCCATTAATTTCTTTCTATATATTCTCTTTATTAAATTTAATTTTTAAGTTTAATTTTATTTCAGTTCATGGCAACTGGAGTAGCTGGTCTCCATGGCCTAACTGTAACAAGCCGTGTAATGGCGGAATAAGGACCAGAAAGCGCATGTGTGATAACCCTGAACCAGCATTTGGCGGGAACAACTGCACTGGTCCGGCAAATGAGACTGAGCCCTGTAATTTGGACAGTTGCCCACGTAAATATACTTTCCTCTTGTTTTATTTTGCACTGTCACTGCCATTAGTGCTCTAGTTTATATTTAAAACAAAATTATTAATCTTCTTTTGCAATAAAAAAATGTAAAGAAAATTGAACCATCTCATACAAAATAATAAACATTCGTTTGTTAGCCTGCCCCCCCCCCCCCCCCACCCCTATTGATCCCCACACGTCTTACATTGTAGTAATGAAATTTACAGTGTGTGCAAAGGAACGAGCATACGTTCATTATATTGCACTCGTGTGCAGGTTATAAAGTCGTATAATCATAGGCGTACGGGCACCTTCGGACCTGGGGGGGCGGAGACCTAATTGCCCGAAAAAAAAAATGACATGCATTGAAAGCCGAATAAAAAGGCATTTAAAATGGACAATGAAACGTGCATTGAAATAGTTGTGTACAAACCTCAACTTGCCTGCTTGCTTTAAGGAAATAAACGATAGTTTTTTTCATTAATTTCGTGGTGTTGCCCGAAGATGTCAATGCACCGTATCTTTTTTTTCTTCGGAAATAGGTTATTTATCCACTCCTGAGTTCAGCAAAAATTAACGTATTTTCGGGCAGCCAATTTACATTCCCTCACTTGAAAGATATGTAAAAGCGTGTCAGGTAAATGGGTTAAAACATTTCGTTGAAAGTTTTGAGCTAGCCCTTACGACTTAACTTAATAACATTTGAGTCAAAGCACTAGCTTCATCACATCTGTAACAACTTTTGTTTCAAGGTCTTAGGCTGCGCGCAAACGATCGAGCTATGGAGAATCCTAACTTCTGGTCACCTTCGCCAATTTCCTTCTTACTTCAAGTGATTGTAACTAAATCAAACTGTGGGGTAACACAAAATTTGCCAGAAAAATCGAACGGGATTATAGCAATTTGCGAGAGGAAACGAAAACATACATGAGAAATCAGTTAGACTTTTGAACCACAAAGTTATATTTCCAATACTTTTTTCTGTTGATGTAATTCGTTTTGAACGTCATGTTGAGATTTGTCGGCTTATTTTCTATTTTTTTTCTCTAGGCTTGTTGCCCGAATTCCAAGCATTTTGCCCGAAACATTTCATCCCTGGGGGGGCTGCAGCCCCCCCCCCCCAGACCCTCCCCCCCCGTTTCGTACGCCTATGCGTATAATACTCAAATGACGTCACACATTTAAAAAGGTTTGCCATATTTAGTTTGCCATCAAGAAATCTCCAAAATTGATTTCAACAGATCGAGAAAAACATAAAGATAGATAAGCTGTGTAAAGGAAATTCCTCATAAAAAGAAAAATATCACTCAAACAGAAATTTGATTTATTTTAAGCGGAAGAGATAAACTATAAGGTCAAGCTGACAAATGACGCCTGGAATGATAATCTAGCCAACCCAGCAAGTCAACCTTATATTGAGCTCGAGGACAAAATCAAACAAGATGTAAGTTGAGCGATCTTGATTCACTTTTCTTTTCCTGCTCACTTCACTTCACTTCACTTCACTTCACTACACTTCACTTAATTTCGGACCACTGCACTTTTAACTGCACTTATCTTATTTTACTGCACTACACAGCATTTTACTGTACCCCACTACACCTTACTACACGCCACTGTTATTCACTGCATTGTGCTACACTGAGCTGAAATATAACTTAACACTAATAAAACTAATAATTCAAGTGATTTTACAGGAATGTTTGAATGATCTAGGCATATGAACGATAAATATTGTCTATTCCAATTATAGGTGAAGGATTTCTACACGAAGAGGAATTATAATGTTATTGTGAAGGTCTTAGAATTCAGGTAATCCTGCTGAAAAATCCATTTTTCGAATAAAATTTTCTCACTGATGAAAGGTCTTTAGTTAATTAACTTTGTAAAAAAAAAAACAAATTTTAAGGTAGAGGTTTCGTAACTATATTTCCTTCCTATTCACTCCTTCCTTTCTTTTGTGATGGAAATTGTTCTTTTATTTTCATCCATTAATTTTTTTGAGGAAAATTTTAGCGGATTTCCCAGCGGCCCAAACGCAGAGCAGAGCCCCATACCCATAGAAAATTAACAGACCCATGCTTTTGGTTTTTCATGGTCATCATGGCTAGCGGCATGGTTCGCGGGCGCGTGCGACGACGTCGCCCCAACATGGCGCCCCCATACTCCAGAAATAGGTTTAAGGTTATGGTTAACGTCAGCTTACATCTTTAATATTGGACATCCATGTCATGGTCAACTGACAGCTGTCAAACCAAGGTATCTGCTGACCAATATCACATGACCATATGGCGAGCTCACATATAGAACTCATCGAGGTCGCATGTTTTTTTGAAGTTTACCGCTGACTTAGTAATGGTTTACATTGGATCGCGGGCTCAAGTGCTAGATTTTTCCTGTTATCGGTCAGTAAATTCGGATTTACGAAAGGGGCGAAGTAAATAATCGGAGAGCTCCGCTTTTAGGCTTGGCTAAATCTATTGTGAGATATTTCCGACTTATCATAAAAGTCTCCAAAGATATTTTCCCTGATTCTTTCCATTGTTTATAGGGAAGGGAGCATCATTTCCAGTTTCAACGTGACCTATTCTTCAGTAGACTCGTTTCAAATTGTCTCACTTCAGGAAGAAATTGCTGGTGGATCCTTAGTTGATACACCAGCTGAATTACTCGACATCACAACTACTAACGGTACGTGAGAAATGATTTATAACAACCTCAAGGGATTCATATAAAGGGAAACCCCTAAAAGGCACCATAATGTCAAATTCTTTTTCGTCCTAAGAAGTACCAATTCTTTGTAACAAACCGCCTCTGTTGATACACCATTTGAGAACAGTACGTAAGTAAAGATTTATAACAACTCCCAGGGATTTCATATAAAAGGAACCTCTAAATGGTTTTAGAATATCAAATTCATTTTCACCCCTAAGCAGTACCATTTTCTTACAAGTCGCTCCTTTTAATACAACCTTAACATCACAACTTTTAAAGGCATACGAGTAAAGATTTATAATAACCCTCTGGGGTTTCAATTAAAAAAGAACCCTAAAAGATACCGGGAGTTCGAATTCCTTTTCACCCCCAAAAGTTGCCAAATCTTTCTGACGATTCGTTTCTGTTCATGCACCAGTTAAATTAGTTAACACCGCAACTTCTAGCGGTATGTGAGAAACGATTTGTTAAAATACCATAAAAACACTAACTACACTACGAAAATGTGTAAATATATATTCCTATAATACCCTTTAAACGACTCATTTGTTATAGATTTCCACGCAGATTGAAGACTTAATTCGCATTTTAGAGGCCATATGTTTTTTTAGTTTGAAAACTGGAACAGATGCAGCTATTTTTTATGGTGACAACTGAGGACATAAGCTTATCTTTTTAATTGAGGTCTGAAGGTTCATAGATATCAACATAATGTGCTTTTGCATTGTTTTCTTCGCAGTACCAAACGAAGCTCCGGTTATTTTGGAAGTTAAGAGTAACACTTCAACATCAATTGATGTTAAGTGGTCAGAAGTTACAGACTTCATGCCAATTCTTGGTTACGTAATCGCCTACAAGGAAATCAACAATAAGTTCCACCCAGAAATCCTGAAATCAGTAGAGCCAACACCTCGTGAAGCGGTGTTGGAAGATTTGAAAGTGTTTACAAATTACACTATACGAGTGTACGCTTTTACTGCTAACGGTAATGGAGTGCCGAGTGAAGCAGCCTCTTTAAGAACCCAGGAAGACGGTAGGTTTATACCAGGTAGTATTTTAATGTAGTTCATTCTTAGGGTGCGTTTCTTTGGGAAAAATCCAATTCCGGATTCTTGATCCAAAAACGGATTTAGCGTTTCTTTACCTATATCCGAAAGTGGATTAATCTTGGATCAATGATCTAAAGAATCCACACTTCGAGTGGATACATCAGATCATATCTGAATCCGGATTTTTAGGATTCATGATCCGTGCGTTTCTTTGGGAAAGGATTCGAAAAAAGTACCATGGCCCAGCGGTCTTTGCTGTGAAAATACAGGTTCGCTCTTTGTAAACACTGTCATACGGTAAGTTTTCAGGCGTCATTTCGATCAAAATACAAAAGTATTTCACCATAAAAGGAAACGGTAGCTTGATAGGTATGAAGTGTCATTTTAAACTGGATACAGGTTTTCTAGAACAGCCACCGTGTGCCTACGGAAGTTGTATCCTTTTGAAATTGTCACGAGTGAAGTTTGCATTCGCAAACATTCTTCGCTCTCAGATGCTTTCTCGCCACATTGTGCTTGAGGCTAAAGAGGAACTATTTCGACGTGTGATTTTTGTAAAAGATTTTGTATGCCGAAATTATTTTAGCTAGGATACATTCGACGAAAAATAAATTTGTGCCGATATTTTATGTTCTGTGCGAAATGTGTTTACGGGGTTGTCATGGCAAAAAATCCATTTTCGGATTCTTCGTTTCTTTGGGAGCAAAGTATCCGTGTGATCTGAGATCAATGATCCAATTTTGGATTTTCCCAAAGAAACGCACCCTTAGTTTCAGTTTGGGAGAGGTCAATTTAATGATTTTTTGCACGACTATATATAAGACAGCTGATATGGCTGGAAGCCATATCAAGTATTCTTTATAAACGTTAGACCGGGAAACGTTTTAATCGTAAAATCGTGTAATAAATATTTTATGAATCAACATTGCTATGGACCTTACTTTAATCACAACGAAAATTGTCCAAAATAATCTGAAAGTTCCATTAATTCTACTTTCCAACACTCAATAATTGTTTAAGAAAACATGATCCATTAATTCTACTTTCCAACACTCTATAATTGTTTAAGAAAACATGATCCACTTGCCCAACCAGTAAGATTAGCCTGTTTTTCCACGCCTGCCGTTTAATGTCTTCTAGCTCACTGTGTTGACTGTGGTTGTCGAGATTGTCAATTGGCCTTGGGATTTTGAAATTCGTTTGGAAAGGTCACTCTGTTTTTTCTACTTCCTTATCCTAATCTACTTTTCAATTGGCCATAAAATGCCACTTTCCTATCTCCAACAGTGCCTAGTCGGCCACCACCGAACAGCATCATTAAATCCACGAGCACAAGTACAATCGACGTTTCATGGGAGCCAATCAGCCAAGCTTACGTACATGGAATACTCTTGGGATACGAGGTTAGATATGCAAAGGATGACGGGTCGTCGCCATTAACTTGGGAAACAGTGACACTTGATGCAAACACGCTTGGAGTGGTTTTAAGTGATCTGGAATATTTTACCCGGTACAAGGTGGTGGTCTGTGCTAGGACTTCCAAAGGATGCGGCGCGGAATATTCCGACATTGCTTACACATTTGGTGATGGTGAGTAGAATATAAGGGAACATTACTGAGAGTTTCCATTCCGGTATTTACTCCTATGTTTCAGAAATGAGCTTTATTTAGCAACATACATGTGTTAGTCTAAGGACGCTTTCCATTTGTCAGAACTGGCCGGCCGGTCCGGTGGTTTTAAATGCGATCTGGGCCTTTTCCACGAGATTTTCCCACAAATCCACCATGTCAATGTATAATATTTATGTATTGACTGATTTCACAAAACAAATTTGTCTAACAACGGAATTCTGTCCTCAAATATACCGGTCTGACCGTCCAATTCTAACAAAAAAAAATCGCCCTTAGACCTTGCCTTACTGAATGTAATACATGTGGGCCATAGAATGTTAGTATTCAATGAGTAATAAATTTATCAGGCGACGTTCTTTGCATTTCTGATAATAGCCCAATTGGTTTAATGTAATAAACGATATGTTGATAGAAACTTTCAATGAAACACTTACCAATTAATGTAAGGTATAACCATTGCGAATAGCGTTTGTAAATATTCTTCGCGTTAATTGTATATTGATTGGTGCGTATACTTTTTCTTTCTTCTAAGTACCCAGCATGCCTCCTCAAAGTGTGACAGCCCATAATCTCACATCCGCAGTGGGAATAAATGTTACTTGGACGCCTGTCCCTATGGGTCACGTGAACGGCCTTCTTATGGGCTATTCCATAAAATATCGAAGAATTCAAACAGCTGAGAGGGAAGTGTTTGACACAGAGGAGTATACAGTGACGGTAAAATCAACTGACCTTATGGTTGAGCTTCCAGTTCAAACGTACTCGATTTACGAGATTCGCGTGGCTGCCTTTACTCAGAAAGGCATGGGAACGTACAGTGAGTTCGTCTATGGTGGTAAGTGAATAGAAGTTAAAACTCGTTACGAACCAGACTAGTGTACTGGACTTTGGACCGACCGATCCAGGTTCGGGCCATGGCTCAGATCATTCCGTTATGTTCTGGGGCAATTAACTTACCTTCTAAGTTTTTTTCTCCTCAATGTGTGTAAAATGAAAGGGTTGAGGTAACCTTGCGTTAGATTGGACACCGCCACAGGGGATAATGGATCCCTGTAGATACGCGCGTCGGCCAGATGGGCAAGTCGACTCAAAAGCGACTTTACCATTATCTACCTTACCACGATAACATATAATGTGAACTAAAATATTAAGTCCTCATTATTGTAATTGATTAATTATAGGAATCAATAAATAGAGAAATAGGAGCCTGGCCCGGGTCATTGTTTTGTGTTGTCGGCCAAGCAATAGTGCTCCTCTCCACAAGGTGACAAAATGGTCACCGAAAGAATAATGCTGGGCATAACCTTGAGATGGACAGCATCCTAACAAAGGGAAATTGAAAAATACTCCTGTTGTTTCATGGAGATACGCAGATAAGATCCGGCCCGATCGGCACCTTAAGACAAACGTAAACCTTCATTTATCTTACCATGTTTACGCGTCATGCGAACAAAAATATGCAGTCCTCATAATTGCAATCGATTATGAATGAATCGATTTCAATTTGAGATATCGTAACCTTTGTGTATGTGATTCTTTTCTTCTCCATAGAAACCTGCCGTTGCCCAAAAATCCTCTACACAAACTATTGGTCGAATTTTCCATATCTTAAGGTGAACGACGAGGACAATACACTAGAAGGAGTACTTAGTAGAATTGTCCCAGACATGGTGCATTATGCCTGTGGGATATGCCCTGCACACGGCGATACCTTCATCGACATAACTACAAACGGCAAGGAAAAGCCGTCCGCCAAGAAAAGCGTCTTAGAAGTACTTCGCGACATGGATGACGTTCCACAGATCAGCTTTCCTATCTACGGCAACAGATACATCGAAACGTACATGGGGGAATATGCGTACATCAATCTTGTGGAGTCCCCTGGTGTGGCTTTTATTGCCGCTAAGAGGCCCCCTGGAAAAGCCGCTGACAACATGATAAGCGCGCTAATTGACTGTATGCCTGTTATGGTGCTATCAGCGTGTATGGCTTTTTTATCAGGGTTTATAATTTGGATTTTGGTAAGTCGCTGCTGTTGGTGCTTACTGTCTTTCCTTAACGAAAATTAATACAAAGTCTGTAACTTTAAAATCACAGAATTGATACGTTGTGCGTGCTTGGCAATGTCATGATGGCCAACCATTGCAGTCTTATTATATTATGTTTACGTAATTACCCACGCAGAACTAGTGCCAATGTCAAATATAATGACTGTTAGCAATAGTGGCATTATCAAAGCAGTATTAAATAATGGCTTTGTGCCCGGAAATCAGTACTCGCCACTTTAGAAACGAAAATAAATGTGGGACGAGTGTCATCTTGCAAGCGCTAAGGGACGTGCCATTTCTTGGGACCAAAAAAAAGACGAGAAGCCGCTTTTTGCCGTAACGGTCCCACAAGCGACTGTAAGTGGCAAAGTGCACTATATTCCTTCGCAACAATTGTTATGAACATTTTGACAGTTTAAGACCGATCAACGAGTTGATTACTAATGATCATGTTTCCTTTCAGGACACGAAGTCCAACCCCGATGAATTTCCAGCAAGGTTTAGCAAAGGTGTGGCTGAGGGATTCTGGTGGTCGTTCGTTTCCATGACTACTGTTGGGTAAGGTGATCAATTTCACTATTTTTATACGAACTTTGTCATTTGTTCATTTAAATACATGCATAGTCATAGTGATTCCAAATATAGAGATTTTCTTGGATAAAATAGCACCATTAATTTTTACCCATTTTTTTAGCCGCAAAGTTCGAATCGAAACTTAAATTACCGCTCAGCAAAATATCGAAAAACCAAGTAACGCTGGGAAAGCGTTGGCAGAATTTAAAGCCCGAATTTATAGCTTTATCAAAAGATGCTTTTAAATTTTTATGATGTCATTAACTCCACCTGAAGAAGCCTGCAGTACGCCACCAAACTGTTCATTGTTTGTAATATGTTTTTTTTTTATATAAAATCAGGTGTCAACGTTTCCTATCATTTTCACAGTTAGAGTAAAGCTAATTGTTTGGTTGTTTGTTTGTTTGTTTTTTTGTTTAATGACAGATACGGAGACCGGTCACCCCGGTCTATCCCTGCCCGTATTTTTGCTATCATGTGGACACTGACTGGTCTTGTTATCATTGGCATTCTGATTGGTGCAATTGCCTCGTCACTCACATCTGTTACTGTAGACCATTCCATCATTCTTTATGGGTCAAAGGTGTGTTCAAATTACAAATATGCATGTAAACGTATGTAAGTCTTAGTGTGAAGACGGGTAAATAATAGAAACAGTTCGTTCGGACACTTAGTCTGAATTGAATTATAAGCATTTGTATGTAATGGAAGATAGATTTGCAACAAACCGCTACCGAGAAAAATAATAATCCTTTTTAGAGTGAAACAGAGCTCCTGACGGAAGAATAGCTATCTTTTATAAGTCTCCCAGAGTCTCAACCATCCTTAACGTTTTTGGCAAGTTTATTTTCTTTTCTTTTTTTTCCTTCTTTGGTGATTGCATCAGAGTTTCTTTTAAATGAAGAGATGATCCTCGCAGTTATGAACACAACTAGTTGCGAAAAGAAAGCCTGAAAAAATCAGGCTTTCCGGCACTAGCCGGTGAACCCTGACATCTTCGATACCGGTGCAGCGCTCTAACCAATTGAGATAACAAGCCAATGCAATGGTCATGTTTGGTTCGTAATATACCCGGGGAAGATGAAGATGAAATTATGAATATATGAAGAATAAATGAAGACATGATCCTCGCAATTATGAACGAGGATCATCTCTTCATTTATTCTTCATCCGCAGTTCAAATATATGATTTCATATATTCATAATTTCAGAGTTTCTTTTATTAAATTTAGATTGGAGCCATTCATAACTCCACGGAACATCAAATCGCAACCCTTAAGAACGCAAGAGTGAATGAAGGTACGAAATATTAGACTTCTTTTAGACAGCAGTGTTTTTATAAGAGGACTCAAAGCAAAAATAATCAAAAAAGTGATTATTTGTGTTGGTTTTAATGGGATGAAATTCAATGGTTGAAAAAAAGGCGAAAAAATGTAGGCGCAACCAAATGTACAAACCCCAACCTCCCCCTAACAAGGGCACTTTAGGTTTACGGTAGTGTGGTGTCCATCTATGAATTTTTAGCATTGGGTACTTCATAAAACTTAATCTCTCCGGATCCCTTTAAATTTAACTCAATTGAAATTTCTATTTTATTACTTGTTTCTTCATTAACATATTGCCATTACAAATATAAAATATCGGATTAGGTTGTGAACCCCTCATTCTAGCATATATGAATGTATTTTTTTGCACGGCACCTTAAGGAGATAATAGTGGTGCTAAAAAAGATAGAATACATAGAGCCTCCAATTATAATCTTCCCTTGACTTTTACCGCCTGCTGCTTGAAATCCTTAAGTTCTGTTTCATTTTTTGTCCGCAGATCGAAAATACAGAAACTTTGAAGAAATACGAACAGCACTAGAAGATGGAGAAATCGATGGAGCCCTGCTAGACACATATGTTGCTGCAGA
Source organism: Oculina patagonica (assembly GCF_052425735.1). NCBI lineage: Eukaryota > Metazoa > Cnidaria > Anthozoa > Scleractinia > Oculinidae > Oculina > Oculina patagonica. Next base: position 21,655,895 of record NC_135767.1, read on the forward strand.
ACATAAAGAAGAGATCTTTAGCGATAAGATATATGTCAAAGAGATCATGGACCGGCCATTTGGTTATGGCGTGGTGCTGTCAGGTGCGGCAAGGAATGTGGAACAAAGATGTCGGGATTATATTGACATGCAAATACGCGAAATATTTGATATCATCCAGAATACTACAAAGACACTTGACGTAAGTTTCTTGATAAGATCTGTGCTATTCCAGTAAGAGGTTGGTTGGAGGGTATTACGTCTCCGCCGTCACATTAGTTTTTTATCTATTGAATCATTTTTCAAAGGTAGAACATTGTCACTTAACTGAATCAATCGACAAAACGAGCTTTACGATGACTATTGTATTTGAAATTCACCTAATTTTATCTTATTTTAAAGTTTTTTTCTTTGTATTTAATTAGTATTTTTATGACTTTTATTTATTGCAATTACTTATCTTTTCACTTCATATTTACATGTAACCTTTACTAGTTAACCGTTAACTAGCTTATTATTCCACTCTTACGTCATTGGACCAATCATGGTCAAAGGAACACACAAAATATGGCACGCTCTTACACACTAGTATTCCGTTGTAGACTGTAATGCTCCATTTTGGAATTAAGAAACACGAAAAATGTACTTGAGTTCGTACAATAACAAATCCCGTCATTATAGTCCTTGCTCTGTAAAAGGCCAACCATGCTAGTTGAAATATTGGCCAATGAATACTACTTTCCTTTTTCGTAGTTGTGCCAGCTTTGCAATTAATTTGGTTATATGTTTTTTTTTTTGGTTTTTCTTATACTCTATTGAAATGTTGGTAGCACAGGTTTACATCTTTTTCCTGTCTTTCCACAGCCGGCCGCCCCAGATGAGGAAGTGGAAGAAAGTACAGGACTGTTCGATGGTTCCTCAGATATGTTTTTTATGGCCATGGTGGTTCTGCTTGGTATACTGGGAGTAGCTGTCCTTGCAGGAATTTCCTATCAGTTTTTGATATTTGTTCCCCGAAAAAAGAGAGGTAAAGAAACAGTAACGACTTGTGATGGATCGGGACCGCAGTAACAGAGAGCGTCATGGCTTTACTACAAGAAAAATATCATAAGTTCAGAATAATATCTTAATATACGAATTTTCACATTAGCTTGCGTGTCAACACACGGTTTCCATTAGTCCAGTCGCTGTACTCTTCCTATCCAGCATAAAATAGGGGTTGAACCCAGACGGCAGAAGTTGTGGATATCTTGTGCTCGTGCTCAAAACGACCCAATCAAAAATGGCAGAGGAGGGTGGCGTAACTTACTTGGGAGGCGCGTGCTAGATTAAAACTTGCTCTCTCAAACTTCGGGTTCAACTACACAACCCAGCATGCGACCAAAATGCAAAGAAAACTGTCGTTCAAACTTTCGTCTAAAGCTAATTCAATTAACATGTACTAAAGCCAGAAGTATTGGAACAACTCCGAACACTCTTAAAAGGGCAACCCTGATCATACCTATAGTTAATTGTTTACTATTGGGTAGCTCACTCGTGAAAAACTCTACCGAGTGGGTTTTTATTAGTACCGGAATTACGCGATCTGTAGTTGGAGAATAGCGATTAGTGTTTCTGACCGTTAGCTTTTAGTGAATACTGGCTTGCACAATTTGTTTTAAGTTAATACGGTGTTCCTGCTTCAGTGGATGGTCCCGTAGTTGAGTTCGCCTTCTGGCGCGCACGTTTTCAAAATTGCCGCCCTAAATGCCCCCCCCCCCCCCATTTCTTTCTTTTCCTTTGGGGGGGGGGGGTGGCGATGGCTGAGTTCTGAGCATAGGTATCCAAGTCATTTTAGAATCTGTCTTCTCCGGCCTGTTTGCGACCTCCAAATAGGGAGGAGAAGGAAGAGTTCAGGGACTGAACTGGGTTGCAATTTTACCGTCCAACAGCTGTCGGGTAACTGAAATGACCAAATACAGCAGCTCCTAAAAGGTGGTTATTACAAAGTTAAATCCACAGTTCAATCCCACTCACACCCCCCTCACCCCCCCCCCCCCCCCAACCGCCTTCTAGCTTGTACGTCGTACTGTTTAGACCCGTACGCACGCTGTTGAATCGCGCCTAACATAATTTTTTTTTAGTCTTCTTGGCAACGCTTCACAGCTAATTGCTTCAATCATATTTTTTTTCAGTTGAAACGTTGAAAGCCTCCGCATCGCAATATGCTTACAAGGAGGCCCTCGTTACAGAAATGAGAGAATTCGTGGACTCGTTCCACTCTGCGATAATAAAGAAGTACGAACGAGCAATGAAGAAGATGAACACAATAAGAAAATGTGCAAAGCATTCCAAAGAATGTGCATACCTTTGCGAAGGGGCCTCGGCAAATACGATCATAAATCCAGTATATTCAGGATCGCCAGGAAAACAGTCGTTTGATTTGAAGAGAGAACTTCTTGGGACTGAATCGACGAAATGCATTCTTGACCAGCCTCGACCATGGCATTCAGCAAATGCTGCAGCTCTGAACCGTGCAAGAGATGACAGACGTGAAACAAATTTGTATAAGAGTAAAGTGAAAAGATCCTACAATAATGCCTATCATTGACGCTTAGTTCAAGTTTAACCCAGCGTCAAACAAATTTGTAACAAAAAGAAAGGGTCGCGTGGAAACTGATCGATGTTCTTCATGCGGTCCTTACTATTGGAAGTGCAGTTTATAAGTATTTCGAACAGATGTCGTGGACTGCGCTTTGTGATAGTCCTTTCATTTTATTCAGTACAAACTGTCGGGAAATTATGCACCATTAGCTTAGCGGCGCCTTGTATATGGACACATAATCACTTAAATTTTAAGTATACAGTCAACTTCCTCTATAACGGACATCTTCGGGACCACATATTGGTGTCCGTAAAAGAGGATGTCCGCAACAGCGAGAATTATTCTAAGTAATTTGTATTTCCCGGGATTTCATTTCCTGTCAGTAATAACGGTGTGACCGTTTTAGCGAGGTGTCCGCAAGGCAAGAGTTGACTGTCTGTATTTGTGTTCTTGTTGGTCACAAGTTTAATATTTTAAGGAATTATTACATCCACGGTTATAACACTAGAATAAAAGAACGATTTCCGTCTTCCTCATGTCAAAAGGAACTACGGAAAGAATAGACATTTTTTACAAATGCGTTTAGAGGAATGGAACCTTTAAGACATCATATCTCGTCTTAAATTCATTCTTGATTCTAACTCTTTATATGCTTTTATTATGAGGATTTTATAGTTTTTCGCACTTGAAATTTTTTTAACTTATTCCTGAAACTTTTACCCCTCATTTCGTTAAAAATTAAAAGCTGTTCTGTTTTGGGGGATTTTTGACCATTTTCCAAGGTTAAGATTTTCCAAAGTTTTTATAACAATGTTTTGTAGATTATTTGTTTCTTATTGATTGATTATTTGTTTTTATTAGTTAAAGTGCTATAGGCCAAGTAATTGAAAAATTTTTCGGACATGAGTACCTTGCATTTTGTCACGTGTATATTTGTAGACAACACCAAGCCTAAAAGGAAGGCATTTGAGTTATGGACCCGAAGTGTTGGGGTACTTTAAACAGAGTGGCTTCGCGCCAAGGTTCAAAGTCTTACCTTTAAACATACTCTTATTGACAGAAAATATAAACTTTTCATACACCTTCAATAGAAATGGTAGCCCTTTCACATAGTAACAGAAAGGATATGGCATTTTTTTTTTCTTACAACCCTTAAAATACCTAAATGAATCGGCCGTTTCGTGGGTCAGGTCGCGATATCTTGAATTATATTCGATATTTTGAAATGTCTTTTTAAATACCCAAATTACATTTTCCCCTACACTTTTGTACACTCCAACTCGTGAAATCCTTACCCTTTTATACACCTAAATTTTTTAGACACCTACACCTTTCTGGCGGAGCCGCTCCGTATAGTCCTTTATACTGAGGATCCCTCCCCTTGGGTCATGGTTTGGGTTAAAAATGTTGTGACCGTCCGGCTCTGCCACACTTTTCCAAGGAGCAACAGTTTACGACTGTAGTTATTTTTGTCCTATGTTGGGCAATTTTGTATTCATAAAGTGGAGATTGAAAGGTTCTTACAACTGTGAGGTAATCATGTATAATTATTGAAAAAATTGGCCGTTTTTATACTAGAGACGAGTTACCCGTCTAGACGAGCTTCGGCAAAAATTTTGTTGCTCGTCTGGTTATGCGTCTCTAGTATAAAGACGGGCACAAGACGCGTTACCCGTCTAGACGAGCTTCCTTTCGTTGTCCGTCATTCAAGACGAATTTCGAAAAGTAGCTCGTCTAGACGGGTAACTCGTCTTGTGCCCGTCTTTATACTAGAGACGCGTTACCTGACGAGCAACAAAATTTTTGCCGAAGCTCGTCTAGACGGGTAACTCGTCTCTAGTATAAAAACGGCCAATGTCGTTTAGCAGGATTTCCATTTTACTTTATTTTGCTGGAATGTTTGAGAGAAGTTTGCGTCAGATAACATTTGCCGTTTTTATACTAGAGACGAGTTACCCGTCTGGACGAGCTTCGGAAAAAATTTTGTTGCTCGTCTGGTTATGCGTCTCTAGTATAAAGACGGGCACAAGACGCGTTACCCGTCTAGACGAGCTTCTTTTCGAAATGCGTCTTGAAAGACGAATAACGAAAGCAAGCTCGTCTAGTCGCGTAACGCGTCTTGTGCCCGTCTTTATACTAGAGACGCATAACTAGACGAGCAACAAAATTTCTGCCGAAGCTCGTCTAGACGGGTAACGCGTTTCTAGTATAAAAACGGCCATTCGTTGCTCGTCTAGTTATGCGTCTCTAGTACAAAAACGGGCACTAGACGAGTTACTTTTCGAAATGCGTCTTAAAAGACCGATAACGAAAGGAAGCTCGTCTAGACGGGTAACTCGTCTTGTGCCCGTCTTTATACTAGAGACGCATAACCAGACGAGCAACAAAATTTTTGCCGAAGCTCGCGCAGACGGGTAACTCGTCTCTAGTATAAAAACGGCCATTGCTTAAAAGCCGCTGGGGTAGCCCAGTGCATTCTGGGATGGATTTAGTTCGTCCAGATCGACAGGATATAATTTAAACATGCAAGCAATTTTTGTACTGATACAGCGTAGCAATAAATAAAACAAAACAATATCCTCTGCTTGTTTTGTTTGTTTGTAGTTACAACTTTGGCTTAAGAAGAACTCCAAAGTCTTGTGATGGTGTCATGCTGTTATATTTTGTGCAATTATTTTCGCTCATTGGAGTTCTGCAGGGATGTTTGGGGTGAAAAGGTTGACTTTGTAATCGATGAACTAGTGATCTCACGCCGTCACATCAAACAAGGGTCTTGCTGTGTACATTATCTGACAGGGATTCATTCGGCTTATTATTGCTTTTTTTGCTGCAAAACTACTCGAAGCAATAAAAATTGAGGGAAACCGTTTTTGACTTTACTGACTATTTTACCTTCGCTGGCTATGAGCTACTGTCAAAAAAGGAGTGAAATCCCTTTATAAAATGGCCTTCACCCTTTCGCATTGATATAAACTGCTTTATACCCCAATGAAACCTTTTCAGAAGTTCTCGAATGTTGCAATTTACGCATGTGAATAATATTCATACCCAGATTTAGCTTTTTGTACCTCAGTAATACGTAATAATATAATTGCACACAAAATTTTACTTGATAAATTTCAACTATATGGCTAAATTATAAAGCCTTAAATGCCCAGAAAACAGGTGATTATATCAGCTAAATGTTTCCTTGCACTAATCTCTAAAAATAAAACAGATGATTTATTAAACAAGCTACCGCATATTGTGCCCTTGGTAAATGTTTATATAAATTCCGACCTATATAGGAGACTGTTTTGTTTTCAAATTTGTAATTAAAGCAAGGCCGTGTTTTTTATACAATAGTTGACCACGATTATTAAAATAAGTGCATGTCTAGTGCAGAAATTAAAGCAACACCAAATAAAGAAGAAAGTTAAAACAACATTGACAAAAAAATGGTAAAATGATACAAGTTTATCCACGCAATTATTGAATTATTCACCATGAACGTACTTCTCTAGAATGTTGTTTAAAAACAAACGGAAGTCAAAGAAGTTGGTTTATTAAATCCATTAATATTAAAGGCCTTGAATTGCTTCCCTGGCATTTCGTTTAAACACCAAACTGTTAACATGCAAAACGCTAAGATGAAGGTGGTTCAGGTAATACTATAAAATTAACTTGGTAAATTCTGTTTGCTTTTACCTGATACACTAACACCGTATCAAATTCTACCCTGCAGCTTTTCTTGGCTTTACTTTGCCTTCTTTCTAACTTGGAAGTTAAAGGTATTTACATCTTTATTGTTTTTCCTTAAAAAATAATTGTCAATTCCGGAATCTTAGTCCACCAAATATGTTTCTTTTAAACAAGAAAAAAATGGTTTTATACACTTCGTGAAAATTGAGTGCTAGTTAAACAGACAGAGGAATTATAGGAATTGAGATTCGTATCCTTAAATTCACGGTGGCAATTGCATCTTGGTTTAAAAAACCAAAGTGAAAATAAAACCGATTAAATCTTCAGGTTCCAAAATTAATCTTCGATAATAGTTTACAATGAAAGGTTTACGTAAAATTCTCTACCACGCCTAATCAATTATTCCAACTCCATTGCCCACAAGCTTATTAATTATAACTGACTTTATTTTGGGTTCAAAATGTTTGATATTCCCTTTCAATGTCAAGTAGACACTTTTTCTATTATTTTACCCATCTTCCATCTTCTTTATCTTTGAACCATCTTCGATAATCCTTTGCAAGTATATGAAAGTATTTAGTATTCCTTTTCAACCCGCCAATCCGATATAAAAAGTTTTTTATAAGACGGCATTCTTGTGGAGATCAAGGTGGCGGGCTGTGAGTCGAGCTGCAGCTTTTGTATTCGACGGATTGGAATTGACTGACGTGCTAAGAATTTGTGGTAAATATTTCTATTACGGTCTAAATTAGCCCAGATGTCATTTCAACTAGTAAGATGCTTTGAGGCTTTACAATATATACTTAATAAGATCAGCTATCAAATCGGAATGACGGGCGTGCTATTATCCGTGTTCGACGACTCAAATATGTTGCTAAAAGCTTGATGAATGTAGTCAAGGTAGTTGTTACTGTCCATTGTTGTGATAAATTAGCCCAGGACTAGCAAGATGCAAACAAACTTCTCGAGACTTGACACAGGCACTAGAAATCACCAGGACACCAGTCAGAGAAATACCTCAACCAGTCAAATTTCGTGACCGATGAAATGTGTTCCACCGATAAAAATGTATCAATTCTCGTTCGATGATAACATTTCTCGACAAACTCGAATTGTGAACCCGGCAGACAAGACCAATTTTTTTCTTTTCTCTAATGGTGGATTTTGATCACAGTAGCTGTGATTATTTGCCATAAAGATGAACACAAAAGATACTTATCTTGATCTATTTTGTCAGTATGGCTTTCAAAAGCAACAAATTATTATTCTTTTGTAAAAACGTAACAAACAAAGTAGACGGAATTACAATGATACATTAAACGCACTAGCTAGTTACTTAATTTAAAAGTTGTTGAAGAATGTAGATTTACAGTAAAACAGGGGTTCATCTGTATTTGTCTAATTTATTCGGCACTTTTAGGAAATCCATGTGAACTTAATGATTACAAAGACCTGAACCAAGGTGATCGTTCAGAGGGCTACAAAGATGCCACAGACAAGTGCGATTCTGACGACCTTGCAGATGAATGGCATTATTGGTACATAGTAACTGGAAACGCAGGAAATGCCCTTTCTTCTAACAACGCTCCTCAAAAAGATTCGTGCGGAACAAAGGACCGGCTGTATCTCAAGGATGCACATCCAGAATTCAGTGACGGCGAGGTCACTAAAAGAGTGTGCGTAGCTCAAGGAAATACGGCATGCGCTAGTGAATTGGATATACAAATAATCAACTGCGGTGCTTTCTACTTGTACAAGCTCGTTGATCTGAGGGACTGCTCAGGCGATCCATGGCGTTACTGCACTAATGGAGAAGGTGAGTTATAAAGATAAGTTGCATATAAATAAAAAATGGCTCAACTGCAAATTAAATGGATACCTGAATAGGAAACCCACATGATAAATTGTGAAATGAAACAATTTAAAATGAGGGGAGAATTGGTTTCATTCGCTGTTAGCAAAGCCGAACTATCTTGCCGGTTGACAATTCTAATGTCTGACGAGTGGCAACTGTAACGCTCGTACTTATTAGCACAGCATTGCAAAATCACAGATTTTCCAGCTGTAAAATGTACAATTGTCCTGCTCATTCTTTCGAAATATATCTGATTTTGGCCTCACTGAAGAAAATACTGTCACTTAGCAACAACGAGTGGTATAGTAGCAACGTACATAATAAAAAAAAAAAAACATAACAGCCGTGAAACGGTATTTGTTTACTGAACTGTTTTCGTTTGTTTTTCGTTTTTGTTTGAACAGAAAGCATCACTTGTGAAGGCTTTTCCTGTCCTGATGGTCAACTTTGTTCGCTGAGAAACAATGGCAAACAAAAGGAATGCGTTTCTGCTTCAGGTGATTCATGTTATTGGTGTATTTTGTATTTTGATCCATTTTTTTGTTTTTGTTTTTCAAGGCTCTTTGGTTGGCTGTTGTCATAATTATGATTGACGGCAGCATAAAACACAATCGTTAGATAGATTTTGGATTTCAGAGCTCGCGACTACTAAAAGGCGCAGAAAAACTGTCTGAACAAACCGCGATGACACAAATGCAGAACTACTAAGGTCTACAGCAAATTGAGGCTTACATTAAGATGAAGTTATACTGCCCTTAAAATCTTAAGAGGGTCCTGCTCTTAGAATCGCCTGTACATATGCAAGATAAATAAAATCGATTTTATCAAACTTTGTCAGGATAAAGGCTTTTACTAACTTGTTTCAAAAATGTATCTTTGAGATTGTTTCGATTTTTATTTTTTTCGTCGAGACGACTCTTCGGATTTGGCCGCTCGAAGCGCCAAATTCGGCTCTGAATTACCACTTTTTTCGAAGGCGAGCATAATAAAATATGATCCGTAGCAGTAAAGGCTGGTACATAGTATTAAAATATCATCTTTCAACAGTTATTTAACGCTCTCAGATCCGAATAAAATTTAAATCTGAATTTTTATCAAATTTTCAAAATTATACGCTTCGGCCATGATGCATCACGCTTAAATTTAAGTCAACTTCGTGAGCCAAAAAGTCAATCTGGTACATAGATTAGGCTGTCAAAACTATTTTTCTGAATAAAGGTATCACTTCATCTTCGATTTAATCCAAAAACTAGATTAGGTAAATAAAACGGAAAAAATCGAGAGCGGCTTGAAAACATGACACTTGAGCTAATTACTTGGCGGTTTGACCTTTCATGTTGCGATTGTTATCGTACGCATTGATCTAGAAAAGTTCGACTTTGGGTCTTATCCCCCGTCAAATAGTTTTTTTAGTCTCCCAAATAGCCGAGAGAATTCATTTATTATGTTTCAGAGTCAAAATCAAGCCTCAAATGAGAATCTTTAGCACAAGTTTATTTTGAATTACCTCGCCGTTTGGCGACATCGGACAATGCACGCAACGAAAATATCAGTTTATAAATCACAACCGATAAAAATCTTTCGTAAAACTCGAAGAATGGATAGTACACTAATTAAATAACATGTTTTCTTACCTCAATCGAGCTTGTACAAAGCGTTCGTTTGCAAGTTACATATTTTCTTGTCACCCGGATGTGTGACAGCGGTTCGCTACTTCCTGGTATCAAATTTCCCGATATTGCGGTACACGTGTTTGTGGGAACAAACGATATTGACCTTGGAAAACTGCTGTTGTTGTCTTGTTTTTAAAATTAACTTCCAACTGTGTTGTGCACACTTTGGGTTGCGAAATACCTAGCTGGAAAACTAGTAGAATTGTGCTTTAATTCACGATCAATGGCTTCATGTGGTTTTGCCACACTTGTTGGAGGAGCGTGCGGATCCAGCCCGGGAGGGGGGGGGGGGGGGGCACTCCCTATAATGGCCTATACGGGGAGGCTCCGCCCGAAAGGGGTACCTTTTTCAGGCTTCAGGTATATAAAAGGGTAGGGATTTCACAAGTGTAGGTATATGAAAGGGTAGGGATATCGGTCATTAAGGTTTTTAAAAGGGCCTTCAATTAAATTATTTCGAACAGACGCACCTTAAGGCTGAATCATTTAAATTTATGAAACGCTGCATAAAAAGGACATCCAGACTTCCTGTTTCAGGCCTATGCCATGTCTTGTAGGTATATTAAAAGGGTACCTTTTTTCAGTAAAAGGTGTACGAAAGGGGTGTCTTTTCTGTCAAAATTGTCTATAAAAGGGTAAGGGGTTGGACCTCGGGGCGGACCCTCCCCGTACAAAACGTTTTTGAGTAGCCCCCCCCCCCCCGGGGATCCAGTGCCACTAATCCGGCTAATGTTAAATGTGGCGTTGTGGGAAGTTGCAAGAAAAGTATCCAAGGCCACCTGGGTACCTACCGTGTTATTGGAGACTCTCTATTAGATTGTGAGGCGAAACTCGTATTCTCTCGAGCAGGTAAGCAGCTTTATAGTATATGTTTTGTATTTTAAAATAATTGGTCAAATTGTTTGTGTGATCGTTGTCTTTATTTGCGTATTCCAATTATGAACAGCTTAGTTTTAAAACGAAGATACATTTAATATCGGGCCTTGTCTAGTTAAGGTCGCTATGCACAATCTGATTACAAAATCCCGGTACTGTGTCACACATTCTGCATGATCGTCACGCAAGAAAAAAAAAACAATCAACCCTGTTCCCAAGGGAGGAAAAAGAGAGAGGCACTGGAAACGAGGCTGGTAAAAATTCAGAAAATCTTTACGCATTTGGTGTTTTACAGTTGTCTGTACAGTAGCCCGCGAAGAACGGGCCTATGAAGTTTTTGAATGCGCATTTAGAAAACGAGCGTTTTCCAAATGCGCACATCAAAACTACGTAGGTTACATAAAGTACGTTGTCTGGATTGTCACGCTGGTCGTAGCGGGATCTCATTAACACTAAATTTCCCGCTTTTTATCTCGTATCCAGAAATGACAGAAGTTTTTTAAAACATCCTGCGAAGCGGGTCTGTTGGGTGGGGGTGTGACTTTGAATGGAAAAAAGCTGTAGTATATCAAAGTAAGTTGCCTGAATAACTTTCAGTATAGCGAGCAAGGAGTAACTGTCTGGAGAGCGTTTGAAGTCGGACATGGGAGACTAATCGATTAAAGCCAAATTGAAGGTACGTATAGCTTGCACGGCGTACCAGTAATTCAAGATTTTTGGTGTTTTATTTTTTTATTCTTGTAATGCCCAAAAGAAACGGTTTCTATTTGTTATTAAATTCCGATGGCTAGAGAAGTTATCTAACATATGGTTACGCTGTAATATTCACAACAAGGTGTTTGGGGAACTCTGATAACTCTGAAAACTTTCAAATTGCTGGCTGAATGACAACATTTTTAATAGCTGATCTAGTTCCTGAGTTTAAACCCATTTATCAGCACTTTTTGCCTGACTCAGTACCGGTAAATGATTGATTGATTGTTTTAGCAAGATATAAAGTAATTAACATGCATGCCTTATATCATCTCAGAAACGAGATTTCAGGTCAGTTGGAGAAAGTAAATTAATATTTAGAGAGTATTTTCTTTAACTGAGAGGCGCAGTGGCCTAATGGTTAGCGCGCTCGCCTCTGAGTCGAACGGCTCGGATTCGAGCCCTGGCAGGAGTGCTGCGTTGTGCTCTCTCCACAAGGTACATCTCTCCACCCAGGTGTATAAATGGGTAACAGCAAATTTACTGCTGGGGGTAACCCCGCAACGGACTAGCATCCCATCCAGGGGGAGTAGCAATACTCCTAGTCGCTTAATGTAACAGAAACCGGGATAAGCTCCGGCTATTTACGGGCCACTTGGCTCGGACACAGACTTTACCTTAACCTTATTTTCTATAATGAATCCTGAGTTTGAAAAAGTTTGTCAACATACAACTTTCAACGGCGCTCGCACTTTTTCCATCGTGATTATATTAAAAAATCACTGGTTCACTTGACTCAGTTACTCAAATTAGACGCATGTATTCCCACTGTTGTATGGTATCCTTTACGACGATATGTCTGTTTCTTGCAGTTCCAAATTACTTGCAAAATTGTTCTTTTGTTGGACAATTTTCGTCTGGAGACTTTGTAAGTGTTTCTCAAGAAAAGTCAATTAAAGTGCGGGAAAATGATGATGAGCAACCAGCAGTCGAGAAAGACGAGTCCTCGTGCGTACTCCTTGAGTGCCCCGGCCCAATGAAGGTTGCGTAAAGATGTATCAGCGACACTCAAGTTTAGAAAAACACCTTCTGTTTGGACATTGTAAGATGGTAGCTGAAAAAGAAACACTTTATGACATTGCAATGAAAAAGTACCACGCCCTTTTAGCTGACGGAACGAGTGAGGCAGTGTCGGCAACCCCTGATCAAGGCCACACCTTTGAAAGTGCAAGCCCGTTACCCGAAGGCTGGACCTTAAAGACAACTAAAGAGGCTACTCGTTTCAACGACGCCCAGAAGAAATACGTAGAAGAAAAATTTAACCTTGGGCAAGCAACAGGCCAAAAACAGGATCCCAACGTCGTAGCACGCGACATGCGATTTACAAGAAAAATGGATGGCACGAAGCGTTTTAAGAGTGATGACTACCTCAAGCGCGCAGCAAATACAGGGGTTTTTCTCAAGAATGGCGGCGAAATTGCGTCATGGTCAGCTGGATCTTCTGGAGGAAGGCATCAGAGCAGCAGAAGAAGAGCAGATGATGGACGACACACGGCAAGCTATACTTGAACAAGTGCAGTTGCTAACCAATCGTATATGACAACCTTGATATTTGTGCCATGTATAGGGAAAAGCGGCTGAAGCAACTCAGTATTGCAATACTCAATACAATGTGCATTTATTTTGACATTTCTACGGAGGGATTTAATTCCAAGCGTAAAGCAGAGTACATTGCTGTTTTAAGTGAGCTTGCCCTCGCTTGTGACTGTTGTAAGTGAATGTGAAACTGACTTGTCCCCAGGCCTCTGTGTGTAAGGCGAGAAAAATCTTTTATTGAACGAAGCATGAAACATTTCCAGTACTAAAAAAGGTTGTGCTTCTGATGTTAATGAAAGTAAGAATAATCAGTTACTGCCTTCAAAAGACAAGACAAAAAAATGCGTGTTTGAAATTACAAGAGGACAAACATGCTTCCTTGATTTCAGGATATCTATCATGTTAAATGGAAAAAAATGCATTTACGGAGGTATTTTTCCTACAGTTTGTTAGGTATCTATTTGCCCAAGATGCGAATTAATTTATTGAAGGCAAAGATAACACAATCGTGTCAGGTGGAAAGAAAAAAGGAAAACTACACTAAAGATGATTATCATTATAAATATTATCCTGTGTCGCACCTTTTCAAAATAAAGAACTGAGGACAAGAAAAGTGACCGAAAGCAAAGAGTTTTTTCATTGTTAAAGCAAAATTTCCACTATAACTTGCTTTATAGCCTTTAAATTTAGCGTTTCCTTTTTTTTGAGTCGTTTTTATTTACACATTGTACAAAACCCGTCCCCCACCTCGCCAGTCTTCAAGGGGTGCTTGGGTACCCTGTGTCTGTGGTTAATATGTAACTTGAGAACATTCGCCGACAGTTTATGAATTTGTAGAATGGACGCATTTACGTTACCACTTCTCGTCAAAATAGGCTCGATAAAGGTAGGAAAACGTGTAATTAATTTAGTTTACTATCTATTCTTCGATTTTTAGGGAAGATTTATCTCGGTGGTGATTTATAAACTGATATTTTCATTGCGTGCATTGTCGGACCTCGCCAAACCGCCAGATGTAATTTGCAGAATTTGTAACTCAAAATAAACGTGCTAAGAATGTTCATTTGAGGCTTATTTTTACTATAAAATATAAAAAATAATTTCGCTCGGTTATTTGGGAGACTAAAAATACTATTTGACGGGGAATAAGACCCGAAGTCGAACTTTCTAGATCAATCTGTGCGATAACAATCGCAACATGAAAGGTCAAAATGTCAAGTAATTAGCTCAAGTGTCAAGTTTTCAAGCCGCTCTCAATTTTTTCCGTTTTATTCTGCCTCGTCCCCAGTCGCTCGCGATCGTTGGGAGAAATGTTAGTTAATCATTGAGGAAAGCGAGGGCGAAGGGCTAGTTTTTGAATAAATTTGAAGATGAAGTGATACCTTTATTCAGAAAAATAGTTTTGACAGCCTTATCCATGTACCAGATTGGCTTTTTGGCTCACGAAGTTGACCTAAATTTAAGCGTGATGCAACATGGCCGAAGCGTATAATTTTAAAAATTTGATAAAAATTAAGATTTAAATTTTATTCGGATCTAAGAGTGTTAAATAACTGTTGAAAGATGATATTTTAATACTATGTACCAGCCTTTGCTGCAACGGATCATATTTTTTTATGCTCGCCTTCGAAAAAAGTGGTAATTTAGAGCCGAATTTGGCGCTTCGAGCGGCCAAATCCGAAGAGTCGTCTCGACGAAAAAAAAAAATCGAAACAATCTCAGAGATACATTTTTGAAACAAGTTAGTAAAAGCCTTTATCCTGTCAAAGTTTGAGAAAATCGATTTTATTTATCTTGCATATGTACAGGCGATCCTAAGAGCAGGACCCTCTTAAAATCTACTTCTGCGTTTACATAATACTTAAAAGGACTGTGTCACGGCTGAGTAAAGTTTATTTTATTGAGTTTTGCCGAAACTGACTCGCTAAGAAACTGACTTTTTGGAAAGAAAGTACTTCCCTGGATCTAAATGACAAAACCATGCATAGCTTCATTGCAACCAAATTTGTCTCCTGGGAATAATAATTTAAAGTTTCAAGCAAACGAGATTATCTTTGATCAATGTTAAGATTCTCTTTCAGCCCGAACAACATTTGAAAAACCCATATCGCAATCCATTTCAATCTTCGTCACTTTTGGCCATCCATACCTTCTTTTGTTTTTGCTGTGTTATTGAAATGTTCCTTCACTGTTTTAAGAAGTTATTGTTATATTTCACCGAATTTGATGGTCATTTCCCATGCTTAAATTTGGCTAAAATCTGTGACACAGTCCCTTTAATTTCAACAGTACCCCCATCAGGTGATCCATGTTCGTCTGATCCGTGCCAGAATGGTGGTACGTGTAACGGCGATAACTCTGGAGGCTTTACATGTAGTTGTCCTTCTGGGTACACTGGGGATAACTGCAGCACGAGCGCAAGCAGTCAAGGTAAGAGACCCTATACATTGTAAGAACTATGTTCCTTTGGTACATAGCAATTAAAGTAAAAGCACTGTTTGATGCTAAAGCGTTGCTGTAGATGTACTGACAAAGAATATTCCCCCGCGCAATAAATTGCTCATCATACAGCTGATCATAAGCGTACCGTTTCTAAAAATGTTGTTGAATAACAAACGGAAGTGTCACAAAAGTCGTATAATAAATTGATTTATTAATATTGAAAGATTTGAATCTCTTTCGAATTCGTGGCGAAAAAGGGATTGTGCGGAAGCTCTCTAATAATTGGGCAATTAAGGTGACAAAATAATTTAATTCTCCGTTTAATCGTCTAAATCGTTTGAAGAAAGCCTGTATCTACATGTGTGTTTACATGCATGATGCTTAATTTTAACAGCGCCCCCAGCTGATCCATGTTCGCCCAATCCGTGTCAGAATGGTGGTACATGTAACGAAGATAACTCTGGAGGCTTTACATGTAGTTGTCCTTCAGGGTACACTGGGGATA
Organism: Oculina patagonica; assembly: GCF_052425735.1. Classification (NCBI taxonomy): domain Eukaryota; kingdom Metazoa; phylum Cnidaria; class Anthozoa; order Scleractinia; family Oculinidae; genus Oculina; species Oculina patagonica. Next base: position 21,671,779 of record NC_135767.1, read on the forward strand.
ACTGTAGCACAAGCAACCAAGGTGAGAGTCTTAAAACATTTTAAAACCTGTGTGCGTTCGATACAGAAAATAGTAAAAAAATATTAAAGGAACTATGTCACGGGGATTGCGCAGATTATTGGTCTAGTAAAACTGTTCTGATATAAGTGGTAGGCAACTTTACCCATGAAAAACATTATCTTTGAACATTTAACTGAAGATATAACCTTTATTTGGGGATAGAAATCAAACTTCGAATATAAATATCGATTATTTTGAAGGCGCGTAGAAACAACTTGAAAACGTTGGTCAATTTTCGTTTTGTGTACAAGGCCGTCACATTCTCCCACCAACACGTTCTGCTCCGTGGCACCGCTTTGGCCGCATTCCAACTCTTCCGCCCCGCCTTGTTTCTCCCTTTCATTACAGTCCTTCTTTAAGTGATCTTTGGTTTTCCTCTCACCTTTCGACCTTCTGATGCCCACTTAAACGCTGAAAAACAGTCTTTCATACTCTCTTTCCTAAGTACCTGTCCTAACAAGTTCCACTTTATTTGTCGTACTTCGCAGCTTATGTGATTCATCTCTGCCATCAGTGCCATGTTATTAACTCTTTGTACACCCTCCTGGGGTGTCCAGTCAGGTAACTGTGTCCCATTACGACACTCAAGTAAGGTGTCGGGAGCGATCGACTACTTTGCCAAAACAACTCTCTTTAGCTGTTAAGATAATGACAAAATGGATTTGTTTTTTCTTTTTTTGTCGCATTTCTTGTTGAAAGCTTTAGATCCATGTTCGACTGATCCGTGTCAGAATGGTGGAACATGTAACGACGATAACTCTGGAGGCTTTACATGTAGTTGCCCTTCAGGGTACACTGGGGATACATGTAGCACGAGCGCAAGCAGTCAAGGTGAGAGACTTAGAACATTATTGAAGCAATGTAATTTTGACACAAAAAAATAGCACTGCTTGGAGCTAAAGCGGGAAGAGGGTTAAGATTTGTGCTGGGATTTGGATTTAAATATGGATTTGATCTATCGATCTGAAAATTACGGTGATTATAGAATAGTGCTTTATTAAACGATATTCTATTTAATAATCCTGCTCCCGTAAAGTACTAGCGTCTGATTGGATTGACGTCAGAACGATTAATCCCAAATTGTATCGCTAGTTGAACAATTTAAAAAAATTAATTGTATCGCTAAAATTCGAGGTTAGGAAGTCTTTAGGAACCTTTTTTAAAAAAAAGTAATTTTGGTAAAAAGGCGCTTCCCCCCCCCAAAGTTTTGCGCCAAAAAACGCGGATACACCACCATCACAACTCGTTCCCAGTCTGTTGTGGTTTCAGCTTTCTTTCTTTCTTGAGGAATCGTCAAAGATCGATCTAAAAACGATGTACTTTGAAGGCCCTAATCGACAAATTTACTCTCGAACAGAAATGAGGGAAAAAGTAAACAAGTAGACATTAAGATTTTACGATTTTCTTTTAAAAATAAAGCTCACTTTAATCGACTTTCAAAGCTCAATAAGCGACGCTACGCCTGAGGGACGCCTAGAACAATTTAAGTCGCATAAACACAAAAATTTTGCTGAATTCGGAAGCTTGTAGACCTTGTATTACGGTAGCATTATTATTTAAAGGATTTTTTCGAAACAGTAAGGGATTAATTGTATTTGTGACCAGATCGAACTATTTCTAATTTCCACTCGTGACATTTACTAAAAAGTCCGATCTGTTCACTCATACAATTAATGCCTAATTGTTTCTCGAAAGCACACGTTTTCCTATACTTATAAAGGCATAAGTCAATTGACCCCCCCCCCCCCCCCGACCTCCGAGACATAGCAGGGATTAAATACGTCCAAAGCGGGGATTTAACGCACATTTTAGTGAATGGATGGTAAGGTAAAACGGCGCGTTGACCTCCGGTGGGCGGTGGATTAAACAAATTGTCAATAGACCAGGGCCGTAGAACGGTGAGTTAACATCACGCGAACACCTGAAGCGGGGACGACAGCCGGGGATTTAACATGAAGGACTAATGTTTTCCGTACATATACGTTGAGAGGAAGCTGATTTAAGAGCGCCACTTCTCCCTTGATTAAGTCTTTTGTGACGCCTGGTGGGTGACACGAATAGAAATTCGTGTATTGAAACGTCTCTGTAGGTTTGTAATGTTTCCGCACGTCAGGAATAGACCCCTTTGTGGAATCTGTCACCCTGTACGCTATGTCCTAGAAAGTAGTTCCTGTTTCTAATATTGTAGCCGTGAACTTTATCGTAGGGTGAAAGCTGTTTGCCAGTAGAAAGTATTTTGTCTCTGCTTGTGTCCTACGTTGAAAATTGTCGTCAATAAATCGCTCCCAAAGGATGGGTTTATTGCTACTTTGTCTGAGTAATTCGTTTTCTATTTTGACCATGAAGAAGTTAACAGAAGCTACGGTCATTTTCAAGGCCATGGCTCTTCGATGGGTTTGAAGGTAATCTTTTCCGAGTTTTCTTGAAGGATCAGAGTGAGCATTTCTCTTCATAACATGGTAGGAACGGGAGGGTTTCCTTAATAGAAATTCTTCGTATGTTTTGCATACAGTTCTAAATAACCACTTTTTGTGGTATGTTAGTGTACTGGTGACTTCCATAAAGACAAGGAACTCTTTCTTAGCAGTTTATTCTTCTCAATAAATTTAATTTTTTTGTGGTTTTTTTTTTTTTGGGTGAATTGTGGTTGAAAAAATAATTTTGCTTTCCCTTTTGGTTTTTTTTTTTTTTTAAAATTTTTTTTTTAAAAAAAAAAAAATTAAAGAAAAAAAAAAAACAATCCCTAAAAAAAAAAAAAAAAAAAAAAAAAATAAAAAAATTTCTGAAAGTTGTTTTGAGTTGTTTCTTTCTTTGGTTCGGATGCCTCTGCTATGCAAGGCTTTTAACAGACGTCTTGGCCCCGCGGAGGGGTAATCAGCCGTCTTTTAACACTTGGTAAACGTTCATTCCTCAACCTCGTCCCGGTTGTAAATTCCTCGCTGACTCCCAGGGGCCGGGGGGCCGGGGGGCCGGGGACCGGGGTTTCAATTGACTGATGCATCATACTGACTGTGTCACGGATTCTAGCCAAATTTAGGCATTGGAAATGACCATCAAATTCGTTGAAATATACAAATAACCTCTTAAAAAGTGTAGGAACATTTCAATAACACACCAAATACAAAAGAAGGTACGGATGGCCAAAAGCGACGAAGATTGAAACGGATTGCGGTATTTTGGGGCTGAACAGTTTTCAAAGTTAATCTTGTTTGCTTGTAACTTGTAACTATGGTTTTGTCATTTAGATCGATAGAAGTAATTTCTTTGCAAACATAAAGTTTCATATTTGGCGAAACTGAATAAAATAAACTTAACTCAGCTGTGACACAGTCCCTTTAAATCGTACATTTTCATTTTCCGTTCCCAGTCCCTCCAGGTTGTCAAGGAGCTCTGGGCGTGGAAAGCGGCCAAATCCCTGACGGAAAAATGGCTGCAAAATCTTCTGAGAATGTTAACCTAACCGGCCCCAATCGGGGCAGGCTGAACTTACAACAAGAAGGATCCAAATCAGGGGGATGGGTTGCTGGAATCGTCAATACAAATCAATGGTTTGTTGTTCGTTTTGAGAATGATTTTACCATAGTAACAGCAGTGGCAACACAAGGGAGGCAAGATGAAGAGGAGTGGGTTACTAAATACCACTTACAGTACAGGACATTTCAGAATTTTGCTCATACCGATTACATTGAACCAGGACAAAACACGACCAAGGTAATTAATTAAAATACGATTAACATAATTAACTTCGCCTTCTCCTTCTTGATGTTTTCTCCTAAGCCTGGTTCTCATATAATCACCCCGATCCTTTCTATCGCCTCTGTCACTTCAAAACTTTTTCTTGCGATCGGGGCGATTATATGATAACATTACACAGACGATCGCTAACGCCTGCGGCGATTGGGGCGTTCACGTCCGCTTGGATCGCCCCTGTTCTATCCTTTTAGCTTCTCTTTCCCTTCTTCGCCGTAGAACTGCAATAACTGCATGAGAAGATAGGAGGCCACGAGTTTTGCTCTTTCATTGAAGGCTGCCATTGTGTCTAGGGCTAAAATGTTTTTTTTTTCGTATTTTTTCCCTCATACTAGGCGATCGGGACGATCATATGAGAACCCCTGATCGCTTCCAATCGCTTCGATCGCCTACGATCGTCTCAGTATTTGCAAACGATCAATGCGATAGAAACGATCGGGGCGATCTTATGAGAACCAACCTTTACTGTCGTCCTGCGTACGCTTTTTAATTCACCCTTAATCAATCTGCCCTATGCACATGTTTTTTTATACTCTCTGCGGCGAAGATCAACTTTATGTGTTTCCATATAAAAAGTAACTACGTCTCGATGTACCCACCATCTTGGATTTTACAATTTCCTAGAAAGTCAGAAAATAACGGAATTGAAATTTAAAATCAAGCCAGACAGTATGCTATTCGAATGTAAAATTAAACAAATCGTATAATTTTGTTTTAAAAGGTGAAAATAAAAAAAATGTCAAAAATGACGGATTTAGCCAAACCTGCTTGTAATTTTGACGTTGTTATGGTGATGCCAAAAATCGTGAACACGTAGCTGACCTAACAAAATTTCCACAAGGGATGAATGAACAGCTACTGAAAGTTCCAGCATTATAGAGAAAATCCCATATTTTAAAAACCCAGAGGGGGTGGCATCTACCCCACCTTCTCGTACGTCCTAGGGTTAGCGAAAGCGGTAGTCCTTTTTAAAAAAAAAATTCAATGTAAGCGCTTTGTCTCTTTTTAAAGGTGGGTAAGCCAAAAATACAACAATGTAACTAACGCCGTCTCAACTATAGTAAGCAGTCTTGATGTGACCGCAGCCATCGTGACATAATTTTCTTCAGTTACTTTTAAATCAACTTGACCGAGCCCTTTGAAGTTTTTAAGCTAATAAGTTGCATGAAAAAACCTAAATATAATTTTCTTGTCCTAACAATGTGCTATTTTACGGATTTAGGAATTTGTTGGAAATACAGACCAGAATTCTGTAGTACACCATGAACTAAGCCAACCAATCACCAGAACATATGTCATCAAATTCCTTCCACAAGAATGGCATAACGGCATAGCAATGAGAGTAGAAATTTATGGTTGTAAAGGTACTATAAGCTTATATTATCCATTGGACATCCATTAAAGAGCTTTAATTTTTGCATCCAACCTGCATAATAAGTATATTATTAATACACCTGGTTGAAGAATCGTTGACCAATGAAAGCATGAACCAGGTCTGATGCGACCCAAATGTTGACTGGGAAATCGCAAAAAAAAAATGACTGTTGTCGTAGAAAGAATAAATATGATAATAAGACAGGTTGCAAAAATCGTGCTCTTAAGGCTTTCAAAGAAAGAACAAATCTCATGATTATCAATAAAAGGAAAATGACTAAGCTTACCAAGGCTGTCTGCCCAGAATACCATTTGGTCATATCGGTCATAGTTTATGCTCTTCACATGGTCAAAGTTCTAAAAACAAACCTAAACAATGCAAAAATAATTCTACTTCATTTAATTACCAATTCAAATGCAACTAATGAAGAAATGTGCGGGCCCGTAGGCTGGGGAGGTTCGGGGGATTCGGACGAACCCCCCCCCCCCCCCCCCACTGACTGAAAATGTCCGGGCTGCGGAATGATACAGCATATTGTCCCCTTAAAAGATTTTATTGTATTTAAAGGAGATTTTAAAAAAAAAAAAAAGTTTTTTTCCCTTTTTTTGGGGGAAATTTTTTTTCTTTTTTCTTTTTTCTGGGGTTTCTTTTCATTATTGATACCCCTGTGCACCTTACCTTGACGCGAAAATAGGCTGTTGAGCTCACTTACACCCCGTAGACAACAAAAGCTGATACGTAACGGTGGTAATGGCGTAGCCAGCATATAGGCTAGTACTCTAGGGCATACAAATTTTTCAGCATCGTATTTTTTCAGTTCAGGCTGGAGCTTTTTTCATGATAAAATGAAAAGCAATATTTACTGGTAACGGATCACGTGTCTCTACCCTTTCGCGATGAGATCAAGGCTCATCGCGCAAGTGAAAACTCCGGACCAATGCAAACACGTACAATGACGTTAAAGACAAGCTCGTTTATAAAGGAATGAGTGAAAATAAGTGCAATCCTCTGTTGTGATATCTTATTCTTTTTGTGCCGCCAAAATACAAGTAAAATCACCATAAAGTAAAAAAGAAGGCCTTTTCAAGGGTCTTTATCTGAAAAAAAAAAATTCCCCACGGAAGCATACCCCCCTGCTGGATCCTCGAAAACGGCGGCCCTTACGGGCCAGTTAACCAGGCCTACAGCTCTTCAAAAAGCTGGCTTTGTAACGAGCCTGATAGCATTTCGTGTGCACTGGTTAAGTGAATAAAGAGAAGAAATTACTAAGAAAATGTTCAATCTACAACTGTTTGGTGCGCTTTAAGAGAAAATGAACCTACCCGGGCAAAAACCAGGCTACGGGCCTGATTTGAAAATCCATATGGGCACGCTGTGACCTCACAAATATAGGATGGTAAGGGTGTGATTATAACCAACGAGGCGCCTGGCGCCGAGTTGGCTATCTACCATCTCATATCCAACGCGCGCTCTTGGAATAATTGTTAAGTATACACAGGAGTATATTCACCTGGTTATGCACTCTTCAATATGTTCTGTAGTCCTTTCACTTCTTTCATTCTTTTTACAGTGGAATCTCGATACTGCAAAATATGTTAGCTGGAACGAGGTTTCGTTATATCGGAGTTCTTTTCGTTCGATAACCGAGGACTTCTCCATATAGAAGTTCTTTGAATCAAGGTTCCAGTGTACTTATCAATGACCTTTTTACAGATGCATGTATGTCCAGTCCGTGCCAGAATAGTGGTACCTGTACCAGTAACTACATTACAGGAGGTTTTACATGCAGTTGTCCTTCAGGATACACTGGTAATACCTGCGCCACAGGCCTTCCGCCAGGTAATGAGATTTTGAGAAAAATTTTATGCAGTCCATGAATGCCATTTGCTATGTCATTATAATCATCCTCATCATCATCATCATCATCATCATCATCATCATCATCATCATCATATTCATCATCTTCATCATCATCAACCCTCAGCGTGCGAGTAGGTCAATAAGACCGCCACGTTCTCCTAACAGTACTCTCTGTTCCGTGCCACTGTTTTGGTCACATCCCAGCTCTTGAACTTCCACCCCGCCTTGTTTCACTCTTTCTAGACAGTCCTTCTCCAGATGATCCTCGGTCTTCCTCTCGCCCTTCGACCTTCTGTTGTCCACCCAATGTTGTAAAACAGTCGTTCATACCCTCTCTCCTGAGTACTTGTTCTAACCAGTTCCACCTTCTTCGTCGTACCTCGCAGTTAATGTCATTGACCTCTTCCATCTGTGCCATGTACTTCACCCTGCACACACCCTCCTTGGGTGCTTGGGTGCGTAGTTTTGAACTTGAGCTTCATTACGAGCTTCAAATGCTCCAGAAAAGCCGACACGATCGCTAAAAACTATACTTTTTGCTGTGAAGATAATTACCAAATGGGTCTGGAAGCGGGTTTTTTCTTTAATTTTTACTTATTGGGTATTGAAACCTTTAGATCCATGTTCGCCTAATCCTTGTCAGAATGGTGGTACATGTAACAGTGACTCTGGAAGCTTCACGTGCAGTTGCCCACCACCGTACACAGGGGATGACTGTAGTACAAAAGGTATTAGGTAGCGTTATAAAGTTATACGTAATAAGAAATATATTGGGCACAACTCATAGGGTGTTTTTTTAGGATTACCACCATAGTTTCCATTGGAAACAACTCGTGCTATTGACGTCAGCAGTCAGTCGCACTTTTCAGTGATTCAACTTTCGCGAGAACGGGACTGTGACGTCAATAGCACGAGATGTTTCCAATGGAAACTAGCTCTGTCACCCCTGACAACAGCAGTGTTTTAAAGGTAAAAATTTGGGCGCGAAACTTCCCTCGTTGCATGCTTAACTAAAAATCGTAGAAAGGACATTTTCTAGCTGACATATTGTTATGTCGTTAAACTTGAAAGTTTATTTCGCCAAATAGCCTTGGAAATTAATATTAATGGCTTTGCACTACGTTTACAGTTAATTGTGATTATTTGGCCTTGGCGCTTAGTTGATAATGAACTGGATTAGGATGTGTTCCCTCTACACTCTAATCTAAAATTCATTTAGATTTCCATAATTCTACTTTTAACCAAACATATAAGTTTGTAGTATTAAGCCATTCTTTCCTGAGAAGTAAATGAGTTAGAGTCCATGGATAAGTAGTTGCGCACTAGTGAGCTGATGGCCTTAATAGGGTTGATCCGTGTGCATACGCACCGGCGTTACTATTTTATAAATATCTCGACACACCCTATCTGTACTGTAATATCATGTTACTGGTCGTTGCCATTTCAAATGTTACTACACTGAAGAGGACCGTTACGGTCGAAAGGCCTATGTAGTTTATTAAAATCGTAGCTGTATGGCGATACACAATTTGTTCTTTTTAGTATATTTAATTTAATACACTTCCACATTTAAAACACACTTTATCTCACACGCGTAATTAAAGGGACTGTGTCACCGCTGAGTCCATTGTATTTTCTACGTTTTGCCAAATGTTCACTATGAAAGTTAATGTTAGCTTAGAAGTTACTTCTATGGATCCAAATGGCAAAATTATAGCTTCATTACAACGATATAATTCCAATGTCCTCCAGGCGTTATAATTAAAAGTTACAAGCCAACGAGATTTTAAAAGTAGCCAAACAGCCTTTCAAAACTGAACTCATATCGCAGGTCATTTCATTCTTCTTCAACTTTTGTACATCCGTTCTTTCTTTTTGTACTTGCAATGTTATTGAAATGTTCCTTCACTGTTTAAAGCGGTTGTTTTTTGGTGACCCTTTTCTTATGTCTAAATTATGCTAAGACTCATGGCACAGTTTCTTTAATGCTCGAGTAAACAGACAAAAATAGTCACCTGCGACATGCACACTAATGTGTACAATATTTGCATCGATTTGAAAAAAAAACTGTAGGTTGTCAAGATGCTCTCGGGATGGAAAGTGGCGCAATTGAGAAGGGGCAACTTGTTGCATCCTCTCAGCGTGATAGTCTTGCTGGTCCCGAACACGCCAGACTAAACTTAAAAGCAGTCCAAGGACGAAGCAGAGGGGCTTGGATAGCAGCGGACTACGACTACCACGCGTGGTTCCAAGTTCATTTGATTAACCCGTACACTCTGATAACTGGTGTAGCAACACAAGGGAAAATAAACCGTGACTGGTGGGTGACAAAATATAGGCTGCTGTACTGGGGAGCTGGAGTGCATGTCCAGTGGTACAAGGAACAAGGACAATCCGGTCCGTTCAAGGTGACTCAATTTAGTTTTGTCATGTGATTTGCTTGGTATAAACCGAATGGGGGGTGGAGCAGGAGGTGCGGAGAGGGGGTAGGGTCAGGTACCATTTTATGACGAAATTTCTTTCGCGAGAATTGAGGCGAGCGTTTATATTTGGAAGTTCCTTGAAAACGAGAATAAAGGTCATTCATTAGACGTAAGTATTGCATTTGCCAATCCTTAACCCTTTTTTTGATTTTGGGGGGTGCTTGCCACTGTTCGAACTAGTCTTTGATTCCAAAATTAGAATCGGAAGCTCTTTCACCGAGATATTGTTGTAAAATTCACCTTTTAACTCGAAGATGATATATGCAACTTCATTACCAAGTGGTGGGCATGAACCAACTACAGAACTTCTATTGACTGAATATAGTTCTAAAATATATTGTCGTTAAAAGGTGTGGTTCATTTCGGTGAGCTGTTGCCTTAGATCGAGTCCAATACAAGCAATATAAGCCTTAAAAATCCTTACCAATGTTCTTGCTATCTTACCGATTTAGGAATTTGCTGGAAATACAGACCGGACTACTATTGTTTATCATGAGCTTAGCCCACCAATTAGGGCACAGTTCATCAGGTTCATGCATCTGGCTAGGGTAGGCAAAACAGCAATGAGGCTGGAGCTTTATGGCTGTCAAGGTACTATTTTAATATTTATCTCGATTTAGCATCGTGACAGCAAATAACCTTGTTTGTGTTTGAGATTTTTAAAGTGACGCTGCAGATGTATTAACTATATTCAGAATAGGAAGAGAATAGGTGAGAGGAATGTCATCCCCGCCCCCCCCCCCCCCCCCCACCTACTTTGTAATTGCTAACTAGTAGGCATCTTCCAGACAAGATTGCACTTTTCGTCTGTTCTTGATTTACGGCGTCCCCCAATTAGCAGTGCTTAATCCACAAATGTCATTTGAAGTGTTCCGTTGCTTGTTTGAATATTTACTCTTTAAAGGTTTATGAACAGTTTAACTGTAAATCTTAACTTTCAGTAAGCGAGTAGGTTTAAACTAAAGCTAGAGTAAACCTGAGATAAAGACCTCAACTTTGATTTTAAACTTTTCCAGGACTTTAAAGAACTATCTATAGATCTATTAAAAATATACCCAAAGAGGTGCTAAAACTAGTCGGCATACTTGGAACTCTAAAATGCTTCACATCCCGCGGTACAATCCCGCCCAGGGAAAAATTATCCTTCTTTTTCAGAACTGGTAACTTTGGAACTTATTAGATCCTTCTCTAAAGTTGAAATTATTTATTTTTATTTTTGTTAATATACTTCAATTAACATGTATTTTGTAACCTTTATTCTGCAAAGCCTTTTGGGACGAATAAAGTATGTTTGTATGCATGTATGCATGTATGCATCTATTCTTAATATGGTGAAATTGTTGCCAGAAGTACTTGCAGTTAGCAATAGAGATTGTCGTCCCGTCACTTGTAACTTTCTCATCATTTGGAACTTCTTCAGATGCATGTCTGTCCAATCCATGTTTAAATGGTGGTACCTGTATCAGTAACTACACCTCAGGAACTTTTACATGCAATTGTCCTTCAGAATACTTTGGTGAAACCTGCGCCTTAGGTAAGATACAAAAACGTATTTTAACTTGGGTCGGTAAGCATACAGATAGGAGCGGCAAATCGAAATACAATCTTGAGAATACAAGGCTACATACCTTACAAATGACTATTCTAGCTTTTCAACAGTGGAATAAGCAGCGATGTTAACGACTCTCGATCCCCGGCCGTTTGAACACAGTAGTCATCTACAACCTAAAGATAAAAGTTTTAGCAATCTAGTGTAGTCCAATTTCAGTTCAATCCATTTCAGTCTTTACGGTCGCAAGAGCCAAATGGCTCATCCACGTTAGCGAACTCCGGTGTCCGTGCCAAGAAAAGACTTAAGGTGCTATCACACCTAGGAACATGTTGGGGAGACATGTCTCGACACGTCCACGGCACAGCAACACGTCGCATTGTGCCACAATGGGACAATGTTGGACACCAGGGGAGAATAAGACCCCTCTGGGCGAGTCTCTTGCAAGGTCAATAGCAATTTGTTGGTCCATTTATACTACTGATTTGGACATTTCTGGATTTGGCCATTTCATGTTGTTTTTTTTTTCGCAGAGAACGGCCAAGAAATGTATCATGAAGATTTAAAACACACGTGTAGAATAATTCAGTTCTGCTGCTTAAACACTTTTTTTGGTGACGTTCTCCTTTACGTTGCCGTTATAGTTTCCTTAAGCTTTCTATTAATCACCTTGTTGCGACAACAAGTTTCATCTTGCAAGCTTACAGAGCATTGAGCTGTTTTCAATTTGTTTTTCAACAGTCAATCAGTGTTTGCACGTTCCATGTCTTAATGGTGGTTCATGCTCGACCCTCAACGACTGGCCGCATTTTGAGTGCACTTGTCCTTCTGGATACATTGGATTTAACTGTGGAACTCAGCTAGGTAATACACTTCACTTCAATATGCTGGGATTTAAAGAATCCGCACTGAGCTCTTTGCAGCTTACGGTCACATAGTACAAATTCTGCCATGCTGGAGGGTAATCTACGCTCTAGGGCACTCAAAACAAAGGAAATTGAAGAGGAAAGTGTTTTGGATGTCCCCGCGCGTAGCTTGCCCTTCAGTATGGTGGTATTTTGTACCATGTGATCGTTAGCTTAACCCTATTCAGGACCGGGGGGAGCTTTTGAGGTCCGCGGTGACTTTGAACTCTTATAACATTTTTTTTAAGATTCAACCAAACGTTGCCAAAATTTCTGAGTTTTCCTAAACTTTATCTGGCAATAATTTGGTAGGGTTGGATGATGTGTCAGGAACTTGACATCGCCATGGCAACGGCATTTTGACAGGCATGTTTTCCCAAATTTGTTATTTTGCGTGTTTCTGTTAATAAAAATGAGCTTTAACGGAATTATTTTTACATTTTTAGGTTTTTTTTGGGGGGGGGGGGGTGGTTTTCTGGCATTTTGGAAAAATTTTGAAATCCAAGATGGCGGATCCAAGATGGCGGCTGTTTTGACATAATAATGTAATTGTCACGTGATGTGACGTCACCATCCCACGTGACGTGTACTAAAAGAAAGATGTTCGGACATACAAGACATAAGTTTCATTGTGATTGCTTCAATATTCTGGAAGTTACATAGGGGGGCTTCCGAAGGCCCCCCCCCCCCCGGGTCTGAGAAGGTCAAAAAAAGCCCGGTCTGAATAGGGTTAGAAGGGCCGCTTATAAGATAAGGATTTAAGACAAAGATTATTTTAAAAAAGCTACATATATATCTTAAACAAAGATATATAGTTGTAGCCGTACTAACAAATGAATTCGAAAGCTTCTCAGGCCTATCGATGTGTTAATAGGCCTGATTAAGTCTACAAATAGATACTCGATGTTGGAGCGCAAATTGGAAACTCGAAACTCAACCTCATTCAATTTCGAACAATAGACGATGATCTGAAAAAAAGACAACTATTACCTCATACATGGGACTTCCAAAGATAAGCTTTTAAATCTATTTAACAGACAACAGGTCCAGAGACTAAAATTTAAATAAGGTTAAAAATACCTTGTGGCACACTAGATCAGTCACGTTTTCTATTGACAAATCTGAAAATGAATGACAAGTCGCAAGCTAGGTCACATAACATTTAAAAATATTTTTTCTTTTGATTCATCAACAGCTGACCCTTGTTTGCTCAACGCTTGCCTGAATGGTGGTTCCTGCTCTGCAGAAAGTGGCTGGCCGTATTTTGAATGCAGTTGTCCTTTTGGATACATTGGTTTCAACTGTGGCACCCAACTAGGTAACGTAGTTCTTTTTTTACTCCGTTTTTCTTATGGGATAAGAAAAGTAGCACCGAGAGATATGAATAGGGAAATAGAGGAAACTGTTCTCACGATCAGAAAGTAGCACTTACAAGATATTGCTAACTCCGAGTACCTCAAAATGGCGTTTCTATGAATGAGCTTTCTTTAGAACATTTTAGAAGAGGAACTGAGAATAGCGTTTTGCAATGATTAGAAAAGGGGCTCGTAATGGGGGTGAAGAGGCAGATGATGTTTTAAGAGAAGTTTTACGTTCAGATAATGACCTTCCGCGTAATTGCGGGTAACATCCACAGGATCACAGTTCACGGCAAAATGAGCTTTGGTAAAAGTTCATGACCAATCGTTAAGGTTAATCTCAACTCACTGAACACGCTTAAGGACAAAAATATTAAACAAAATGACGTAGTCTTTATGAATATATATTATTATATGAATATATATTGCGTTATAACATTGTCAAATTGTTGTGGATTCACGAGCCGTAGGCAAGTGAATCCACAACAGTTTGGATCACAGGCGTCCCAAACCCACGATTCGAGAAATCGATCGACTAAAGGATTTATGTAAGCGTATGAATGATTTATGCGAGCGTATGAATGATTTATGTAAACATATGAGTGATTTATTTCAGCGCATTGAGTGGGACGCGATTGCTTGAAGTGCGCGGTGTTGTGTTACAATTTAGGCCGTTGGAGATTTGAGCGCTCTATAAGACTTTGTATGGAGTTTAAAATAACGCGGAATAAAAGCGCTCGACAAAATAAAATTTTACCTTCTTTTCAATAACTATAAAGAAAATGTACTCACCTTTCTTGATTTCTGTTGTCCTTTTGGGCTATTTCATCGTTTTTGGGTGGTTTTGAGGTTTTTGTCGTAGCCTTCATAAGACGAAGTCAAGGCTGGACAGGGCCATTTCGAAGGAGCCGTGCCGCGAGGCCATTTTCTCGCCAAAATGCGAATCCGCGGCCTCATTTTCCCCTCCGACGTAAAGAAGGAAAGTTTATTTTTATCCTTGTCTGGTCGGCTTGGAAAAAACTTCATCCTTTCCGCTCCAAATCGAACGATTTATGCATTACTACTGGAGCTTTCAGTTTTCCTGAGCACCTTGTTCCTGTCTTTTCGACTACGGCACAGTTGGAAATCAAACATTGCGACCGCTCCAGTGTGACAACTCTTTCCCCACGACCCCACGGTAGAATTTCGACGCCCATTGTAATGTAAGACCAACCACGTGAAAATTTTGACTGTGCACCCGTCCGGTCAGTCGCAGTTGTCACGCTGGAGCGGTCGCAATGTTTGATTTCCAACTGTGCCGTAGTCTAAAAGACGGGAACAAGGTGCGCAGGAAAGCTGATAAAATTAGCCAATCAGCGCGAGAGAAATCACTCTGTTATTGTAAAATTTTTGATTAAAACTGGTAGTGGGCAAGCATCCTGTCTCTCAACAGGTGATCCCTGTGTAGGCAGTCCTTGTTTGAATGGTGGCAACTGTACAGCGGACGAGAATTCGTTAGGTTTTACATGCAGTTGCACAGAAGGATACACAACTTACAACTGTGGCACTCAGCAAGGTGAAAATAACTCAAAGAAAATAATGTCTAGAAAATAACATCTTGAGTCAAAACACACCGTACATTAAGGGGGGGGGGGGGTTAAAAGCCGTGCTTTTCATCAGTTGAACGTAAATCAGAAAAAAAAACAGTTGTGTTTACTAATTTGCACTTGGTTAACTCATTAAAATACGACTTTTAACGCCGACCTTATATTAGCTTATATTATAGATATTGAAACTATTATTGTTTCCTATTGTTCAATTAACTAAGATGTAATTTTTCGCCGATTTCATTTCATCTTACACTTATAACATTGCATAGGAAACATGTTTAGGTTTTTGTTTGTATAAGTAATCACATTATTTCGAGTGCAATTTGGGATAAATAAGCACTCGTAAATTTTTCAAAGGCTAACAAAATTGCACGAGCCCGTAGGGCTGGTGCAATTTGTAGTCTTTGAAAAATTTACGAGTGCTTATTTATCCCAAATTGCACGAGAAAAATCATGTAATTTTTACTTATTAATAATATTCATGAAAAAATTGCGAGAAAATAACATGCGCAAATCTAATAGAAAAACAATTTATTCAAACTCGGCAAATATCATCACGCGTTCATTCAAAACAAGGTGTGGAAGCCCAAACACCGTAAGGTTTCTCAATGTTTTAAAAGTTTTTTTGCCAAAAAATCTGGCTAAACAGTCCAACGAATTGTTTGAATAAAAGTTTCTGGGTTTTACCTCTTCCAGAGATTTTCTTCTGCTTCAAATACGTTCAAATATGTTCTCTAAGTACAGTGTCTTTCAAGCGATGTAGTCATTACCTTGAGGCTATCCGTTCCATAATCTTCGAAAATGTGTTTGTTTTTTAATTCGGCAAATTCGGCGTAAATAAATTCGCTCAAGCAAAGCGTGAAACTTAGTCGGCTTGTAGTTTCGATTTCGTCGGCAATTTCCTTCTTGAGAAACCAGTTATTCCAAAACGAGAATAAAAAGCCAGTGCTTTTTAGTGCTATGGTATTTAGAGCTGTCTTCTGGTCCTCTACTGTGCTCAAAATGCCAGCCATTTTTTTACTCGCATCTCGAAGCAGATCCAAACTGCGCGCCATTCAGATCGCGTGGAAGCGTTTGATTGGCCGTCTGCGGGTGCCTTTGTTTATTAACCAATCAGAACGCTCTGTTTATTTCTCTTTTTTTGCACCTAATTTTTCTGCACTATATTAACTCATTTCTGCATCAAATTTACTAAAAACTGCATTTCTCTTAGCCAATCAGATTTGAGACATTTTTTTCATGTATTTTATGAGTGGACATATGTTAACCATATTAAGACTGTATAGAAAGGGTGCATGATTACGGTAGGTGAATGCAGAAGGCGAGTGAAAGGGGGACTGCTCATCTTCTATGCATTTCGTTGTAAATTTTTTCTTGCAAGAAATATTAATTTGAAATATTGGTTGATATTTTAGTGGTAGGTTAATTGATATGTTGCAATTGTTTTGAAGATACTGTATCACGTAGGTGTGTCTAACACCTGAGTCTGTGATTTTTCGTTAGCTGATCCGTGTTCGCCCATTAATCCTTGCCTTAATGGAGGTACATGCTCAGCAGACAGTGACTGGCCATTCTTTACATGTAGTTGTCCGCCCGGATATATTTGGTATAATTGTGGATTTCAACAAGGTGAGACACATGGTCAAAACATAACCCTTAACTGATTCGGAATGAACTTTTATTGTGTAAACTTTATAGCTTTCAAGTCTATAAAAGTCTATAAACAAAAAACAATTAAAATCGCTTGGGTCAACGCTCTGGAGCACAAAAGACAGACTTCTCGCAGTCTATTTTCATCATCATCATCGTCATCAACATCATCATCAACCTAGGATATTTTTGTTTGATTTAGCATTCAGTTGATAACATCGTTATTCAAATTACGTTCATAGCATCAACAGAGCTGTAAATTCTTCAGCCTTTAACCAGCACAGTTTCTAATTTTTTGCAATTTTATTATGGTGTTTTCTAAACGCTGCCACTTAAATCTGCGTTTGAGTTTAGTTACCTAGTTTTTAAGACCTCTTTTAAAACTATTTTTTTCTTTTTCATTTTTTTTTTCAGCTGACCCATGTTCACCCGATCCTTGCCTGAATGGTGGCGTCTGTACAGCGGACAGTAATCCGCTTGGTTTTAAATGCAGTTGCCCTTCAGGATACATTGGCCTAAACTGTGCCATTCAGCAAGGTGATATACAATTTTCTCAAACCTTGCGTCACCTTCTCCGCAACTCAAAACAAATCCTCAGTTACAAAGTTTGTTGCTTTTTAACACTTATCTTATCATCAAGATACAAAAATCGCTTTTTAGTTTTCGAACAAAAATGTTACAGCATTAAACGTGGTGGTTTATGGTCCGCACACTGGACTCCAAAATAATAAAGTGGTCCGGGTTCTAACCCTGGCTGGGGTCATTTTGTTGTGCTATTGGGCAAGACACTTTACTCTCACAGTTCCTCTCTCCACCCCGGTGGACTAGCATCCCATCCAAGGGGGGAGTAGAAATTCTCCTAGTCGCTTTATGTTACCAAATCCGGGATAAGCCTTGGCTTGATGGGCCACTAGGCTTGAACGCTGTCTTTAACAGTTCTGGGACAAGGTCTCTTTTGGACAAAGGCTTGTAAAACTAATGTTCAAACTTAATCAGGGTTTCGATTTCTTAACAGGTGATCCGTGTTTAGACGAACCTTGCAAGAATGGCGGGAAATGTGCCGTGACTGATAACTTGGTTGGATTTGAATGCAATTGTACCTCTGAATATATTGGTTTTGATTGTGGCACTCTGAAAGGTAATATGGATATCCTCAAAGATAAAATTAAAAAAATAAATAAATAAATAAAAGTGCGCTAAAAGCAAACAAATCGTACATTTTTAAAGTTTTGGACGACAAAACCAAAATCAGTGTTGTCAATAGTAGTTTTCTGACTGCTCTTGAAGATGGTATAGAAAATAAAAAAATGAGGATTCGAACCTTGTGAGCACCGTCACAGTTAACTTCATGCGTTTTGTTTTCTTCTGGAGCTGAATATTATCGCAATAAAACAGATGTTCGTTTTAAGCACCATCAGAAAATTTTGGACATTATTCGTTATTAGAAAACAACAATTTTATCACCACCGCCGAAAAAGGACAATATTGGATGTATTTAAAAATACATTCAATCAAATCAACCGTTTTAAAATCCCTTACAACAAAGCGCTTTCAAAACAGTTAATCCAATTGGCTAGATTTAAATTTCCTTGTTAAAATGTAGCCAATGGAATCTTGTATCCCCAAAGCAACTTCTTTCTCGTGCACAGGCTCAGCTGGCTCAGTATCCATGTTACCACGGCCTGCTTGAATCGCTTTACATTCTGACGCTATCCGTTCATTTGTCATCAATTTTGTCATAGGCTTCCAGATCGCACACCAGATTTGTTGCAAGTTTTGCTAGAGTAAGTTGTCTCTCTTTGTTAAAATTTTGTTCTTAGAAGCACTGATTTCTATCGTATTTCTCAACAGAGGATCCGTGTTCCCCCAATCCTTGTGAAAATAACGGTAGCTGTACAATAGCGACCAACACGCAAGGGTTTACATGCAACTGTTCTACAGAATACACTGGTGATACTTGTGAAAATAAAAAAGGTAAGTCAAATTTTTCACCCCGGGGGGGGGGGGGGGGGGACTCGCATGTGAAAGTGACGGGGATGCTCGTCGTCTCGCTTAGGGGTGTAAATTTCGGATTTTTGGTCTCGCTTAGGGTGTTCCGGGCAAAACGCCCAAAACGCCAGTATTTTTAGCCATAATGGTCTCGTTTAGGGTTACACACGAAGAAATATACAAATATAAACTCCATTCTTAGTTTTTTGGTATCTTTTGGGGGTCAAGAAAAGCTTGAGCCACACCCAGATTGGTCTCTTTTAGGGGTTCTTTTCAAAATTTCTGACGAGCATTCCCGTCCGTTTCATGTGGGAGTCCCCCCCCCCGGGTTTTTCACCTCCTATTGGAAGCTTTAGGTTTTATAGTCAATTAATGTGGTCGTTCTGGGAAACGCCTTTCGTTGCCTTGCTGGCATTACATGTCAAAGTACTACGATATCAAAAACATATTCAAATGCAGCTAATTGGGTTAACATGGTAGAAATGTATGTGCCTGATTTTACTAACATTGGAACGAGAGAACAACTAAGAAGATACCAGATATTCAAAATGCCTTCTCGACTCCTCCTTATCCACTTTCTATTTCTTTATGTCTCCTCTTTATTCTTCTTTTTTTTTGTTACTTATTGTTTTTATATTCTACTATGTTTCTTAATTTCAGTTCATGGCAACTGGAGTAGCTGGTCTCCATGGCCTAACTGTAACAAGCCGTGTAATGGTGGAGTCAAAATAAGAAAGCGGCTGTGTGATAACCCTGAACCAGCTTTTGGCGGGAAAAACTGCACCGGTCCGGCGAATGAAACTGAGCCCTGTAATTTGAACAGTTGCCCACGTAAATAAACCTTCTTATCGTTTTATTTTGCACAGTCGCTACCATAAGTGTAAAAGTTCAAATGACAATCTCGATCTCATTTTGCAAAAAGAAAATAGGAAACGGGAAACAATTTGTAACGCATGAAAGTACTGCTTAATAGCAAATTATTATAACCTTATTGTACAGCATAACACCCATCTTGCGTAGGCCTGTCCATCAACCTTCCCCAACCACCCCCCCCCCCCCCCACCATACTACCACCACAACCAAATAATTTTATACCAAAAAAAAACATATCACTCTAAAACAGATAATTTGATTCATTTTCAGCTGAAGAGATAAATTACAAGGTCAAGCTGACAAATGACGTCTGGAATGATAATCTAGCCAACCCAGCAAGTCAACCTTATATTGAGCTTCAGGAAAAAATCAAGCAAGATGTAAATATTGGTTTAGCTGTTTTCACTGCTTATTTTAGCCATCTTGATCTATTTTCCACTTTTAGCTCACTTCACCTCGGATCACTGCACGATGCTGCACTTACTGCACTACACTGCATTTTACGGTACGTTTCTGTATTGACTGCAATGAGCAGGTACATAGCCGGAACCACACTGTTATTTACCACACAGAATTGCATTGTACCGCACTTAATCACTGCACTGAACTACATTGGGCTACACTGAAAAGCTAGCCGGGGTGACATGGGCTGGGCTAAAATGCCTGAACCTCACTGTATTTGCACTGTGGTGTAGTGCACTTCAGTGTGCTACACCAGAATATAAATAGGAAACGTCTGTATCAAATGTAACTATTAAATAGATTTAGCAAGCCTAAAAGCGTAGCTCCACGGCTATTTACTTTGCCCTTTATCCAAAGCTGAATCTACTGACCATAGACAGAAAAAAATACGACTTGAGCCCGTGATCTAATGAAAAACCATTAACTTGTCAGGTCAACTTCAAGAAAACACGCGAGCTCGATGAGTTCCACACTCGAGCCTGCTATATGGTCATGTGATACTGGTCAGCGGATACCTCGTTTTGACAGCTGTTAATTGGTCTAATATTAAAGATGTTAGCTGACGTTAACCTGTTTCTGAAGTATGGCCGCCATGTTTGGGCGACGTACGTACGTCGTAGAGCTCACGCGCCCGCGAACTGTGCCGCTAGCCATGATAACCATGTAAAATCAAATGCATGGTTCTCCTATTTCTGTAGATTTTGTATTGCTATGGGACTCCGCTTTGGGGCCCTTCGGGCTCCTGGGAGCTCCGCTTTAAACTAATTAGTCTTAACTTCAAGCGATGTTTCAATCAGGAACATTTTTATAAATCACGGAAAAGTACTAGAAACGATGGTTTATTTCCAATTGTAGGTGAAGGGTTTCTACACCAAAAGAGATTTCAATGTTGTGGTAAAGGTCTTGGGATTCAGGTAAATCCGTTTTAATAACTATTAAAATAAATAACTACTCTATAATGTACAATAATAAATAACATTTCGTCGAATAACATTTTTACACTGATGAAAGTTATTTTAGTCCTTCCAAAAATTAAGTTAGAGCTTTGCTAAATCAGAGTAAACTTAACATTCACTCTTTCATTCATTCATTCATTCATTCATTCATTCATTCATTCATTCATTCGTTCAGTTCTTTTGGAAGGTAAGAAGGTCAGGAAGTAAGTAATGTTTCTTACTCCCAAAACTGGCTGCACTTGGTCTTCTCTGCAAAAATCGATGTACATGAAAGGAGAATTTAAAACATGAGGGAAATTTAAAAAGGAACGGAATAGTTAAATCATAAGGGAATTTAAAATGAAACGTAGAAGTTAAAACAAGAGGGAATTCAAAATAAAATAGAATAGTTAAAACATCGCGAAACTCAAAATGAAACGGAATAAGTAGTTAAAACATGAGGGAACTCAAAATGAAACGGAGAAGTGAAAACATGAGAGAACTCAAACTTCAACGGTGAAGTGAAAACATGAGGGCACTCAGAACTAAACAGAAAAGTAAAAACATGAGGGAACTGAAAAACAAATGGAGAAGTTACAACTTGAGGGAACTCAAAATTCAACGGAGAAGTGAATACATTAGAGAACTCAAAATTAAATGGAGAAGTGAAAACATTAGGGAACTTAAAACCAAACGAAAAAGTGAAACAGGAGGGAACTCAAAATCAAACGGAGAAGTGAAACATGAGAGAAATCAAATTCAAACATAGGCATTAAAAGATGAGGGAAATTCAAAATCAAACGGAGAAGTTAAAAGATGATCTAAATTCAAAATCAAACAGAGAAGTTAAAAGATGAGGGAACTCAAAATCAAACGGAGAAGTGAAAACATGAGGGACGTTAAAATCCAACTGAAAAGTAAAAAATGGGGGAACTTAATTTCAAACCGAGAAGTGAAAACAAGAGGGAACCCAAAATTAACAGCTGTTTCTTCCTTTTTGGCAGAACCTTTTAAGATATTTACACGTATTATAAACATCCGCAAGGATCTAATTATTCTCTGAATCTCGTTCCTGTTTGTAGGGAAGGAAGCGTCATTTCCAGTTTCAATGTCACCTATCCTTCAGTAGATTCGTTACAAATTGTCTCCCTTCAAGAAGAACTGGCTGGTGGCACATTAGTTAATACACCAGCTAAATTACTCAACATTACAACTACTAACGGTATGTGAGTAAAGATTTTATGTCAAGACGATGAAAACACTTATTACAGTATCGTAAATGGTTTGAACCCAGGAGTATCAGTAGGTCTTATAGTGTGACCGTCCGGGTGTGAGTAGTTCTGAGAAGAACTGTTGTTGGTGACTGACGTTCAGTTCGACAACCTGAGTGGAAGTCATCTTCAGTTCATCTCAGAGCTACTCTTACCCGGACGATCACACTATACGACCTACTTAGTACAGTGTTAAGGTTAAGCTCACCCTATTTAGATTTGCATTTTAGAAGACATGTGTAATCAAATTTAGTTATATAACTGAGGAAAAGGGACACGTCGATTGTGACGAAAGCTCGTAAAAATAGACCTAATGTGCTTTTGCATTGGTTTCTTCCCAGTACCAAACGAAGCTCCAGTTATTCTGGAAGCAGAGAGCACCACTTCAACGTCTATTGATCTTAAGTGGTCGGAAGTTAATGATTCCATGCCAATTCTTGGTTATGTAATAATTTACAAGGAAATCAACAAAATTTTCCAAGCAGACATCATGAAATCAGTGGAGCCATTACCTCGTGAAGCGGTGTTAGAAGATTTGAAAAAGTTTACAAATTACACCATACGTGTGTACGCCTTTACTGCTAACGGAAATGGAGTACCGAGCGAGGCAGCCTCTTTAAGAACCCAGGAAGACGGTAGGTTTATTACTCGTAGCTCCAGTATGGGAGAGAACATTAAAATGTAACTGCACGACCTAAACTGTCAAGATGGTTCATAATTAAACCAGCCAATCAATCTAATTTCTTTATTGCCAGTCAGGTTTTTCAGCTGTTTGACCTGTTACAGTTTTTATAGGTTTTGTTCAACCATATGGTCAGGTGATAAGCATTTTATAAACCAAGCTTGCTCCGGACCATACGCGGGGAATATCGTTCTTAGGTCGTTTCTGTTCGGACTTCACCGAGCTTGATCCGTGCAGTCAAGATCCCCGACTGAAACTCTTCCAGGGCGATCCCCTTCTTTGTTAAATAAATATCTAGATCGATTAGAAAGAGGTAACTTAACGTTACAGTTACCTTAGTTAACAACGCAACAAACAAGGCCAAGAACAGTAGATTACTTAGTTTGTAACAATCCTGAAATATTCAGGATTTGCTTTGGCTTTGCTTAACTATTATCTGCATGTTATTGGTCAAGACAAAAATTGCACCATTAACAAAACCAGTCATAGGAAAATTTAAAACTAATCACGCTTTGTTTAAGTGTGTTTTCTAACGTTCGAAATCGTTTTGGCTTGCTGTGTTGATTACGTTAGTTGTGATTGTCATCGGGACTGCCTCGTTTTGGTTTCTTTTCAAAATAACGTTTTCTGTTACTGCTTTATATTATCTACTTCATAAGTTTAATTTATTGCTCAGTAAGTATTGAAATATGAGTTCTCTGTCGCCATCAGTGCCCAGTCAACCGCCACCAAACAGCGTTATTAAATCTACAAGCACCAGTACAATCGACGTTTCATGGGAGCCAATCAGCCAAGCTTTCGTGCATGGGATACTATTGGGATACGAGGTAAGGTACGCAAAGGATGACGGGTCGTCGCCGTTGACTTGGGAAACAGTGACACTTGATGCAAACACGCTTGGAGTGGTTTTAAGTGATCTGGAATATTTTACGCGGTACAAGGTGGTGGTTTGTGCTAGGACTTCCAAAGGATGTGGCGAGGAATATTCCGACATCGCTTACACATACGGTGATGGTGAGTAGAATGTTATAGAAGGAAATTACTGGGAGAGCCCTCTGTTGTATAAGCTGCTGTGTTTAACCCTAACCCCAGCCGTTTGTTGGCCAAAATTGTGAAACCAACCATTTGCCACCAATCTCGGCACGATGATAGAATTTTGCCGTTGCAATCGAATACCGTTTAAGTTTCCCAAATTCATCGTGATTTTCTCACGTTAACAGCAATTCGAATTGCAACCCTTACCTTAGCCGTTTTTTATTGCCAAAATTTCAAAATCAACCGTTTGCCACAAAACTCGGCACGATGATAGAGGTTTTACATTGCAATCGAATGCTGTGCAAATTTTTCAAATTCATCGAGATCTTCACGTTAAGCGCAGTTCGAAGTTGCTAACCCTTACCTTACTAGTATACTATATATACTGACTCACTACTAAATCTGCTTGTTTACTAATGCAAATGGGACAATCTGATTGGTTGATCTACTCGTACTCTATTAGATTAATTAAACTGATGAGGCCAAAGGCCGAACCAACAATCACCTCATAAAAATTGAGAGCAAATAATCTTGTTTTAGTAGAATTCATACTGAAGATTGTCCATTTAAATGATTTCCAATTATTTATGCATTATAAAGTAAAATTGACTTCATACATACCGAGCTCGTGCGTACAGGTATACTGATAGTAAACGAGTAGCTTAACCAATCAGATAGTCGCATTTGCATTAGTATACTAGTAGATTTCTACTTATTGTTAATCTTTGTTAACTTGTACTATCTTTTCTCTTTTAAGTACCCAGCATGCCTCCTCAAACTGTGACAGCCCATAATCTTACATCCGCAGTGGGCATAAACGTTACTTGGACACCAGTCCCTATGGGTCACGTGAACGGCCTTCTAATGGGTTATTCCATAAAATATCGAAGAATTCAAACAGCTGAGAGGGAGGTGTTTTACACAGAGGAGTATACAGTGACTGTAAAATCAACCGAACTCTTGGTTGAGCTTCCAGTTCAAACGTACTCGATTTACGAGATTCGAGTGGCGGCTTTTACACAAAAGGGCATGGGACCGTACAGTGAATTCGTCCATGGTGGTAGGTATTTTTTGAAATAATCAAAAATTCGTCATGTTCATCTAAACAAAGGAAATCGTTACATTGATGGTGGTTGTAATATGTAGATATTATTGGCATAGATGTTATCGATTATCTTTGTTTACTTCTTGGTATAAGTCCAACTTCAATGGGGAGATATTTGTATTACTCGAGACAATTCTTCATTCCATCTTTAAACACCTCAAATTTTGTCAAAAATTAACTTGCTGTGTGTCCTGTATACAACTTTCTTCTCTATGATTAGAAATATGATGAAGCACTGTATTTCGTGTTTAAATACTGATTCAAATCTGGATTAAGTTACCATATAAACCATGAAGATGAATTGTTCAACAATGACACAAGCATGGGACAAAGAAAAAATCTGTGTCCCTGACGGGAATCAAACCCATGGCCTCCCAGATACCGGTTGGGCGCTCTAACTAACTGAGCTATGAGAGACACGTGGTGAGTTGGGCCATTTACTAGGTTGATATATGACACGCGTCCTGCATACTGCTAGGATCAGCAATGTCGAAATCATCAAGTGTGTAGTAAATAATAAAGATGGTAAATTTAAAGCTCGGTGGTAAATATTCAAGATGAATTGTTCAACAAAGACACGAGCAAAGAAAAAATCCTAGTCCCCGACAAGAATCAAACCATGTAACAAACCATGTTACCGTGGCAAACGATTAGTTAATTGATCAATCATGCGATGCAATATGACACACCATAATCTTTGTGTGTTTTTTGCAGAAACCTGCCGTTGTCCCGAAATCCTCTACACAAACTATTGGTCGAATTCTCCATATCTTAAGGTGAACGACGAGGACAATACACTAGAAGGAGTACTTAGCAACATTGTCACTGACATGGTGCATTATGCCTGTGGGATATGTCCCGCACACGGTGATACCTTCATTGACGTAGCTACAAATGGCAAGGAAAAGCCGTCCGCCAAGAAAAGCGTCTTAGAAGTGCTTCGCGACATGGATGACGTTCCACAGATAAGCTTTCCTATCTATGGCAACCAATACATCGAAAGATACATGGGGGAATATGCCTACATAAACCTTGTGGAGTCCCCTGGGGTGGCTTTTATTGCCGCTAAGAGGCCCCCAGGAAAAGCCGCTGACAACATGATGAGCGCACTATTTGACTGTCTTCCCTTGCTGATGTTGTCATTGTGCATGGCTTTTATATCAGGATTTATAATTTGGATATTGGTAAGTTGCTACTTTTTGAGTTACTCTTGAGTTCCATCCTGACATGAAATCATTTGTAGCTTAAGTGAAATTCAGTTTTCACTAAAGTGGAGAAAAGAACACCTAGTCTTTGACGGCAGTCAAATGACTCACTCTTGTTACTTGTTTAATTTCTGAATGCGTTTGGTAATGTCATGAACATTGATTAAGCTCATTTCTTAGTTTTCCGTCCTTTTAATAATAATAAAAATAATATATAATAATAATGAGGATGACGACGACGACGTTGACGACGACGACGATGATGATGATGATGATGATGATGATGATGATGATGATGATGATCGTTATTTGAAACAGTTATTTTAATTTCAGTTTTTTGCATGGCTAAAATGATGTCTAGATGTCACTAAGTATAGCACTATGTACCGATGCAACAATTCATGCGAAACTTTGATAGTTAATACCCGGACAACATTTTCATACGTATTCATGATGCTATTATTTCTTCCAGGACTGCAAGTCTAACCCTGATGAATTTCCAGGCGGCTTTAGGAAAGGTGTTGGTGAAGGATTTTGGTGGTCGTTCGTTTCCATGACAACTGTCGGGTAAGCCGGCATTAGGAAAATCTTTTTTTTTTTTTTTCATGTTTGGATTATTAAATTAGCGTGCGAATGTTTTTTTTCAGTGGGTGCAAATATAAAGTTCGTATGACCCATTGACCTATTCTTCCACCCGCCTGTTTCAATTGAGTCATAAAATTACGACGGCAAAAAATGAAGTAAAGTAAAACGACGTAAAGACTAAGATTAAAACAACACGCACAGTCCGTTGTCACACTCTTAGGTAAAAGGGAAATCTCAAATTTTTGTTTATTAGTGTGCACGTGTGTGTGTTTCGCTGTTGCTGTTGCTTTTGTTTTTGTTTTAATTTCTTTTTTTTGTTTGTTTTACAGATACGGAGACCGGTCCCCCCGCTCTATCCCTGCCCGTATTTTTGCTATTATGTGGACACTGACTGGTCTCGTCATCATTGGCATTCTGATTGGTGCAATTGCCTCGTCACTCACATCTGTTACTGTAGATCATTCCATCATTCTTTATGGGTCAAAGGTGTGTTCAAAATTACAAATATGCTTGTATAATTAAACGTAAGTACAAGTATTACAACGAAAAGTAATTTTAGTGACACTTAGTGTAACATTATGCATGTCCAAACTTGCTAGTTTGTGTCATGCTACCCTTGGAAGGATTTAGTAAATTAATTAGACTGTTCATTTTGCTGCTTTTAAGAGAAAATTACTCGGAGAGGTTAAAAAAAAAGTGATAGTTTTTTGGAATCCGTCGCTAGAAGTATACCAAAATAAAAACAAACATCGATGACAAAACTTCGATAACTGGGCTTTTATTTAAACATATTTAGTTGTAAAAGGGTGTCGTCGTACCTCACTATATGAAACGAGTCTGAGTATAGACGGTAGCAATGGGAGACAGATGTGAACAAGCTTCAGCTGGGGAAGACAGATAACTATAGAAATGAAGAAGGGGAAGGAAGAATAATTATCCTTGCAAGTCTTTAACAGACTAGACAATCATTGTTCTGTAGGTTTACGGTATATTTGGTCCTTTTTTACCAAACTTTTAGTGATAATTTTACCATACCTTGATAATATTGTATCACTGACAGTTTTCACGATGAAGTATTCTGCATTCTAAAATCTAGATTGGAGCCATTCATAACTCCACGGAACATCAAATCGCTACTCGTAAGAACGCAAGGGTAAACGAAGGTACGAAATATGAGTTCCAGTGTTTATGTAGTTACGTTTTTAAATAGGAACTCTTAATTAAGTATAAAATGGATTGATAAATGTATTACTGATGGTTTTTGAAGCGAAATGGGATTAACAGACCAAAGCAACAAAATGCGAACTTCGGATTAAGCTCAGTCTTGGTGTACGTCTATTAATTTTCGACACAAATTTTTGACGAAACCTTCATCTTGCCCAATGTATTTCGAAACAACCAATTCTCCCAGTTCCATGCCTATTTCTTCATTTCTTTCTTCATCAACATCTCGCAATCATAAATTTAAAAAAGTTATCAAAATTCGTAGGACCTTCAGCTCTAGTGCAGAACTTAAGACGGAATGAAACCCCAGTGATAGGTTGTGTGTGTGTGTGTGATTATTATGGATGGTATCTGTTTTTTGTCATTGTATTGTATTGACATTGACATCTCATTCATATTTTTAAAGACTGGTTACATAAAACTTTTAGTTCTAACTAATATTTTTTTTTAAGAATAATGTGAAAACGCATTAAAACATTTAGTTTCTTGCACGCCCCATGATCAGATTTCGTTGACCTAACGGTGCATAATTATTTGCCTACAGAACGAAAGTACAGAAGCTTCGAAGAGCTTCGAACAGCACTAGAAGATGGAGAAATCGATGGAGCCCTGCTAGACACGTACGTTGCTGCAGAACATAAGGAAGAGATTTTTAGCGATAAGATATATGTGAAAGAGATCCTGGACCGGCCATTTGGTTATGGGGTGGTGCTTTCAGGTGCGGCAAGGAATGTGGAACAAAGATGTCGGGATTACATTGACATGCAAATACGTGATATATTCGATATCATCCAGAATACTACAAAGACGCTTGACGTAAGTTTCGTGGTAAAATTTTTAATTTTCAATTAAATGTTACGCGGTAATAAATGGGCCAAGGGAGGTTCAGGGTGGCTGGAACGACCAGAAAGGCTGTATCACATCATTTTGCTGCTTTGAAACCCAAATATAACTTTGTCACAGAGTGTGAAGCCATGAATGCGTTTGCCCTAGGGCCCTGAGTAGGACCCGGAGCCCCGCAGCCCAACGTTTTCGGTCATGGAGCCCTGGAGCGCTTAATACCTTAAATGACACTGATATAATTAACTTCAATGTGTCTCGCAATGTATTGAGATGACGGTAGCAAAGTTTCACTTTTTCCCTTGTCTTTCCACAGCCGGCTGACCCAGATGAGGAAGTGGAAGAAAGTACAGGCTTGTTTGATGGTTCTTCTGATATGTTTTTTACTGCCATGGCGTCTCTGCTTGGTATCTTGGGAGTGGCTGTAATTGCGGGACTCGTTTATCAGTATTTGATATTTGTTCCCGGAAGGAAAAGAGGTAAAGGAAATCCTTTCATATCACAGTTGTGGGGAACAGTTGCGTAGACAATAACAGGGATTGGCGCAGACAACACGACTTTTTTGTGTAAATTAAACAAAAAACTTGCTTAAAAGTAAGCAGCTTGCTACCCCCATTCCATCCCCCCCTTTCCCAGTTCCATCCCTCGCTTGTGTTGACTATTGGCCAAGCTTACAGCTAATCAATTCTATTATATTTATTTTAGTGGAAAGCTTAAAAGCCTCTGCATCGCAACTCGCTTACAAAGAGGCCCTCGTTGCCGAAATGAGAGAATTCGTAGACTCATTCCACTCTGAGATGTGCACCAAGATCACTGCAATAATGAGAAAGTACGAACGAGCAATAACAGAGATCAACACAACAGAAAAACAACGTGCAAAGCAACGCAAGGAATTTGCAGGCCTTTACAAAGAGGCCTCGGTAAAAAGCTGTAGGATTACAAATCCAGTATATTCAGGATTGGCAGAGGAACAGTCGTATGATTTGAACAAGAAACGTATTTGGTCTGAATCGACGAAATACAATCTTGACCAGCATGAACCATGGCATTCTCTTAATTCTGCAGCTTTGACCAGTGCACGAAAGTCTTCAAGTACAGAAAGCGCTTGTCCTTCACTGCTATCCTACGATGGACTACCAGTCACCAGGCCAAAAGAGGAGAGACGTGAAAGACGGGAAACGAATTTGCATAAGAGTAAAGTAAAAAGATTCTGAAATAGTTAAGGCTATAACATTTAACACGTAGTTCAAGTCAGCCTAGCGTTAACTTGACTAAGTTTGAGGACAAAATTGGCAGGAATCCCGCGGAAATCTTAAGACTTGTCGTGGAGTGCGTATGCTTACCATAGACCGGAAATTCAGGAAATTTCGCAACTTTCGCGGAATTTTGTCTAATTTGGAAATTAGAAATTTTGATTTAGAATTCATTCCAGTTTGTATAAAGTGTCAGAAAATTCTCCACCATATGCACATTTCTCAAATTTCCAGTTTCCCGTCGTAGGAAACATTTAATACGGACGCATGATAAGCGTCAACTCTTTCAGTTCTTATGCTGATTTTGAAAATACAGTTTTCATCATTCAACGCCCCCCCTTTTTTTTTTCGTCAATTGATAAGCAGCCATGGAATTCTTACTCAATAGGCCATTTAATTCCTAGATGCCTTTTGCATCTGTTTCAATTCATAGAAATGTGTTCAAGTTGTGCAAGACAAGGAACAAACAAGTAAAACTCATTGATAATAAGAACAAAAGTTCCAAAGTTACTGCGTGGCAGTAAAACTCATTTCCGCATGGCAGGTTGAGAACCGGGGTTCGTTTAGAGAAAGCGGTAAGAGACAACTTGGGAACAGTAAAGTAATTTGAAAGTAATTTTTTATAACTTAACGTTAAATTAAGGCCACCACAATTTCCGTTTTTCATGTCCCATTTGAAATCTTGATGTAGCAAGATTTTGGGCGCTTATGACGCTTCAGTTAAGAAAAAATGTTACGGTATTTTAGACCATCAACGTATCACTGAGTTAAAATATAGTGAAGCATTCCCACTACAAATATAACCACTCACTGCCCAGGCGAAGCTAAGAGATGGCTCCCACACGTAGCCACCAAAGGTGAGGTGGGTGTGTAAAAATTGGATATTATCTCCCTGTATTCAATTGCATATTCTCCGAAATAGACTTGGAGAAACAGGCCTAAAACCTGAATTAATAGAGAAGTGGTCCTCTGGGGACTTGCAGGGGTGGAAACATATTGGCAGTGAGCGTGGGCTAAGTTCATGGATATTTTTGAAGTGAGGATCGAAATTACATCACTCCAGCTACAGCCTATATAGTTTCTTAATCCAAATGTTGTAGTGCTAGTCGATTTTTAATTGTTTATTCATCGTTAACTAGTTACAACTACAGTGTTTCTAAATAAATTTTATCGGCACAATTATTGCAAATCCATTCGCACAGGTATAAATATAATTGTCATAACAGTCGAGGCAGGTTTACATTTGGGTTCGACACGTACACCTTACGCTCCATTAAGATCTGCACACACTAAGGGGACTTGTCGCAGGGACGTGCTTCGGGGACCAGTCCCCTATTGAAATTCTAGTCGCAGGGACCACATTTTTGGTCCCTGCGACTAGTCCCACAAATTAAGCTAGTTTGATTTTTGGGACTAGTCACAGGGACCAATAGTTCCACTATTCGGTCAATTTTCTAGTGTGTAAACACTAAGGGATAAGTCCCTGCGACTAGTCCCCTAGTGTTTGCCTAGCTTAAGAGGAGGACACGTGGGTCATGGTCACGGTCACAACATTTGTAACTTCCAATAAGGAAAAACTCGACGTCGACCGGGATACGTGATCACCTCTCAGGACAGACATTGTCAATAAGGGAAGATACGGTATATGTACGCGTGAACTCAATGACGACAGAATTTACTACTATACACACCAGTTTAAATAATCTACTCCATTCGATGGATTTGGATATCAACTGCAAACTTTGACATAAAATTGACAGCAATGTTGATATTACGAACTATTTCTCGATAGAATAGCATAATCTAATTTTAATTATTAGCTTCCAGTATCCTCGTTTTGGGCAACCAGACAAGACTGCTTTGAGTACCGAACGTGCCTATCAAAACTAAAACACAGAGTGAATCGGATTCGCTCCAAATCAGAATGATCAATTCATAAGTATAACTTATATACCTACCTACCTTTGTATATCTCTCTTTTTCATAACAATTTTAATATCATTGTTGTTATATAACGTTATGATAATCCACATTTGAGCTTATAACTGTCATTTTTAATGATTTTAAATAAAACATCCTTGAAAAAATGGCTGACATAGAAATTATCTTAAATTCTTCCTGATTAAGGACCCTTCTGATGTAATTTAGCTTTGGGTGTTTGACCTTCAAGAGATGGAGAAGATGAGATATCAGTTTCACCCCTAAAGTCTAATATTAAGTATACCGTATTTCCTTTATTAAGCCCCTCCCCATTTTAATCCTCCTTCTTATAGTCCCCACTGCAGCGATTAAGAGATAAAAATCCCTTTCCTTCCAGCAAGCCTTCCCTCAACTTAGTCCATCTAAGTTTCAATATGAATTGTCAACTTTCGCACTGCCCACTAGCTGTGTGTCATGCCTTTAAACTTGGAATGGCTAATAATAAAAAGGCGAGCATTCACTATCTAGAGAGTAAACGACATAACATCAAGGAAAAGTATAAACACTTTTATTTGTCGATGTACTAGATAGTCATCTCGTCTTTGGTTACAGTGTCAGAAATCTGAAAACACATCACGTTGAATATACACCAGCAGTTTTTTAACGTTTGCCGAACCTCCTTCTCCCTAACTTCCCTCCCCCGGTAAGGCTTAAAGTTAATACGCCTCTCGGATGGAAGGGGGACTGGTCTGTTAGTCTTAATGAAAGGTGCTTTTTATGTTTAGAATTTCTTTGTGATAGTTTTTATATTGGAAAAATAAATGTTTCGAGAGATTCCGTTGTTATATATGAGATGATTGTTCTCGTATGGAGGAGACACACACACAAATAAGTTCTCTGGTCTGAGATGGGATAGCATGAATTGGAGGAATATTTCAGCCTATTAGGTCCCAGAGAGGTCCCCCAAGCATAAGATGCTTAAGGTGTCCCAACTCTTGACTTAACACGAAGATTCTTTATATTGAACATCACTTGTAGAGATGGCGCTATTAGTAAATGCCTTCGTGAGAAAAGCATTCCCAAATCTTGAAGAATCACAGGCTGCAGGGTTTGGAACGGGGGTATTTGGTAATTCCCATTCTTGAACTTGCCTTTGACTTCTGCTTTCCGAGACAAGATGAAAAAGCTGCTTATGTAACTCATACTGCTTCTCACTCGCCCAGCTTGAAACTTTTGGGTTACTGTTACCCATATCTTCTGGGCATTTTTTGAAAAGGTGGGTGCATTTACTAGCTAGATTCCAATATTTCTTCTCCTCTTTTTTGTCTCTTATCTCTCGTCTTTGCTCCTTTTTAATCGAAGAGATCTTCTTAATCATCTCAGAGTAGAACGCGTCTACAAATTCTTTCATCTCTGTTACGAGAGCTTCTCTGTAAGCCAGTTTTGAAGTGGATATTTTCGAAAGGTTTTCTGAAACTAAAACAAATGGTAAAGTTAAAATAATTATAATAATTCTGTCCTTTCCTTACGAACTAGCAGAGGTATCTTATCATCTAAGTTCCTGTCTTTTGTATTTAATGATAGCTTCCTCTAGATCTCTGCTTGAGAAATGTTGTGAACCTTGTCAATATTTTCTAAAGTTATTATATTAATGGTATACTTGCTGAATTCGAATAAGTTTAGGCAAAAATAATTGTTGTAGAGAGCAAAACTTCGCCGAAGAGTCACGAAGCTTTTTTGAGGAATGACCGAGGTTCACCAAATACCAACAGGAACTTGCAACGACTAACAGAGATCATCGGATGACTTGTTATCACTAATTTTGTCCGGTAGGTTAATGAGCATCAGCTAAGTGTTTCCTTGTGTTTGAGAATTTGCAAATGAATTAATATCTCCAAATTTCTGACAAGTATTATACTTTCTAGTCCATGACGAAAGATGAGATAAAAGACGAGATAAATATTCTCTATTTTCCAATTGCCCATAATACACTTTGTTTGCCCCCCAAATTTTTGCATAAACTGTTGTTTTCAAATTCTCTTGGGAGGACTACATATTTTCAAAAACAATAGTTTATGCAAAATTTGGGGGGCAAACAAACTGCATTATGGGCAATTGGAAAATAGAGAATAGAGGTTTTTTCAATGAAGGTACTCGTGTGATTTGATTGTCATTTCGATCACAAGGTTTACTACGAGCACAATGAATTTCCTTTACCTTTGTTTCTCCGTGGCACAAATATTAAATACTGATAGGCAAGTCCGATACAGACAGCCACGCCCAAGATACCAAGAAGGAAAATCATGGACATACGGAACATCTCAGATGAGCTATCAAACAGTCCTGTACTTTGCTCCACTCCAGCATCTGAAGCAGGCGCCTGTAGAAAAAACGTCAAGAAAAAAAAAAACAATATCGAAATGGTTGTGAGGACGTGGGGGACGTCTAAAAATTGTGTTTTTGTATTGCTAGAGGTGTTTCATTTTAGGGGGAGCAGGGATGGCGTAGTGGTGAGAGCGCTCGACTCCCACCAATGTGGCCCGGGTTCGATTCCGGCCAGGTGCCATATGTGGGTTGAATTTGTTGTTGGTTCACGTTCTTGCACCGAAGGTTGTTCTCCGGGTTCTCCGATTTTCTGCCCTCCACAAAAACCAACATTCCAAATTCTAATTCGATCTTGGATACAAGTACACGTCTTTAAGAGCTTCTGAGCTCTTCTGTGCAACGTTGGTAGATAAATTACATTTTACATTCCAAATTGTCACAGTTGTTACATTCATGTTTTAGGGTAACGTTTTCAAAGTAAAATGCAAATAAACGAAAGCTAAAAGAGAAGATTTTTGTTTGGACTGTGCCCCTTGGCTTAACAGTTTCATTTTTCGTTTATCAATAAAATGTGGTCTAATAAATGAATGTGTGTCCAGCATATATATATATATAATGTGGTCTAAGTTTGTACCTCTTGGAGGTTAAAATTTTCTTGAGTCACGTCACCAGAAATTTTCCTTTTGAAACCTTTTCTTTGGCATTTTTAAACCTTCCGACGAGCATAATGTGTCTATAAGCTTGTCTTTAAATTTTTCTTTAATCCATAGCCGATTGTATACAGTCAACTCACTCTTAAATTGACATTGTCGGAATCGGCTCCAACTGTCTTATGAATTAAAGCTGTCCGTCTCACAGGGAGCTGAGTTTAGTTACAGTAAAATTACTAAAAACGGCAGGGACGGGACCAACACCATTGTCTGTCTGAAAGAGGTGTCCGTCCTTTAGAGTTGTCCATTAAGAGAGAGTGACAACTGTTAGAGGTTTCGACAGACAGTTTACTCCATAACAAATTAAAATACTTACGTCAAGTGTTTTTGTCATATTCTGGATGATGTTGAATATTTCACTTATTTGCAAGTTAATGTAATCCCGACATCTTTGCTCCACGTTTACAGCCGCTCCTGACAATACCACACCGTAGCCAAACGGCCGGTCCAGAACGTCTTTCACAAATATTTTCTCGTCGAAAAGTGTTTCTTTATGTTCTGCAGCCACGTATGTGTCCAACAGAGCTCCATCGATCTCTCCATCTTCCAGCGCTGCTCGTATTTCTTCCACGTTGCTGTAGCTTTTTTCTGTGGATCCAATAATCGTGAAAAATAGATTAGTGAAAACAAAATCAGGTTGATAAGCATGAAGTAACCAAGACTGCTGCCATATGGCGATAGGTATCTTCCCCTTACTTTCCCATGTGAGCCCCCTCCGTGGGTGGGTTTGAGTCCATGTCCCCTTGTTTCCCCAAAAAAGTATCTTGTGTTCACTTGTTCCCTAAAAGTATTTCCATTTTTGTGATCCCCGTTCCCTAAAATATCAGAAACACAGATTTTTCTCCCGTGTTCCAAGCTTTATTCTCCTGTTACGTCTTTGTTCACATTTATTTTATGGCCATATTCATTGTTCCTTGGAACCCCTGGGAAGGGCTCCCAAGGAGGGTACTAGTCCATCATTGGTACTTCTTTTAGTTCTGTCAGGTAGTACTGACAATTCACCATAACTCATTTATGCTTCTTGGGTGGCAGAGGTAAAGGTTTGAAAAATATTAGGTCAGGCTCCAAACCAGGCCTCTCGATCCGAAGTGGTTCTTTATTTATTACTCGTACCTTCGTTTACTTTTGCGTTCTTGAGAATTCCAAGGCGATGTTCCACAGAATCCTGAATGGCTCCGATCTATATTAAACAAAACAGAAGAAACAGCTCACTAACTCTTTCCTAGTATCATCCGCTTTTCTAGGTTAGTGTTCAAGTGTAAAAGCAGTTTTAAAAAAAATTATACCAGCAAAGAAGTGCTAAAATAAAGTAGATTTGCACTGTAAAATCCCTATCACAGTTTATTCATATCCTCCACACCCTACTAATGCAGCACTAATGCCACTAATTCCACACTCTACTAATTAACAATTAGACTACGAGCCCAAGTTTTCTATGAGCGAATAGACTATCGCTTATGGAAAACGAGGGCGAGTAGTCTAATTGTTTTAGTAGAAGTCTTATAGGACTGCAGGCAAAAAACCTACAATTTTACGTTCTTATAAAGCCAAAAATGAAGAAAAATAATTTTTTAAATGAGCAACGAGCGCGCAATCGTTTTCCATCAGCGAATAGAAAACAGTGGAGAACCAATCAGATTCGCGGATTTTCAATAGAACACGGTTGAGTTTCTACTAATGCCAATTAGCATAACCCAGTTGTCGTCTATTGGCAAAACGCGCGATCTGATTGGCTACACAGGTGCCTTCTATCGGTCGTTAGACGGCGCTTGGTGCACATGCTCAGTTTTTTGAGGAATTTTGTCAACAAAACATTGAAATAATAAACTCTGGCTACATTTTGTGTTTAATAGATCGGCAGCTGGGTTATGCTAAAACAATTAGACGGCTCGCTCTCGGTTTCTACCGGCTTTTGATAGTTGACTCGGGGCTTCGCCCCGCGCCAACTATCAGCAGATGACTCGAGCTTGCCGTCTAATTGTTAAGAAGAGTGTTTGAAAAATTTCTTTCTCTACCCTCGTGGGTACCTACTTTTAAGCCATAGAGCATGATAGACTGTTCCACAGTAACAGACGTTAGAGAAGAGGCAATTGCACCAATCAGAATGGAAATAATAACAAGTCCAGTCAGTGTCCACATGATACCAAAAATACGGGCAGGGATAGAGCGGGGCGACCGGTCTCCATATCTGTTGACGTAAAAAGAAGGTGATATCAAAACCAAATTTCAAAAACATAGATATAAACGGTTGAGCAAGCTTATTAATGGAGTTAATTTCATTACAAATTTTGCGCGTTGGACTATCAAGTAATGAAAATGATGCTGTCATAATATGTATTTTATATTTCGAACTGAAATCGTCATTTTCGAAAAACAATGTTAAGCCGGGACGGCGAATAGGTTCGCAGTATCGAGGGATTTGGCCTATTAAATAGCCATGTTAATAAAGGATTTGCTGAGCATTTTGTTCTGAAACTCCATCATTTCAAGATTGAGATCGTGGATACTATAAACACTTTGGTCGGTTTTCGTCGGTATGTATGCGGAATTGTTGACGGGATTTGGCCAAAGAAAATTTAGTTCGATTGGCGGGTTTGCGTGCCCCTATTCAAACCCATCTTAAACATGATGAATTTCTTGTCTCAATACTCTCATAAAATTTTTCAGCCTCGACGTTCTTAACAGCAATTTCGTATGTTAAAGAATGCCTGTTAAATAATTATGCCTACCCGACAGTAGTCATGGAGATGAAAGACCACCAGAATCCTTCACCAACGCCTTTAATAAAACTGGGTGGAAATTCTTCTGGATTATACTTTGAATCCTGATGATGAAAAAATGATGTCATTGTTGCGGAGATCATAAATGTAACATCCCAAAGAACTATTGGATAACACCTTTAGGGTGGGAGGGAGAGCATTTACTTACCAAAGCCCAAATGACAAATCCTGATATATAAGCCATGCAAGCTGACAAAACGATCATTGGGACACAATCCATCACGGCGTTTATCATGTTCATAGCAGCAGACCCAGGAGGCTTTTTAGTCGCAATAAAAGCCACCCCAGGGGACTCTACAAGGTTGATATAGGCATAGTCCGCCAGGTATCTTGTGATGTATTTGTTGCCGTAGATTGGGAAACTTATCTGAGGAACTTCATCGATGTCATTGAGTACTTCTAAGACGCTTTTCTTGGCGGACCCTTTTTCTTTCCCGTTTGATTCTATGTTTATTTTGGTACGCCCGTCACCGCCGTGGCCTGGACATATACCACAAGCTGTATGGATCATATCAGTGACAATTCCACTGAAGATTCCTTCAAGTTCTGGTCCTTGTCATTTATCTTAAGGTATGGAGATGTCGACCAGTAGTTTGTGTAGAGGATGTTTGGGCAACGGCAGGTTTCTGCAACCAACAACAAATAAAGCATTGCGATATCTCTCACTGCACTCGTTCGATTATTCTAATACCTATATGTAATATAGCTATAGCAGAATCTATTTATATAAAGATCTCAACTGACCACTCCACAAATGGGGTTTAAAGGACTAACATAAACCAGTATAGCATAACCTCGAATCCCAACTGGCAGAAGGGTGATTAGTTGGCTATTTTACAAGCATGGCGATGGCGATGAACTCGAGACCACCGAAAATAAAGCAGCTGGTAGTCGAAGTGAGCGAGAAGGCTTTAGCTTGGAGCTACTGGATTTTAAGTCCGCCTCTTGCACTACGCGAAAACCCTGTCGCTATCCCCACCCTTCCTCCCCTTGCCGCCATCTACCCACATTTACAAGCACTTACCAGCGTATACGTGACTATACGGGCCCATGCCTTTCCGAGTGAAAGCGGCCACTTGAATCCAGTAGGTCGAGTACGTTTGAACACGAAGGGAAATCGCAAGGTCGGTTGGTTTAAGTGTGAGCGCATGTTCTTCTGTGTCGAACACTTCCCAGTCGGCTGTTAGAATTCTTTGATAC
Source organism: Oculina patagonica (assembly GCF_052425735.1). Classification (NCBI taxonomy): domain Eukaryota; kingdom Metazoa; phylum Cnidaria; class Anthozoa; order Scleractinia; family Oculinidae; genus Oculina; species Oculina patagonica. The sequence goes on from NC_135767.1 coordinate 21,710,752, forward strand.
TTGATGGAATAGCCTAACAGAATACCGTTGACATGACCATCAGGGACTGGACTCCAGGTAACATCGATAAACGATTCGGATGTCAGGTTTTGTGCCGTCACGCCTTGTGGAGGCATGCTGGGTACTTTGAAAGAGGAAAAAAGAACTTAATAAAAACAGAAATCACGAAACATACAGTATTGCGGAATAATTAAAGGGCAACTGGTTGTCGATTTTAAGTTTTATTTGTGTGTAACGCCCTGTCCAAGGTCAAATTTCAAAGTAAAGGATATGTGAATTCTAACTTCTGTCCTTTGTTTTTCTCCCTTCTTTCGTCGCGATAGGCGGGAAAATTGACAAAGAAATAAATGATATGGCATGTTCCAGGACATAATTGGCGACAAGGGCAACATTGGCGCTTCTGAATGACCAGGTACAAAGGGGATTGGCAAAGAAAGTACGCCCTACACTTTAGAATTTAGTTGAGCAAGGTTCCGTGATGGACTGGAACCCCATCCAGGGAGACTAAGAATTGTCCTGGTCGCCTCTGCTACAGATCTAGAACCCGAGATTTTCTCCGGTTCTCTGGGCTGCCTCGGCCTGACCGTAGACTTAGTGAGGAAACAAGTGTCGGTTTTGGAATGTGTTAAGCTGAGTTTGTTTTTTTCTTTTAAAATGGCGCGGGCCCGGGGTCCCCGAAAGCATCGCGGTAAAAATTTTTTTTTTTTTTTTTGGGAAAAAGCGGGGGCCGCCGGGAGATTACCCCATAACGCCCCTTTTTCCCCCCTTTATTTTAATATCAACATTGGACTCAGTTACTTTGGCAAACAGTAGCCAACTTACTATCGTCCCAGGTATGAACAATAGCTGAGTATTCCTTGCCACATCCCTTAGATGTCTTTGCACAAACCACCACCTTGTACGGAGAGAATTTCGCGAGATCACGTAATACTATATTGCGTGTGTCTTCATCCAGTGCCTTGGTTTCCCAGGTCAGTGGTATCTCGTCATTCTTTGCGTATCTAACTTCGTATCCCAAGAGTACTCCATGCACGTAGTCTTGGTTGATTGGTTTCCAGCGAGCTTCAATTGTGCTTGAACTTGTAGCTTTGACAATAGTGTTCGGTGGGGACTCACTGGGCACTAATGGCAATAGAAAAGTAAAATTTATAGTTAATTGATAGAGGCAGGTTGGTCTTTTTCAAATTAATTGTTATCAACAACAACAACAAGGTATTTGAACTGCAAAAAAATACAATGTTGTCATTTTCACTGCCATTTCGTTATCATCATGCTATATATTATCACAGTGCTAGTCATTGTAAACATCCTTGCCGTCATAGGCACAATTATGGCGATAGTCGTTATCTTATTAACACTTACGCCCCCCCCCCCCGCCCCCCCCCCCCCCATTGTATTAATCATCAAAACTGTTGTCTTCGTCCCCTATTTTAATCATCATTGTCGTCGTAATTGACCGTTTTCAAACTAGAGACGGACAAATCGTCTGAGACAGACAAATCGTCTTAGTGTGAAAACGGGACGGACACGATTTTGGGCGTACAAGTCGTCTGAATTTGGCCGTCGATTTGGCCATCTGGGAAGACAATTTTTCGAGGACGACTTGGTCGTCTAGACGGACAAGTCAAAAAGCCGTCGTAAATTCAGGCTAGACGAACAAATCGTCAGAGGACTTCGCCCGTCTAGACGATTTGTCCGTCTTCTAGTGTGAAAACGACCATTATAATAATAATCATCAGCGCAATTATCATCACCATCACTATCTTCAGCATTATCAACACCTTTGTCATCGCGAATCGTCACTTCACCGTCAAAATATGCATAATAGACCCTTCATTTATGACAATTTATTGTCATTTTATTATTTAATAAGCACTACTTATCTATGCACTTTTTGGCATTATATTATTTAAAAGATTTTTTAAAGATAAAATATGAAATTCTTGCGAAGGACAGACCGTTGTCTTTTCGAATTGTGCCTGGTGAAGAAGCTTATTTAACATTGAATTTGCAATCTGCTTATTGACCTCATGTCGTGCACGTTCTTAGCAATTTTAAGAATCTTATCGGAAAAAGCCTGATGTAAACCTACCGTCTTCCTGAGTTCTTAAAGAGAAGGGTTCACTCGCCACTCCGTTTCCATTTCTCGTGAAAGCATACACTCGTATGGTGTAATCTGTAAACTTTTTCAAATCTTCTAACACTGCTTCACGCGGTGTTGGCGCTACTGATTTCATAGTATCAACGTGAAACTTTTTGTCGATTTCCTTGTAAACGATTACGTAGCCCAGAAGAGGCGCTGAATTTAGTTGCGTAACCTCTAACCACTTAATTTCAATAGTCGTTGAAGTGGTACTGTTTGATTCCAGAATAGCTGGAGCTTGGTTTGGCACTGCGCGGAGAGAACATGAAAACTACATTAAAGTTAAGTGTACCACAAACGAAGTCGATTAAATGATTTGTGAAACAAAAGGAACACATGTTATTCAAACAGTAACAACATGATGGCTTTTAAGCTCGCTTTCTGTAATTGGTTAAACGAAACCTGAAACTCTCCAAGCCTGGCTGTATCTTCTTAACGCGTTCAATCATCTTTGCAATGGTGTCTATGGTACGCATAGAGGCTTCATCTAATACATTTTTAAAGAACTTGAACTGTTTATGTTATCACTAGAAATAGAAACCATTTCTCTCGAAAACCCGCAAACGTAGGAGTGGGGTACACTTTGTTGGCAGTTTAAGATCTGTAAGCAAGCTGTCTACGTATTTTCCCCACTCCTGGTAAATCTTTTTACATCGCCAGCAAATTCACGTGTTTTACATACCCATGCATTTATAATGGCTTTCTTAACTGACAGTATTTCAGAAAATGATATATTTATTGTTATTACCATAATTGCTTGTAATGTTGAGTAACTCTGCTGACGAAGTACCCAGTGTTCCCCCTGCTAGTTCTTCTTGTAAGACGACAATCTGTAGAGAATCTATTGACGGGTAGCTGACGTTGAAATTAGCGATGATGCTTCCACTCCTTTTTAAAGTAAAAAAAAAACAAAGGATAGGTGATCTTCTAGCATCATTGTGTTCGCGAAAAATCCCTGCTATTCATAATTATACATTCATATAACTTGGAATGAAATATTGACTAAATAGTTTCTTTTCGCCGCAGGCTTAATTATATGTCCGAAATTTTACGAGAATCATGGGATAAGAAAGGTATTTCACGTAAATATGGTAATAACATTAGGCCTTATCACCTATATAAATTACTTTATCTCACTCAATTTACATTAACTACATTCTTAATCACTTTCAAACTATAAAAAAACTAATGGTTAAATAGTAATAATAAATTACTAAAAAAATATTAAATTACCTCAAACTTAAAACCTCGACAGTCACACCTTCACCGTATTGGTTGTAAAAAGTCACTATCTAAAATTTGAGATAAAGAAGAAATCACTTGTAAACGTTTAAACGTTCACTCCCACAGTCGAATCGTGAGTACATATATGAATGGTTTTAAAAACTCTGTGGATAGAAGTTATATTAAAGCTAAAAAGGTGTGCTTTATGATATTTGAAAAAAAATAATTTTGGGGGTATTTTTACCCTTTTCTCCCCTAAACGCGGGGGCCTTTTTTGGGGGGGCGTTCTTTTTTTCTTTTTTGCCATCAAAAAAAACCCCACCGGAAAATTTTGTGATAAGAATCTGACAGAGCTTGGATCGACCTTTCTACAGGACTGTTCATTTTGAATATCGGTTGCATTCTGACAGAGCTAATCAAAGAAAAGCATAATCCATTTTTGGTGCAAAATCGTTGCAGTAGAAAGTAATGTAGAATAAGAAAGCGGAAAAAAAAGGAAGCAAAAGGGGCAAAAAATTGGAACGGCAGCAAAAAAAAAAACAAGTCCAAATTTTGGCTTATGCGCATGGACCAAAGTAAAATATTGTACGTTTTTACACAGAATCTTTATCAAAATGTTGCTGAAGTGTAAAAAAGTGCTTCTTTAGCAAAGTTGAGGTAAATTCAAGACCATAGTACCAAAATTTCAGTTTAGCGGCTAAAAAAAGCGTTTTTTTGGGAAAAGCTGGGTGTCAAAGGGTTAACTTAGGCAATCTTGGCAATTAAATTCTAAAACTAATTCCAAGTATGCACCAGAGAACACTGCGTCAGTTATCATTGTCAAAAACAATCTATTTTCGGGCTAAGTACACTGATTAACATTGGGAAGTGTGATCACAGGAAACGGGTTGTTCGCAACAACCTAACACACAACATGCACTCATAGGGCACTGGTTCAGTTAATAATAGTTACATAATAATTACCATTTGTTGAATTTCATCCTCCACCTCCCTGTAGAGCTGACTTTCTGGATTTTCGAGGTCACTGTTCCAGGTTTTGTCCTTAAACCTGACCTGGTAGTTAATCTCATCAGCTAAAATGAAAAAAATCGGCTCATGGCAAAATGCGACTCTTTTAGTGCATTAATATTATAAAAAGTTCTATTTGGAAGAAAAAGGCCAAGAGAACGTCAGGGCTGTAGATCTAATAAATGACAATAAAAATACCTAACATATCTACAAAGTCTGAGAACATACAGCTAGTTCACTCTGGCATCAAGTTCTGACGCAATAGAAAATGACGTAAAGATTAAAACACGCAGATATGACGACAAGTGTGTGTCACGCGTAAAAAGCTACACTAAGGGAAGCGTAGAAGATTACGAAAATGAAAGAAGATACAACGCAATGAAATTTTGTCTTTTCAGACATGATAACATAAAATAATCAATGCCTTGGTTCGTGTAATCCACTGACCTCGACCTTTACAACTTGCTACTAATAACAAAAACCTCGGCCTTGATAAATGTTGCTATCATACATGCCCAAACCTAACCTATGTATTAATACCTGGACAACTTTCCAAATTACAGGTCTCATTTTCAGTTGCCGGTCCATCGCAGTTTTTCCCGCCAAAAGCTGGTTCAGGGTTATCACATAGCCGCTTCCTTATCTTGACTCCGCCATTACATGGCTTGTTACAGTTAGGCCATGGAGACCAGCTACTCCAGTTGCCATGCACTGAAAAAAAAAAACAGGAGATATAGAATGAAGGCAGAGAAATATAGATTGACTTCGAGCGGATATTTTTGAGTGCCCTTAGCTTTTTATGATATTTTCTTAAATTTCCTTCAGTAATTTTGCAGAATTAGTGTATTATAGCAGTGTAATTTTATAACGCGCATTCAACATGGCGGCAGATCTAAGATGACGGATTTTATAGCGCCATATGACATCGCTGACGTCACAACCAACAGATATCTATAGATAGCTTTGTTATCTTGTAAACATATGATACTATTTTACGCTTACATTAACTGAAAACACGAGACATAGCCTTTGTCAATGTGATCATGAACCATAGTTTGACAATAAGTTTGTATGCAAGCCCATAAGTACTGTTGTTAGGCTTAATCAGCCTCCTCTCCATGTGTCCATTCTGTGTTTCTCAGTCTGCCTCAATTTGTGGCAATGAAGCCGAGCAGGCGTACATCAAAATGTAAGATATAGTCTATAATATTACCTGGAACGACGGTTGACCCATTTACATGTGCTGATGCTTGAAGTGAAGGTGTTGGCTGGATCGGATGTAATGAGTCTTGTTGAGTATTGATACTTTGTTTTGTTGACTCACCCACTGAATTTGCTGTGTGTCGTGTTGTTCCGTGTTGCGATCTGCATTGACGTTTGAAATTGTTGCTGTGTTGATTGTAGTGAGAGGTGGAGAGTTTCCTGTTGTGACTGGGTGTGTGCCTGCGGGACAGATGGTTGTTGAGATGGTTGGAGTTGCGCTTGGGAATGTGACGTCTGTGCTACTACTGCCTGCGTAGTCATTATGGAATGCTGCTGAGATGCTGCTGACAAATTTTCCACTGATGATGGCTTAGCAGCTGTTTGCTGTGTAGTATTTGTGCCTGTGGATGAAAGAGGTGTGGTGCGAGTATGGATGCTGGAGAGGCTGCTGATGATGGTTCCACAGCTGTGTTGCGTTGTATTTGCGCCGTGCTGACAATCCCACTGAATGCTGTTGTTGCCTTGCGTAGTATTTTGCCTGTGTTGTTGTTATTACAGAATGCTGCTGCTGTGTTGGGCCTGCGTAGTCGTTATGGAATGCACGGCAGCTGTTTGCTGTGTCGTTATTTGTGCCTGTGCCGAGGATTCCACTGACTGCTGTTGTTGCACTTGTGTAGTAATTTGTACCTGTGTTGTTGTTACTATAGACTGCTGCTGTGTTGTTGGGCCTGAGTTGTCGTTATGGAATGCTGCTGAGATCGGCAGTCCCTGTTGATGGCTCAGCAGCTGTTTGCTGTGTCGTTATTTGTGCCTGTGCTGAGGATCCCACTGACTGCTGTTGTTGTACTTGCGTTGTAATTTGTGCCTGTGTTGTTGTTACTACAGACTGTTGCTGTGGTTGTGCCTGCGTAGTCGTTATGGAATGCACGGAGCTGTTGAAGGCACGGCAGCTGTTTGCTGTGTCGTTATTTGTGTCTGTGCCGAGGATTCCACTGACTGCTGTTGTTGTACTTGCGTCGTAATTTGTGCCTGAGTTGTTGTTACTACAGACTGCTGTTGTTGCTGTTGGGCCTGCGTTGTCGTTATGGAATGCACGGCAGCTGTTTGCTGTGTTGTAATTTGTGCCTGTGCCGAGGATTCCACGGACTGCTGTTGTTGCACCCGCGTAGTCATTTGTGCCTGTGTTGTTGTTTCTACAGGCTGCTGTTGCTGTTGTCGTTGGGCCTGCGTAGTCGTTATGGTATGGACGGCAGCTGTTGAAGGCACGGCAGCTGTTTGCTGTGTCGTTACTTGTGCCTGCGCTGAGGATTCAACTGACTGCTGTTGTTGCACTTGCGTCGTCGTTACGGAATTCTGCTGGGGTGATTCCACCGATGTTTGCGGAGATTCTTCTTGGAATGTTGATGATTGTTGCTGACTTGTACTGCTCGTACCACAGTCATTCCCAGTGTACCCTGAAGGACAACTGCATGTAAAGCCTCCAGAGTTATCTTTGTTACACGTACCACCGTTTTGACACGGATTAGTCGAGCATGGATCAACTGACGCAGACACGCATTCAGTTTGCTTGCCATTGTTTTTCAGCGCACACTGTAGACCACCAGAACAGGAAACACCTTCACAAGTAACGGTCTCTGTTCAAACAAAAACGAACGAAAACAGTTCAGTAAACAAATATCAGTTTCTGTTATGTTTTTGAGTGTAAGTTGCTACTATACTACTCGTCGTTGTTAACTTCATTTATCACAAGTCATTTACTAATTATTCTGCACCCTAAATTTGGCCTCGGAGTCTAAATAACAGACTTGTTAGTAACTACGGTACTAGATACACCTGATAACTAGTGCAGAATTATAATCTCGAACTAACCGAAAACTCAAAAGATGTTAGAGCTTTTAGAGATTTTTTGTGCTTTTTTTGTTAATCCGGCTTGATTCATAGTCAATGGAAACCAGATCCCAGGCTTTTTCAAAATCTCAGCCTCGTCTCAGCCTCGGCCTTATTCTTAAAATATATTCTTAAAATTTCGCAAATCCAGCTTCGATATTCTTATAAAATATGTTTTATAAAAAGAGTGTAATATAGTAATAAATCGGAAACAGATTGGAGTCAGGAGCGAGTGTTTTCCGTGAGCGAAGCTCAAGGAAATTCGATCTTCAAGGAACAGATAATTCCACGGACAAATATCAGTGCAACTCTTCCAGTTACCTGTGTGCTTTGCGCTTGGGCCATAGAAAAATAGACGCGAAAAATCTTGGTCTGTGTCGTACAGTACGGACCTTAAACTCGATAAATAAGAGGTGTATCTTAACCGAGCTAAGCTAAAATCTAAAGCACGCAGCTAAGCTAAGCTAAAATCAGACGATATTCGGCAAGATTGAGCAGGATGATTGTTTTATTAGACACGAATGCTAATAAGTACAAGCAGGACGGCCCAGTGTAGCAGCGACCATTTTGACTCGCATGAGTCGCACGCGATATGTAACAACGTCGCGTATCGCTAAACGATGAACGACTTTGATCGCGTCTTTAATGACATGTGAAATGCCACTTAAAACACAATATCACTCGTCAGACATCGAAATTGTCGACCACTATGGTTCGGCTTCGATAACATCGAATAAAACCAATTCTACTTCCTTCAATTTTTTATTTCGTAATTAATCATAACTATGACAAAATTCTCGAATCTGGATGGAGCGCGCAGCAAAGTGTCCATTACAAGGTGTTCAATAACAAGGTGTCTAATAACAGAGATGGAGTGTGCGCATGCGCGCGCTTTTTATTTGTTTCTTATTGTGACGAATACTCCTGATATTCCTAATACCTTCAGTTTTAAAACTGTTTTTTTGTTAAAGTGAGGATAAATCCTCGACAGGATTCGCTTCATAGTGCCTCTCTCCACCCAGGTGTATAAATGGGTACGGCGAAAATGCTTGGGGGGGGGGGGGTACCGCGAGGACAGCATCCCACAGGGGAAAATTTCCTAGCTGCTGGACGGGAGTTCCGGCAGTATGGGCCACTTGGCTCGAGGCTTCCCTATTTATGATTAATTGGCAACAGGACTTCGTGTCGTCCAATTCTGTCTGCAATCATACTCGGTCGTCCGATTTTCTTATTCTCTCGTACGCTTGCAGACCGAATTGGTCTCCACTCATTCCTATTACCATTATTTATCGTGTGGGTTTCCTATTCAGGAATTTATTTCCAGTTGAACCATCTTTCAGTTATATGCAACTTATCTTTATAACTCACCTTCTCCATTAGTGCAGTAACGCCATGGAGTCGCCTGAGCAGTTCCTCAGATCAACGAGCTTATACAAGTAGAAAGCACCGCAGTTGATTATTTGTATATCTAATTCACTAGCGCATGCCGTATTTCCTTGAGCTACGCACACTCTTTTAGTGGCCTCGCCTTCACTATAGGCTGGATGAGCATCCTTGAGATACAGCCGGTCCTTTGTTCCGCAATACGAATCTTTTTGAGGAGCGTTGGTAGAAGCCAGGGCATTTCCTGCGTTTCCAGATACTTTGTACCAGTAATGCCATTCATCTGCAAGATCTTCAGAATCGCACTTGTCTGTTGCACCTTTGTAGCCCTCGGAGCGATCACCTCCGTTCAGATCTTTGTAATCATCAAGTTCACAAGGATTTCCTGAAAGTGTCAAATAAATTAGGCAGATAGTAACCACGAGTAACCTATGGGATGTACTTTGGCGAAACTGGTCGTAGGTTCAAATTTGGGGACCGTTTCGGTGAGCACATGCGTATAGTGGAGGGTCACAATCAAAACTCCAGCTACCAAGGGGGTGGGTTCCCTATTGCCGAACACTTCAATCTTCCCGAGCACAACGACATCCAAGACATTATAAGAGTGCCTGTGGTAAGGCAAGTGAAAAGAGGATCGGCAACAAAACAACGAAAGGAAAGGCGACTCATCTTTCAACTCGGAACACTAGCCCACAGGAGCTTGAACATTGAATTAATGTTTAATTAATATATCTTTTTGTCTAATTAAAACTGAGAAAGATCGCGCGCGCAACATGTTTAATCCATCTACCCGATTACGCGCGTAAATTCGAACGACAATGACACGGGAAATTTGAATGCTTAATCTACAAAATGCTCTTCATCCAAGAAATGAAGCCTAAACTGAACACTCAATCTGACTCAATTAAAGCAAAACTATTTAGTACGTAATTAACACTCTCTACATTCCACATTGTAGAGTCTTTAATCATATGCAACGAGACTTTCTCACGCATTCTCAGTATATAAAGAACTCACAAGAATCTGAGGCCTAGTTCAGACATCGTGCTCCTGCCGTGCCGAACTAAATTGCAATTAGGTTCGACTGTAGCACGGCAGAAGCACGACTCTGATTCAGACGTCGTGCCAGAGTCGTACCAAATACAGGAGTACTGAATCTACGTAACAATTAGTCAGCGGTGATCCAACAAAAATGGCGCCGTTTTCCAAATTGCAGCAAAAACTCAAAGAAAAGCAACAGAAAAAACTTTTCCTTTTGCAAGTACGGCGAATGTTTGTTTGTATGCCCGACTAGTTTCCGAAAACTTGCTTATTTTGGATTTAGACCCGCTAGTTCTTCTTCGCCCTGCTCCCTGTCATTAGTGTCATGTACTTCGTTGAATGAAACATCCTTGACGTGCTTTTTAGCAGAAAAATGTTCATTGTATTCCTTTGGCTGGCCGCCATGGTTTTTGCCGTCTGGCAAGAATAAAATTCAATTTGCATACTTTTAAGTATGCAACTGGTGACGATGTAAAACATCGTCACCAGGGTCTTCCCCGTTTTCAAAATGGCGGCTAAAACGGAGAAGACCCTGGGAACGAGGTTGTGCGCATGGTCCGTAATGGAGAATTATTCTCGGGTCTCCTCGTAACTCCTCGCGGGAACGTAATCCCGCCAAAATACATTAATATAATTTATGAATTTGGTTTGGTGCGGCAAAAGCACGACGTTTGAACCGCTGCCGTGCCAGAGTCGTGCGGCACGACATGCCGTGTCGAACTAAATTGCTTTGCCGAACTCAATTCAAAAGTTTGATTCAGACGCCGTGCTTCTGCCGTGCTTTTGTCGAACTTAATTCCTGAATTTAGTTCGGCACGGCAGGAGCACGATGTCTGAACTAGGCCTGACTTTTAGAATTTGAAAATGATAAACGATTTATCGAAACGTCATTTGAAATTATTATCGCTGATTTTTATTCTTAATTGTTTGATTTTATCAACGGTTTATTAGCGACTGATGAAGAAGTTATTTCTGAAACGTCTCTTTTTTGACATGACACCTTTTTCAAGCTCTGTTTATAGTAACCTGTGTGATACGGCTTTCCTTTTTTGCTCGCTCCTCTGAAATTCGATCAGAAATTCAAAACCGAGCAACAAAGATCGAAAGAGAATAAAAGCCATGTTACACTAGGCGGTTTTTCCTGCAACTTTAAACGCAACAAACATTGCATTGCAAAATGCGAAAAAAAAATTCACGGGTATCACCCAATTTTTGCAACCTGCAATGCAACAAAATGTTGCTTTGCGAATTGCAAGAAAAGTAGAACTGTCCTCTACTTTTCGCAACATTGCGAGACAAGTTGCCGCGTGCAACATGCCAAGCGCAACTTGCAATGCAACTTTGTTGAAATCAGCCAATCAGAGCTTGCCTTTTGCTAGGAGGAGATTTCAAGATGATTGTTTTTAATGGGTGCGTCAGTTACAAATTGCGAACAAAAATTGCGAGTGTGTGGCACCCCCTTTTGAAACTTGCAATTTTTGAGTCTAATGCTTGCGTGCGCTTTGCGCATGCGCATTAGACTCTTTGTTATATGAAAAAAGCTGTTAGCAATCCCAAGGGAATGGTTCGGGATCGATAATCGTTCGCTGTAATGTAGAAAACAATGATCAGCTGCAAGAACGGACTCCGTACGGACACGCACGATTAGTTTCAATTAAAAACAGCCAATCAGCGACACGTGTTCCCACGCATAATTAAAAGTTCTTTCTCAAGTCACGATTATTCAACACTTGAACAGGACAAAATAATTTTCCAGTTAAGACATTTGTAAGCTTTTTGTGAAAATAAATCTTCGTTCTCAGTTCAGTTAAGCACTTGTGTTTTCGTCTTGCTTAAAAAGCAAGACGTCTTTGAGAAAAAAATATTTCGACGGCGACTCGCGTTTATTTACACAATGCGACCAAATATTTATTTTGTTTTAAAAAATAGAAAACTTTACCTCGGTTTTTGTATTTAAGTCATTCGAATTTTGACCAATTTTTTCTTTACAGTGCAAACAAAAACCTTCAAAAATAAAAGATGTACATGGATAAATGTAAATCAAGTTACGCGACTAAATCAAAATGCGTTTGTTTGGCCGCTTTGCAGTATTACACTGTCCCGGCCTTTGCCATACACTGAAATCGAATTTCATGCTTTTACGACTCTCAGAGATCTTAAGTTCTTCTTACAGCTAGAAAAATCATAAAATGGTTACATTGATATGGAAGTGATGATTCGCGAAATTTGTACATCATGATAAACAGTCTTCGCTCCTGTGTATGGTAGCTCGATAATAATTGCCTAGTTTCCAGCGTTCAAAAGGTCATCATTATATTGACGTGAGCATTTACACCCGTTTTTAGGAAAATCTGTCACTAAGTGCTTACAGTACAATGGAGTAACAGTCACTATTTCAAGTGCTTTTATTGCAAAATCTGTTTCAAGAGTCATCATCAAAATGGTGAAAAATCTGAAAGAAAACGATGTGAAGTTCTTCAACCCTTGTTGTAATGAACATGCTTTTTGTAAATCGTCACGCAATCTTGTCCAAATGTTTAATCGTTTCTGCTTTTACGGACAATACGGAAGAAGTAACATCAACTCCTGTTCATACTTTAAATTTTGTGAAGCATATAACATTTATGACTGTTTCGTTTTCATCCATAATCATCCACGATGCCCCTAGCTTGCTATAAGCATTTTAAATTGAACTCCCGAACACAAACCTCTAACCAATTTTAACCGGCTTACGAAAACCGCGCAATCTGTATCACTATGCCATACGGCATTAGACTCATGTCACCCTTGGTGACGTATTTTTTTAGTCGTCATCGTTGCGTTGCAAGTTGCAGGAAAAAATTGCCTCGTGTAACATGACCATAAACGATTCCCTGTAGAGCTGGGTCATCCCGGGCTGGTTATCTCAGGCGACTCCCCTAGGAGAGCGAAGGCGGATTTAAATCAAAGTCTCTTCGAGATATCGACGTTTTTGCATGAAGTATGAGTCGAAGGTTTATCCTGTGCATTGTTCTTCGAACTTATCATTACAGTTTCTTTGTAGTTTAATTTAACAATTTCCTATCTTCGCGGAAGAAATGCAGCCATATAATTTTGTCAAAAATGGCTCGTTCGCGCCGGGTATTTATACACATATTCCTTAACATTACACAAATAAACAGTGCAAATTTCAGCGAGATCTGACAATTCTATACTTTAAAACTGCAAGGACCTTTCGAGGCAGTCGATTACGGCAGCGAAATTAGCAAATGAAACAGCAAAATATGCGTTCGACGCTTTGTTTTTGCGACGCTATATTTGAATTGTTATAGGTAGACCGCTGTTCAATGTGTTCAAGGCCGTATCGTTACGATTGCTCCATGAAAAAGTACGAAAAAATAATACGGATATTTCCGACTACTGTCGGAGAAAACATTGCGTAAACAAATCGTTACACTCAAGCTGCGTTTTGTCTAGGCTCGGCGAGGGTCGGATATCAAGACCCAGGATTAAACAAAAGCCACATATACAGTGAATGCTTTCGAATTATATTTGAAGATGAAATACGAAAGAATTTTGCTGTCTTTGACTGAAATTCCACTCGAACTGCGTAGATACTATCGCATGTTGTAAAGCCGATTCATGCAACATTGCTCTCAACGCGATGTAAGTGCTAGTGATTATTTATTCGTGTTTTAGTTACGCAATCCATTGTTTGTGCGACGCTTTTTATAGATCGCCTTTCAGACACACGTGCGTTGAGATAAGAAAGCTGACATGTCACTTTTAAAATTGTTATATAACGTTTGTAAATGTGACAAGTCACGTTTTTTCCACGAAATCGCAAGTGATCACCCACAGCGGAAAGTAATCCCTTGAGAAATTAAAACAGTCCCTTGAGAAATTAAAAAAGTCCCTTGAGAGTTTACAAATATGTGGATCCAAATTTTGTCTACTAACCCCTATTCTACCATTTTTGCTTGTAAACAAGCAAAAACGTCGAAAAAAGGCGAATTAAAGGAGCTATCACAGGGTGGTCTAAACTGTTCCGACATTAGTGGTAGGCAACTTAACCCGTAAAAATTGATTACCTAGCTTTGAACATCTAAAGGAAGATATAACTTAATTTGCGGATAGAAATCAATTTACGGCTATTGCTATCCGTTTCCATCTGAGCCATCCGCAGCCAAAGATGCTCGTTAACAGTTTCAGTGCTCTAATAATATTATAGCAATTTTCAGTTAACATGGACCACTATTTTTAGGTTTCCTGCGACACAAATATTAATTTTGGCTGTTCAAAGTTCAAAAATCCTCGACATAGTCCCTTTAAGTGAGTAAGAAATAGTGCGTAGACATGGATGTAGAAGTTAGGGCTCGATGTTAAATTTCTGTTTACGTGAACCTCTGTGTCACTAGCTATTAGAGGATATCGTCAAGTCAAATCTTCGAAGATGGCTTGGTATAAAATATGGGACAGGACTCCTGCTGCGTGCAAAGTGTTCTAGAAGGTTCTTTATTTCTCTTGGACTGGGTGAAACGCGAAATTTCCAATACTGAACAACTAAGGATATTGTTTTATGTTCAAAACAAATTGATTTTTTTTCCTTTTTTTTTATGAACACAATTTTTGTATAAAAGCTTTTTTATCAATAATAATAATATTGCATTGTGTCATTATAATTTCGTATCAACTTATGTAATTTTTCAAGCTGTTAGTCGATTCTGAGCGGTTCCAGAGAGTCGTTTTGTTAACAATAATATTAACAATAATAATATCTTCCCTTGAATTATCAGTTATCCTTCAATGCGATCGAATAAATAGACTATTTTTACTAATATTACACTCTCCTCCTTTTTAGTTATCGGCTTCAATACTATGAATATTGGAAAACGTTTAAAAAAAAGGAATGAGATCATGATTTAAATTTTTAGGTTTACAAATAATTATCAGGGAAAACAAAATGTTCATCAGGATTGAAATATAGTTACCTCTGACGCTGAACTTGCAAACAAAGCACAGTAAAGCTACAGAGAGTTTCAACTGAAAGAAAGAAAGAAATAATACCCTGTTAGCCTTTGCAAAAATGAAAGAAGATTTCACGCCAGTTTCACGGGATTACCTGAGAAGCCTTCATGTTGAATTGTCTTTACATCACTGTGAATGTTTAAAGCTGGGAGGTGAAAAACATATCTCCAACTGGGTATCCTACTGCGGAAAAACACACTGATGAGTTCTATTATTTAGCTGGAGTTAAATTTAGAGATTTGCGTTTGAAAATTACTAACTAAATTAAGGTCCTCATAGAAACCAAGGCAGAAATTATTATGTGTGAAAAATAAGTCTGCTGCGGCGTGGTCGGTGCCAACTAAACGGCAAATGAGTCGTAAGTCTTTGAATAATTGATGATTTAACTTCCGACTTTGTGGCTTAGATAATGAACGAAGCTGATAACAAACAACATTGACGCCTTTTTTTAAATAATCGATTGTTTAAAACGACGTAGAGGACGTTTAAAGGCTGGACAGAAAACGTTTATTTCAACAACATTTTTTTGGTATGAGGAGCGCTGGGGTTATTTCTTGGTACAAAAACCAAAGACATAAGCCCGCACGTACCGGCCATGTCGCTCCCCCAATTCCTATAAGATTTGCCGAAGATCTTACGTTTTACCTTTAATATTTTATGAGTTTAATCTCCCAGTGTGACTTATGTCATCAACTGAGCTAATATCACAAGCAACATCTTTCAACGGTCCAAAGCTGATTATTTAAAAGTCGACGTAGCTTAGAAGGATAATTAAATGCTTAAGTTTGAAGGCTGACCGATGTCACCTGTATGGTGATATATTTACTGAAACTAAAAAGATTTTATAGATAAAGGTTGTTAATATTTTGAAAAATAGCAATTTTCAAGTAGCATTCTTGTTTATTATACGACGTTGAATGAATTAGCAACGAAAGTAAAAATTTTAAGCGACAAAAACTGAATTTAAATGGGTGTGATTTTTTATAAGGTTCATGGCCGGTAAATATGATGGGAATTCGAAATATGTCTTGAAAATGATCTTAAAAAATCGAAATCTTTTACAAAAAGTGTATGGAACCAAGTTAAATATTCTATTTTGGTTGGCGTTTGGTCATTCAACGGTAAAAAACAACTGACTGTGGGTAATGTTTTATGTTGAGCGATGTTTCCAGAATTTTTTTTGTTAACTGGGAACAGGGAGGAATAATGAAAATGAATTTTATGATCATGAGTTTAAAATGCACCGCGCTGCGAACATATTAAAAAGACTCTTTGTTCGTAAGATGCAATCACTACAACAGCCTCTCAACAGGCAAAAATAACCAACACAAACAATACGGAACGAATAAACAGCTACTGTCTAGCTGATTCTAGAACCTGACGGAAATATAACAATTACTAAAAGTAGAAAATATTTTTTTTTTTTTTTATTGCTTTTTTTGGTTTTTTCTTTTGCGTTTATTCATTTTCTTGTATTTTCGTTGAATAAATTGTTCGTTGGAAATTCAGTTCATATCAACTTTTTATCATTTAAAGCCAGTGGACAAACAAAACAACTAACCAACCAACTATATAATGAATGATGAATACTGAACAATTGGATGAATGCATGTAAAAATATTTTTAATATTTAAAAATAAAATATGTGTTTGGTTTTTTTGTTTTTGGGGGGGTGAGAATTACAACAGCATAAGATAAACTCCACACAAAAGAGGCGAGACACCATATCTGTCAACCGATAACAATATTGTGAAATAAATATATGCCAACCAAGACGATTAACATCTTTGAGCTACACCTCGTCAGTAAAAGATGCAAAATATGGTCATGTTGACACTAACTTAAACATCTCTCTTGCAATGAAGTAAGATAGTTGTCGATAGGTTCTTGGCAAGACATTTAAAATTGTTATTAATCCAATCGTTTGCTATTCATTTATACATCCGTTTTAGCTCCCAGTCAAGGATTACTAACAATAATTGAAATTAACTCGGCTAGACACAAACCTCTTTAGAACTCTATATATTAATTCTCATCAACTTTTGTCATACATTCTCTTTGAGCTAGTTCATAAAATTTGATCGTCGATTAATACAACATCCCCTTGTTGATCATTTTCTTTATTCTCTACACCCGCTTTCTCGACAATGTATCTGATGTTAGAATGAGAATTTGCTTTTATCTGTAGACAAAAGGGTTGAAAAAAGGGGAGCAATATAAGTGAAATAATCTTTACACGTTTAAGCTAAAGGTTTCAGATATATTGGCATCTCAACTTCAATATCGTATTCCAATTAGTTCTTGCCAAAATAATATCCGGTCGCTTTGAATACTGCACTAAATGGCGACGGATTTGCGCTGGCGATCCAAATAACTCCGCTAGCAGGTTAGTGAAATTTGAGTTGAATTTTACTTTAAAGGTGATGTTACACGGGACAACTTGCAACAACGATTTTTCGCGAAAAATCGTTCATCGTGTAACATGGTACCGGGGACGATTTTTCGCGCAACTTTTGACTCGGCAACACGTTGCGAGTTTTTGAACTCAAGTAAAAAACTCGCAACGCAAGATGAGAATTTTAGAAAGTTGACTCGTGTAACAGGGTCGCTGTCGATTTTTCGCGAAACACCTTCCCAGAATTCTGTTCAACATGGCCTGGACACGCGTACGAAATGTTGCGAATTGGCGTTGCGCTGAAAATCGTCTCGTGTAACATGCATGTTGCCAAGTAGATTTTTTACGGTGTTGCGCGAAAAGTTGACTCGTTTAACATACCACGAAAAGTTGACGCGGTGTTGCGCGAAAAATCTTTGTCCCGTGTAACATCATTTTAATGCAGAAACCTACCATGGCAACGGAAGAAAGTTAAGGGTGGTCGAATTTTTTTGTTTGCAAATTGAGACGCTAAAGTATTCAGATATACAGATCAACATACTGACCGTCGCTTCGGCCGCAGCGTTTTAAAAACTGAAATTTCAAAGTTTTTATTGGTAGCTACTGGTTAAAAAGTAATAATTTTGGTATGATAAAGACGAAGGGTAGCGTATTTATGCATTAATAACACATAAGCTAAGCATAGTCAATCAAGTAAGGATAGCTTAGAAATTTAAGTGTTAGAAGTTGAATGTATATATAGGTCCTTGCGTTTAACATGATCGCTGCTGATATCACTCGAGAATTGATACTTTGAAGTCCATAATTTTTAGTAAGAAATCATTGCGGAGAATGGTCCTTTAAGCTAAGTGAGAATTCATTTGGGCTTTATTCAAAGGGTGGGCATCGTTCAAGACAATTTCAGTCGATGTCAACCAGACAAACGTTAGTTTATACACAATTAATTACTTAACTTTCGACCTGCAATGGACGTGTGACGCCTTCACAACAAATAAATTAATAAAATCGGATACCAATTGCAGGATTTCTTGCAAGAAAAGAGAACACTCATTATAAATTATAATATAATTATTTATTTTGACAACCTGGAAATTGTCAAAAGGTACATTATGTTAATACTCAGCTCAGCTCACCACGAGTCTCTCGTAGCGCAGTTCGTAATAGCGCCCAATCGGTATCTGGGAGGCCATGGGTTCGATTGTCGACGAGGACTCAAATTTTTTTTTTGTGCCAAGCTCGTGTCATGGTTGTACAATTCATCTTCAATTCATAACCGAGCTTAAAATTTACCATCTTTATTATTCACTATCATGTTACTTGTATAGCAAACTCTTTGAAGAACTGCCGGCTCCGACGATTTTTAAACGACGAGTAGAGTACGTAGAGTAGTCAAAGAATATATATTTTCATCTACCCAATTGTTTATCAGTAGAATTTTATATTGACTTACCTAAATACAATGAATTGTCTCAACGATGAATCGATTATAACGTTCACTTAACGTTTTCTGAGAGGAGGACTTATTGCAGATACACTACACCACATTATTAAGTTTGTATACAGTATACTTGTATTCGACAAACTTTTTTGAAATAGAGCGGTTTTCACTTGAGTGACGAAAGTAATTTGCGTTTGCATTAGTTTTGCAGTACTACGCTTTGTGATTGGTTCAAAACCTTCCTGCCACTTTCTCAGCCAATCAAAAGTAAAACCAAATTTAAAACCAACCATGACTCGCTCGCGCACGTTTTCCCGCGCTTCGAACCGGCTACATGTATTTGCTTCGAGTTTTGATTGGTTTACTGGATTGTCTGTGTTCTTTGTGATTTGCCAGAGTGATTACTTTGGTTTTGGTTTAACGACTCTCAAATGCGGAAAAGTGCTCTAGCTTTGTACTATACTTTCGTGATTCGGCGGAAAATAACAATACTCTCAGTAGAGGTACGTTTACACGGCCGGTTTGTGTGCCGTTAGATTTCTATCGACGTTATTTTGGAGGCTCCGGTCTCTTATGTTTCGAGTGGTCGCTTAACTTTCAGTGGACCTTACTGTCCGATTTTTTTTTTTACAGTAAAACCATAAAAAAAATCTCTGATCCTTTGTCTTGCAACTAAACACATTTAACTGAGAGGCCGTTCTAAATATCATTGAGGTATTTATTTTTGCACTGCAACACTTAATGATATTGGTAAAGAAGAAAAATGGAGAGTTGAGAGACAATTAAAAAACCAATACCAAATTGTTTAATTAGCAGGGATAAAAGCCACATATGCTCTTTGTCATTTTAATTTGTCCGAGAGAAAAATAACCGTATTTCCTCTTTTATAATTTAGGGTATCTTTTCCTTTCGCAGCCATCTTAGTTTTCTCTTTTCTGTACAACTTTTTTTTAATTTACAGCGACTGACAGCTGATCTTGTCTTCTATGACTTCTCTGACCTAGCATCATAAAAGGACTATGACAAGCAATTTCGATTCGAGGCCCGCCCGAACAAAAACCCTTATTTCCCATTCTACGTGCCCAGTTACTTTGGCAACGGCAAGCCATGCAGCTGACCATGTACATGTATATATATAGCTTCCCAGTTGACGCGTATTCTGTCTTTTCGTGAATTGCTAGAGGGCTAAAGCATTGGCGACCCACCACCTCCCCGCAGCGATGACCTCTGTACCTGTCGTATTGGAGCTCTCGCTCTCTCTCACCTCCGGTGTCACCTCGTTACAATCACTGGCGTGATTGAGAGTAAGGGCTCCGGTGGTAATTACTATCTTAACCAGAGCTTCATCAAACATTGTCAAGATATAAACACAAAGTCAGAGAAAAATTAAGGAAAACGTTTTGAATTAAGATAGTGGAGGCCATTTTAAATTTTTACGGAACATTTAACTTGTATAGCCCAGGCTGTGCTTTTCAATACACATGACACTTGCATTGTAATTACAAACAATTGACAAAAGTTACCTGTCGTTATTACGGAAATTTACAATCATTAACGCAAACTACAGGAAGTTTGCCGCCACGTGGTTTGCCAAGGCTTGCGTACTGAAGGACTGGATGTTTTGCTACCGAGAGTAAGTTCAGAGAAGCAAGTCTTGAATTTAAGATGGCGATTAAAGTACATAGCACAATGATTCTTAAGTGCGGTGATAGAAAAACCGTGAACTATAGTAAGCTTATAGACTACTTCACTATGAAATAAGATGAGTCCAAAGAGCGTATGCGCAGGATGCCAAAAAGCAAGGTGAGCTTATTTACTTTTCGTCCGGTTTGTGAGACTTAACATGATCACGAAAATTGAATTAACACTTTGGTGTAACACAAAGTTAATGCCGGTTTTAGGATCATAATTCGGTTTACTTCAGAGTATCATTCAACACAGATATGCGAAAGGCTTTGTGCTGTTTGTCAGCTCTCGATAAACTTGTTTACTAACCGATAAATCAGAAACTTACATAAAATGGTTTTTGGCGCGTCGAAAGAGACGTGCCACCATTGTTTTGGTGAACATTATGTTTGACCCATATGGCCAATACTAGTCTAAACAAAAACTTAACCACCAGATTTGTGCCGAATGTAAACTTTGCAATCCAGTAATTATACATGAAATGAAAAGTAATAATATGTTTATCATTGTTCTTTACTACAGTTGCATCGTCAATTGAGGCATGGATATTTTGGACGCCGTTTTCGCTTTTCTTTATTGAATTCATTTACAAACCGTGCTCTTGAGCCCTGCTTTCGCATTTCACTGGTCTCAAATTGTTTTATTTCACGATTGACTTAGTTTATTTGGTTTATTTTGTTTTTGTCTTTCTTACATTTAACGGAAGTAATGCTGTGTGTGATTGTTTTAATATTTTGTGTCATTTTGCTTCGGTTCACTGAACGGCCAACGCAAAGCTAATCTACGTTCGAATTGATCATTGTTTTGCAGGGTCCCAAAAGAGGGGTGGCCGGAACCGGGTGGCCCTGTTTTCTGTGGAGCCTAGAGCTACATCGTTTTGCTAATCGGAGCCCTAACATTATTTTGCTGTAAAGCGTGGAGCCATTTTGCTTCGGTTCACTGAACGGCCAACGCAAATCTTATCTGCCGCATAGTTTGCAAATAGATCATTGTTTTGCAAGGGGCTCAAAAGAGGGGTGGCCGGAACCGGGTGGCCCTAACATTGTTTTGCTGTACAGCGTGGAGCTCTGTAAACGTCTGCTCCTGAGCCCCACGCAGCCTTATCTGGCGCTCTAAACCTCTTTGGACCCTGATTTTGCGTCGCGAAAATTCTTATCAACATACTTTTAGGTGTTGAATAGGATAAATCAATTGATCCATTATAATATTATGTCGAGGTTTTGTCACAGACACCACAATTTTTTTTTAATCTTCCGATATGGCTCGCATGTTAATAGACAATTGTTTCTAGTTTTAAAGGGATTATCAGCATTACCGTTCAATAAACATGCTAAGGACTACCAACCGTAATCCAAACTCAATTAATTTCGCAGTAAGACAATTTTTTTTCACTAGATCCATTTATTTCCCAACTTGGACATTACATAAAAAATATAAAAATGGTTTAAACAGATCTAAAAATATAAAAGGATACTCTAAATTTTCGATCGCCTTCTGCGGTCTTCTTCAGAGAATAATGGATTTTGCAAGGTTCGCAGAATTCTAATAAGTTGCATTGACGTTATTGTTCGTTGCCCCCTGGGGAGCAACTAGCGATGCGTAAACCCTTGGGAAGGGCGCTCTTTCGTTTATAGTGTTTTTGCCGAGGAAAGAATGTAAAGACTCCAGAAACAGTCTTTTGTTCTTGCTGCTTACACCTGTTTCAAGAATTTCGGCGTAACTTGGATGTATGTCGTGGCCGATTTCTGCATTGGACATTACATACTCTACTTTATAGAGGTGGGACTATATGTTATCCAACACGGGACTATGCTGTCCAACTGGATTATTTTCGCGGGAATGAAACGGGCATATTTCGTGGGACTAAATTTTCGCGATTTGGCCAAAAAATACGTTAAAACAATTAAAAATATGTTAAACACATTAAGAAAAAACTTTTGCGGGTCTTTAATTTCGCGATATTTTTAAAATTGCGAAAATCGCAAAAATTAATTCCCGCGAAAATAAGTAACAATAAGGTACTTGGATTTTTTACTTGAAACGGATCTTATACAAGTGATATGACAAAAGATGTTATTGCATTTCTGTCAACTTTCCAGGTATCTTAAACAGCATTAGAAGCGGGAAAAGGCATGGAGCAAAGAGACAACACAGAGAACACAGAAGACTCAATTGATTTTCCAGAAGATGGAAAATACAGCCTAAGACCTCTGCGGCATTCCCCAGCACAAGAGAGCTCGTTTCCCATTGAAAACCAAACAACCCATGTACAAGTGAGTTATTCAGTTATATTCTCGTAAATTTATTTTATTTTAATCTTTGTTTTTTTTAACCGGCTCTCCGGTGCATGATCTATTACCTGCTTGAAGTTACCCAGGATTGACACAAACCTACTACTATAAACAAAACAAAATAAGAAATGATGAAAAAGTGTCATTTTGTGCAGTTTACAAACGCAAAACGCGAACTTCTTCAGTGTGAAACCGTTACAACCTTCATCAGTGTGAAACTGAAGAAGGGCTATGCCCGAAACGTTTGTGTTTGTAAATTACACAAAATGATACTTTTTACACTATTTTTTAGTGTTTTTGTTTATTGTAGTATTTTAAAAGTGTCTGAAGAAGCAACTGGAAAACATTTTTAACCTTCATTTGACACAAACCTTATAATTTATTGTGAAATTGCCATCAGTTCATCTGTTGCGTACTACAAAATTTCAACATGTTTTCTTCTCAATTGCAATGTTTGCATTTCTCTGCATTGTTAGGTTGTCCGAGCAAGTCATCAATTCGCGTGCAAGATTAAATACAACTTATTGTCGTTGCTATTTTTCTTTGATATGGTTGTTTTTTTCCTCTTGTTGTCTCTTGTAGGACCTCCAATACAAACAATACATTGAAATGTTTCTATATGCAATTATTAAGTTACCTTTTCATTCCCAAACCTGAGTTTGCAAAAGAGACAGTACCTCGATACTTGGTGCCAAGAATTTCTTATCGGTTTTCTTTTTGATCTTTACAGATCAACCCTGAGATGAGAGCAACCGTTAAAAAACGTAGAACGTCGATAGAGTGGATTAAGAAATATTTATTAGAAGGTACGTTTGCACGTCTTTACACCGTCCAAACGAAAATAAATTAACATAAGTTAACATAATTATGCTTTATCTTTCAGGACAGGCTCTGACAGCCACTCAAACCCAGGCTCTTGAAACGCTTTGTGCGCATGCCCCATGGTACGAGAAGCTTATTGTGAAGCACCGTCGTCTCTTGGGTGTGGCACTTCCTTTCACCTTTTTTCAAGTAATTTGGTGGAGCTGTGCAATCAAATACAACTTTTGGAGTCTGTTCCCTGACAGATATTTTATCTCCATAACAATGATTTTTGGTTCTATGATTGCTGGTAAGCAAAGTCATCGATAGAACTTTATTTACAGTTCATTGTGGCCAATGCACTTACTTAACTCAATAAAGGACTAAAAAAAAGTAAGGCTGATTGTACGGTTGAGCTGATAGAATTTAATTTCCAGTATATAACGTACTTCGTCGAGCACGGCCTGAATTCTTCAGGTAATGAGCTATCCTGAAGAAAAAACGTTCTATGCATTATATAATCTTACAATGCCTCCAGTTGGTATTTTACATGTTGACGTTTTTTCTCTAGCGTAGCCAATTCCCTGCATGAAGAAGTCAGGCCGTGCCTGACAAAACGTTAGAAATTAAAGTCTACCACTTACCGTACGGTCAGCCTTTTTTCAGTTGTTTAATCTTTATAATTTCCTGACTAGATCCACCAGGAACCGGCACCTTTGCATTGTCCGTTGTCCCTTGCAGAAATTTAAAGTGTTCACTTAAAAAAATATAACCTTAGCAGACTTTCCACGTCGTAAACGACAACGGGATGCAGTGGAACTTGACTAAAACAACTCTTACTCTCTCTTTCCAGGAATGACCAGCGAAGGTGGAGGCGCGGTTGCTTTTCCCGTCATGACTCTGGCTTTCGGTATAGCTCCAGCAGTGGCACGTGACTTCTCACTGATGATTCAGTCCTGCGGTATGACGGCAGCGGCTTTCACCATCTTCTGGATGCGCGTGCAGCTTGAATGGCATTCCATAATATTCTGTTCACTTGGAGGAATCGTTGGCATGGTAATTGGTCTGGAGTTTATCGACCCTAACCTTACCCCACCCCAGAAGAAAATTGGTTTTGTATGCGTGTGGTTCTCTTTTGCTTTTGCCCTGTTCCTGCTGAATCGTTACCACAAGCGAAAGACATTCAAGACCATCCCAGACTTCAAGCTATGGAAGCTGATCGTCCTCCTACTGACCGGTTTCATCGGAGGGATCTTCTCCGCTATTGCCGGAAGTGGCGTGGACATCGGCAGTTTCAGTATTCTTACGCTTCTCTTCCGGATCAGTGAAAAGACAGCCACACCCACCTCCGTTATCTTAATGGCGGGAAACACCGTTGTTGGTTTTTACTGGCGTCAAGTCATGCAACAGGCAGTGAGCGCTGATGCTTATTATTACCTAGCAGTTTGCGTCCCGATTGTTGTATTAGGCGCTCCAGTCGGTTCTGTCATCGGAAGTCACTTTCATCGCCAAATTTTAGCTGGCTTGATTTACATCTTAGATACAGTCGCCCTTATCAGCGCATACGCAATCGTTCCGCTGACCAGAGCATTGATAGGCGCGTCTGTGGGTATCATAGCGTTCGGATTTCTCTTTTTTGGCCTAATCGCGTACGCCGGACAGAAAATCATGGATGAAATTGAAGACGGAAATGAAGGATTACTACAAACGCAGGTCAGTTCCGTGGAAGATACGGAAAACAAGGATGTTAACCATAAGCATGGGGGCCCTGGTCCCAAGGATGACGTCATAACGTTGACAATGCTTCAAGTCAGTAGTAGAGGAGAAAGAAAACACCAGATACAAAAACTGGATACACTCTTGGAAGCATGAAAGAAGAAGGTTTTAATTAAGTTTCCAAAACAGGCCCAATTACAAGAGAAATCAAGCCACGTAACTCGAACCTCTATAAGTCCACGATATAACGAACGATATTCTTCGCCCCAGTTATAGTAAAATATATGGAAAAGAACGCCAATATAAGGAAACCTCGTTAGCTCTCGTTATAGCGAACGCATTTTGCCAGTCCCTTGAACCTTCGTTATATCGATGGTCCAATGTATTAGCCTTCAAAGAATTTAATTAAAGAAATGGAGCGTCTCATTTTATGGTCTTCGCGATGTCATGTAAGACTCGTATTCTATTTGTAGTTTTAATAGTGACTTATATTACTGTCATCAGCAGTTTATTTCATTTTGCGGATTGAAATGATTTGGTGGAAGTGTACCGTCGGTTTTTTAAGGGGAAGTTCATTCCAAAATGGCACTTTTTTTCTTCACGCTAACGAAAAGGTAATTACAAGATATGTTAAACATCAAACTTTCTGCTTCCAAATATTATTCAAACCCTATGAATTCCTTGTCTCTTATCTGAAGTAGTCGGAAAATCTAAAACCGGCCGCCGCCATCTTGGAGTAACTTAGCAACCTGGCCATGTATGTGTGACGTAATAATAACCTTTTTATCTACCCTTCCTCCGTAATCTATCCTTTCAAAAAAATATATCAGAATTATAAAAATACTAGAAGTCCAGCAAATAAATATCTAAGATTAAACATTGTAGAAGGTGCCTATGGCCTTAGTTAGTCCGAGGGTAAGTGTGCTGGACTCCGGATCGAACGGTCCGGAATTTGAGCCCTGTTCGGGGCACTGCGTTGTGTTCTTGGGCAAGGCACTTTACTCTCATATTGCCTCTCATCACCTAGGTGATAAGGCCAGTCATTAACACCAGATTGAAAGCTAGCCGTGAACTATTTTTATTTAAATAGTGTTACACCTACTGTGCCCTGTTATTTAAGAGTTTTTGCACTCTATGCGCATTATACGCCTGACGATGGTTCCGTGATAGACCGAAATATAGCGTTTCTTCGAGCATCTTGTCTGCTTTTCATTTTCTGAATTTCAGTCATGAAAATGCATTTTGTCGGATAAGCCTTTATTTTATTCTTTTTAAAACAAACAGCGTGTTCATGGGTTTAATTCCTTTATTGTTTTAACATACCCGTCCTTGTACAATTGTATAAATATGCTAATTTTACTCCGAACTTGGACTTAGCGTTTACTTCTAGAGCGAAATACAAGACTGCTTGGGGATATGCGGTAGTTTCTCGTGATCCCGGGGGGGGATCTCCCCAAAAATGTGGGTGGTGGTGTGCGGCAGGCTTGCTGAAGATCTTACCCTACTTCGTTTTCGCAACCCTATTCTAGACTTGACCGAAAATGCTATACCCAATTTGAAACCACACTACCCTATCCGTAAAGCGACTTGACAGTTTTCATAAACATCTGAGAAGGACACTTTGCGCTACTCATTCCTACACTACCTGCTGGAAAAAGAAGTCCCCCCCCCCCCTCCTTGCCTCCCCAGGGTCATGACATCTTGAATTGAACACGGAGTTGAAATTTCATATTTTCGCCCACCCGTGTATTATTTTAGTTCTCACTGCTTTTCCCAAAAGGGCTAAAAAAATAGTAGCAGTAAAAAAAAATAAGTGTCAGCAAATATTATTGACAGGCCGATACATTTCTGATAATTACCTTTTTAGCATAATTCATTACGAGAGGGCGGACAGGTGGAAAGACTTTTAACTCCCTGTGTGCGCAAAAACACCCTCAGAGAAGGGAGCCTGTTCACAACGGTCTGTATGCTTGTCGGAAAAGTCAGGTAAGATAAGTCACAGACTAACTAGTTTTTTTCCAGTCTGTTTCTTTGTACCGTAGAAGAGACTGCAGCTCAAAAACCCGCGGTCCTTTATCCATTTTCTGCAGATTTTGATCCTGCGCTTCGGGGAGAATGTCATCTACAGTTGAATCCTGATAATTCGAACCTTCAAGGGAAATTGAAAAAGGTTCGAGGTAGCGCGAATTGTCGAGGGTAAAATTAGAAAAGAAAAATAATTAAAATAAGAAAATGACCTGGAGAGAAATCCAAAAAGGTTCGAGTTAGCTGGAGGCTCAAGTTATTGAGGGTTCGAGTTATCAGGATTCAACATAGTCTAACATACGGATCAAGATACATAAGATCTCAATATAGTTCCAAAGAACACTGCAAAGACAGCTGTTCATGGGTCAAGCTCTATTTGATTTTCTTTAGAAAGCGTACATTTTGTTGTGTACCAAGTTCAACCTGAAATAAGGTTAATACGTAACGGCAGGGAACTCGGTGAATCCGCTAGGCCACTTTTAGCTGCATGGCCAAGCGAATATATTCCCTTGGCATGACATACGTACCTAATTTTTGCTGGCCGTTCGAGTCTTACTTTCATCTACAGTAACCACATAAACTTTCCCTAATGAAAGCAACACGGCAAACATAATGTTTATTTTGACTCATGTAGTCGCGGTCAACATTTTTAGTGCTTACAAAAGTAATTTTATTCCCGTTGCCAAAAATATGTAATTTCATGCGCTTTGGCTCGTTTCTTTTGTTATAATTTGTCACCATCTCTTTAAAAAACTTGCGTTTGGGTAGAAAATTCGCATAACAACGTCACCAATGCCTGCTACATGCATAACAACTGCTGTTTAATTAGAGAATTTGAGAGAGCAAGGAACTACAAACAGTCTACAAACTGAATGATATCCGTACGCCAGGTACATAACAAAGAACAAGAATAACTTTATGATAACTAATTTATAATATTTTACTCTGAAAGACTTCGATTGGATTAGCAATAGACCACTACAGTTAAAAAACGAATAACACTTTATTGCATATATTTTTACTATGAATATTTGTAGCTGTAATTTCAGCATGTTTGGTATTTTACAAGAAAGAAAACTTCCTTTATTTTACCACATATAATCTCAGTCACTGTTTTACGCGCGTGAATCGTCACTGCGGCTAAAAATGCGAAATACCGTTTCTACTTTTGGGAATAATTTAATTTGTGGTGCATTTTTTGTCGCTCTTGGACTGATCCTGTAAATGCAAGAATTTGAAGAGGAAATTCTTATTTTCCCCGAGACCACTAACGTCTGCTGGATATTTGATGAACAGCTGCTACGCGCAGTGGACATTATGAGAGTAAGAAGGCTGCGAACTTTGATCGCCAGTTGCATAACGCAAAGAAAAGAGCTTTTAATGCAAAACAAATGCTTCAACAGGCAAAGGGCTTGGTTTTCGGAGTTAAAGTAAATAAGCATTAAAAAATTTATTCCAATCAATGGATAGGCACACAAACACAGAAGAAAATAGAATGACACCCTGTTATATACTTTAAAGTTTTAAAAAGGAAAAATTTACAGAGGTTGGGAATGAGAATCCTGAACATGTACAAGAACAACTCCCCTCAATTTAGGGCTTCCTACAAGTGTTGTTTGTTTTTTAACTGCAGTGGCCCGGTCTTTTGCGAATCCAATTCAATCGAAGTATTTCAAATTAAGGTTTTTATCATCAATATGCGTTGCTGCAGTTTCAGTGTCTTTTTTTGTTTTGCCGCATATTGTCAATGTCACCTTTTTACGCGCTTATGGAAACCATTACCGTTGCGAAACACGCAAAATTCCATGCACTGTAGTCCGTTTCTACTGTTCGGAATAATTTGTCGGGCACCATGTCTCTTCTTTCAGGTTTAACTCGCTAATGCTTGCGTTTAGAGAGAAGATTCTAATTTCACCATCACCAATGTCTACATGGTTGGGTTTTGAGAGAGCAAGGCACTACAATTGCGTACCGAAAATGAATAACTGAATGAAAAATGGTTTTTGAAGCACGTAAAAAATCTAAATGACACTTTTGTTGTTTATATTTCATTATGAATATTTGTGGCTGCAATTGCAACATGAAAGTTTGGTTTCTTACAAAATTAAAGATAAAATCTTTAAGGTCGGCCGGCACACACTGGGGGACTAGTCGCAGGGACTTGCTTCGGGGACCAGTCCCCTAGTGTGTACTCATATTTTGCATCGAAATTCTAGTCACAGGGACCATATTTTTGGTCCCTGCGACTAGTCCCACGAATTAAGCTGGTTTGATTTCTTGGAATAGTCGCAGGGACCAATAGTCCCACAAATCGGCCAATCCCTTCACCAGTACACACTAAGGGATAAGTCCCTGCGACTAGTCCCCTAGTGTGTGCATAGCTTTATTTTTCTACTGCATAGAGGCTCGGTCACCGTTTTACGCTGCCAAAAATACAAAGTTCCATGTACTTTTAAGTGTAAAAGACAAAAGAAACAAGTCCGTTTCTACTACCGTATTCTTACTAATTTTCGCGTGTATTTATTTTGGCGATTCTTGCGTTTTGGAAAAAACCGCGAAAATATATACTCGTAAAAAAGAGTGCGCGAAAATTAAGCATGCGTAATTTAATACCATATTACAAAGGAAACATACATGAATTATACAAGTTGCGAGTCAATGGCTTTCTGGTACTTACTCTGCATTAAAATTGTCATTTTTTGTTCTTCAATTTGTTTCTTTCTGGTCTTGTTTTTGAACACATACTTCCTCTGATTGGGTGTACAGTAAATATATTTGATACATGCAACTTGACAAGCGCTTTTAATTTATTAACTGAACCTTCAGATAAGGGTTTAGGAGCTAAAACCTTTGACAAAATAGCGAAATTAAATACACTTCGTTCACTTTTTGCGTGGAATCGCGAAAATTAATACTCGCGAAATACAGCTACCGAATTTTCGCGAAATTAGAACGCCTGAAAATGCCTGCTAGATCATGATATGATGAAATGTAAACAGCCCGGACTTTTGACATTTGTAAGCCGGTTGCACAATGCTAAGAAATGAAATAACTGCATAAATAGGCCATTTTCAAAAATCCCATGATACTCTTTGTTGTCCCTCCAAATTTTTGCACACCGTGAGCATTGTTTTCTTTTTCTCTTGGGACGGCAGGATAAATTGAAAACAATGCTTATGCAAAATTTTGGAGGGACAACAAAGAGTATTAAGGTATTTTTAAAAATGGCCTATTCGAGTTGCGGGGCTTTGCAATCCAAATTTTTGCTTGCCGTCATTCTGAATTTGATCTGGCTACAGTACTTTCTATAATAATTACCGCAAACGCACAATTTCCACATGCAAGAGGCTTGGCTTTTGGCAAGAAGTAAAAGGAAACGAAAAAGGGGTGAAATGCGGTAGTTATCATCAAAATGTGCATCAAAAATTAAGATGAGAGCACAGGTAGCCAAAGCTTAAGATACGACTGATAATAAATAAAATGATCTAAAAATATCAATTGTTTTGTGAAAATTAGCATAATATATGCTACTTCTAAAATTGCTCTCAACTATCAAAGTGTCGAACACTTGAGCCGTCAGAATGCCGACCCGTGTTGATGAAATGAGCTGTAATTCTCAAAGTTTACCATTTTGCACCCAAAACGCCTCAAGTTCAAAGGCTTCGATAGTCACCCTAAAAATACATGCTGAAAAAGTACCCAATGTTACATCTTTTCCCCGGTAAAATGACAATATTCCAGTGGTAAACCTCTACGAACCATCCGCGGCCCGAGCTCTTCTGCATTTAATCATATGCAATTTGGAACCAAACCACAAAAGCCACTTTCTAAACAATTGATATTTTTAGATCATTTTATTTATTATCAGTCGTATCATAAGCTTTGGCTACCTGTGATGAGAGATAAATTAAACATCCTGTGATCTTTCCAGGTACTGTAAAAAAAACTTTAGCTTTGCATAAAAGACAGCTGCAATGGAACAGAAAGACACAACGGTGAACAGAGAATTCGCGAGTGAATTTCAAGCAGATGACAATTACAGTCATGGACCACTGCAGTCTCCAACACTTGGACATGTACAGTGGAATTCATCTACCATTGAAAACCAAACAGCACATGAACAAGTGAGATATCTCTTTTGTTATAGACAAATTTGAACGTAAATATATGTGGAGTTTGGAGGCGCCTTGGCCTTAAGGTCTCCGCACACGTGGGGACATATCGCAGCGACATGACCCCTCGTGTGTGCTGATAATTTTTGGCGCGTGCAACTAGGCCTTTCTCGATTATGCTAGTAAAACTGGCATTTAATGCTACTAGAAATTCTCGCATAAAGCCAAAAAAATGCTAAAATAATGCCTGATTTCTTTAAAAAATGCCACTTGAATTCCAAAGAATGCTTTGTTTTATTTCAAACAAAACGTACGAACTCTTACATTATATGCTCATATCAACAACAGGTCAGATACTTAATAATTGTTTGTTTATAAAAATAAAAAATAGAAAAAAAAAATTTCAATTTTTTTTAAAAAAAAAATTAAAAAGACACACGCAAGTAACACAACACAAGTACACAAGTAACACAACGCACAAACAGTCGAAACAGACAGAAAACAATCAAATTAAGTAATCAAAATTGTGAAACTTTAGGATTATTTATCCTTCTAAGTTCTGAGTGCTGAAATCTGGATCACAGTCATGAAAAATGACAGAAAATGCTAGCAATTCTTTTTCAAGAAAAAACGAAAAAAAATGCTCGTTTTCCCAAAAAATGCCGAAAAAAATGCTAGCATAATCGAGAAAGGCCTAAGTGCAACACGAATTTTTGCAACGTTTTGTCCCTGCAACATGTTGCACGCAGTCCGACGAATTGAAATCCGTGCAACATGTCGCAGGGACAAAACTGTCGCAAAATCAAAATCGTCCCTCCTTCATGTCCCCTCAGTGTGAACAACATATGATTTTTTTAGCTGCTACATGTTGCTGCAACATGTCCCTACGTGCACGGAGACCTTTACGGTTAGTGCGCCGGACTCCGGGTCGAGCGGTCCGGGTTCGAGCCCTGGCCGGGGTCATTGTGATGTGTTCTTGGGCAAGGCACTTAACTCTCATAGTGCCTTCCTCCACCCAGGTGTTTAAATGGGTACCGGCGACATAATGCTGGGGGGGGGGGGGAGTACCCGGCGATGGACTAGCATCCCATTCAAGGGGGAATAGAAATACTCCTGGCCGCTTTTTGACCCAACCGAAAGTGAAATTTGACTCAGTCTTTTAAACGAGGGAAAGAGAATCGAACACGCTTTCGAATTAATTATTTATTTGTCGATGTTCATATCACTATTCCATGTAGATTCACTCAAGCAACCTTTTGTAAAAAAAAATCTGTCATGTAATATATCAAACACGAGAGACAGTGTTTCATCGGGAAATCCGAACACCGAGAAGAAAGTTGAAAATATGACGCACAGCGAAGAATTTTTGACGAAATTCGAGGTGTTTGGATAGCCGATGAAACACTGTCTCAAGTGTTTGATATATCTTCTCAATCGAAACGAAAACTACGGAGTAAACGAAGTAAATCGTAAAAATCTATGCTAATTATGGCCGGGTATCCAAACCACCGTCATGGTTATGATTTTCTTTCTCAACTTGATGAATTATTAATGAGTTTGAGAAGAGAATTTCTTAGGACATCAAGACAATACTCTCTAGTCGACGATTGTCTTTATTCTCATTATTTGCCTGCTTGGCAATGTATTGATAGTTATGTAGAGATTGTGATCACATTGAACTTTTTTTCTTTCAGAACGACATTGATGAGAATGCAAATGTAAAGAGAAAAAGAACTCCGCTAGAATGGCTTAAAAAGTATTTCCTAGAAGGTAACTAAGTTTGCAAATCAATCATAGTCATCCCGAATTCTCAAGTCCTATGCTAACATCTAATTTTTATTGCGAGGCATTTATTCGGAGTTTACGAAATCGAGAGCCCTGCATGGGTCGCACTCGTTTGCTGAAGAGAAGGGTAGAACAAAGATTAAAACAAACTGTTTGGGGTAAATGGCTACGAAAGTGATGTTTTTATTTGAAAACAATGATAAAAGCCAATAATTAACATTTCTTCAGAAAAGATGGAGACAAAAATTCCGCCACGTTTAGAAAACGCAAGGACAGTCCATCATTAAAATCATAAACAGCTCGTGGAACATGAGCAATCAGGATGGTATTCTTCATAAGACCCCACATAATGTCCCATAAACTCACATGTATGCATGTGCCCATTCTGACACCCCGAAACTTTGGAGAACACCCTGTGCTGTCTCGCTAAGGCTCGCTAGCAATCATCATAATTTTATGGAAATAAATTATCATAATTGTCTATAACTTTTCAGGCCAGGCTTTAACAGCCACTCAGACCCAGGCCCTTGAGAAGCTCGGCCCGAATGCTCCATGGCACGAGAGACTTATCGTAAAATACCGCCGTCTGATGGGCGTGGCCATTCCTTGTATCTTCTTTCAAGTGATTTGGTGGAGTTGTGCTATCAAATACGACTTCTGGCGTCTGTTTCCTGACAAATATTTTATGTCCATTACAATGGTTTTTGGCTCTATTATCGCAGGTAAAAAAATTTTTGTTTAACAGCCGTCACCAATGGATATTTAATTTGAAAAAATAAATGATTTTATGCAGCTTGTTACGTAATTCTTTCTCAGCTTCCGGTTAGGGAGTTCCGGTCATCCGGGATATAATGTTATGGGTTCTCAGGTGACGAAAGCCTGGTTGCATTCCTCTTTCGCTCAATGCTCTCAACAAGTGAAGGAAATTTGTCCCTTTCCTCCATTCCCCACTTTCTGTTGTTGTTGCATTTGGCTGGCGTGTTCGCCCTCACCTTTTCTGGGACAATACTATTAGGTTTTTGTATTTTAGCTTTCTACCCATGATATAAAAATAAACGGCCACACCTGCGGCCAAAATATCACAAATGGCAGTGCTGTGCTTTATTGTCCCAGCAAACAGAGCTCCGCCAAAGCATTACATACATGTGTGGTAATTAACCTAGGAGCAACAGGATACATCAATAAACATTTACTGAAAGTGTTAAAACAGTGGTTAAAGGAAGGAAGGATTTAAATTACATAACACAGCTTACCGCCATTTCAGAGAATAATTTTTGAAGCCAGATTGGACAAAAACGAGAGGTCGAAAAGAATTGAGGACGAGGCCGTGGGCCGAGTTGACTTGCTTCCACAAGATTGAGCAGGATTGTTTTATTATTCAACAAATTGTCAATGAAAAGTATTTTGCGTCTAAAAATACTGGTTATGCAGCGCTTCTGCGAAACATTGAACGAAACCTGGCAACCTACGAAAATTTGCACGGTCGAGCCTGGAGACTGGGACTCACTCACGTGCTAGTGTTAAGTGGCTCTTGCGTCAGTTCTTGTTTGGTGTAGGGTTTTTTAAGATCCCTGTCTTTTATGGTTCCTGTAGCCTTCCTGCCGCTTAGAGATTCGGCCGCTCCCATTTCAGGGATTAAGTAGTTGTTTAGTTTTCCATTTAGAAGACATGTTAAAAAATCTGACATCACATATTTTTCTTTACAGGAATGACCAGCGAAGGTGGAGCATCGGTGGCTTTTCCCATCATGACACTCGTGTTCAACATAGCACCAGGCGTTGCACGTGACTTCTCACTGATGATTCAGTCCTGCGGTATGACGGCAGCGGCTTTCACCATCTTGTGGATGCGCGTGCAGGTTGAAATGCATTCCATAATATTCTGCTCGCTTGGTGGAATCGTTGGCATGGTAATTGGTTTGGAGTTTATTGACCCTAACCTCACCCCACCCCAGAAGAAAATGGGTTTTGTCTGCGTGTGGTTTTCATTCGCTTTTGCCCTGTTCCTGCTAAACCGTTACCACAAGCGAAAGACATACAACACCATCCCAGACTTCAAGCTGTGGAAGATGCTTGTCCTTCTACTGACTGGGTTCATGGGAGGAATTTTTTCTGCCATCTCGGGGAGTGGCGTGGACATCTGCAGCTTCAGTATCCTCACGCTTCTCTTCCGCATCACGGAGAAGACAGCCACGCCCACTTCCGTCGTCCTAATGGCGGGAAACACCATGGTTGGATTTTACTGGCGGGAGGTCATGCACCAGGCAGTCAGCACCGAAGCTTATCATTACCTAGCTGTCTGTGTCCCGATTGTCGTGTTGGGTGCTCCGCTTGGTTCTGTCATAGGAACCCACTTTCATCGCCAAATTCTGGCTAGTTTTGTTTACATCACAGATACCGTGGCTCTCATCAGTGCGTATGTGATCGTACCGCTCACCCCAGCTTTGATTGGAGTGTCCGTAGGCATCATAGTGTTCGGATTTACCTTCTTTGGCCTAATAACGTACGCTGGACAGAGGATCATGGCGGGAATTGAAGAGGAAAAGGAGAAATTGGTAGATGTGCAGGTCACTTCTGTTAAAGATTCGGAAACAAGGATCTAAACCACAAGCATATGGAAGCTAGTCAGCAACTCTTAACGCTGACATTATAAACGCTATTAGACACGCTTGGTTACGCTTTTAGAAGCTTAAAAAGAGTAAAGATCGATTAAGTTTCTTGTTAGTGGTACAATGGTACAGCAGGGTCTATAGCATCATATGGCTCCTAAAACACCACCGTACTGAATTGAGTATATTTACTTTTTAGTTAATTTCCTCAGAATTGATATCTCGAAATTAGGCAAGTAAGTTCTCAGTGGTCTGCACTACCTTCGCGGGATCTTCTGAGACAAGCATTTCTCAAAGGTCTTGAAAGGCGGATTTCGGGTGGGAAGGGGGACGACGGGCCGAGGTCACCTCTTTTGTCTGGGAAATTTAAAAATCTGTCATTCTAAATCTTAAATATTTCGTCACTAATGTTCCTAGAATGCAGGAGGGGGGGAATTTCTGGATCTGCCCCTGTCTCAAATTTACTAATCGGAGTTTACTGCATTTTACATTTAGAACTTGTGGTGTGGTCTTGTTGCCCAATTTGTAAAAAACTAAAATTACAAAACGTTGGGTACTAACACTACTTGAGTATTATAGATCAAATTGTACTGTCGATAGCTGACCTTCGTTATTTGTGTTATTCAATACTGATCACGTGATACTATTTTCGTTGCTCACGTGACCACTTTTTCGAGCCCCGAGTTGCACGGCGGCGACTCGTAGCTAGCAACACATGGTCAGTATTTTTTTTTCGAATTTTGATTGGTTCACTGTATTGTTTTTACCCTTTGTGATTGGCCAAAGTGATTGCTAGGGTTTTGTTTTTATGACAAACAATCGAAAATCGCTCTATTTTGTAATATTTGTTTCGTCTGTTTGAGTGGCATGCCTAAACTAGCTATCGAAGCTACGTGCTTGGCCACTATGATCACATATTTACATTTTTTTTACATATGTTAAGAGGGGGAATTGAAGTAAAGGAAAACGGGGAAATCGGTGTGAGGGGGAAGCAAAATAAAGAAGGGGGCAAGCGACCAAGGACTAAGGGCACCGAGGACAGTTAAATAATCTCGCAAGATCAAGCTGCATTTTTGTATCTTGGTCAACCAAAGTAAAAGTTGCGAGGCGAATAATTCATTTCGCAGGAGGGTGATACACTTGGCATTTTCGTCCGACGTTTGTCGTAACAAAATTTGTGATGAAACGCTTACAGCAATGAAGTTATTCAAAGGATCGATAAAGCTATTCACGGCTAAATCGCTTTCCAGTGGATAGCGTAGTTTGCTTTCTAAATAATTATCCACCGGTCCCTTTCTCCTCCTGTAGTTTTGGTTTTGATTTTTGTTTGTTTGTTTGTTTGTTTGTTTTATGCAAAATATCACAGGCTTTGCGGTTCTTTGTATTAAGATAGAGTTGTAGTTTTTTTTTACATTTTCATACATTGTATTTTTGTGGTTTCATTATGGGAAATTTTTGGCCTCTTACTGATATTGAATATTTCGCTTCTTTCAAGGGCTTATTTTGATTGTTTCGTTTAAAAAGGGGCAAACAAGCTAATAAAATGTTTACAGAAAACGCTTACGTTTTCGACTATGTACGTTATTTTCAAGGCGAAGTTTTCTTTTCAGTCTATTTCGATCAGTGTTGTCGTTACTTTTGATCTACGCAAGACAATGTGTAACCATGTTGAACTGCAGACAGGATCAGTGCAGTTCAATTTATCGTGTCCAAATCCGATCTCATTGGATGTAGTCGACTATACATACATACATACATACATACAATTTAATTGCGCTCCCTAAAAAGGGCTTTTCAGCAGCAATGTAAAAAAAAAAAAAAAAAATACAAGTAAACGAAAGTTAATTACAAACTATTTACAATAAAAATTCATAATTAGAAATTTAAAAAAAAAATAAATAAAAATATGTACAATAGTTCTAAGTTAATTTAAAAGTAATTTAGACTAATAATGGTTACAGGACTAAGTTGAGTTAGAAACCCATACGGGTTGAAACTTTTAACTCCCTACGATTTGTATTGTACAAAGCGTTTGCATATTCATTTCTATTAAGAAAAATCACGAGAGAAAATTTACCAAACAAAATTGCAATGTTTGGCTTAAATTCACAGCGGGCGCTAGCTTGATACTCTTAATAAATTTCTTTAGTTTCATGTACGAAATTTGCGGCGCTTAGGTTGGAATTAAAGTAACTCACCGCAAAACCAAAAATGTTGTTGCGTGTATCATTACGTGTATAAAACATTCGCGTACAAACTCTTCGTGTTTCCAAATATGTACTTGGCAAACGTGAATATTCAAACGCTGTGTTACTCACGTTTCACCCCTTATGAGTTTCCACTCGGGTCTGTAATTATACGAGTACTTAACAAAATCAGACGACGGCGAAGCGGGAGTCTAATTTATGTATCAGTCAATTCCAAGACCGCCCGATCCCCCCCGGGCATACCCCGGGCATTTGACTCGAGGTTAGCTCCGTATAGCCGGGAATTTGACGCAAAACTTCGCCCGCCCGGTGGGGCATTTGACCATCGATGAAACAAGGGTCAGCAGTCACATATATGCTAAAGCATCTCGACATCCGTTCATTCACTGCGACTACGAATGTTCACGGTACTCGTGCTATTCCATGATTCCACCTCTGTTTTTGTTACCGTATCCTTTTACCTTAATCGAAAAACATTTAACTGTGAATTTGTTGTCAGAAGACAATTCTTCACGTTTTTAATATCTATAAGGTATTTTCAAGAAACCCCTCGCAGATAACGTATTAGCAGAGCTAGAAAGAGCGATTTTAAGCTACACGGAGCGAAAAGTAAACATCGATGTTTTTGTCGTCTTGTTGTATTTTTTCATTTTGTCTTAAAATCCGTAAAGTGTGGGAAATTTGACGCTCTGTGAAGCCCTGACTGGTGGGGCATTTGACCGTCGAAACTGCCAACATAGCGGGGAATTTGACCAAAATTTTTCGAAAAAGTCAAATGCCCGGGTGTTTGCCCGGGGGGGGGGGGGGGGGGGCATGGGCGGTTTTGGAATTGACTGATACATTATTTAACCATGAGTATCATCCGCAGACAGAATTGGGCGACACAAAGTACTGTATACCAGTAAATCACAACTATAAATATTAACCATAACCAAAAAAAAAACATACCAGATGATTCCGGATTTTTTACCGAGATCCACGAGAAACAAAAAAATACAGCGGGCGCACTGGGCCACCCAACGAGAACATTTTATTATAGGTCTCATAGGTATAAGAACACCGCTTTTATGTTATTCGTGTCCTTTTTGTGCGAATTAAAGCCTTAGTTTTAAACGCTAAGGAAAGTGTATCTTTTCGGATACGCTAGCTTGGCATTCAAACTTCAGAAAATTTTAGGGAACGAAATATTATTAACCGAATTTACGAGCCACTGTTGCCTTCTCGAAAATCGTAGCTGGCGTTTTTTCATACCCAAAACGACATTTTTCTCTCTCCGAATACAACAAGCATTATTTTCCCAATGTCATGAAAGTTTGAGCTGAAGAAATCTCCAGTTTTTCATCACACTTTAACCCGAAAATTGTAGGCGATTATAGGTCTTCAGAACAGATATTCACCGAAACGGTCCGACACAGTCGATTGGGTGCTCCTAAATGACGCGTACAGTCCAATTACAAGCATGACGCGTTAACTGTCTATTTGGGCTAAATTCGAGCTGCTGATGGCCAATCAGATTCTAGAGATTTGTTATAGTTTTGATTACCTACATAATCGAAGACAAACAAACACTTAGTATGAAGAACATTGACGAAATAAACTTATATTGGATTGTGTCGCCACATCCGTCCGCTTGTCTACGGATGTCACGGTCGCACTACAAATTGTATTTTTTTTTATAAAAGCAACCGCCCACATATTCAGTCCTTGCGTGGGTTTACTATCTTATTATTCCTTGTTAAAGGGACTACGTCACGGGGATTTCGAAGATTTTTGGCCCAAACTGTTCTGAAATAAGTGGTAGACAAATGTACCCATGAAAAACATTGTCGTTGAAAAAAACCGAGAGATTCACCCTAGTACTCTTATTTAATTCTTAAAATGAGTTTCCTTCGCTGTCGCTATTTCAATAAAAGTTTTGTCGTTCCTCGCCATTTATTTCTTTCATGTCGCTTTTTAAACGCCGTGTCGCTTGTCGGAATTTACCATAACAGGGCCTCTTTATTATCCTATTATTCCCTGTTAAGCCGTCAGTCGCTGTTGCTGGAAGAACACTCGAAAAGTTTGATAGTTTTAGCTGGCTTCGGTTCATAATTGAAAATCTGTTCTCTTGTTGTTGCGATTTATCTTTAATTTCGTGTGGCTGATGGCGCGTGATGTATTAAGCCAATAAACTATAACACACAAATGTATGGGTCCATTGTTTGATAAGGATGTTTGTACAAAACATGGTCATAGCGACAACTACCAAATTATCACTTTTCCAAGGAGATTTCAAGTACAAAGGAGTTACTAGCGTACAATTAAAAGGGAACAGGTCAAGACTCTGGCAATTATAGCCCGGGTGACGTCATCGTGCAAATAACCTATTGTTTATGCAACATTTCCAGACAATTAGTGGTTTTGAAACTTACGACAAATCTGACCTGCTGAATCTAAGGGCAGCAATGCTGAAACTATACAGTTTCACTCCTCGTGGCAGCTGCATTCTTAAAAGATGTTAGACCTGTATAACGCAGTTGCAATTTGAATGTGAATCAATAAATTTTACTTTAACAAAAAGCTAAAGCCTGGTTTTCACTAGCGACGCAAGCACAAGCGCAATCACGCAAAAAGGACAAATTTTGACCCTTGTGCTTGAGCTTGCCGCAGGCACTAGCACGAGCATCAAAATACAGTGCACTTGTGCTTTTGCTAGCGTTGAAGCCGTTTTCACGGTGAAATAAGACCTGTTATCCTTGCGCTTGTGCTTGCGTCGCAAGTGAAAACCAGGCTTAAAAGAACGGTTAACGCTTTTTCAAGACTGCAAGTTGAAAGCGCTGATTGTCGCGCGTTTAGGAGCACATCAGTGCAATATCTTCAAGTCGATATTTTTTTTATTCCTGGTCATGCAAAGGTCTTCATGACAGTGCGTTAATTTATTACAGGAAAAAATAGATTTCGGAATATTAAGACTTAACCAATGGCAACGCACACAGATATCGACCAATATCGCACATTTCGGTCATTTACTGACAATTAATGTCAGTCTATGTCAATTTGTCTACAAATAGAATCATGATGAAAATTAATTCTTTTATCTGCCATAACACGTTAAATAAAGAAATACATCACTCTAGCAATTCATACCTGAACTGCCACGTTGCTAGCCGGACAAAGTTTGAGGTATGTGACACTTTTAATCCAAATGAATTTGTCAGGAATACACAATTTGTTATTTAATTTGTATTGACACTGTACTTTTACATAACTTGACATGTTAAATGTCTGCAGGAAATTATTTTATTTATTAGCAGTTCAAAGAACATTCTGTTATTGATGGGTAGCGCGTGCTAGCTCCCTTGAGCATTTTCCCGTTTAATTTCGTACGCGCGGTCCAGTTTCTTGGTCGCACCCGCTTGGAGATGTAAGTTCATGTCTTGTAATCTTTCTAGGTGCCGTTAATAGCTTTTTATCTGAAGAAAAGAGAGCTGCGATGGATCGTAAGGACAGCACAGTGAACGGAGAAGTCGCAATTGATTTTCCTGGAGATGGAAACTACAATCAAAGACCGCCGCATTCTCCAACACTCGGCCATGTGCAATGGAATTCATTTACTTATGAAAATCAAACACCACACGAGCAAGTGAGATATTACTTTCTTATTTTTTATTTTATTTTACTTTATTCAATCTTTTCATAATAAAGAATCTTATCTGTTAGAATAAAGACTAAATTTTAATGGCACGACGTTGTTCAAAGATTTCCGGGGATGGACCAAATCCCTGAGATCTTACGCCAAGAATGCCAGGTCCTAATTTTTCCAATTTTCTTTTTCGTCTCGGTAATGTGTTTTCTCGGCATTTTTCTTCGGAGCCCAGAGATGTTACGTATCTTTCGAATTTAGTTTCAATCGACAAATTCGAATAATAATTTTTGCTTTTTAACAAGCATTTACAAAATTTTTAGTTACCTTGAAAGGAACTCTTTTATAGATTTTAAATTACCGAAAACCCTGATGGTATATTCTCGAAATAAGTTTTATTTATACAACCGCCCGTTTTCTTTGGACAATCTTAGACGTTTTTGTTTTCTTTATGCATTAAGCCATACACTTTTTTTTTGGCCCTAAGTTTCGTGTCCCTCGTACTTTGCAACGCCGTCTGATATTGAAAATTGCATTGTATCTTAAAATACTTAAGAAATTGTGCTGTATTGTGATTTTTCCGGTTTTCTTGCCCTGTCGCGAAGCGATACATAACATGACATTTGCAATACGCACGCGATTTATAAACAATTTCTGATTTTTCAACCAAGTCATTGTCAAGTCTTTTTCTCCCATCTTGAAGTCGAGCAGCCATTTCTGTTGTCAAAATTTTGTTTAGTTTAGTACAGGCGAATACTCAGACCGTTAACGTAGTGCTATATGTATATTGAGCTTGTGGTTCAGGAAATTAATAATGAAGCCGTAACCACTTGAGATATGTTTGTTCTAGAGTGGTCTCACTCCAGCCAGCAAACTGACACATTGAAACATTATTTTGACTATTGGCAAAAGAATTGTTTAAAAACCACAAAGAAAAAAGAAAAAGAAATATAAATCCGCAGAAACTTTCAGTTTTTTTAAAATAGGTCTTTGTCGCAAAAGAAAAGATATTTTGCATGATAATAACGGGAGCTGAATCATTTGACGTCATCAATGTAATGACGCGCTTACATTAAATAATTGTTAATATAAATGGCGCATTTTTTATTACTATTGAAAGCCAATATTACTGTTCCTTTTATTTTCCGTGCTGATTATTCCCGCAGCGTGACTTAAAAATATTGAGCCTTCTTACAAGGCATAATGAATAACATGCAATGTGTCTGGACAGCTCTGTGGATCAGAAGTGTTTTATTGTGAGAGAACTTTTCTTTCTCCTAAATGTGACTTCTTGGATGATTTTGTTGTAATAAAGTTAAATCGGAAATGCAGCTAAAAAGATATGGGTTTCCAAGTAAAGGGCTTCTTAAAATCGCGTTTCCATGCATGGGCACACATGCATGAACATGACTTACCTATACATCTTTGACCAACGCCAACTAGCGCCCGCTTAATTGAGAGTAAACGATCTAGTGACGCTCATTCAGCCTGTCCTGCAAGGAGTGATTAATTTCACTTAAATTATCCGAGCACTTCATTGCCTCGAATCCACCTAACGAATGCTACAGGGTTATTGCTAAGCCACAGACAAAAACGAAAATATGTTGAGGCGATTCTTATCGTGATTATGTCGCTGTATGTTGGTTACTTTATTTTTGATTTTTATTCAATCGTGGCTTCGCGTCGTTTGGGTCTGCTGCCAATACTAAACTAATCAAGCATAGTAAAGATGTAGACCATTAGATCGAGCTGAAACTCTCAGTGGATACTTATGATGGCTCGTTTCCGAGTGTATATACATGAGTAGTAAACACTTAAGTTTTACCGGGAATCAATCTAAAATCTGTTAGAGGAAAAACGAAGTTTCAAAACTTTGACAAGCAGTAAACTGAATGAAGTCCGTTTTGCCGGATGAGAGCTTTCCGTACACGAGCGGAATTTTATCCATATATATTTATTTTTATTGTATCCGTTAGAATACACAAATATCTTGACTTGTATTTTTAGCATGGGGAGTAAACACAAGTATGCTGACTCATAATCCTTTGCCGTGATGACGCAATCAACATTAAATAAATTCAGTATCTAACAGCAATATCAACCTTTTTTTCTGAAATGCCGTGACAGTGGACTTGCCATCGCGTGCGACTAGCTTGCCTGGGGGCTAGGCTATAAGAATCCCATTAATCAAATATATTCAATTTATCTTAAATTTAGAACACAGACCAACTGGTAGTGGTAAATTGGTTTCAAACAAGCCAAAAAATAAACAAGAAAATCAGCCCAATTAAAGTTTTCTGTTCCAATGTTATAAAGTATGATTTTTCCTAATTTACTGCCATACAGTTCTCAGTTAATGTTAGTCTTATAATTTGTTGGTATCTCAAGGCAATTTCCCCAGCTGACGATTTTTTTATTATTCTCATCATCTGTCTGCTTGAAAATGTAAAAACAATTAAAAGAGAAACACGATTTTGATCACACTGAATTTTTGTTTGCTTTAGAACAACCCTGGTGTGAATGCAAAAGTAAAGAAGAGGAAACGAACCCCGATAGAATGGCTTAAGAAGTACTTTTTAGAAGGTAACAACATTTACAAATCATTTATTATTGAAAGTGAATATATAAAATGTCATATGTTTGAACTGCGGGAGGAAGATTTAACACATGATAGATTATCGCAGTTGTGTATGCAACTTAGGCAGGATTCAAACCCATCACCTCTGCGGTACCGGTGTAGCCTCCCACGCAGTCGTTCTTAGGGGCGATCGTGGGGAGGAGTGAAACACGATCGCCCCCTAAGAACGACTGCGTGGGAGGCTAGTACCGATGCAGTGCGCTTATCAACTGTGCAATCAAGCCAACTGGAAGCTGGCTTGATTAGGAATAGCAAAGAGCTCCTAGTGAATACGTTACCGAGGCTAAAAACGATTAAGGAGCTCCACAAAAAACCCACGAGAAAATTTTGAAATGCGCCAAGATTTGTTTAGGCTTCCAATAGTCTCTTTGTGTCAAGAAATTCAGCGTAAATAATTTTGAGCTCCTTGTCCTCTTTACCATGACTTTCTTTTATTATTATTCAAGAAGCTCATTGTCTCATTGGTGCTTTTTTATGGGTTTCATTTGCTACACTCTCTAATTGGGTGCAAAAAGTCGCATGACGTATTTTAGCCAATCAACAGCAAGCCGATGCA
This sequence comes from Oculina patagonica, assembly GCF_052425735.1. Taxonomy (NCBI): domain Eukaryota; kingdom Metazoa; phylum Cnidaria; class Anthozoa; order Scleractinia; family Oculinidae; genus Oculina; species Oculina patagonica. Next base: position 21,755,528 of record NC_135767.1, read on the forward strand.
TTTTCCCGCGCTTAGCATCCGTTCTAAGTTTTCAATTCGAGTTTAATTCTTATTAGTATACAGCATCATTTGAGGATGCTGTGATTGGCCACATGTGATGTGCTTTGTTTTTGGTTTTACCACGATGACGCTCTAATTATGCAACAGTAAGACCGTGCAAAATAACAGAAATTCTTAGCAAAACAGTACATTGCTTTTCACATCTGACGGACGTACACTTCGAGATACGAAAATGGATTATTATAATTTACTACATGTTAATAAATTATCGTAATTACTAAAAAATAAATTATCATAATGATCCTTTACTTTTCAGGTCAGGCTTTAAACAACACTCAGACCAAAGCCCTTGAAGCGCTCGACCCGAATGCTCCATGGCATGAAAGGGTCATGGTTAAGCACCGCCGTCTGGTGGGCGTGGCCATTCCATTTGTTTTCTATCAAGTGCTATGGTGGAGTTGCGCAATCAAGTATGACTTCTGGCAGCATTTTCCTGACAGATACTTCATCTCCATAACGATGATTTTTGGATCTATGATTGCAGGTAGGAAAAGTGCTATTAAAGGGATTATGGCACGGATTTTACCAGATTTTTGAACAGCCAAAATTTATATTTCTGTCGCATGAAACCTAGAAATAATAGTCCATTTTTATTAAAAATTGCTATATTAGAGCATTGAAACTATTAACTAGCATTATTGGCTGCGGATGGCGCGGATGGAAACGGATTGCAATTTGAAAACGTTAGGCAAACGTTTTCAAATTGTTTCCGCGCGTCTTCAAAAAATCGATATTTTTAGCCGTAGATTGATTTCTATCCACAAATGAAGCTTATATATTTCTTTAGATGTTCAAAGATATTGTTTTTTGGGGGGTTAGGTTGCCTTCTACTAATTTCAGAGCAGTTTAGACCAAAAAACTGCGAAATCTCCGTGACATAATCCCTATAAAGGGACACTGTCACTGGGATTTTAATGATTTCCGGTAAAAAGTACTAAAATTGGCGAATAGCTTTTCTCGTACATGACATGCACCTAGTAAATCAAGATGGAGATATAAAGCAAATTGCTGTTGAAGGATGAAGGGAGCGAAGATAATAGTTTTATAATAGGCGTTTTTCCAGTCCACAAGGACAAAACTTGAAAAAATCAGCCTGAATTTTTCAAGTTGAGATATAAAGTTCCTGATAGCATCACAATAATATCACTTATTTATCGCTTCAGGACACTTGCATGATGATTTTTAACAAAATTAGACCACTATTTGTAGTTTCCATATGTCTTTAGGCTCTTGAGTTTTTGAAGTGAAACTGATGACAGTGTCCCTTTAACCGCGATCAGGGTCCGTGTTAACAATGCGTGTTGTAAAATTTGTTAATTATTCATCAGAGTTATGTCCATGCAATCAATAAATAGTTTTGAAATCACATGTATTCCTCTGTAAAAGTAGAGTCTGCGTTGACACAAGTGTTCCACTTTTCCAGAGCTTATCCCGGTTTCTCTAGCATTAAGTGACTAGGAGTATTTCTACTACCCCCTAGTGCATGCAGGGTAACCCCCGGCATTTTAAAATTCGCCGGTATCCATTTATACACCTGGATGGAGAGAGGCACTATGAGAGTAAAGTGTGGTACCCAAGAACACAACAAAGTGACCCCAGCCGGTGCTCGAACCCGGACAGCTCTATCCGGAGTCCAGCTCACTAACCGTTAGGCCACCGTGCCTCCCGCATCGCAGGGCTACCCCCGGTATTAATTTGCCGGTCCCATTTATACACCTGGGTGAAAAGAGTCACTAAAAGAGTAAAGTGTCTTGCCTAAAAGCACAACACAGTGAGCCCAGCCAGAGCTCGAACCTTAAACCTGGAACAAGAAAGAATTCTATGGGACTAGGCTGGATCTGACCTTATCCAAATCTTTCTTCATAGGAATGACCAGTGAAGGTGGAGGCGCGGTTGCTTTTCCCGTCATGACTCTTGCTTTCGGTATAGCTCCAGCAGTGGCACGTGACTTCTCACTGATGATCCAGTCCTGCGGTATGACGGCAGCGGCTTTCACCATCTTCTGGATGCGGGTGCAGCTTGAATGGCATTCCATAATATTCTGTTCGCTTGGAGCAATCGTTGGCATGGCCATTGGTCTGGAGTTCATTGATCCTAACCTTACCCCACCCCAGAAGAAAATTGGTTTTGTCTGCGTCTGGTTCTCCTTCGCCTTTGCTCTATTCCTGTTGAACCTTTACCACAAGCGAAAGACATTCAAGACCATCCCAGACTTCAAGCCATGGAAGCTGATCGTCCTGCTACTGACTGGTTTCATTGGTGGAATCTTCTCAGCCGTCGCCGGAAGTGGCGTGGACATCTGCAGCTTCAGTATCCTTACGCTTCTCTTCCGTGTCAGCGAAAAAACCGCCACGCCCACCTCCGTTGTCCTAATGGCGGGAAACACCGTTGTTGGTTTTTACTGGCGCCAAGTGATCCAGCAGGCAGTCAGCGCTGATGCTTATTATTACCTGGCAGTTTGCGTCCCGATTGTTGTGTTAGGCGCCCCTCTTGGGTCTGTCGTTGGAAGTCACTTCCATCGCCAAGTTCTCGCAGGTCTTATCTATGTCTTGGATACAGTCGCTCTTATCAGCGCCTACGCAATCGTTCCGCTGACCAAAGCATTGATAGGCGCGTCTGTTGGTATCATGGCGTTCGGGTTTGTCTTCTTCGGTGTCATCACGTACGCCGGACGAAAGATCATGGAGGGAATTCAAGAGGAAAAAGAACAATTGCCACAAACGCAGATCAATGGAGAGGCAAAAGGAAAAGAAAGCCAAGAGCAAAATCATAAGACCGACGAAGAGGCTCGCGATCTCGATCTAGGAAAACTCAACGTTGGATTTTCTTCTACGAACGATGTTTCTAGCCAACTGTAGAGATGGAAGAGAAGAAGAACAGTAAATTATTGACACGATTTTGAAGGCCTTAAATTAAATAACAAACAGCTGCAAGCAAGGCTGATCATACTACGTGAAAATAGGCTTTGCGAGACAACACCACGACTGGAACCGATACAGCAGGATTGCAGCTGTTTGTTATTTCATTTTATTGCTGATCAGATCTCTCAGTAGATCCTACGAATAGCAGCATTATCGTTCGCGGTCCCTTGCAGTTTTAGTCTTACCTAAATTAAAGCCTTTATTTAACCCTTTCAGTTAACTGAAAGTCTGAAACACAGACTTATTTATGCCCAATTTTTATGTGTTGTTTTCCATTTTATATCCACCTTTTAAATACAACCATTTAGATTTAATCAAACAATTCAAGGGAGATGGGGAATTTAATCATTATTTTATAACAAGGCATTTTATAACAATATAGGAAAAAAGGATAAACTATACGCGATCAAGAGCTCTGCATGGCGTCGCACTCGTTTGCTGAGGGCTACTTATTGAAATACAGAGACTTTGGTTGGAGTAAATTTGGCCACCTAAGGTGACGAAGTTTATTTCAAGATCTGCCGATATACACTGGACAAATATCTACTCAGCAAAGGTGGGGGGGAGACCACCACCTACTTAAAATGTAAATAAAACACTAAAGCACAAAATATATAGGTAAACTACGGCAGTAATCCACTGGCAGGGGGAAGGGAAGGAGGTGGAAAATTAAAAAAATTCACTGACAGCGACGCGATGTGACAAGTGAGATGGTGCGCATCTAAAAGGGGCGAGTGTAATGTAGAGTACACTTAAGAACTGTGACGTCCCGATGTCGGTTAATCGTGATTGGTTGGAAGCTCAATAGTCTTTATACGTCAAACGCCTTAGCCTGGGGGCGACTGCCTTCAAGGATGCCTTGTCATAAAATTCCATTATAATCTTGTCATAATGGTTTCTTACAATAATCGGCGTATTATTTTTATGTGGTTTTGCCTAGAATTAATAATTTTAGAATAAACGTGTATGCATATAATCAAATTGCAAATAGCTACACCTCGCCTGTGGAGGAAAGAACCTCTCTGTAGCTCTCAATGTCGATCTAGCGATAGTTAAATAAATCGCGGAAGAACAGGCAAAGTTTAAATACAGCGGCTTGAGCGAGGACTGTGTCACTAATCAAAGGCGAGGGTTTACCTTTTCCCCTGTACATTTTAATACTGACATGTTATTTATCTTTCGACCAAAAAGCTGGTATTGTTTACAATCTTCAATTTATTTAGCCTTTCGTTATTATCAATAAAACTTTCAGTTCAATCTGTAATCCAATGCTTGCTTGTTTGTTTGGTTGGTTTTTTGAACGGTTCTGTTTGTTTGAGTTGATCGTGTACTTGCTCGATTCTTGTAACATCCCACCTATAAGGTAAAGTCTGTGTCCGAACCAAGTGGCCCATACAACCGCAGCTTATCCCGGTTTCCGTACGTAGCATTAAGCGACTAGGAGTATTGCTACTCCCCCCTGGGTGGGATGCTAATACATCGCAGGGTTACCCCCAGCAGTAAATTCGCCGGTACCCATTCATACACCTGGGTGGGGAGAGGCACTGTGAGAGTACAGTGTCTTGCCTAAGAGCACATCGCAGCGCCCCGACCAGGGCTCGAACATTCCGCCTATAGTCACCGTAAAATGGTAAAATGATCAACTAAGGGTTCATCCTGAAACACCTGTACTTAGTCATCTGGGCAGACAAAGTAAAATCTACAACCGTACTTGTAAACTTCCGTCGCACCGAGTTTGCCCGTCTCGCCCCCTCCCCCCCCCCCCCCGACTCACTGTCTCTGGGGTTCTGTGAATGCCGTAGGGGTTAGGGGAAAGTAGGTAAAGATATTGAGCCCGCTATTTTTATTACAGGCGTTGCTAAGCAACGAAATGGATGCTTGTGGTGCCGTGCGGGGGAAACAAGTTTCAAAGATCAGTCACGAGTGTCCTCGCTTTGTTTTGATTGGACGGTAATTTTAGAAACCTTTTGAAAGACCCTAAAAGAATAACCTGGCTTCTTCGCCAACGTTTTTGGCTGCTTCTTTCTTTTCTGACGTGAAGTCAACGTATCGCGTTTGACTATTTATTTTTCTCAAAAGTTCATGGAATATTTTAAAGGGATGAGAAATAAATTAATCTTAACACACTGGTCCCGTTTGGAATACCCTTTATTATTTTAAATTTATGTTTGTATAACGTTTCGTCACATGTGCAGTTTACATTCAGCTACAAGGCGTTCCCCGTGCACTTGCACCTCAGTTTATCATTCGTGCTTTTCTAGACTGGGGAACACCCAACAAACCCTGCAAGGCAAAATTTAAAAAAAAAACATTTTTTAGTGACTATTTACTTAAAGAGATTTTAACCAAGCTTTTAAAGATGTGTGTCCGTTCCACTGACCATCCATTGGAATGTACAAATAACCTCTTAAAACAGTGAAGGAACATTTCAATAACACACCAAATACAAAAGAAGGTACGGATGGACAAAAACAACGGAGATTGAAACGGATTTCGATATGGGTTTTTTAAATGTTGTTGGGCTGAACAGTTTTCAAAGTTAATTTGTTTTGCTTGTTACTTTAAAATATAACGCCCGGGACACATTTGGTTGCAATGAAGCTATGTTTCTGTCATTCTGTCATTCCCTTGCTAATCGAGATGGGCATATAACCGGAGGGGCATATAAACGGGGCGGGGGGAGGGCGTAATAGGAATGGTACGTAGACCGCTATAAGAAGTACCCCATGACCGTTTCCTTGGACCGGTTAGAACGACCGGTTAACTCAGTTGGTAGAGCGCTGGACTACTGGAGGTCTCGAGTTCGAGTCCCAGACTTGACTAACACTCAGGGTCTTAAAATAACTGAGAAAAATATGCTGCCTGCAAATGGTTAGATATTCTAGTCTTCTCGGATAAGGACGATAAACTGTAGGCCCCGTCTCCTGCATCTTCAGTGTTATGGTCAGCAGGGGACGTTAAAAACCCCACACACTTATCGTAAAGAGTAGAGCATTGAGATCCCGGTGTTGTGGTCTGGTCTTTGCCCGTTGTACTGTGATTACTGTGAAATGCCCGGAGATATTAGCTGTCTAAACAAAAAGGGTAAACAAAAGTGATATACGTATTGGTAAGTTATAAAAGTTTTAATGATCTTACTTGGGCATCTGCATTCTTTACCCCCTGCATCAACGACCATGTTCTCAAACATTGCTTGTGTTCCAGGACTGCAATTGTAATTCTCAAGTGGGCAAAGAGGAACACACCAGAAAGCGTCCCCACCTCCACACGTGCAGGCCGCATTGCAATCCATATAGAATCTAGCACCGGGCTGGATTGTTTGACCATCTACCACGCAAGGCTGAGGAAAGAATCGTTAATCTTACCAGTGAGGGTGGTAAAGAAGGGGCCTATAGATCACGTTTCATGAAATCGAAAATGGCCATTTCACGAAACAAATACAGGTGTTAAATTAGATGGACTTTAGAATACCGTAAAATTCCGCGAACGCTCATCGGGACGCAAAAAGGTGGCCGCGGCCGCTAAATAGGAGTGGCCGTTTAAAAGGGGTTTCATTTGATTCATTTACAGTATTATAATGACACCATTTTCGGGACTTAAATAACTGGCCGCTATATAGGGGTTTGACTGTAGGAAATTGAGCTAAAAGAACATCAAATTTCGGTAATAATAATAATAATAATTTAATAATTTATATAGCGCTTTTTACATGTGCTGATCAAAAGCGCTTGACAGTAATTTCATTAAAAACAATAAAAAGTATTCATATACATAAAACAACTAAAACCTAAAGGTAAAATACAGTAAAAATTTAAAAAGATACATTTAAATGCTGATCTAAATAAAAATGTCTTAAGTTTACTTTTAAAAACACCAAGTGTCGTAATAAGAGGGTCCTGAAGGGGGGGGGGGGGTACCAAATCCCATTTCCCAGCCCAAATTTTGCCCAAATCCCATTTCCCAGCCTATTTTTTTGTCTAAATCCCAGTCCCAGCAGTGAAATTCCCAGTGTGTGGAAAATCTGGTCTCAAGCGCATTATATCTGTGTTGTTTTTTATTGTCCTAAATGTAGTACACTTCCTTAAACTTTCCTTTCGGTGCCCTATATAGGAATTGAACCCAGGCGCAGGAAGAGCGAGTCCAGAGTAACTTGCACTGAAATCCGTCAAACCCCCCCCCCCCCCCCTTACAAAAAAGGGGGCGGGGAACCAAACCATATTCCACAGCACCTTTGGACACGCACGCGCACAGATGATAAATTCAATAATTTAGTATTTGTGGATTTTGTACCTATTCTTTTAATTACGGCTTTAGGCAAAGGTTACAATATTTTGTCTTGCAGATCGCGCGCTTTAGTCGCATAAATGAATTTTTCATTTTAGCGAACTATTTTTACCCTAACGCACACATTACATGTAAGAAACGCCACACGTCTCTGTCGTTTTCATTGGTTTGTTTTTTAAAAGCATGCACATGCAAGCTATCCTGGACTTTCTTTTCGCACCTGGGTCGCAGAAGGGATAGTTCAAGGACTGGACTACCCAAAATCATGTTCTGCTAGTTATTATCGTTTGTCTTGTAGAGAATAACAGAAATGTTTTGTAGCTTTAACTAAAGCTATCAAGTTTTTATTCCATACCCACCACTACCCTGGATGACAACAACTTGCTGTCACTTCTTTTAAATATTCCATTTGTGCCGATCCTCAGTCATAGCTGTTCCGCTGAGTAACTTCATCACTTACACCAAAATTGATCAAGACTTGATGGACACTCGTGCAGTGCGGTCGTTTGTTTTCAGCGTTTTAACTATTCAGTGCCGGACTTAAAGAACATAACATTATAGAGCGCAAAATATGCAGGTTTAGTCATGTACTGACACGCTTTCCATTCCCATTTTTTGTTTCTGAATCCCAGTCCCAGTAACCTAAATCCCATTTTCCCAGTGAAAATATAAGCAAATCCCAGTTCCCATTTTACCTCTTCAGGACCCTCTAATAATACGCAGGTCGGCCGGCAAACTGTTCCATAAAGCCGGTGCAGATGAAGTGAAGGACCTGCCGCCCAGTGTTGGGCGCATTGTCTCCCGTGGAACCTCTATAATAGGCTACTATTTGAGCGTAACGAGTATGAGCTCGTTTGCTTAACTTTCACCAAATCACTAAGATAAGATGGCGCAAGATCATAAATTGATTTAAAGGTGAGAACTAAAATCTTAAACTTGATTCGATGAGCAACGGGAAGCCAATGAAGCTCGAAGAGGGCTGGAGTTATATGTGAGTACCTTGGTATGTCCATAAATTAGTCTTGCAGCGGCATTTTGAACACGCTGCAGTTTGGAAATTTGAAGATTTGGCAGTCCATACATTAAGCTATTACAATAATCCAGTCGAGAGGTAATAAAAGCATGAACAATTGTACGTAGACTATCAACGGATAGATATTTCTTAATTCTCCTTATATTATGTAAATGAAAGAACGCACTACTGCATGCCTTGCTGATATGTGTAGACATGGACATTTTTTCATCAAACCAGACTCCCAAATTTCTAGCACAGGCGACAGACCTTATGTCATTATCACCTACGTGTAAACAGCCGTCGCAAGCTAACTTATTTATTTACATTGGAAACGCCTCTGAATTAGTTAAGACACGAAATTGTTCCCCGATAATATTTAGGAAAAGTCGCGAAGTCTGGTCTTCTCCTAATACAATGTTCTAATGTTTTCTGCTCCGACTAAGGAAAGTTTAAGAAATCGTCCGTACCGTTTCATTATTTATGATTCGTATTGCTGAGATAGCTACACATTGTAAGATACATTATACATGCATTTACCTTACTGTAATAATTATCATTTTTTATATCATTATGTTACCTGCGGATTTGGTTTGCCAAAGGCAACGGCAAGAATACAAAAGAAAACGAAAACAGCAATTCCTTTTGTGGCCATTTTGTAGCAGGGTTATCGAAGTGGCTGAAAAAAAAAAGAATAAAATAGGCTATATTTTAGTTGTTGAAGTGTCTAAAATGGATCGACACGTTTAGCTGCTAAATGCTGGTTCTCATATAATCGCCCCGATCGTTTCTATCGCCTCTGTCACTTCAAAAAGTTTTCTTGCGATCGGGACGATTATATGAGAACATTACACAGACGATCGCTTTCGTCTGCGGCGATTGGGGCGATCACGATCGCTTGGATCGCCCGTGTTCTATCCTTCTAGCTTCTCTTTCCCTTCTTCGCCATAAAACTGCAACAACTGAGAAGATAGGAGGCCACGAGTTTTGCTCTTTCATCGTAGGCTGCCATTGTGTTGGATCTAGGGTTAAAATGATTGTTTTTCGTAGGTCTTCGCTCATACCAGGAGTTCGTACCAGGCGATCGATGCAATAGAAACGATCATACGAGAACCAAACTTAAAGTGCGTAATTCTAGTGTATTCTTTTTGCTGTTTTAATTAAAATGTTCTATAAACTCCCTTATCTAAAGTATCTTTATTTTCGTGACTGTAAAAAGACAAGTCGTTTTAGTTCAATTCTCTCATGTATCACTATACAAAATTTTCGCCTCTATATAACAAGTTTGTTAAGTAATGATTTTTTGCCTTACCAAAATTGCAATCCCAAACCCCAAACAGAAAATTTTACATACTTAATTAATCAGGCTGCCACGTTGGTGCTCACTTAATAATAAAAATAAACATTTTCCTATTTCTGTGAACGCAAAACACTAGTATGCGACCATTCAAATGATAGAGAATTGCTCTAACACGAAGTTAAACACACTAAAAACAGTATTGGGAAGCAGTACTCATGTGCGACCATTTTTTATGTTAGTTTTGTTTTCTAGAAAGTTTTCAAGATTTTAAAAAAAATTAAAATGAAAGCTGTTCTTTCATGTACTGTTTGTTTTTTAATGCTTTACAAAATGAATTGAATTGGCGTAAAAGTGTTTAACTGATAACGGTTTACTAGATATAGTGAGGGTGAAGTAGAATTGTTATAAAATGAGTCTCGTCAGAAACTCATAACGGGTTTCTGGTCTCGCCATAATAGATTTTTAAATTACACCCTAATATCTTTTTTCAAATCCAAGAATTTGTTGGACAAGACGCTCACTAATCACTCCATGGTCATGCAACTTGATTTTACTTAGTCAGTTTTCCATATGCCGAATAAACGACGCAAACCGACATGAAACAGTCCCCTTTTGGCTGTATTCTATTTTGCAGGAAGATTTTCCGTGAAGCACGCCATAAATTTATCCAATATATAAAATAACAGGCCAAAAATGAAACACTGGTTTTGTAAAACATTCATAAACGAACTGAAAAAAAAATTAAAAATTAATACTCACCGCGCTGATGAAGTTAATAGCTCTGTCACCAAAGATAATCTCAGTCAGAATGATAAAAGAGAAGAGTTTTCAGCTATATTAAAGCTGTGCAAACTGAATTAAGATTGATGTCGATTGGTAAACACTTTAAAGAAAGTAGGCGCCAACAATTGACAGGAAACAATGCGTTCTTGACACCACTGAATATCTTGGGAAAATTAATTGTAATAACCATGAGATGGCGCACGATATCTTAAATAATTTGGAGTTACGAAGTGAATTAAAGCCTAAATTGTGCCATGAGGCACAGCCAGGACACGATAATAGTCTTTACAAGGAAAGAGTACAGATGCATTAACTTCTTTTTAGAAATGTGCCTCGCTACGTCACGGGGATTTCGCAGATTTTTGGTCTAAACTGTTCTGAAATTAGTGGTAGGAACTTAACCCATGGAATAATAATTGTCTGAACATCTAAAGGAATAAATAAAATTAAATTTGCGGATAGAAATCAAACTTCGACTATAAATATCGATTTGTGTGAAGACGCGCGTAAACAACTTGAACTGCTTAGTTTCAATTTTTCAACGTCGGTTGCATGCATTTTCATCCTAGCCATCCGTAGCCAAACACGCTTGTTAACAGTTTCAGTGCTCTAATATAGCAATTTTTAATAAAAATGGACTATTATTTTACAAATATAATTTTTGGCTTTTCGAATATCTGTTAAAATCAGTGATAAAGTCATTTCAAATGTTAGGTTGAGAGGCCACTGTCATTTCACACTAAATATAGATTAGCATAATATATTCTCATCACCTGTTTGCCTTACCATATATTGATAAGGTAAGGTGAAATTACGTTTTGATCACTCTTTGTGTCATTTGTACTGACTCCCGCAGTCGGATTGCAATTTAAGTGCAATACTCCATAATTTTCGAGCTTTTTTAAAAGTTCGCGGACACCGTACCTCACCGATTTCGCTGAAATTTGGCATGCAGTCTTGTTTTAGGCTCCTAACTACCAAATGGATATTAAAAAGTTTCAATTCTTTTTATTTTGGAAAATATCGAGAAGGCTGATTTGAAGCGTCCGTGACGGCCCGCCAACATGGCGGATCGAAGGTGTTCTTGTTACTTCGACACTGAACCTGCCGTCACAGTTTCTCGATTATACTTGGTATAGTTATAAAGAACTATCTTTCTTCTTTCTATATATCAAAATAGATTCGGCAAATGTTGAGTTTGGATGATCAACGGCCAAGAAGTTCGAAGGTATGTTAACGATGTTTTGAACAGTCTCAAATTTACTTCAAAATTAAAGGCTTATAACTCCACTGTTATCTCGATTTAGAACAAGCCATTTACCATGAACAAAGCTTGTTCATTGGTGAATTGATTCCATTAATAAAAAAATTGGGGAAATGTAACCGTTAAGAATAAAAAATTATGGAACCTCTAGTAAATTGGCCATTTCAGCGCCATTTCAGCGGATCAGCTCATTTAACAGCAAATTAAATAATCGGGAGAAACATGAAAGGGTTACAGTCGTTTATAATAAGCAGTTTTCAGGTATTCTTTGCTTATCTTAAACAAATACATGATCTTTGCCAAAGATATGGCGATTTTTGAGCGTACGATCGTTTCTCCAAATTTTTATGTCGGCAACTTTATTTTATTTGTTGTCGAGATTATACGCTGTTGTTATTCAAGTATTCGTTTCACAAGAACTTCTGTTGCTCGCATTTCCCAAATCACTGTTTAAGAAATTGCCCATTCCGTAACAGGGTCATTCTTACTTTTTCTTTAAAAATTACTAGGAAAGCAAGAATGTCATAGAACGGTTTTATACTAGTGAAAATACCTGTCAGACATAACTTCAAGTGTTTGTGTTATCTGGCTGTTTTCACAAATATGCAAATTAAGGAATTCTTAAAGTACCTATCTTTAACTATTTCACGCTTAAAGATTCCTCTAAATCTTTTCGCCTACCTTTTGGCCAAACGAAGTTTTGTGTCTCCAGGCAGAATGCTCGTTATCAGCAATGAAAGTCGAAGAGATACAGAAGCTCGAGTAAAATTCTAACTGCTGTGAAATGAACATCGTTTGAGCTTGACGTGTATTTATAGATTGCGCTCGAGCTCCGTTAATTAGGTTTATTCATTTGGCGATCAGATAAAAATCAATGAATGATCAGAGATATTAAAGTCCATTTCTAAGCACGAGAGACACGGAAGTTTGTTTCAGAAGCATTTATGCATAGAAATACCGGTTTATTTTTGAGCGGTAAATCTGCATTTATAATAGCTGGGAGTTTGGGGTGTTTTTTGTTTCGTTTCCTCAGAAACGATACGGTATTATTTTGGATTCGATGTGAACTATTTACACAGTGGAGGCTACTATCCAATCAGGAGAACGCTCGCAACCACAAAGTAAATAAGTTTGACCGAAGGCAATTAACTTCGTAAAAGCATGTTCTTCAAATATCAGAAAGATAATCCTCAGCATGACCAACAAGCAGCTATTTCAAAAAGAAATAGTGTTTCGTTTCCAGATTGCGGAAGGGTAAGAATAGTGTAATGTTTAAGGAGAGATGGGTTTGTGGTTTACTTTAATTTGGAGAAGGTCCTAGTGTATGTTGAATTTGCCGAATTTATGCACGAGTGAAGAATAAAAAGAACTTCATATTCAGTAGTAACTTAAATTCCCATTTAACACGTACTGTCCATTTTATGTAAAGGAGATATAAACTACGTCCTGCTGCAGTTTGGCTTTCAAGAGTTCAAGTAACACAGTAACACTTTTTTGCTTAAAAATGGCACCTGATAGCATAACTTTGAATGTTACATGAATGGAAAAATAACTTACAGAAAGTATTTAAATATATTCCTATCGATGTGGGGAAACATCAAACCACAAGAGTAAAATGCAAGATCAGAGTAATGCAATTAATTTAAATGGTTTATTTTTGGAAACAAACAATCCTAAAATAAATCAGTTCCATAAATAAAGTGTTTTGTGACTACTGATCTCTGATAAAATGCAAAACAACACTTTAATCGTAGATGAAATTATTACCTTTTGACGAAAAGCTTGAGGTATATACTTTTCTGAGTTGATCAGATGCTCAAATCAAATCAATGCCAAATTCAAGACAAACCAAAACCCTGGTCGACAAGAACAGAGATAAGCACACTGTTTCGAAGCCATTTCTTCAAAATCAAATGCCTGTTCAGTGTCACTTTACAAAGACACGTAAACAACCAGGGAAAATTAATGTAAAAAGCTACCATACACAGATTTTTAACCGGGATTTTTAATTAAGCAAAATTAAAGTTTAAAGAAAGTTTTATGTTATATGTTATATATAGTCATACCAGGATTGTATTTTGCTCGATCCGCGCTGCAGGCTCTCCCGGCAAACATAAAATTATCTCCACAGAATAAGACACAGCCAAGTTGCTTCTGTAACAGTGTAACAGCCTTGCATTGGTAACACTGATAATAACGATTTGCATTTTTGGCGATACTGTGGAGTTTCGATCAGACCGCGATGGCTTTGAATAATCCAAATAATGCTTATATCATGAATTTAATCTCAGAAATCTGCTCCAACAGTTGCAACCAGTGTACCGTAGTTAATGTTGAGCGTTACATCAACTAAGGAGACGAATTTAGTTCGACACGGCAGTTGCACACCTTGCTATACGATACTGTCCATACAAAATTTAAACTTTGAACAGAACTCGACTGTCTTCTTTTTCGTTCTCAACTTTCCGTGCAGACTCGAATGTTTTTGCGACGCACATGACACTGATCGATCACGCAATTCCGTGTACATCCACGCGAGAACCCACGCAATTTTGCGTGTATTCGCGCTGTTTGTGACGTCGAAGATGCCGTGAATTTTCCTGTACAAATAAAATAGGGCCATCTCCCACATTTATACATTCCTCTGTTACATGAAGTGAAATTAACTTTGTAACTCACCTGCAAATATGTACCTTTCTTTGTAGCGCACTTAAGCTCTACCGTGCGAGCAAACACGAGATACGCCAAGTCATCCCGTTTTTCTTTGCGCTTGCACACACTGGTTGGAGGAAATTTACTTCCGTTTCAGGATAATATTAAACGCTACGAGAGCTTTCTCTAGTTTTCTTACAATACATCGCTTTAATCAAACTTAAAACAATTGCAGTCGTTAGATATTTCTGTTTGCAACGAATCTCAATATTTTTGGTCATGCTGAGGAATATATTTCCGATATTTGAAGAACATGTTTTTACGAAATTAATTGCCATCGGTCATACGTATTTACTTTGTGGCGACGACCGTTCTTGTGATTGGATAGCAGCTCCCCGTGCGAGCAAACACGACAAGTCAATGAGTCATCCCGTTTTTGTTTGCGCTTGGAAACACTGATTGGTGGAAATTTACTTCCGTTTCAGAAAATCGCTAGAATGTTTACTTAACAATTAAACGCTACGAGAGCTTTCTCTAGTTTTCTTACAATACATCGCTTTAATCAAACTTAAAACCATTGCAGTCGTCAGATATTTCTGTTTGCAACGAATCTCAATATTTTTTGATCATGCTGAGGAATATCTTTCCGATATTTGAAGAAAATGTTTTTACGAAATTAATTGCCTTCGCTCAAACGTATTTACTTTGTGGTTGCGAGCGTTCTTCTGATTGGATAGTAGCCCCCACTGTGTAAATAGTTCACATCGAAGCCAAAATAATACCGTATCGTTTCTGAGGAAACGAAACAAAAAATATTGAGATTCCTTACAAATACAAATATCCGACGACTGCAATGGTTTTAGGTATGATTAAAACGATGTATTGGAAAAAAATTAGAGTTGGCTCTTTTAGCGTTTAATTGTAAAGTAAACATTCTAGCGATTTTCTAAAACGGAAGAAAAATTCCACCAATCAGACTGTTTGCAACGCAAACAAAAGCGTGATGACATGGCATATCCGCCGTGTTTGCTCGCACGGAAGGGCTAGCGTGCCCCGAAAACGGGCAAGTTGATTGAAGAGAAGGGCATATGTGCAGGAGAGTTACAAAGTTTTTTCACTTCATATAACAGATTAATGTATAAATGTGTATAGGAAAATTCACGGCATCTTCGACGTCACAGGCCGCGCGAATACACGCAAAATTGCGTGGGTTCTCGCGTGGACGTATCCGGAGTTGCGTGATCAGTGTCACGTGAATCGCGAAAACATTCGAGTCGGCACGAAAAGTTCATAACGAAAAGGAAGACAGTCAAATTCTGTTAAAACATCAAATTTCGTATGGACAGTTTCGTATAGCAAGCTGTGCAACTGCTATGTCGAACAACAGTTATCTCCTTGATGCAAAGCTCACGATTAACTACCGCGACTGCTGGATAAGTTTTCTGAGATGAAATTAACAATATAAACATTCTTTGCATTACTGACAAAGCCATCGCGGTCTGATCGAAACTCCACGGCATCGCCAAAAATGCGAATCGTAAATCAAGGCTGTTACACTGACAACAGAAGCAACTTGGCTGTGTCTTATTCTGTGGAAAGTATTTCATGTTTGCCAGAAGAGCTTCCGGCGCGGATCGAGACGAACGAGCAAAATAAAATCCAGTTTTGACTAAATACTTCTGGATGTATTTTATAAATCCCGGTTTAAGATCTGAGTATGGTAGCTTTTTCACATTAATTTGCCCTTGTTGTTTACGTGTCGAAGTTAAGTGACTACACGCATTTTTTGGAAGAAATGGCATCGAAACAGTGTATTTGTGCTTACCTCTGTTATTGTCGACCCAGGGGGGGGTACTCCGGCTTGTAAATAATGATCGAATGGGGATGATCGAATGGAGGCAAAACTCAGGACCCCAAAAAATCCCTAAGTCTTCCGACATTACCCAAAAAAAATCTCTGGACCAAAAATAACCCCCCAAAAAATCCCTTGTCAAATTACCCCTAAATTGCCAGGGGGAAATAATATAACACAAAGAAAATCATAAAAAACTGAACGCTCGTGTTTGTTTATTCATCATACAGGCATAAATACGCCAAGGCCGTGCCAAGGCACTTAACTTCGTTTTAATACCCAAAAAAAACCCTATTTAAATCAAGTCACCCCAAAAAATACTTGCCAAATTTTCCAACCCAAAAAAATCCCGCAATCGAAAATTTCAAACCCAAAAAAATCCTTCGATCATCCCCGTCATTTACAAGCCGAAGTACCCCCCCCCCCCCCCCCTGGGCTTGTCGACTAGGGTTTTTGTTTGTCTAGAATTTCAATTGGCATTTATTTGATTTGAGCATATGCTTGGGGCATGTGATCAATTTAGAGATGTATATAAATCAAGATTTTTGTCAAAAGGTACCCGGTAATAATTTCATAGACGATTGTATTGATAGGAACATATTATTTTCTGAAAATAAGTGGAGAAGTGGTCGCAAGTCAAATCCTCGGAAAAAAAGATTTTCCGAGTTCCTCAAACGGAGTGGAAGCCATGACCTTCCAGAATACCGTTTGGATAAATGTTTCACCACTTATCATATATTATTTTCTGTAGTTATTTTTTCATTTTCACACACAAATTTTAGTAGATTGAAACCTTCTCTTGCCTGTAAAATCTTTGATGCAATGATATCTCCAATTCTGCTCTATAATAGTGAAATTTGGGGTGGTTATGTAAAATCTGATTTTAAGGCCTGGGATGGTTCACAAATTGAAAGAACACATCTACAGTTTTGTAAACGCTATCTTGAAGTCAGTAATAAGGCTTCTAATGTTGCATGTAGAGCTGAGCTTGGTCGATTTCCTCTCCTTATCACCATTAATCAAAGAATCCTCAACTATTTGATATATCTCCAAGAAAAGCAACCGGATTCTTTTGTTAGACAGTCTTTTTTAATTTCATTAGACCTTCACACCGCTGGTAAAAATAGTTTTTACTCTAATCTTATGAAGATATCCGAATATTTTAATTTTGGTAATTTTAATCCTGATTTAGTAGACACCGCACAGGTGACAATGTTTCTGCAGTTAATGAAACAGAAATATATTTCGTATTGGCAGCATACTCTACAGCATTCTCAAAAACTAGAATTTTATAGATCTTTTAAGAACGAATATGCTACCTCCAATTATCTAGAGTTAACTAGGAGAGTTTCTGGTAGGAGAACATTAGCTAAATTACGAATTAGCAATCATAAGTTAATGATCGAACTAGGCAGATATAACAATACGCCCAGACATAATAGGCTCTGCCCGGTCTGTGATTGTAATAAAACCGAAGATGAAATTCATTTTCTCTTTTATTGTTCCAAATATGCAACAATAAGAGATAACTTTTACAAGACAATACAGCCTATCATCTTAAATGTCAGCCAACTACCAGTGCCTGACTTGATTTTAGAATTAATGAATTCTCCTGATCGTTTTGTGACCATGCAATTGATTAAATTTATATCATCTTGTTTTGATTTACGTAACAAAATACTATCAATGTAATTAATTTTATATGAATCATTTTTGTTTTTTACTATATATTATTATTTTATTATTTTTATTATTATTATTACTAAATAAGTTTACGCTTTTGCAATATTGTAACAAATTTACAGTCATGCAAATAAAGCTTGTTGTTGTTGTTCATTAATAAAAAAAGTGTTGGTGAAGGCAAGCTCCCTTTATTTAACTTTATTTGGAGAGAAAGACACATACTATTTCTATAAGGAGAAATATTAATGTGTTACTTGAACTCTGCCAAACTGTAGCAGGTCTGAGTTTATGCCTCCTTCACATAAAATGGACAGTAGGCGGAAGTTTTTTTTTTATTTTTCACTCGCGCACAAATTCAGCAAATTTAACATACACTAGGACTCCAAATTAAAATAAACCCCAAATCCACCTCTCCTTAAACATTACGCTATTCTCACCCTTCCGCAATCTGGAAACGAAACACTATTTCTTTTTGAAATAGCTGCTTGTTGGTGTTGTGTTTTTTGAGGGGGCTCGAGGGGGGGAGGGGTGTGTGGAAGTGGTGCCTTCGCATCCTCTTTTGTTCTTTTACACTGTGGCCTGAATTTGGAACAGTTCGGGGAATGGATTATCAATTACTCTTCGTTATGCCATGTCACCCCTTAATGTGGGAGCGCCGCGCCTCAATTCACGATAAAAAATTTATGGCCGCCCGGTCCATTTATGTAGTTCTCCGCCAGGTCTCTCAATAGGCAGGTTACGAGCCTAGTGACCCATCAGGCCGGAGCTCATACCGGTTTCCGCAACGTGAAGCGACAACGAGTATTTTTTACTCCACCCGGATGGGATGCTATTCCATCGCAGGGTTACCTCCCTTCCCGAAAAGCTAAAGATTGACTGGTAATCATTTTTACACCTGGGTAAGGAAAGGGACTCTGGGAGTTGAGAGGCTTTCCAAAGAACTTAACGCATTGTCCCCCAAAAGCTCTATCCAGGACTGTTTGGTCCAGAGTCCAGCGCAGTGACCATTATTAGGCCATCACGCTCCCCAACCGTGTAAGAAAGTGCAAAAATCTGCTTGTATAAGCTCTGTGGTTGTACAGTTTGGTACGAAATGTGGGCTTTTAAATGTGTTAAATAAGTTTATTCATTTGGCGATCAGATAAAAATCAATGAATGATCAGAGTTATTAAAGTCCATTTCTAAGCACGAGAGACACGGAAGTTTGTTTCAGAAGCATTTATGCATAGAAATACCGGTTTAATATTGACTGGTCGTGAACGCGGTTAAAAAATACTCGGCTTCTAGCGGTAAATCTGAATTTATAATAGCTGGGAGTTTGGGTTTTTTTTTTGGTGTCGTTGTAGGAAGGCGGGGGGAGGGGGGTGGAAGTGGTGCCTCCGAATCCTCTTTAGATCTCTGACACAGTGGGTCTGAATGTTGAACAAAAGAGCTCATCTGTTAATAAGCATAATGCGAGCTGATTTTGAAATGAACATGACTTTACGTTTGTATCATCAGTAATTATCGTGTTCTAAGAAGGCGTGGCTTACTCGCGGCAAGAACGACATAATAACAGTGAAGCTAACACATTTTCCTCATTGATTTGAAATGAATTTCGAATCAATTCTTTTTAGGGCATGTTTTTCGTCCAGATTTTTACAAAAAAAAAAGCAGGTGAGAACTTGGCTGTTTTTGTTATCTCGGACTTTTTTTTTATTAAAGTCGAACCTCTCCATAAGGACACCTCTCGTGATGCGTCATGACTTACAACACGTATGTCCTTATCGCCGACCTAGGTGAAGACAGGGACTACCGTAATTACTCGAATAAGCGCCGCGGCGCTTATTAAATTTTTTACGCCTCCAGTGCGGCGCTTATTCGAGGGCGGCGCTTATTTGAGGGCGGCGCTTATTAAAAAGTTTTACGCCACAAAGAATCTAATCCTTTACATTTATTAAAATAGGGTCTCCTGATTGCCAAAAGTCGTCTCTTGCTGAAGATTGTACTGAAGAATGTTCAATAGAAAAACTGAGCGGTAAAACAAGCACTTTGAACTGCAGAACGTCGCTTTTGATGGAAAGAAATGTCCAAGTTTGTTTAAGAGTTGCTTTGTAGTTTTGTTTCTAGTTAAACAGATTTCCTTGAATAAGCGCCGCAGTCGGGACTGCGGCGCCGGGGGCGGCGCTTATTAACTTTTTTGTCCGAAATGCGGCGCTTATTCGAGGGCGGCGCTTATTCGGGGGTGGCGCTTATTCGAGTAAATACGGTATGATAGTACAGAGGCTTTCCGAAGAACTCAACGCAATATCCCCCCCCCCCCCCCCAAAGCTCGAACCGGGATTTAAAAATCTCAAAAAAGTGGGGGAATATGAATTGTAAATCCACTCATAGCGGTCTTGCCTTACCAAAACCTGAAGAGAGAAAAAGACAGTGGGCAGATCATGAAATGAAAGCTGCTCGAGAGTACGCTGTTGAGCAGATTCTGTGAAATTCCCATTTTTATCTTTTTCTCTCATAAGCCCTCCCAATTCAAGGCCCATATATTTTTTTCCTATTCAACTGTCAAAGTTTAAGGCCACTTTTTTCCTACCAAGTTACCGTCTTGAGAGTTTTAAATTTTATTAAATCTTTGTGACACTGTCCCTTTAATTCATTAATGTAATTCAAATCAGTTTATAAAAACGTTTCAGAAAACAAGACAAGAACAAGTGGCTTTAAGCCACCGCACCCAAACCACGGATATAAGACCTATCACATTTAAAAGCCCACATCACCGTACCAAACTGTACAACCCCAGGGCTTACCAGTATACAAGCAGATTTTTGCACTTTCTTACACGGTTGGGGAGCGTGATGGCCTAATAATGGTCACTGCGCTGGACTCTGGACCAAACAGTCCTGGATAGAGCTTTTGGGGGACAATGCGTTAAGTTCTTTGGAAATCCTCTCAACTCCCAGAGTCCCTTTCCTTACCCAGGTGTAAAAATGATTACCAGTCAATCTTTAGCTTTTCGGGAAGGGAGGTAACCCCGCGATGGAATAGCATCCCATCCGGGTGGAGTAAAAAATACTCGTTGTCGCTTCACGTTGCGGAAACCGGTATGATCTCCGGCCTGATGGGCCACTAGGCTCGTAACCTGCCTATTGAGAGACCTGGCGGAGAACTACATAAATGGACCGGGCGGCCATAAATTTTTTATCGTGAATTGAGGCGCGGCGCTCCCACATTAAGGGGTGACATGGCATAACGAAGAGTAATTGATAATCCATTCCCCGAACTGTTCCAAATTCAGGCCACAGTGTAAAAGAACAAAAGAGGAGTCTTGCCAAACCATAAAAACCATTTCCTTGTGAATAAACGCAGCGGCAAGGATATTTTTTTTCCGCTTGGCCCAGCCACTTAGCTCGAGTAGCCTTACTCTTGCATGTATTTACTTAATATAAACTCTTCTGGGCACGAAATAAAAGATCGTTGTTTTTTCCTGCACTAATTACGATATTTAAAAGGACCCTAGTCAGCTACACCTTTGTTTTTGTTTACATACGCCATACGCGAGTGTCATACGTGAGTTCCGGTGTTACGCGAGTTCCGGTGTTACGTACTTTTTGCACGTCTTTACCAGCCAAGGTTGTCCGTGCCGTGACTCAAATTTGAGCTGGCCTGTGACAATTGCAAGTGCGAGACGAAGAAAGTTTCGTGTAAAAACAAAACAGCCGCGGTTTTAGTAAATAGAAATCTCAGTGCTTTTGCTCGCCACCGTGAACAAGAGGCGAACGCTGAGAGAGAAATAAAGGTATTTCTTGTAAGATTGTTTTTTGTGTCGTTATACTATATACATGTTAAAAATTACGAATGAAAAAAGTTGACACTGGCTAAAAATATTGTTTTTGGATGCCTGTGGTGGTGGGCACGTGAACAACTTTCAACTTTATCTTGATTGCTTTCATCACCAAATATAATATATGTGTTTTTTTAACTTGGTTAAACAAAACTCTAAGATTAAGCTAAAAAAACACAACGAAGACTAAAGCTACAAGATAAAGCGACGAGAATTATGCAGAAATTAGCGAGGTCAAGTACTGTTAATAGCAAATAAACAAACCAATCGAGCCTACCTTGCTAGAAGCAAGCTCTTTCTTTCTGCTCTTGATCCACTCAGTAAAGTCTCGAGAACTAAACTGACTACGAGCTAAACACGTGCTCCTATTTATACCAGAGTAGTGACAAGGAACGGCAGTTTCTCACGTACTAAAACGAGTTAAAAATAGCCTTGCCAAACCATAAAACCCATTTCCTTGCGAGTAAACGCAGCGGCAAGGATATCCTGCACTAATTACGATATTTTAAAGGATCCTAGTCAGCCACACCTTTGTTTTTGTTTACATACGCCATATGCAAGTGTCATACGCGAGTTCCGGTGTAAGCGAGTTCTGGTGTACGTGAGTTCCGGTGTACGCGAGTTCCGGTGTTACGTACTTTTTGCGCGTCTTTACCAAATGTATGTGCAAATCTCCGCGGCTCTCCTCGGTAAGGCAAAGGCGTGAGATTATGAATATGAATATGGATATGGAGATAATAACAGGCGGTGAAAGCTTAACAACAGTCGCCGTTTTTTAATCGAGGCTAAAAGAAATCGACAATGAAGCGACCACAACCAACGTGGTCGTCTTAAATCGAGTAGCGAGTGTTGTTCAGCTATTATTATATTTCACACATACGGGTACTAAGATAACTTGAATCTATATATTGGAACGTGTTTTATTTACGACAGAGCTGCTCCTGCAAGAATAAATGCAGCAGAAAGAAGACATCTAAGAGCCAAGGTTGTCCGTGCCGTAACTCAAATTTGAGCTGCTGTGACAATACACCGATTCAGCGAAAGCCGGAAGTTGCATGTGAACAAGGCCTAAGGGCCCTCGGCGGCTCAAAATTATAAAGATTTTATTAGCGTGTGGGGCATTTTGAGTTGGTAAAAGCATTCCCTTTACAAATTAGCCACGAATCTTGATTCTTGAAGAAGAAATTTAAGGTCTTGCAGGCTATAGAAGAAATTCTTACAGCTTACCGGTAAGATTTTGTTGTCATCTTCTTTGGAATCGAATATTTTATATTTACTCATCGGCATAGCCTGAATGTTTGCCGCTCTCTGGCTACACTCAATTTTGGATTTTGTTAATCAATACAAACGAACGTAACTACCTTATGATTCACTGAATGGAACTTTTGAAGAACAAAATTAATTTGGTTTTGAGAGCCCCTTAGGTTTTTAATCCGAATAAAAAGTTGCAGGTATCGACATAGAATCGTAGAGAGTCACGCGTAAACATGTCTCACAAATAGTTTCAGTTATCTAAATTATGTTAGTTTGTTTCGACAGAAAAGATCACGTAAACATGTATCGCAGTTTGTTGTAACATTTCTCAATCATAATAATTAATCAACAATCGAAAAGCGTACAGTCAACCCAGTCAAATACAGGTATGTCAGATTTCTTCCACTGAATTATTTTACGGACCTGACTTCATTTCTGAACTGGATCGAATTTGACCGGCAAGAGAATATTTTATTGTTCACATGTAAGCTTCCAGGTCAGTATAATTTTACCGGTAATAACAACCGAGTCTGCTATGAATACACTGCTACATTTTGCTACCACTCTAGAATCTGTGTGTTTAATTAAAAAGCATAGATAAATTTAAACACTAAATAACCTTCCGTGTATACACACAACTCACCCATTGGCGTCGAAAACGACGTTGTGTACTTTATATTATAATTCTTTTGATATGAAAGTTGGCTTTATTTTATTATTAAACTGCATGAATCTGCAACTCAAATACATGTACAATTCAATTTACACTTGAAACAGTTCATGCCAATCACAAATTCTACTGAAAAAAATCTAACAAATTCTGTAACAGAATCAGTAGACTGTCTTTAATGATGTGTGCGTGACGTTTTCGCGAGTTTCGCCATTAATATATTAGAAAGTTTTCATTTAGATCGAAAACCAAAGGGCTTCCTTCCCACAGAAAAACCTGTTTCTTAAAAGGTATTCTGGATTTTTAAGTGGTTTCATTTTATTGATCAACAAAATTCAAAATTGATTGTAAACTACCTGAGAGAACGGATGAAATTCAGCCTATGCTAGGGAATATTGAAGTTGGCAGCAAAATCTTACCGCTAAGCTGTTAGAATTTCGCCTGTCGCCTGGTAGATATTAACATTTCTTCTCTTTATACGTTTGCACTGATAGGGATCAAGAACCGTGGCTAATTTGTAAAGGAAATGCTTTCTTTCGACTCGAAATGCCCCACACGCTAGTAAAATCTTTATAGTTTTTAGCCGCCGAGGGCCCTTAGGCCTCGTTTCCATGCAACTTTCGGCTTACGCTGAATCGGTGTATTATAAATGCAGATTTACCGCTCAAATATAAACCGGTATTTCTATGCATTAATGCTTCTGAAACAAACTTCCGTGTCTCTCGTGCTTAGAAATGGACTTTAATAACTCTGATCATTCATTGATTTTTATCTGATCGCCAAATGAATAAACCTAATTAACGGAGCTCGAGCGCAATCTATAAATACACGTCAAGCTCAAACGATGTTCATTTCACAGCAGTTAGAATTTTACTCGAGCTTCTGTATCTCTTCGACTTTCATTGCTGATAACGAGCATTCTGCCTGGAGACACAAAACTTCGTTTGGCCAAAAGGTAGGCGAAAAGATTTAGAGGAATCTTTAAGCGTGAAATAGTTAAAGATAGGTACTTTAAGAATTCCTTAATTTGCATATTTGTGAAAACAGCCAGATAACACAAACACTTGAAGTTATGTCTGACAGGTATTT
The DNA here is from genome assembly GCF_052425735.1 of Oculina patagonica. Taxonomy (NCBI): domain Eukaryota; kingdom Metazoa; phylum Cnidaria; class Anthozoa; order Scleractinia; family Oculinidae; genus Oculina; species Oculina patagonica. The sequence goes on from NC_135767.1 coordinate 21,780,172, forward strand.
TCACTAGTATAAAACCGTTCTATGACATTCTTGCTTTCCTAGTAATTTTTAAAGAAAAAGTAAGAATGACCCTGTTACGGAATGGACAATTTCTTAAACAGTGATTTGGGAAATGCGAGCAACAGAAGTTCTTTTGAAACGAATATTGAATAACAACAGCGTATAATCTCGACAACAAATAAAATAAAGTTGCCGACATAAAAATTTGGAGAAACGATCGTACGCTCAAAAATCGCCATATCTTTGGCAAAGATCATGTATTTGTTTATAAAGATAAGCAAAGAATACATGGAAACTGCTTATTATAAACGACTGTAACCCTTTCATGTTTCTCCCGATTATTTGCTGTTAAATGAGCTGATCCGCTGAAATGGCGCTGAAATGGCCAATTTACTAGAGGTTCCATAATTTTTTATTCTTAACGGTTACATTTCCCCAATTTTTTTATTAATGGAATCAATTCACCAATGAACAAGCTTTGTTCATGGTAAATGGCTTGTTCTAAATCGAGATAACAGTGGAGTTATAAGCCTTTCATTTTGTAGTAAATTTTAGACTGTTCAAAACATCGTTAACATACCTTCGAACTTCTTGGCCGTTGATCATCCAAACTCAACATTTGCCGAATCTATTTTGATATATAGAAAGAAGAAAGATAGTTTTTTATAACTATGCGAAGTATGATCGAGAAACTGTGACGGCAGGTTCAGTGTCGAAGGTACAAGAACACCTTCGATCCGCCATGTTGGCGAGCCGTCACGGAGGCTTCAAATCGGCGTTCTCGATATTTTCCAAAATAAAAAGAATTGAAACTTTTTAATATACATTTGGTAGTTAGGACCCTAAAACAAGACTGCATGCCAAATTTCAGCGAAATCGGTGAGGTACGGTGTCCGACCAAAGTTCGAATCTTATAGACTATGACATTGAAGCAGTTAAAAAGAATCATGAAAAAAATATTAACCCGTTTCGTCTGATGATTTTTCGCAATTACACCTTGGCGCGATTTTCTTCTTATATTATTTTTTTATAATATGATTTCTCGAGCCTAACTTGTTGTATGTTCACAGCTGAGTAAATATAATTTCATGGATAGCTAATTACCCTAAATTTTATTCGAGATGACAAACACTGTTTTTATTTTGTGTGTTCAGCTTGGAATACATCTTCAAAATACCAAAAAATGAAAAAAAGAAAGAGAAACTTGGCCTTTTAATGATTTGTACTGTTTATAAATTTCAACATTGTTCAGTTTCGGTTACATGATTTAGTTAATTCCAAGACACTTTTTCTACGCCAAAAAACTCCCAAAAACTCCAGATACAAATAAAGGCAATGGAGCATATGAAAAAGAGGATAGAAAAATTAGACAACAACACTTATTGTATGAGCCCGTAATACACTGTAGTGCCCCGGTTTGACCGGTTAAAAACAAGGCAAAAATACGGTCAAGATTTGAACAATACTAACTTTTTGCTAACCTATTGCTAACCCGAGGTTAGCTTGGGGTGGCCTACCCCATAAGCCTTGTGGTTTCTTGGAGGTCTCCTCGCCCTATCTTTTTAAGTTATTTTAATTTGTATGTTTAATTCTGAAGTGGCAAATAAATGATGATGATGATGATGAAAATAATTTATTCTCATGGTTTGAAACGTTCTCCCCGACTAAGGCCCTTCCCTATTCGGCTTTCACATTTCTTTTTTTGCCTCTTTTTTCCAAACAAGAATTGCTACCATTATTTAGCATTTTCCGCCAATTTTAACCACATTTTTGTTGTTAAAGCATAACGTTGCTTGTTTTTAGTGTTCTAACACTTCTTAAGACCTTTAGGAAACTTCAATTCTCCAAGCTCTCGCTTTAATTGAAAAAGAGTAATGGCCTGGGCCGAGAGTATCTGGCCGGGAGTTTTGGCCACATACTTGAACTTGGTGACTGTATCCAAAGATCTTCTGAAAAATATAAAAGAAATATATAATTAATGTCTGATATCCACTAAAAAACTGTCGAAATGGCGCAGTTATAGAGATATTGTGTTGAACTTTAATCAGAGAATATTTAAAAATACAACTGACTATGTAAGAAATAAGTGGGAGGCGCGGTGGCCTAATGATAAGTGCGCTGGACTCCGGATCGAGCGGTCTGGGTTCGAGACCTGGCCGGGGTCATTGTGTTGTGTTCTTAGGCAAGACACTTTACTCTCATAGTGCCTCTCTCCACAGGTGTATAAATGGGTACCGGCGAATTTACTGCTGGGGGGTAACCCTGCGATGGACTAGCATCCCATCCAGGGGGGAGTAGCAATACTCCTAGCCGCTTAATGCTACAGAAACCGGGATAAGCTCCGGCCTGATGAGCCACTTGGCTCGACAGCAGGCTTTACCTTTACCTATGCTAAGATGTTTCGCAGTCATCTTGACTTAATCGATTATCGAGGTACAGAGATAACGGTTGCAGTTTACATACATACATACATACATACATACTTCAAATTTCTTGTGTGGAACGATTTTCGGAGAGCGCTCAACTTTTTAGGAGCGGTACTAAATTATTTAAAAAGGTTCCAGGCTTCAATAGTATTCCATCGATTTATTGATGGAATACTATTGAAGCCTGGAACCTTTTTAAATAATTTACATACATACATACATACATACATACATACATACATACATACATACATACATACATACATACATACATACATACATACATACATACATACATACATACATACATACATACATACATACATACATACATACATACATACATACATACATACATACATACATACATACATACTTTATTTAATAGGTAGGTCTAAAATACAGGCAGCTAAAAGCTGATGTGGACCTACATTAAATTCTAAATAACAATTAATAATAAATCTAGAGTTTAGTTCGAGTTTAGATACAAAGAAAGATGATAGAGTCATTAGAATATTAAGTGAGTGTTTCGCGATCATTAGCGTTCAAAGTGTCAGTAAAATTGTTCAGAAATAGTTTGTTTTTTAAGTCTCAAGTAAAATTTCATCTATTTGGTGATAATATAAGACAAGAGTTTTTAATTCGGCTCTTAGGTTACCTCCAGTAAGGCGGGTATTCGGTTTTTCATTGCCTTTCCTGTCTTGTCTGTAGCCACATACTTGATCTTGGTGACTGTATCCAAAGAGTCTCCAAAGATCTTCTGAAAAAAAAAGAGATCTGGAACTGTCTATTGTCCACCAAAGTTTGCCGGCTACTTCTTGCAGTTCAGTAGCGGAAATGCTGACAATTCTGAGAACCACATCAGTAACGCTGTTAAAGAAACGTTCGCTTACCTGCCAAGCGAAGTCCGGTCAATTTCATGGCAAAGTAAATAACTTTTAAGAAGTTTCTTCGAGAAAGCGAAGTTCTTGCCCAATTTTCAAGCAAAACTCGGTGCTTTATTCTTTAAAAGCGGATTCGTTTGCTCGAAGTTAACGGAAGATCGGTAAACGTAACACGAAGTGTATGTAGCTTTGTTTAAAAGTTTCAGTTGAATAAAACTAAAAGTTGGTTGGGAAGTATAAAATCGCAAGTGGGCTAAAGTGCGCATGGATGAATAAATTAGTTTTGAAGTTTTGAATTATAAACAAACGTGCAAATTTTCCACGTGCAGCAAAGCATTAATAATACACTGGCTGCGGTCACATCTGGACTGCTAACTATAGTTAAGACGGCGTTAACTATAGTTAGCTATTTCGGTAATGTGACCGCTTCTCTGTTCACCCTAACTATAGTTAGAAAATTTACGCCTCGCTGATCCAAAACAATACACACTAACTATAGTTATACCCAAGCAGGGTTCATGGGTTTTAGTCTTAAGTTTACAAACGAAAAACCAATCAGAATGTGACAATTCTTATCACACGTGCGAGATGAACATAAATATGCAAAACAACGCGTGAAGGAAGGAAAAAAAAGAAAAACAACATGCCAAGAAATTACATATCACCAATGTTAGCAAAAATAAAGCTTAAATTCTTCGGTTTCTAGCATCCTTACTTCATTTTATTTTCTTCAACGCCAAGATGCCGTGCAAAAATAGAAAAAAAAAGAAACAACTAGACACAGGTCAACAACAAGGGCTGTCATGAACTAATTTAAATTTGAAATTACTCAAAAGCTAATCAGAACTAACTAGAGTTAACTGCATTGGTGTGATCGCAAAGACGACCGAAAGCACTAACTATAGTTAGGTATGACGTCACGTAACTTGAGACTAACTATAGTTAAACTTTAGTTACGTCGTAGATGTGACCGCAGCCTATATTGCAAAATGCCCACAAGAGCGCATGTTTCGTTTTCACTTATTTACGTTACAGGTATTTCAGGTGCTGTTACATGGAGCGGTTTTGGTTTCTTTATGTGCCGTTTCGCATATCACATATTCATTTTTTTTGGCCTCAAAATGCAGTAGTGAATGCAGAGGCAGCTCACTCGCTCACTTCTTTGTATTTTTATCCTGTAGTAATTTCATAAAAGAAATAAAAAAAATCTGTTTCTATGTCTGTTTAATTTGATTTGATAAAGATCATGGCTTGTGATTTTATTCCCTTGAATGGCTTATATGTACAACCATTGCCTTCGGGGCCAGCTCGGAAAAATTCTGCGCAACTCGCAAAATTTTCATGAGCAAATAGCTCATTTTATGAGCAAATAGTCAACGAGGCGCAGCCGAGTTGACTATCGCTCATAGAAAACGAGGGCGTGTAGTCTAATTGTTTTAGTAGAAATTCTAAAGGATTGCATTCCAAAACCTACAAAATTGTGCACTTTGAAGACAAAAATCAAGAAAAATTATCGCTTAAAGAGCTACGCGAGCGCGCGACTGTTTTCTATCGGCGAATAGAAATCAGTGGGAGAACCAATCAGATTCGCGGATTTCCAATAGAACACAGCTGAGTTTCTACTAACAAGAAATAACACGCAAACTGCGGTGATAAACATTACGAAGAAACGCATAATTGGAAAAAAAATATACCTTTTCACTTGACGTTTAAATTCGAGGAACAATAACATTGATAGGCTCGATTTCCAGCCGCTTTTCGGGAAAATGAGCCCGCGCTCCTCCTCGGGGAGGAACAAAGACCGGACTCGAGGAGGCGGCGGAAATCGAGCCTATAACATTGACAGATGACGAAAAACAAACGAACTTCTGATTTATTGCCATGTACGCATTGCAGACCAATTTTCAGCGGTGATCCTGTGCATGAAGACCTGGCACGAGTCCCATCAAGCTGTGCGCGCGAAGAAAAGAAGAAGACAAAATGGCGGAATACAAGGGAGCTGCGAAGGAAGGCGCCAGGGCTATGGCCCTGATGAAAAAACGAGAGAAAATGAAGGCTGACATTGAAGCTGCAAAGAATAAGATTTCGGAGGTAAGTTTTGGGCTATATGCTTTTAGGATATTTTCGTAAACTTGGCATTGGAAATGAAATTGATCGATGGAGGCTGATCTGCAAGTTTTAAATCTTGTAAACTAGCTTGTCCATAAACATGACATAACATCGATCCTTAACCATAGTCGTAGTTTATCCTTCATTATCTAGCTCATGCAGTAAAACCTCCCTTTAGTTTCGATCTTATACAGGAAAATGAAAATAAACGAATATTAATGTGATTGTACATGTAACTTATGTAAAATTCTTTGTTAGGTTAAAATTTTGTTTCTTGCAGAATACCAAAATTGCGGATATCAGCAACAAGTTTTCATCTCACTATGATGTAGTTGAACAGCAGCTTAAATCAAGCACTATTGGTATGTTAGACATAAATTTACAACTTTTAATACAATGTTACTGTTACTGTACCTTTGTTATGCCAACCTATAGCTATATATATATCAGCGTTTCCCCCAAGAAGTGGGGGGGGGGGGGGGGATGTATCACGTAAGTACTTTGATCTTTTTTCTAAAGGGGTAAATTTTGACTTACATCATCAATGAGTGGGGGGGGATGAATATAAAATGGAATGGCTCTAAAATCTCAGGTCTGAATTACAGTCAAAAGCTGAATAAAACTAGTAAAAAAATAGAACTATATTGCATGATTGCAGCTCAATTATGATTATTCGATAATAAAGGTTTGGTTACCCTGGACGAAATGAAAGCCAGACGTGAGGATTTGGTCCGGGAACATGAAAAACAGCTGGCTGCTAAACTTAAATCTGATGAAGGGTAAGGGTTAGCACAAATCATTATTTTCATTCAATTAAGTTTTAACTCACCTAGAAAGGACATTTGAATTTTATTAAGCCTTTGCTCATATGTGATATGTGGATAAATAAATCTGCTGCTGCTGCTGCTACTACTACTAAGACGACAACAACTATCCAATTTATTATGCGATCCTTTTCTATCAGTGAATAGAAAACAATGGGGGAACAAATCAGATTCCCAGATTTCCAATAGAACTTGATGCTTCTTAAAATATGTAGAAACACAGGGCAATTTAAATGTTTTAACTAAAGCCTTTTTTATAACCAGGTTAACTCATTTTTATATCTATACTAACAACTTTATCATGTAGTCAATGGCTATTTGTGATATATTTCTTTCATGCATTTATCTCATTTCTTAGTTTCTTTAAATTAACAGAGAATCATCTAAAAGGAAACAGAAGAAAGCCAAGCTAAAGCAAAGTTCAGCATTGTCATTTAATCTTGATGAGGATGAAGAAGGAGATGATGATGATGAAGATAAACCAGGTAACGCAATGCAACGTAACATACCGCAACGTACATAATGTAATGCAACAAAACGTTATGACAGTGACAGAGGCAGTGGTAATGGCCAGCGATGACAGTGGCGGTGGCAGTGGCAGTGGCAGTGATAACAATAATAATTATAACAATTTGCCTATTACGTTCTGGGCCGGGTTGTTCAAAACGCGATTAACGCAAACTCAGGATTAAAAGATTATCGAGGTTTAAACTTCTCGTGTTTTAAAGGGTTTTCCATAGCAAATGTTTTGTGAAGTTTGAGAGTAGTCCACGTCAAAACTGGAGGACAAAAAATATTAACAGAAAACCTCAATGAAATGTTGTAAAACTAAAATCAAATTTCATGCTAATCCTAGATTAGCTTAATCGTACTTTGAACAACCGGGCCCTGGACTACATATTGTCATGTCTCTATTGCAATGGCACTAATAAAATGGCTAGCTGGCTACCTACAGGTTTGCTTGCTTTTATCTACTGTATGTAAATATCATGGGTTTTATTTCAGCAGTTGTACCACTGAAAAAGAAGAAACCAGGAAAAAACCCTGATGTAGACACATCATTTTTGCCTGACAAAGAAAGAGAGGTACATTTTTACATAAATTGAAACAATGATGACAGTAAAAAAAAAAGAAAACAGAAAATGTTTGGTAATCAGCAAGCAGGGCTCGAGACTAACTTTTTTGCTAACTAGCCAAGTAGCTAGTGACAGCTTTGATTTCACTAGCCAAAACTGATTTTCTACTAGCCACAATTTTTAAGCATAGTTCTTCTTTTAAAGGGGGGAGAGTGAAAACAATGTGCGATGTTTAAATCTTGAGCAGTAAATTGTTCCTTAAATCTTCATGTTTTTTTTCTTACAAAATTGGGCTTTGATCTTCACTATAATTATTGTATATGTACATGCCTTTTTGTCAACTAGATTGTTTAAAGCTTCACATTCTATAATGTCAACAGTTTACTTAGTTATATTCTTTGAGAGACAATTTAAAAAAATGCGGTTTCTTGCCACTAATTCCTGATTTTTTCACTAGCCATTTTGACTAGTGAAAGGCCAAAACCTACTAGCCAAAACTGCATTTTTAGTAGCCTTTGGCTAGTTGGCTACCGTTAGTCTCGAGCCCTGGTAGTCAGCAAGGCTAAAAAAATGTGAATTCCCCCTGGACAAGCAGCTGTCAAATGTTACTTGCCCAGGGCTGTTGCATGCTTGTCTTACCAGTGGTTTACTTTTTTATGATTTAGTTGGAAGATAACTTGCCTGGTCCCTGAACCCTTCAAGTTTATTTTTTTCCTTAGTGGCCATTTGGCCACCAACTATTCAAGTTTTGGTCGCCAGTGAAAAATTTTAGTCACCAAATTAAGCTGATGCTTTCAATCATTCCTCTCAATTTGAGTCGCCAGGCTGGCGACCTTGGTTCAAATTTAGTCGCCAGCTCCAAAATTTTAGTCGCCATGGCGACTAAAATGATCTTAACTTGGAGGGCTGTCCCTTGCGCATCTATTTTTGTTTGTGAAAGAAAATGGGGGGGGGGGGGAGAAGGATTACTAGATAGGGTGAACTTATTAGAGAGGGAAGCAGTTTATGAATGTTACATTCTCTCATACTGTACTAAGTAACTTGAATATTAGGACAGAGCAAAGATTCTGGATTCGGTGCTTGCGACTTAGTTAATGGATTTTATGGTTTACTTTGAGACAGGAGATAGAAAGGCAAGAAAGAGAAAAGATCAGACAAGAATGGGTGGAGAAACAAGAAAAGATTAAAAGTGAGTGCTGAGTAAAACCAATACATTACATTTTAACAACCATTGGTGAAGGAGCTGACACTGAGACTGTATTTTCGATTGTTTTTTTTTTAATAGATGAAGAGGTAGAGATTACATACAGCTACTGGGATGGATCAGGGCATAGAAGAACAATTAAGGTTGAGCATTGCAAGATAACAGTTATCTATAGTATGAATATATATATTAATTAATTCTTTACTTAGTTGAGAGCATGTAGGATTTGTGTTAGTAAACAGGTATAGTTATGTTGCCAAGGTAATTACATTAATGGGGAATCCTGATTTGTTGAATGGTGACATTGACAAGAAATGCACTTGTTTGAGTTTCTGTCTTTTTCATGCTTCATGAAATATTGTTAAATACTAAATGTTTATTGTTGTCTTTGCAGATGAAAAAAGGCAACACAATCTCACAGTTTCTCCAGAAAGGCATAGAGCAACTTCGAAAAGATTTTACAGAATTTAGGTAAGTTTGTGATGCTTTTAGTATGACCTTTAACGGTGACTCAAGTTCAGTTCCATGAAAATGGATCAAAGACTCCTACTTGAGCTTAACCCATTACTTTCCAAACACTATTTGGATGGGCAGGTAGGTAAGGTTAAGTGTCTGTGTTCGAGCCTAGTGGCCTGCAGGCCACAGCTTATCCCAGTTTCCGTAGCATGAAACAATTTGAATTTTTCTACTCCCCCTGGATAGGAAATTAGTTTACTGCAGAGTTACTCCAGTATTAAATTCACTAGTATCAATTTATACAGGTTTAGTACGGGTCATGGAAAATCTGGAAAGTCATGGAATTTTAGAATGTCATTTTCCAGGCCTGGAAAGTCATGGAGTTTAAGTGTGGGTCATGGAAAGTCATGGAAAGTCATGGAAAATGGTATCTTTGACTGTACAAAATACCCGAAATCAAAATAATTTTTTGAAAATTTCCAAGAAAAATGGTCAAATTTAGGTCATGGCAGACTTTGAAGAGTCAAGAAAAAAGGTCATGAAAAGTCATGGAATTTTAGCAGCTCAAAAGAGTGTGAACCCTGTTTATACACCTGGGTGGAAAGAGGCCTTTGGAGTATTCTTGGTTTTCAAGTTACGTCATAAAATTCTGAAATCAAAATTCACTAGGCCTGCTAAATTTTCGTTGTCATTAGACGTAAGATAATCTAAAAATATATATTTTTGCAAATTTCCAGATTGATAGTGTCATTCGTTTTTTAAACAGAGCATTTTGAATATTTGAGTTCTCCGTCGTACATGTATGTGACATCAAGCTGAGTGCCATGACAAAGCTGTTTTGTTTGAAAAAAGGCCTTTCGTTTCCATTTTCAGGAGATATAATAAGTGGTGTTTATGTGAAACTGTACTAGCTCATGAGCCAAAGATTGCCGCTGTTGTAAACAGAATTGAGTTCCAGTTGGTTTCTCTGACATCACGGTGGCCATATTTGTGTCCCTCGGAAGGACACAGTTATTATATGGCGGCTCCATACTAAGCTTTATAAATTTCCGTGGAAAGGTTCGGCAAATAACTCGCGAACGGTACACCATACAGACCTGAAACTTGAAGAAATTGGTTAATATCTATTTATCGTCTATAATATTTGAAATTCATAGCTTCTGTAGTTGAATGGTTTCGAATTTATTTTTTGATTGCGTGACAGTGAAAACCAGCAATAGTTTGTTGCCCAAGAAATACCCTGACTAGGAATCCAACCTGGACCACTCAATCTGTAGTTCTGCATGCTAACCTTCACACTGTAGCAAATAACTTGTATTCAATTCGTCAGGAATATGGAGAAAGTTCTTAAAAAAATTCTTACTACCTGACGGAAGATGAACCAATGAGCTTCGGCAGACTGCTTGCCACAAGTCTTCCAGTAGCTCAGTGGTTGGAGCATCTGACTGCTGTATGGAAGGTTATTGGTTTACTCCTGCCAGGGACTCAGAATTGTTCTCTGTCCTTCAGACGCACTTAAAAGAAAAGAAAGCAACTTAATGATGTTTTCTGTCTGTTTGGGTTTTTTTTTTTTTTTTTTTTTTTTTTTAAATGACTTTTTCTACTCTTTTGTAGGACTCTTAGTACTGAAAACCTTATGTACATCAAAGAGGATCTTATCATACCTCATGTAAGTAACTTTCAATTCAAATTTCACTCGCCTAGAACTGCTCTTGCATGGATTATCCATCCACCTCTTAGGCACGCAGTGCATGCAGAGTGATAGATAATTTGTTAAACTACAGTTTATCTTGGTTGAAAAATCACTGACAAAACAACAGTCCACAAAAGCTGATTGCTTTGGAAGGATAGCCTCTGCCATGTTTTTGTTTTTATGTTGTGAGCTTGGCTATAATTTTATCATTCCTATTTATCTGTCTTTTAGCATTACTCATTTTACGACTTCATTGTGAACAAGGCTCGTGGTAAAAGTGGCCCGTTGTTTAGTTTTGATGTCCATGAAGATGTGAGGATGATCAGTGACGCTTCTGTGGAAAAAGATGAGGTTAGTTGGTTTTTAAATGCTTGGCCAAGTGAAAACGAAGTAGTCCCAAGTTGAACTTGCGTACAAACCTGCGCTGTGAAGCCAAACAGACTTGCAAGTTTACTCGCAAGTACACACAAGCTAATAGTTGCAAAAAGAGGTCATTTCAGTGCGGTCAAATGGTAATGAAAATGCAAAGAAATGATTTGGGTTGATTTGCGTAGCTTGCACCGGTTTGCGTGTAAATTTGATCTCAACTAAAGTGAAGACAATTGATTGCAAGTCAATGCATGTGTGACCAAACTGACCAAACAGAGTTACAAGAAAGGCCTTGAAAGCATTTTTTAAAATGATGAGCCATGTAAAAAAAGTGGCAAACGTTCCAATCTGAGAGATTAAAGGAGCATATAGTTTATCAGTGCCAGTGCATGAGTGAAGCACTGGATGAGATGCAAGTTTATTGCAGGCTACCCACTTTATTTGGTGACCAGTTCCTCACTGCATCACTAAATTTTTCAATCTTTTTTCTGTTTGCAGTCGCACGCTGGTAAAGTTGTTCTTCGTTCGTGGTACGAGAGGAATAAACATATTTTCCCTGCCAGTCGGTGGGAGCCTTACGATCCTGAAAAGAAATGGGAAAAATATACGGTGAGCTCTAAATATATTTAACTAATATACATTTTGCTAGTCCTTATAAGTTTTGCTCTTTTACATTATTTCTTCGACGTGAAGTAGAAAGCTAGACAGAGAAGATATAGGAGTTCACTGAACATTTAAAGGGCCGTGTCACGGATTTTAGCCAAACGTAGGCATAGGAAATGACCATCAAATTCGTATAAATATATAAAATAGCCTCTTGAAACAGTGAAGGAATATTTAAATAACACACTAAATGCAAAAGAAGGTACGGATGGCCAAAAGTGTCGAAGATTGAAACGGATTGCGATATGGGTCTTTGAAATATGGTCCGAGGGAACAGTTTTCAAAGTTAATCTTGTCTGCTTGTAGCTTTTAATTATAACGCCCGGGAGACACAGTTGACTGCAATGAAGTTATGGTTTTGTCATTTAAAATCATAGAATTAATTTCTTTGCAAACTTTTAGTTTCATAGCGAATATTTGACAAAATTTTAATAACAAAATTTACTTAGCTGTGACACAGTCCCTTTAAGGAAAACTCTAACCTGCGTAATTTTTGCACGCCCTCCTTCGATTCTTTCCCCGCTTGAAAAACGTCTGGCATTCGACCCAAAAATTCCATACTGATGACGTAGCTCTACAAAGATCCGTGCAGAGTCTCTGATTGGTTGTGGCTCGGCTTGAATTCGCGCGCAAAATAACCTGCGATCAAGCGTTTTGTGTGATAAGTAGGGAGGGCATGATCTCAATTACCAATAACGGAGATAAAAAAAGCTTAGTAAATGTCAATTTGATTTTTGGTTTCCTGGAACATTTTGAGGTATACCAGCGCTGCAAGCCATTCAGCTACCCTTGTGACCAGTTACCTCTGTGTCAAAATGGACCTTAATTTCCAAAATGGTTTTATGTTCGTGTTAATATTTTCGACTTGAACAGAACAGGTTTTAGTAGTCTTAGGCTGCGTTCACACTTGGTGCCTGGGCTCGGTGCCCGCGTACGATTCTCGCTAGGCACTTATGTGAACAAACTATTTTTTTCAAGTACCCACGCCATACAGTACCGCTCAGAAATAAGCGTCCCAAAATATACGCGCGTATGCGTATCTGCGTATGTGCGTTATGTGTATGTGCGTATAAGGTGCGTATGCGATGGACGCTTATTTCTGAGCGGTACCGTAATTTGGGCATAGTGCCCGTGCCTGAGTATAAGGTCGACACCTTGTACTTAGGCACTCAAGGGTGCTTGCGCACTTTGGTTTTCTGTGTCTAAACACGACGCTATTTTTGGCCGGTGCTCGGATACCAGTGCTCGGGTACTAAGTGTGAACACGGCCTTAGAAAGAGCTAATGTAGTAGTTTAGAACCATTAGCGATTGGTGTACCGTGTACGACATTGCGTAAAGATATGCAGGAAGATAGCTAGACAAGGCAGCCACGACTACAAAATAAAGTTATCAGAGAATCAGTACAAGAAGGCAGAGTTCTGGGTACCGCACGTGCAGATACGAGTTATTATTTCATGCCCTTTGCCTGATTTATGTTTTTACCAATTGTTATAACAGATCTCTGATGCGCCGAAAAGTACATAAATAACAAAGACACCTTTCCGTCACTAACGAACTCATGGAGGATCAAATACGCCGTCGTTCACGCTTTCTTATTGTACAAGTCCTTGAAAACACTTTGTAAATAAAGGAAAATTACTTCAATAATATTTTGTGTTTATTTGTCGTGTATTATTTGCGTCCTGTTTGACAGAAAAAAAAAAACTTGATAGCATTACGATTGTTAATTAGCGCAAGCTTGTAGCCTCTCCTCTCCCGAGCTCTCTCCCAAGCAGGGCTGCAAATATTTTTTTTCACTCGAAACGGACATATGTCCTACTAAGACACCATCTTGGTCGGACAATTGTGTCGACATCACTAAAAACGAAAGGTTAAATTTTATTCATTGTTGCCGTAAAATGATTTACGACCAAAAAATTGTCCAGACATCATGTCCGACCACACTGAGATTTCGTCGGACATGAGCAATTTTTGTTCGGCCAGTGTCCGATGACCGACTGTTATTTGCAGCCCTGCCCTAGTGAACTGCCGTGAACTCAACAGTCCGGCGCTCTACCAACTGAGCTAACCGGTCGGCGGTTGAAAGATCAGACCTCGACTCCAAGACCTCCTTCCTCTAGTATCATAATTTCTTGAATTGATATCACATTTTATGTGTGGAGGTGAAGAGGACAAGGCCAAAAGACGCGATCACATTGACCGGTTATTTGAATCCCTGGTTGGTGGTCCGGCAGGGAGTTGACCTCCCTTTGTGAGGGCCAGTGTTCTAGCGTATTTGGAGTTCCCCCGGTCCATATCCGCTAGCGGATTTGACTCGGGGGTCCAAATTGGCCGGAGGGGATGGGTCCAACTCAGCTAATGTGTTACATTGGAAGGCGAGTAAAACCCGAGGCGGTTTCAGTTGATGACTGAATCGGGGTTTACACGAAACTCTCTTCTAACCCGACTAAGCAGAGGCAAGAGTGTTTTATTACAGCGTGGAGGGGCTACAGTTTAGATTTTGTGTAACAAGTGTGGCAACTGGTTTAGGCCCGGTTTACACCCTTTAGGCCCGGTACCCCCAGGGGGGAGACTCCCCGTATGAAAGGAAGGGGTGCTCGCCCTCTCACTCAGGGGTGTAAATTACGGAATTTGGTCTCACTTGAAAATGCATGGAGTTAAACACGTGGAAACTTGTTAAACTGATAACGGGACAGACCGCAAAACATGTATGTTTGCTGTCAACATTTTGATTTTTTTTGCCATTATTTTAAGCTCTCTGCCTGCTCTCCACAGGCTATTTACAATTTGCATTTAAATTTCCGACAGGTGTCCCAGCAGAAATGTAAATTTTAATGAATTTGATTAATTATTACGGGTTCGATCCAAGATTCTGTTTCATTTTTTGATAGAGACTTTGCGCTTGGTAAAAAAATTTTTTTTTTCCTGTTTCATAATTCCCCCTAGAACAGAGTGAAGAGTACTCGTGCTTTCAAACACGTGAAAATCAAATCTCGTGAGGTAAGCGCGCGAGAGTTTTGCTCGAGGCAATCTCGCGCGTAATTATTTAACACAACGCCGTTTCCCATTGGTCAACTATCAATTGACGTACATGCCATTATGACCGGCGGAAACAAGTAACAGAAACAGCGCGCGCGTGACAAGAAGTTATGGCGGCAGGCGACTTGTTATGTGGCGTGAAACATGTCTCATTTCGGCGCTGATTTTCGCATTTTTTGAGTGTTTTCAATGGCAGGCTCTAGCCTAGATGATGGAGTTCAAAAGCACCAGAAGGTTTACAGCTTTTTGAAGCGAATGCTGCCTCAAGATCGCTATGAAGGGGTGCGAGTGATCGAGCCTTGCGTAGTTGTTGCAGATGGTTTTAAAAAGAGTTTTCAATTCGCGGTGCTGGGCGATGAAATGCTCTACATCACAGAAAATCCACCACGAACTTCCAAAGACATCAGGCTTAAAGTGGATTTGGCTTGCGTTACATCTGTAGAATTGGTGAGTTTTAAAACTAGGTTAAAATTTGATACTTGGGTGTCGATGGACTGTCACTCGATCGCAAGTGTCGATTTCTGTTTACAAAGACTCCAGAGTGTGTTTCATATAACTTTGTTGGGAAATCCTCAAAGTTTGCATGGCCGTGTTAAAAATCGCTTGCTGCTAGAAAGGATTTTTACTGTGGCATGGAAATAAGAGCATGACATCCAAAATAAACAAGTCAGTTATTTAGTATAATTATGGAAATATCTAGCGGTAATGCACCTATCAATGTAAATCCCGCGGGGGGGGGGGGAGTGGGGCCAGGGGTGGGGATTTGACAAAAAAGTAAAAATTGCAGTCAAATTCCCGAGGGTGGGAAAAATATTTTTGTTCAAATGTACCTAAGAAGACCCACCCAGGGGCAGAATTCTAAAACAAACTAACAAGTACTTTCTACATACCTTTACTGATTTTCTGTCAATCCAACCGTTTCGGTTTCATATTGAAAACAATAAAGGTCACGGACGTCTTAGATTTCCCTTAGGATTCCTACTCCAAATGTACTTGAAAGTAAAATATTCTTAAATCGCTATTTTATGACTAAATGGCGTTAAAAGTGGAGATAAATGCCGATGAAAAACTCAGAATCGTACCTTGCAATGAAGCATATTATTTCCAAAGCCACGAGAAGGAAGAACTTGGTAATCGCGTCTGAAGATTGGATCCAGGCGCTTCCCGGTCAAAGTCAAATGTCCCAACCCCCGGGACGCGACTCGCAGTCAAATGCCCGACAGAGGGGATCGTTCTTGTTGTCAAATCCCGTGCCTTTGCCCGCACTCCCCCCCGCGGGATTTACATTGATAGGTGCATAATTACATGTAGGCGACTAGCAGCCGGTGTATTGCGATCATAAAAGCTCACAGTAAATACATAATTTTAACTATCAAGCCTTGAAGAAAGGAATATTTCTGCAACGTTATGTATAATCTTTCATCTGCTGTTAGCAACCAGCGATTTTATTATTCACTTATGACTTATTTCCGTAACGAGATATTCTGTTTAATATTTAATGATAAATATTATGCATAGCGTTTAAGAGCGACATTTAATAATGAAAAGTATTGAATTGGATTGTTTTGGAGTCACTAGGGAAATAATGTTTTAAAATAGACACTACATAATTTCTTCGAATGTTCTGGTGAACACGCTTTATGATGTCAAATGACACATTTTTTTAAATATTTTGTAGTGAGCACTTGATATAAAATGTCCTGCACTTTTATTTATTTTTTATTCTGTCTTTACATGTCATCACAACTGTCAAATTGAAGCATTGTTTGTTCCGGAAAAAAAAGAAGTGTGGAGTGAGATATCTGACAACTAAAAATTAAGTCATTGCTACATAATTATTTTTGTAAACTTGTTCAAGAAACTATGCAAGACCCCATTATATGTTGTTCCAGAAAATATGTACCATACTTCGAATTTTTTTGTGAATAATAGCAGGCACGGCGGAGCCGGGGGGCTGGGGGGGGCTAAAGCCCCCCCCCCCCCAGAATTTCGGCGAAAAAATAAAGACTTACTAAGAGAAAAGTCTTTTTAGCCCCCCCACTTCAAGTCACTAGTCAGCCCCCCCACTTGGAAAATTGCTCCGCCGTCCCTGAATAGTTATGGAACACTATTTCTGCAAGTCTGCCTGTCTGAAGTCTTCATTAGTTGCGCACCAGCATATAGATGTATACAAATTACTCAAAAAAAATATATTGAATGCTTTAATTAAGGCGTTTTTCTTTTTCAGATTCATGATGTGGCAGAATTTCTTGGTGGGGAATTGAAAACAAAAAACCAGCACATTTTGCTAGTTTATAAAAAGATTTGTAAACAAACATCGTCAAGCCAATCTGTGACCACTCCCTGGAGTGAAAACAGCTCATCAACAAGGTTAGCTCTGCAGGCGTCCATCCTTAGCACATCTCCAATTTTAAGACTTAAATCTGTTGAACAAGGCAATGGTAAATCTCCAGTTCTTCAACCTAGAACGTCAATGGCCAGAGTTGAAAGCCAGCCCATTACAACTCAATATCTTACAGTGCAGACAAACAGGCTTCATCTGAGTGCGTCAGATCCCGATCTGCGGAATCTGAAGCATGAAGAAAGCAAATTGTATTCAGGATCAACTGGAAACATGAAGGCAAACTTAGATTCTCCCATCAGCAGACGACCTCTTCCGTCTCTACCTCCTAGCCATAAATCTCAAGTAACGCAATCCAATTCAAAATCAAGGATAAGGTCAGGAAGTGTTGACCAAGGACGACGAAAGAAGCGATCTGCATCTCCTCGACCAAAGCGAAAGAACAGCGACAAAGAACAGTACGACTTAGACTGGAGCTCTAGCAGTAGTGAGCTTGAGATTCCTCATCACCATTCATCAAATAGTTTTCAAAGGCAAAGATCAGCTGACTTTTCAAGGACACCGTCATCATACAGTAAAAGTCGTCATCGAAGTGACAGTAACGAGTCGACAGGCAGTCTTGGGGAGTTGGACAATTACTCTGATGAAGAAAGCAATGACTCTGTTCCCAAAAAAATTGAATTAACAGAACTTCATTTATACATTCTTTCTGAAAAGTCACCAATGTTTATGTATCTTAGAAGCACTTGGAATAACTGCATTTTGGTAAGTTTCTTTTTTCTGCATGCACAGTCCAATCTTCTACGATATAGCTGCCAACTTGCGCATCTCCTTAATTTATAGACAAGAGCCTCTTCCCTGCAGGTTGGCATGTCTATAACTGCAATCTCATGCCAGCTCACACCTACAGACAATTTCTCATGCAAGCTGAAAAAACTGAGCTACATGTATTACAGCCCAAACTGGCACGCTTTTAATGTAAACTTTAGCCAATGCAAGAAAAGTTAAGAAATGTCATGCCATAGGTAATGACAGTACTTCCCTTCAAATTCTTTGATTTTATAAGGAACAAACATTTGTGGCATAGTTGTGCTTGGCGAAACACATCGTGGGACAACATTACCATTTGATTATTTAATTATTGCCTTGAATTGAATCCTTTCTTTATCTGTGTAGAAATCTACTCTTAATTTTGGAAAAGGAAGTTCATCACCAAGGTCGCCCTCTGGTTCAAACAAAATTGACAAGTAAGTCTTAAGAGGGCTATGCCACAATATTTTTAGTCATTTTTCTACACTTATTGAAGGAAACTCCAGATAGTTTTCGAAAACTTTAAAAAATGCTAAAGAAGTTAATAACAAAGTGAAAATAAGCAAGAATGGGTATGGTAATTTTTGACAGACTATTGGAAACTTTCTGTCCTTGAGCCATATTAAGATGGAAGTGTTAAAGCCAAGCTGGGATTTAAATTACCATTAACAAAATGATAGTGAAAGTGACTTATGTTTTACCTTTGATTAAACTCATGCCAATAGTTGAGTGTGGTGGACAACCCTGGGAGCGGCAACCACCAGGCACCATCACACTGAGAGAAAAGACTCAGTGGAAGGCAAAACTAAATACTTACCGATACTTACTTATGGGAAAGGGTGGGTGGGAAGGAAACTGCAAAAAGGCAGAACTTGCTTGAAAGACAACATGCCGGGCGAAATGCTTGACCTTCACGGGAGAGCTGTAAATTTACTGAAGCCCCTGAATAAAAACGTGAAACCGCCTCAACTTCAAGGGAGCAACCGCTGGCCGATAAATGTTGTCTTGAGTTTAACCTTGCCTAAATTTCAGTTAGCCACATATGTCACTAATTAAAGAATTTATTGTAAGGAGATCAACAAATATTGGCCTTACTAAATTAATGATCATAAGTTTTAATGCCCATTAATTTTGTTTGTCAGACTGGCTTGCCAATCTTATCAAAACTGACCTGGATTGAGACCTATGATTTATTTTTTATTTATTTCAGTTCACAGTTATTGCACTTGTTCAATCAGCTGAAGACAGAAATTTTACAATCTCACATTATGGAAAAGACATTTGTTCTTATTCAAGAGCTTCTTACAGCAGCAGAAAAAAGCTTTAACCTAAAAAAATATTTCTGGAAGGTAGGAATGAATAATAGGTTTCATTTAAGATAATACAGATGTTTAATTTTTATGAGCATGAGGGCGGCAAAATACATATTGTCAG
Organism: Oculina patagonica; assembly: GCF_052425735.1. Taxonomy (NCBI): domain Eukaryota; kingdom Metazoa; phylum Cnidaria; class Anthozoa; order Scleractinia; family Oculinidae; genus Oculina; species Oculina patagonica. The sequence goes on from NC_135767.1 coordinate 21,799,501, forward strand.
GGCTGCAAAAAAATTTTTTTTTTTCACTTGAAGGGACATATGTCCTACTAAGACACCATCTTGGTCAGACAAAACAAAGTTTTGGTCTGACATCACCAAAAACAAAAGGTGATTTTTTTTCATTGTTGCCGCAAAAATTAATGATTTACGATCAAAAATTTTGTCCGGACATCATGTTCGACCTCACTTGGGATTTTGTCAGACATGAGCAAATTTTGGTCAGCCAATGTCCGATGACCGACTGTTATTTGCAGCCCTGTATTGATCCACTATGGATGAAAAGCAGCGAGGTCCACATGCAGGAAAAAACAAGAGGTGATATTCTCAGTATGGTCCCAAGTATTCCTGCAAGCATAGTTAATAAGACATGTACCGGTATTACATGACTTCATGGTTGAATTAGAGTGGTAATAGCTGTCTTAGTAATGCAATAAGGTTAGATATTGTTTTGCATTAGTCTCCAGATCTCTTTCTGTTCATGGTGGGTCAACTTCAGCGATATATGCCCCAGTCTGCCAGCCAGGCATCTCGAAAGAAAGGAAGCAACAGAGAAGATGAACTTGAGTAAGTGAACATGTTGGCATTAAAAATTAATTATAAGTGTTTATTTAGTACAGTAATACAGTTAACCCCCTCTTAGATAGGAGTCAAGAATGGTCCCTCAAAATGTCGCAGTTCTCGCAATGCTCGCAAAATTTTAGTGGGTGCTTGTTTGCTTGTGCTCGCACATTTTTACAAGTGCTCGCATGCTCGGTTTTCAGTAGAGGTAGGTTTTTGAAAAGAGCTCGCTGCTCGCAAGGCTAATTTTTGTCAATGCTCGTGCTTGCAAAGAAAAACGCTGTGCTCGCAAATGCTCGCAAAGACCATTTGATACCCCTTTAGATGGACACCATCAAGGCTGGCTCCAACTGTCTGTTTTAATAAGGTGTCCATGGATCTTATAGGGAGTTTAAATAATTATAGTAAAATGACTGAAAAACCACAAAGATGGGACCATCTTAAAGAGTTGTGGGTTAAGAGAGCAGGGTGTTCATTAGGCATCGGAGATCGGAGAATTCTCACGCTACAACATAGAATTCTCCGGCTAAATTTAAAATGCCTGTACCTATTTTTTATTAAGATGCAGAACCTTATCCGGTTACTTTACACTATTCTCCTGCTATTACAATTCTTAAGGAAAACCCTGAGAGAGAGTTGATCATTGACAGACACCTCCCAGTAATGTAACTCTTTTTCTTTCAGCTTTGTGGTCGTACTATTACAGACATTTGTATGTCTGTTTCGTGAGACTGACATTCTATCCACGCAACTGACTGTCATCAAATCCAACAAGTAAGTCTATGTAACCACAATGTCAAGCTTCTGATATTTAAGTGGAAAAACAAAGCCAACAAGTACTTGTACTTTTGTACATTTATTAGCTGGTATCATAGGCCTTCATGTGGGAGGCATGGTGGCCTAATGGTTAGTGCGCTCGACTCCGGGTCAAACGGCCCGGGTTCGAGGCTGGCCGGGGCGCTGCATTGTGTTCTTGGGCAAGACACTTTACTCTCACAGTGCCTCTCTCCACCCAGGTGTATAAATGGGTACTGGCAAACTTACTGCTGGGGGGTAACCCTGCGATGATCTAGCACCCCATCCAGGGGGGAGTAGCAATACTCCTAGTCGCTTAATGCTACGGAAACCAGGATAAGCTCCGGCTGTATGAGCCTCATGGCTCGGACACAGACTTTACCTTTTTTACTTTCATCATGTAGGACTTCAAAGCTTTAGCTTACACAGCCCGTGTGCACGCATTGCGTGCCTATAATGCTCAGCAAGTTTCAGGCACGCATCACATGAGGCACCTTAAATTTGAACAGATATCTTCCTTCTCATACTCAGTTCTCTCCAATTTTCTTTCTACTGATGAGACAGCTTTACAGGAATCTCTTGAGTGTCTGACTGGTTGTTACTAAAACACAAAAAAACTCAAAACAGAGCAGAAACCAATAATATACACCACACAGACCTCAGTATGTGGGCTCACAGAAATGAATTGAGCTCATGAAGGGTTACATCAGTTTAGTTACAGTTAGGCTCAAGGCATATTTATTATAATTATTTGGTTTTCAGGGGGCAGGCAATCAAGGATCTTCTCAAGACCATTGTCATTCATCCTCTGACCACAGTACAGAAAACAGGAGCAGCTGGTATCTCCCCAGCAGCTCAGCTGCTGCTGTCAGGAGCTGACAGAAGCATGTTCACTGTTGGTGCTGGGGATGAAGAGGTAAGCCTTAGATAGCCTGCGTGGTGCTTCACGCTCTTATCTCGCTCGAGCTTCGTGCTCGAACTTCCCCTTCTCCCTCCCCTTTGGACTCCGGCCACGCAGGCTAAGCCTTAGAGGGCATTTGTGTAGCACGATCAATGTCATCATTGTCGTCCTCCTCCTCTGACTTCTCCTCCTTGTCCTTCCTTGTCCGTCTTTTCTTCCTCTGCCTCTCCTTCCTCCTCTCCCTCTTCCTCCTTCTCCTCCTCCTTCTTCCACCCCAACATCCTCTGTAGGTGGCAGCATCTAAAGTTCATTGAATCATTTATTTTCTGGTATTTTCAGATTGATAAATTATTGACAGAAATTTTGGACAGTGCCACATCCCTCCTGTTTGAATTGATTTGTGTTGTCCATCAGGTAAGATGTTAGCATAAATGAGCAGGCTCACCTTTGAGTCACACATGCAAGCAGCGAAGCTGCAAGTACGAGTCAGTAAGCTCCCCTGACTCCACACCAGCTTTTCACAGGCTAGTAACAGGCGCGTAGCTGAGGTTTTTGGAAGGGTGTTCGTATTGACAGGAATATTTATTTGGGGGTAATAAAATACGAGCGCCGAAGGCGCGAGCCTCTATGGGGGTCTGGGGGCATGTCCCCCCAGAATCATTTGAAATGTAGAGGCCCGGAAATGCTATTTTCAGCATTGTGCACGTCAATATTTCAAACTCGATGGAGTTCAAAATAACAGGTATTTTTAGTCATAACAACAAAATTTCCGGCATTTTGTTAACTTGATACATTCATACATAAATACCGGCTTAGTACACTACATCTTAGGGTTAATGCTTAAGCCCCACCCCCTAGCCTCCCACGCAGTCCTTCTTAGGGGCGATCAACACGATCGCCCCTAAGAACGACTGCGTGGGAGGCTATCCACCCCCCGGCTCTACCTTCAATGTACTAAAAGAAGCGTCAAAGCGTCAATATGCACTAAATATGGACGTATCACCTGGGTCCCCCGAAATTGAGAGCCAGTGAGGAGAGCCCATTCTCCTAACAATTTAATACTTTCCCGATACTTTTAGCGTTTTCTTTAAAAGCTGCAACACTCAAAGTTTGTTTTCCATTCCCCCACTATTTGCTAAAAGCTGAAAATCAACAGTTTGTGTTTTCAGTCCTCTATTATTGACCTCCAAAGGGGGTTCGTTCGAACCCCTCGAACCCCCCCTCCTACGCGCCTGAGTAAGATGTGGGAAGAAAAAGTGAGATACCAGTATTCATTTATAAGTCCAGTTGGCCCAAACTCAGTTTTTGCAGCGAGGTTAAGGGCTGCATTTGAGCTTAGTGGCCCATCAGACCAGAGCTTAGCTTTGCTTGGTTTCCAATTCATGACGCAAGTGGGAACATTTCTACTCTCCCCTTTATGGGATGCTAGTCCATTGCAGGGTTGCACAGCTTCTGAGTGGAGAAAGGCACTATGAAAGTACCTTGCTGTCTAGTATCTAACACAACACAGTGACCCTGGCTAGTGCATGAACTTAGACTGCTCAGTGAGTACACTAACCATTAGGCCACCATGCCTCCCACTTTGTAGCATAAAGTGGCTAGAGGTATATAGCTTATCTCAAGTAAGGGAAGGAACAACAACATAAAAGACGTTATATATATTTACTTTTCTATAGGTTTCTGTTTGTATCTTTCCCAGACAAATGCAAGTAAAAATATAAATCGTCTTTATTTTACGAGGTTAGCACGTGCGAGGGTAGCATGTCTTGTGACTGACAAACATGTGGCCCTTGGATTCCTGATCAAATTGAAATTTAGAAGTGTTAATTGATTTTTGTGGAGGGAGGAAAACCGGAGAACCTGGAGAAAAACCCTCGGAGCAAGGACGAGAACCAACAACAAACTCAATCCACATATGACGCCGGGTCCAGGAATCGAACTCGGGCCACATTGGTGGGAGGCGAGCGCTTTCACCACTGCGCCACCCTTGCTCCCCTGAAGTAATATTTGATTTTCTAATGTTACTGTCTATCGTTTTCAGGCCAATTGCATTTCAATGGAGGATAATGTTCTCAACATTTTCTGGCTCATGAAGATTATTGAAGCTCAGGAGCAAACAGTGAGTATACAGCTAATTTGAGAAAGGTTGTGGGAAAAAAGCACAAAAGTGCATGCGACAAGACCGAAAGGTAGTGTGGGTAAAAGTAGAGAGCTACTGCACGTGCTGAAAACTAATAAGATGGCGAAACAAACAAACGCTAATTTTGCACTTTTTTTTGTACTTTTAGCCACGCTGAGTTTAAGAAAAATTTTCAAAACTCAAACACATGCGACAGTAAAAGTAATGCTACAGAAAAAGGCCTCGTGAGAAGAAAAACAAAATCTTCACGTGCAGAAATACAAACTTGTACATTTCCTCTAGGGCAATATGCAAAATTCAAGTGAATACCCAGACCACTGTTATGTTAGGTCTTGTCGTGTGCACTTTTGGGCTTTTTTCCGACAACCTTTCTCGAATTAGCTGTATGTAACAGTTCAAGTGACAATCTTTAATATATGAGTCTTACAGCCAATAACATCACAGCTAAACTGACCATTCAGCTTTAACAGACCACTGATTTATGACATCATCGAATGACAACAACTTTTCACTTGACTTTGAAGATGACTTCCGCTCAGGTTGTCAAAACGTCAGTCACCAATCAACAGTTCTTTCCAGAACTACTCTCACCCTGACAATTACACTGCACGAACTAACAGATCGCTTGTTTTCTGGAATTGGCAAGAAAAATGACATCACATGTTCCTTTTGTATCCTTGTCTAACATTAGTTTCCCTGTTTTGTATTTCCAGAAACCTTTCGTGCAGAGAGTTATGGAGCGATTAACTTCGCTGGTGTCGTCCTCTGGCAAATCTCTCTCTCCATCCGATGCTGTTCTTCTTTACAGGCAGCTTTACGTGTTGAAGAATTTCATGGAGTATGGCTCAGTTGTAGCTAATCAGATACGAGTTGGATATGCTGAGGAATTTAGGTATAGTACTTAGAAGACACGTTAATTTCGCGATTTTAAGGTGTGATTTTCGGCTTTTTGGTTTTGTTTTTTTTTTTTTTTTTTTTTTTTGTTTTTGGTAAAGAATTTATTTTTTTTTAGTTAAAAAAAAGGGGGGGGAAAATCGAAAATTTTATTTTTTAATTTTTTATTTTTTAAAAAACGGCGAAAGTATTTATAATGTTGTATTGCTTTTTCCACTTGTTTTATTCCCCCTCCTTACCTTTCAAATAATGGGCAGAAATTTTCGTCAGAAATTTGGAATTAACAGATACTGCCAGGCAATTCAGTAATTTCTCGTTTTAAAGATACATGTATAAGCCATATTATTAAAAACTAGCATGGTATATTCTTTCTTGGTTTTGTTGGTTAAGGATGTTTACTTTCCACAAATTGGACCAAAAAGCAAAAAAAAAAAGGGGGGGGAAAAATTTTTTGGGTTTTTAAAAAAAAAATTTTTCCCCTTTTTATTTATACAACACCCCCCGCCAAGGAAAAATAATGCTAGTTCCAGTTAAAAGACATCTATCACCAAACCCTAAATGGAAATTAGTTCTTCTTGAATGCTAACTTAAAAACTTGTTGACACACTTTTTTAATAATTGCCTTTAAAAAGGCAATTATCTATTGAGTGTCATGCAGTCATTATTGATCTCGTGGAGACAAGAACCGGCGCTCGTTTTAACTTTTATAAACATATCACCATATACACATAGCTGAACGTAGCTTTTTTTTCAGTTAAAAACACTCCCTCGTTATTGTTGGTTCTACAAGCTTTAAAATGATATCTAGGTTTGTGCTCTTTTCTAAAATGACTCGCCCTGGAGGTGAATTTTGCGCAGGTGCCCCCCCCCCCCCCTTTTCCAGCCCATCATCATCATCATCATTATAACCTTTATTTTAACACGATAGGGGTTTAAAGCACAATGCTTGTGGGGTCGTGTATTAAACTAAATATTACTATTAAAAATACTAATAAACTAATATATTTCTAAATTACTACTAAATACTTATATACTAAATTGATGAACCCCAGGGCTTTTGAATCGGCTCCGCCACACCACTAAATTTTGTCCACTAACATTTGTGTTTTATTGTTAACGTGGCAGGTATTACATTAGAAAGCCGGTTGTAAAGAAGAAACTCTCTTCAGAGTTCCCCCTCACAAGCCCGACTATAAAACTTTTGGAACGAGTTACAGACTACGTGTTAAGCAAGACTCTAACACAGCAGCCATCATTTAGATGACACCAAAGGAATACGTACTTGTAGTCTTGAATGTATAGCTATGATATTCCTCTTTTTATAGCCCCTGCTATAATGATCGCATTTTCTCGATTAGACACCGCCGGGCATTTATTTAAAACTCAACCTTTCAATAGCGACCTTTAGATTGGACTACGAGTTCGAGACTGAGTTCGAGTACGAGTTTTTAAACCAAATTCTTATACCTCATATATTCACTTTTCGTACTAATCTTATCCCTTACTTTTATTTATGTGTTAGTCAGCAACAAGAAAGAGTTATAGTTCGGGGGATAAAATTGTCTGGAAATTCTAAAGTCGCCGGTACTCGTACTCGATGTCGTACTTGTAGTCAAATCTAAAGGTCGCTAATAACTCACGAACTCTGCTAAATTTACGGTTGCGATTTTCGCTGCGGTCAACCATTTTAGCGGCCTCTCAGAAAACAGGTCTGTCTGTGTCACTTGTGATTGGTAGATTTCAGTCCATTTTGTTTATTTCTTGTTTTCAAGGTTCGTTGCATGACTGACGGCAGCAAAACTCAATACTTTTACAAGAGTTTAATAGCGCTTTTCATCATTTTCTTCAACCCAATAGTCTAGTGTGTAGAAATTTCTTGAAATGTTTTTGACGACTTTCTGTTGGTTTACCGAACTTTTAGCCAATCACAGAGCAAGCAACAGCACGTGCAGTTCATAGGCACGTAGTTGTTTTAACTTCCGGTCTTTTTCACTAACTTTGATTGGCTGAAAACATGGAAACCATCAAAATGATTTCGAGTTGCAACGCTTATTGGTGTTGGACAATACACCTTTTTTCCAATATGGGGGAAAATATATTTTTTTTTTTTTTTTTTTTTAATTGGCCTTCGTGGCTTCGATGGCATCTGCAGAAGTAAAAAAAATTTTTGATTAAAAAAAGGGAAAAAAAAAAAAAAAAAAAAAAAAAAAAAAAAAAAAATTTTTTTCCCGCCTTTTAGGAAAAGGGGTTATGGTTTATTTTTGTACTTTAAGTTTTTTTTAAATTTATGTAAGTTTCTTTAGTTTTCTGCAAGAAGTCGGTAGTCTTTTTTTTATAAGTTATTAGCTAAGTTTATGTAAGTTATTTTCTGCAACTAATTTAAAATATTTCTAAAATATTTATCAAAATTTTCATATTACAATGACGGAGCTGGCCACCGAAAAAGTAAATATATGTAAAATGTCTGAATTAAAAAATAATAATAAGAAGGATATTTAAAATGTTTTAATCGCTTACCCAGTTGTAAAACTGTCAAGAGGAAAAAAACATGATAATAATCACATACCAGAAACACATAACGGGTTGTGGGTTTCTGCACAATGCTTAATTAATCTGGCTTTTTGCCATTAAATGGATAAGTTTTTTCATTGAATAAAAAGTATTTTGAGAAAATTTGTCTCTCTTTGTTTCACGTGTACGAAGGTTGTTCGCCTTTTATGAGTGTTTTTCATCAGTCGCCAGTACTTAGAAACCTCTTTTTATTTCATTAAGAAGTTGAATATTTTGAAATGTCTTATTTTTCCGAAAGAATTTGCTTACTCATGCGGCTTGATCACATTTGGGTTTATATACCCGTTAAACGAAAACAAAAATAGTACTAGAAATTCTCACCTCGAAAGGAAACGAAGAAATGTAAAAACCTGATTTTTAGCCCCCAGTTTAAAATACGCTAAAATTCGGTCCATGGATCGTGCTCAGATGCGACCTTTATCAACGAGTGAAGTGCTCAGTGCTCGTAGTTCAGTATTGTACCCTTTTCAGAGAAGGGCACGTTTCCTCAGAAAGAGATCAAGTAGCCATTGAGAATTGGCCGAAACACGGTTGACTGCCCAGCCTGCAGGCTGGCCCAAGGGAAAAAACTTTACTGTAGGCTAAGCCTTTCTTTCAAATACGGAAATTCTGTACGTATATCCGCCAATGTACAGCTCTGTCACGTCCGGTGTTTCAACATCATGGCGTTATGCATAGTCATGCAAATGACATGCTCATTCAGCGTGACTTGGCGATTTCAAAACGGCGCGAACCGGCATTCGAATCTGGGCCCACTTATAAATAGATCCCTGAAGAAAAGTCTTAGAAAAGTCGCAGATTCTAGCTCATAAAGAAGCATACAGCTAAAATAATGATGGAGGAGGATATACTCGGAGGAACTGAAGGTAAACTTCTTCAAAAAGCGAAATCCATTTTTTAATTTAAATTTTCGACGCTGCAAAGGTGTCAAAGGTGTATACCGTAGTTGCATTCGTCACGGTCACGAAATGAATGTCTTAGGTATTTGTATTTGAAATCATTTGTTCCAACTTGACGCAAAACTGTGCTAAGACGTTTGCTTAACCCCTGATTATATATTAAGTGATTTGTCAAACTAATCCTTTCGGATCAATCCCGATTAATAAGGTTAAATTTTCCTAAAAACCGAGTGAATAGATCTCGAACGCAAGTTATTTCGGTCTTTTCGACCGAACCGCATCTTTGCAGCTAACGGCCATCTAAGGGTGTGAGTCATTAATTTATCGTTACGTTTGTGAGTAGGGCCCTAAAAGAAAAATTTTAATTGCGCAAGAGCAATTAGTTTATAAGTTTTTTTCCTTTTCCGTGTTTCGGAGAAAACTTCTTGAGTTATGACGTAGTGGCGTGACTCATTATTTTCAAGCAAGACAAAGAAGGCCAAAGAAGCTTCGAGACTTCCTTTCCACTAGTGGCTGGACTGTTTCGTTTAACACAAAAACCATGTTAGCTTGGTGAAAATAACAGAAGTTGATACAGAGTTTTGTATGCAATCTTTCATATACTTGGCGATCAAAGATTCGAAGAAACCTTTCCATGTTGAAATAAAAAGGTCGTTTTCCCGCGCGCGCGAGAATTTGACACATGACGTCATGTCACACTTTTTAATGAGTCACATGTTCTTGAGAAAAGTCTTCGCCGCTCAACTTATCTAGCGAAATTGATCATTTTCAAGCCATTTCAGGTAAGTTTCTTCATCTAAATACTTCTAGCCTATAAAGGAAGCCTAATTTTATGCTATTGACCTTCGGTAAACAGTCAAACCAGCGAAACGGGAAGAGGAATTTGCGCTAAGCACGTGACCAAGGCCAATATCTAAAACGGAATGAATAAAAGTCTGAGGCCGGCTGCGTAATTTTGCATGTTTAGGAAGATGCGATCGAAGTCACGTCCTTACTCTACATCCTCCCCTGTGACAAGGTGTAAACGTTGTTATTTCTAGTAATTTTATTGTTTTTCACCATTGGGTTCGTAGTTTCAAGTCTGAAGAGGGCTCGAACCCCTTCGCCCGAAGCGCCCAACAAAATGGCGCCCATAAAGGACCTGATCGAACAAAATATTAAGGACAACACAGTCATGGTCTTTTCCAAGTCGTACTGTCCATTTTGCAAAAAGGTAAGCTGCTTATTTTGTTTCATGACGGCGACGTTCGAAAGAAAAACATTGTCCAAACTTAATAGGCAGAACTTTGTAATTTCGTTCTTCCCTCTGGCAATCGCCTATGTGCCCACGTTTTGGATTACATAATATTGTCCCGTGCTACTAAAAATTCTCTCCTTTATGTCGATATTCCTGTAGATACTTACTGCTAGTGAAATTTTTTTAATTCGTTTAAACGTCACAGTTGAAAGCAACCGAAGTTTGAACCCAAAATTTGAATATTTACAAGTACGTGACAACAAAAGCTTGAGCTTGATTTTGCCAGAAATTGTGTATGCTGGCCTCTCAAGCTTTATTATAATTTTCTGGCAAATATTTTCGCAGAAGTCGACTAGCTAAAGCCCTGAAAATTGGCAAAATCGACCTTAAGTTTAATTTACTTATATTTATATCTGCAAAGCTAAGTTCAGCTTTTAATTAAAGCTTATGGGACATATAAAAGCTGTTTTCTGTTATTTTCTTTGTTGTGTTTCACACCTTATATTGCGTCTTATTCATCTCATTTGTGAATTGAACAACAATAAATATTCGCATCTGGGCTTAACCTAATTGTTTTCTTTGAGTTTCTTATTTAAAACTTTCAATATCTGAACTATACCAAGATATTTGACCGTATCTGAATGATTTGTAATTTGCATATATGCATTGAAAATATTAAATATAAAATGATTCATGGGTTGATATGAAAGTTAAGATTCATTTGTAAATAAAAAATTGTTGAAGTGCACTGTTATATTAAAAAAAAGAAAACAACTGACTATGATTCTAGATATTTAAACATACTTCCAAGGAAAGCTCAACAATGATAACCTTTACTTTGGGTTTACTGACGGCCTGTCAAAGTTGTAAATTTCATAGCTACACACTTTTATTAAGAAAGGTATCTGTTTACAAACCTTTTTTTGTCATTCAAATTTTCCCATCCAATAATAAAAGCAAAAGAACTCTTTGTTTTGAACACTATAACCATAAGATCTTGGTGACACTTTTTATATTCATAACCCTGACATCACCAATATATCTTTCAGTAGTTCACTATTCTAACCATCACATTATGGAAATAATATAAATAGAAAAAGTAAAGATAAACTCAGTAGTTAGTAGTTTTCGATTGATGTTACCTTTAAAACTACTGCAGTACTAAGTTTTACACACTCCTATAATCTTACTGTTGTATTTTTGGATAGTGATTAATAAGCTAGATAGTGATTATTTAGCTAGATGGTTTTTGTTTGTTTTTTTTTTTTCTTTTTTTTTTTTTTTTTTTTTTAACCATTTTAAAATAGTCTGATGTAATACTTTTATACCTTTGTTTTGATGTAAATACTTTTGTAAATACTAAACTTTTAATCATGGAGCACCTGTAAACTAGCTAACAGCTAAGTGTGTACTTTTTTCCACGTTAAATAAAGTATGTATGTATGTATGTATGTAAGGTGTAAATTTTTGTAAAGCAAATTACAGATTGAAATAATTGCATAGTACAATAGATATTTTTAATGCTAAAGCCGTTCTTAAGAGAAGGTTTTCAGTGGGGATAAGCATTTTTTTACTATTTTAAGGATATCCTGGCTTTTTTTATGTCTGTATATAAATTAAACATATGTCTACAGTCGAACCCTGTTATTTTGAACCATCAAGGGAGACCAAAACTAGTTTGAAATAGCGGGAGTTCGAAATGGCTGATAGGGCAAATTCAAGGGATATGGGTTTTAGTTAGAAATAACAGTGAACTCGAAATAACCGAATAGCGGGATCACTGTATTCCTTGAGAAAAAAGTGGGAGATATAAACAGTATCTGCATGTTGCGACAATTAATCAGTTATTGTGCAATATAGCACAGAGTTTTCCAGAATGTTGGTGAGAATAATTTGGAATAAAATTATTTCTGCAGTGATATTTCAAAATAAATAAAAACTAGATAGTGATTTGTCTTAGGTAGTGGATAGCAATTTATTTTATCCATATATTAAATTTTCATTAAAAGCTGGGAACCAGGGTCTCACCAACTAACCATTTGGTCACCATGCTTTCTGGTGGCCTGATGGATAGCGCATTGGACTCCGGATCGAGCGGTCCGGGTTCAAGCCCTGGCGGGGGTCTGATTGTGTTTTGTTCTTGGAGCAAAACACTTTACTCTCATAGTGCCTCTCTCCACCCCTGGTGTATAAATGGGTACCAGCAAATTTAGTGCTGGGGGTAAACCAGCAATGGACTAGTATCCCATCCTGGGGGAGTTGAAATACTCCTAGTCGCTTCATGCTACAGAAATTAGGATAAGCTCCGGCCTTATGGGCCACTAGGCTCATATACAGACTCTTCCATTTGTCCAAGCACTTTTAGTTATATTATGTCAAAGTTTTTAGTACATCTGGTGTTTTCTGTCAGGTAATACTATATTTTTTTATCTGGGTTCTTTTAATAATGGTTACAATAATAATTTATAATAATCCTTCCATGACAGGTAAAAGAACTTTTCAAGTCAATAAACGTCACATTTACAGCTATGGAATTGGATTTACTAGGTAATCACACAATTTAACTTTATTTTTGATGAGATGAGATGTGTAGTAAATTATCACCTTGCTGAAATAATGAAAATTAATCCTTTAGGGAGCACTGCACATGTAATCATGTTTTATTAGCAAAATTAATAAAAAACTGTGTAGCAGTTGTATTTTGTACCCATAGAGACTGGGCTCAAACGGGGCCTTGCAGAAGCCAATGTCACATGAGATCTTGTAGCTTTAGTTCATCGCCATAAATTATGCTCAGCGTACTTTCTCCTGCAGGGTAGCTATGAAAACACTGAACCCCCGGGGGCACTTCCTATAAATGGGCTAATGGGGATGTGCCGCTGGATGGGGTCGCATTCACGACTGGACTGACTATGATGGGGTCGCCTTTCAAGCATTTTTTATAGGGTGACTAGAATGGGGCACACTTTTCTGGGATTTTGACAGTAAGAAAATTTTGGCAATTGTGATTTATAAACGGAAAGATAGCCGAAAAAAATGTTACCGCACTTTTTTGCTGTTGTTTAATATTTGGCAAACGGCTCCCAGAAAGTGACTAAGTTGGGGTTGTGAAAATTACATTTACCCAAAAGTGACTAAGATGGGGTCTATAATTGGCCATAGAATATGACTATAATGGGGAGGGGCTGAGAGGCCAGCGGCACATACCCAACAAAAATTGACCCAAGTACCCCCCCCCCCCCAGGACTGAACCTAGCCACATGCCTGCCCCTGTTGTGTTTTTAAAAGCGCAACCGGGGCAACAGGATCCAGGAAGACTGGCTCGGGAACAGTTGTGGCGAGCACGTATAACGGAAGCCTGAAACTGAGAATAACATCTTGACTCCAGAGCACTTCTCTTTGCGCATGACCGACGGCGAGAGAGCCTGGGAAACTCCACGCAAGCAAGCCAAAATCTGCTACGATGATCTATGCGCACGCTCCACATTTATTCACCAGAGACTAGACTCTGCGTTTTATGCAAATTTAGATTGTGTCACGTTATATTGTATTCAGTGCTGGTTTTGGGCGATTGTCTGTTGTTAAACATCGTTATACATTAAATATGCTTATTTAAGTAAGGAAGAATTGCTCCGAGATTGTTGATATCGTCTCCAAACAGAAATACATCCGAAAACAACACATATTACGATTGCGTGCACAATCTTTGATTTGTATAAAGCACAAACATTCAATTCCCCAAGGGCCAGGACAACCATTCCGACGCACGTTTAAATTTTGGCAGGTTACAGATTGACCAATCAGAGGTGTTTTCATTGTTTCAATGGACTTCAAATGAGAATAGGTTCTGTTCCCGGGTTGCCCAGAGCTCTTCTCGCCGTCAGTCATGCGCAAAAGAGAAGTGCTCTGGGGTCGAGAACGAGGAAATAAACAAAGAAAATATGGAAGACCACCATTTGATCAGATCAGATCAATCAGATTTGTGGAATTCCAGGATATATAACATGGCTGAGTTTCACTAACTTTAATTACAAGTAATGCTCATCTCTTTTTTTTTTGTCAATTCATATCTAATTCTCCTGCTTGTTTCTCAGACAATGGTGCAGCAATACAGGAAAAACTGACAGAATTCTCTGGACAAAGGACAGTTCCAAATGTCTACATTCGTGGAAAACACGTCGGAGGAGCTGATGCCACAATCAAGCTCCATGAACAAGGGAAGTTGATGGAGTTAATTGTGCCACCTTCCGAGAACTACACTTATGATCTTATTGTGGTTGGCGGAGGATCTGGAGGGCTTGCTTGTTCCAAGGTACTTTTGTGTGGCTGTGTAGCCATGGTGATTTAACTTCACCTGCTTGATCTGTTTGCTAGCAACTTGGCGAATTGCAACGAACTGAATATTCACTGAATCATCCATTTTCCCTAGAGATTTTGCAGTTGTTTTGAACGGTCTCCACCTCTGCAACAAATTTCAATTTGAAGCTTTAGTTGTGATTTAACGAATATGTTGATTCACTGCACATGGATTGTTTTATACAGTAGTTTGAAGGAAAAATTGGGTCTCAGCTAACAGCCGAGGGTTTTTGGTTTAGTTTTTTGTCAGAGTCTGACTGGTTCTAAAAACTAAAAGTTTAGGGTCTGAATAAATACGGAATGTAGTCTTATTTTTAGGGAAGTCGGTGATTAGCCCCCAGCCCAACCCCCAACCTTGAGGTCCACAGGGAATCACACTTTTTCTGGCCTCTACCCTTTGACCTGTTTGACATGGGTGACCCTACCAGGAGTAAAACTTGGACTCCAGTCGACATACATCTAGCTCAAGGGGTCACTAAGACACAGAAACTATCCCACCACGATAAGATGGTTACCCCCTGGTATAGGGGGATTAATGTTGTTTCTGCAATCTTTAGACTTACTCAATAAGTCCAGGTAAACTATATAAAAAATTACTATTACAACCCCCAAGGTAATACCATTGTAGTTGCTATGGCAACTATAATTTTGGAGCTGGCAACTAAGATTGGAACCGAAGCCTGGGGACTAAAATTGAGAAGAATTAGGATTACAAGCATGAGCTTAATTTAGGGACTAAAACTTTTCATTGGGGACCAAACTTGAGCAGTCGGTGGCCAAATGGCCACTAAGGATTAAAAAATAAAATTGGAGGGTTGTATTAATAAACAGAAAGTTACATGTGGGCCTATGCAATCTCCAAATATTGAAATTTTTATTAGACATAAATTAAAATTAATTTAAGTTGCATACTTTTTGTTATTATTTTTAAAGGAAGCAGCAAACCTTGGAAGAAAAGTAGCAGTACTGGATTTTGTAAAACCATCTCCCATTGGAACAACATGGGGTTAGTTGTGTATTTTTAATACTTCTACACCTTAAATTGAGTAAAAGGAAAAGCCTCCTGTCAAAATTAAACCGAGTGGCTTATCAGGCCAGGACTTCTCCCTGATTTCTGTCGCATTAAGCGGCAGGAGTATTTCTACTCCCCTCCCCCCTCCCCTCGATGGAATGCTAGTCCATTGCAGGGTTTCCCCCCTGGAGCAGTAAATTTGCTGGTACCTATTTATACACCTGGGTGGAGAGAAGCACTAAGAGATTGAAGTAAGTGTCTTGCCTGAGAACATCACACAATGACGCCGCCAGGGCTCGAGTGGACTGCTCGATCCAGAGTCTGGTGTACTAACCATTAGGCCACCGTGCCTCCTATTCACCTCAAACTGTGCAAAGTCTCTTAGCAAAGTCCCAGTTACATACAAACACTTTTAATCATTTCTTACTCCTAATAGAGGACACCCTTCGTAAGTTGACACTTGTTTTTGGTCCCAGGGTTGTATGGTCATGGAATGTGCGACTGTATCATTCTATTGTACCCCTGACAGAATTTTTGGTGCTTAACGATCCTGTTTTTAATCTGTCTCAGGTCTTGGAGGAACCTGTGTAAATGTTGGTTGCATTCCAAAGAAACTGATGCATCAAGCTTCAATATTAGGTATGCTACGAAGCATAATATTATTATTGCTTCACGCCCAAACAGAGTCAATAATAATTATGTGTGATTCATGAGGGATGAAATAATATCAAACAAAAGAGAGAGTGTATCGATCATGGCATTTCCAAACATGGAGAAGAGAATTGAAAATGCGATGCTCAATGGACAATTTTTGACAAACATTGAGGTGTTTGGAAATGTGATGATTGAAACACTCTCTTGACTACAGGTTTGATACATCTTTCCAATTGAAACTGAGACTAAGGAGTACCGTAAACACCCGCAAATAAGCTGCACCTTTTTTCCAAAAATCTTCACTCGAAATTGAGGTTGGGGCTTATCTGCGGGAACATTTGGAAAAGGTGCCACAAGTTTTCGTGAATTGACACTTTTATGGAAACGTAAATTAATATTACATAAAACTACAAGGGGGTACTGGCTATTGCTTTTGCAAGTTTGACAGCTCCTAAAAGCTGTTTGCAGTGTCAACGATGGCCTATATTTTCAGCAGAATAAATATTGATACATCATGAGCGAGAATTACCACGAGCATTCGCGTGATAGATGGCCTTCTGTTTCTTCCCCATTAAGCAGTTTTATGGCAAATGATTACGAAACTCTCTTGATGCAACAAGTTTATCTCCAACGGATGACTCCCAAATCTTTTTTATCGATACAATAGCAACGAAACCTGAATGTCTCCATCTTGTTTTGCTTGTTTGTTCTCGCCCAGTCCTATTTTTACGTCCGATCGAATGCTTCGTTGCTAAATGAGTTTGAGAAGTCACTGACACTGTCAGAAGTAATAAGAAGTGTCAAGTACAAACTGCCAAACTCCTTGATCTGGTCTCAACAAACAGGACAAAACCTACAGTGTACTCACTGTTACAAAAAGCTTGTTTTTTTAATTTATTTTTATTTATTTTTTTATTTTCTCCAAGGGCATGACCTGCAAGATGCTAGGATGTATGGATGGGATTTTGATACAAAAGGTAAATGCTGTTTTATTTTTACAATGATTTTTTTTTGTTTTGTCCTTTCACTCCACTGCTTGATTTTTTTGTGATAATTTTATGAGCTCTAATACACTCAGAAAACCATAGCCAGTACTCTTTGTAATTAAAAATAACTTGTGTTTTTACAACTTTATTTCCAGTGGAACACAACTGGGCAACAATGAGAGAAAATGTCCAGGTAGGTCTTTATGCTTAAATTTAGGATTTAACAGTGATACATGTAGCAGGAAGATGAGGTGTCCTAATGGTTTATAGTTTACTGAACTCCGGATCAAGCGCTCTGGGTTCGAGCCCTGACCAGGGTCATTGTGTTGTGTTCTTGGGCGAGACACTTTACTCTTACAGTGCCTCTCTCCACCCAGGTGTATAAATGGGTACCAGAGAAAAGATGCTGGGGTTAATCCATTTATTTAATACTCCAATTCACTTAATGTCACTGAAACTCGGATAAACTGCAGCAGTATGGGCCACTTTTCTTAGTGCAGACCTTACCTACCTTTTACATGTAGCAACAATTGAGCGCGCACTCAATTTTTTTAAGCCAGGTTGAACACTCTCTTTTGCAAGATGTTCCCTAGAGAGTGTATTTGTTTCCTACACCTATTGCTTTGCTAAGTCAAACTATTCTGACTTTATAATTTTGTGTGATTTGCTACAAGTGCATGTGCAACTGACTTTCAGATACTTTTTTGGTCGTTTTAGAATCACATTGGATCACTAAACTGGGGATACAGAGTTGAACTACGAGATAAAAAGATTACATACAAAAATGCAACAGGACAACTTGTGGATGCACATACAATTAAGGTAAGATTTTTACCTGGCACCTTGGACAGACATCTGTTTCATTTTTGGCATTTAAATGCTGTGATTGGTTGGTTCAAGTCAATAAACATCTCAGATTTATATATGGTTAAAGGGGTTGTGTCACTGCTCATTTAGCATTATAGCACAATAAAAGGTATGGAAATGTGCTATATAAATGCCACATCATCATCATCATTATCATCATCATCATTCTGGTGATGTTTTCCATGACTAATTCTCAGTGTGGGCCATAGAAAGTCATGGAAAATGATGTTGATCAAAAAGTACAAAATTAGCCTTTTTTGTGGGAAAAATGGTAAAAAAATTCCTGAAATGAAGACAATATCCAAGAAAGTGGTAAAATTTAGGTCATGGAATATTAAGAGAAGTCATCATTTGGAAAAGGTCATGGAAAGCCATGGAATTTCAAAAGCTCAAAAGAATATGAACCCTGTGTTAATAATCTATCAAGATAGGATTTTCATAACATTGCTTCTCTCATTCGTTACACTGTTGTAACAGTCTTTTTTGATGATCAATAGACTGTCGACAAGAGAGGAAAGGAATCAGAGATGACGGCACAGCATATTGTTCTTGCAACTGGATTACGGCCTCGGTACCCTGATATCCCAGGAGCAAAGGAATACGGCATCACTAGGTAATACAGTCTTACAGTAACTTTTGTCAACTATGGAATAAACACTCCAAAGACGTTAAATCATGTACAGTCAACACTCTCTTATTGGACACCTTTTTAAGAATGACACCTGGTGTTGGTCCCATCCCTGCCATTTTTCAGTCATTTCACATTATTGTAACTAAACTCCCTATAAGACGGACACCTTTCTAAAATGGACAGTTGGAGCTGGTCCCAAGGGTGTCCGTTTTAGCAAGTTTACTGTATAGCACTCACTATTTTCAAGGCACACATCCAATTAATTCATTGATTCGTTCATTAATTTGTTTTCTTTTTGTTGTTGTTTACAGTGATGACCTGTTCTCGTTAGAACACAGTCCAGGCAAAACTGTAATAGTGGGAGCATCATATGTATCACTAGAATGTGCAGGATTTCTGCACGGAGTCAACCTTGATGTTACTGTTCTGGTGCGATCAATTCTTTTAAGAGGGTTTGACCAGGTAAAGACCATCAAAATTATGTTTTGTAAATAAATAAATAAATAAATACATGTAAATAAATGAATAAATAAATAATGGGAATTTGCAGTGGCATTTCCACAGGGCAGTTTCTTCATGTGCTGTTTACTTGTCGAATTGGAATTTAAATGTGTTGGTTTGTATGGAGGGATGAAAACTTGAGAACCCAGAGAAAAACCTTCAGAGCAAGGACAAGAACCAACAACAAACTCAACCTCAACCCACGCATGATGTTGAGTCCAGGAATCAAACCCGGGCCACATTGGTGAGTGGCGAGTGCTCTCACCACTGCACCACAGTAATGATCTGTCTTAGAAGCGTTTTTATGCCTTCACAAAAATATGTTCTAATCAATAGAGTAGCATATTAAATAATCCTATGCAGCCAATAATTTTTTACAAACTTTCTTCATTTTCCTTTTTCAGCAAATGGCAGAGATAATCGGTAATGATATGATAAGCCGCGGAATTAAAATTAAAAGACCAGCAATTCCCACAAAGGTATGTGATGCAAGTGTCTGTTGGATGTTGTTATTTTCTTGTTTGGTGGAAATTCTGTTACAATCTAATCAATCTTACCTGCAGCCATTCTTCTATTTTAATATTGTAATGTAATGCCCAAGTTTTTATGTGCTGCATTTAATCCATCTCCAATCTGTAATAAAATTGAAAATAAGGACCACAATGTTACCCTTTTGAAGCCAGTGTCTGTTGCTCTTGTCCCCTTGTTTGTGTGACTCAAGCATGGTCTATCATCATCATTGAACGAAATCTGCACTTAAAAGCAGGGGATCTGCAACGATTAGCAAAGCAAATGATCCGCAAAGATCAGCAAGTTAAGTGACCCATAAACGATGCAGGTCACAAGGCACACAGCAAGCTCCTAAGATCCCCCCTGCAGGTCACATACACTAAAGGGGGAGACCATTAACTGCATTGGCTCGAGATTAACTTTGCCTATATTGCATTTGGCCACATTTAATTTTTTTGGGGAACCCAGGGAAATGTTAGTTAGTGTCTATTCTAACATCAAAAGGCTACAGTTTTCTAGCCCTCTGCACACATTGCATGTCTATGCCAGCCAGTAATCAGTGATTAATATAAACTGTCATTATGTTGCTCATATTTCTTAGGTTGAACTTATAGAAGAAGGAACTCCAAGAAAGCTCAGAGTTCATTACAAGATGCTGGAGACTGGAGAGGAAACATCTATAGACTGCAACAGTGTATGTCTTTTTTTCTCTTGTTTTTGTGAAAAAAGAAAGAAAGAAATCTGTGTATCCACTAGAAAAATTTTCCCACACTGGTATTAAAATAATGTGCTTACCCCATTGTTATGGGGTGGAGTGGATTGTTACAGGGTGTGGTCCTACTGTACAGTTTTGAAGAGAGGCCCCCTTACCTACCTACCTACCTACCTACCTTCCTCCCTAACTACCTACCTACCTACCTACCTACCTTCAGGACTACCTTCCTACCTTCCTACCTCCTTACCTACCTACCTACCTACCTACCTACCTACCTACCTACCTACCTGCCTGCCTGCCTGTCTGCATTTTGTTTTTATCAGTATTGCTGTTTTCATAACACACGACTTAATTGCACTAACTAATTAAAACCTATTTGTGACCCTATTTGGGAAAAGCAGGCTTAACGAAAATAGCGTTGTGCCGTTTTTCCGTTGGAAATGCATTTTCATCGCGTTGCAAATGCATTTTCAACGCGTTGAAAATGCGTTGAAGAACATTTTCAATGCATTGAAAACGCGTTGAAGAACACTTTCAATGCATTGAATATGCGTTGAAGAAAAGCGTTTTGAAATGTTTCTCAGCTAAAACGAAATGCGTTGCAAAATCAATTTAATGTATTTTCAAAATATTTTTAACGTGTTTTGAAACATTCGAAAACGAAATCACCGAGCATTCACGGGACTATTCCCGAGGGACTGTTGTGCCAGTTTTCGAAATTCTCTACAGCGTATTATAAAGCCACTCGCATCATTAATTTCGCTTTAAATTTGGAGAAGAAACTCATCAAAATACACGGACTATTCCTGTAATTTTGCGAAACGCTATAAATGTATAATAAACTTCGAAGCGGCGTCGAATGAAATCATGCTGCATGTCTGAGTTTCAAATGACATTCGATCTCTTCCATAATCGCATGCACGCAACAAGTTCTGAAGATAAATATATTTTATTCGGCGACCACAACTCTCAGTTACTGGTGCCGATTAAACCCGTCTGATGTTAAGTTATCAATAAAAGCTTCGCTTCGCTGGCCGTTGCAATAAAACAGCATAAAAATAAAAGGCGCAAACTTTAATTTTTTTAGCGACGGGTAAACAGTCATGCGGCGCTACATTGAATTGTCTGCTGTGTCTGCTTCGTATAAACAAGAGAGGATAAAATTATTTTTCAGATTTTTCTAAGCCACTTGCATCATTAATTTCGCTTTGAATTTCGAGAAGAAACTCATCAAATACACGGACTATTCCTGTAATTTTGCAAAACGCTATAAATGCAAAATAAACTTTGAAGTGGCGTCGAATGAAATCATGCTGCATGTCTGAGTTTCAAATGACATTCGACCGCGTGCACGCAACAAGTTCTGAAGATAAATATATTTTATTTCGCGACCACAACTCTCCATTACTGGTGCCGATTAAACCCGTCTGCTGTTAAGTTATCAATAAAAGATTCGCTTCGCTGGCCGTTGCAATAAAACAGCATAAAAATAAAAGGCGCAAACTTTACTTTTTTTAGCGACGGGTAAACAGTCATGCGGCGCTACATTGTCTGCCGTGTCTGCCTCGTATAAATTCTTTTTTAGATTTTTCTGAAAAGATTTGTAAGCCGTTCAGTTTCATCCAGTTTACAAACGCAGAAAACTTTAAACAGAAGACTTTATGTCTCATAAAAATCTCTTCAATGCCTTTGCCGAGTAAAAATGTTACACTTTATCAAATTAATTAGTGCAGGGATAAACATTGTTGGGACGGTTCATCCAACAAGTCACGCACGGCGCAGTATGAGTTCGGGAGCGAAACATAATTATTATTTTCGTGGTCTTGGCTCTTTATGCTTGCAGTTCTTAAAAAAAAAACTTTTTATATTCTCTTAGTTAAATAAAATCAAATTCTCTCTGATGCCGAATTTTGACGTCTTTATTGAAACAGAGCGAAATATTTTCCAGGATTTCAACCTTTTGCGAAACATTCCCATTTTAACGTTGGAAAAAGCAGCCAACGCGTCAAGAAACATCTTTTATTCGTTACTAAATTTTTTCGAACATTTCCAACGTTTTCACAACGGACTGAATAACATTGTGAATGCGTTGAGAATCATTTCCAATGCGTTGTAAATGCATTATCAACGCGTTGTAAATGCATTATCAAAGCATTGTAAATGCATTGATAATTCGTTACAACGCTATTTTCGTTAAGCCCGGTTTTCCCAAATAGGGTCACATTTGCTTTTACCAACAGGTGATGTTTGCAATTGGTAGAGACCCTTGCACTCAAGGAATTGGTCTGGAGAATGTTGGAGTCAAACTCAATGCCAAGTAAGTGTTTGGTGTCAAAATGCAGATTCTCGTTGGTGTGCAATTTCTGCTGTAACTACTAGGGTCTCATCCACAGACTTAAAACTAGAACCACCTTGTACAGCACGATGAACAGTACCACATGAAAGTACTTTCATGTGAATGGTCACACACTAGAGTTTTATCCACAGACTGAAAATTTAGAATCACCATGTACATGTATAGCATGATAAACAGTAGTACCACAGGAAAGTACAACTCAATAGCTTTCATTTAAATAGTCACATACAAGGGTTTATCCACAGGCTTAAAATTAGAACCACCGTGCACAGCACAATCATTAGTCCCACATGAAAGTACTGTTCAATGGCTTTCATTTACATGGCTACACTCTTGACTATGGTTTCATTGTCAATGTAACTGACATCCTGTAAGTGTGCTCTTAGAGGCATAAGGCTTGCTTTACTCACTGATTTTTTTTCTTTTTTCGCTCTATACTCGACTAACCATTAGAAGGGAAGCCACAAGCCAGGCTACCCACACTGCCGGAGCTTATCCCGGTTTCCGTACCATTAAGCAGCTAGGAAAATTTCTACTCCCCCCTGAATGGGATGCTAGTCCATTGCAGGGTTCCCCCCCCCCCAGCATTATGTCGCCGGTACCCACTTATACTGGGTGGAGAGAGGCACTATGAGAGTAAAGTGTCTTGCCCAAGAACACAACACAAAGTGCCCCGGCCGGGGCTCGAACTCGGACCGCTCGATCCGGAGACCGGCGCACTAACCATTAGGCCACCGCGCCTCCCATACTAACCATTAGAGGGGACCGTTATTGCAGGCTTTGTTACTAATAATTCTCTTCTTACAGGAATGGAAAAGTGATTGCTGGAGACAATGAGCAATCCAGTGTGCCGAACATTTATGGCATTGGCGATATCCTGGATGGCAAACTTGAACTCACTCCAGTTGCTATCCAGGCTGGAAGATTACTTGCCCAGCGACTCTATGCTGCCAGCAATGAACTGGTAGGTAAAACTGTTGAAGAGCCTTGTTTTCAGGACAATGAGAATAACCTGAGTTTATTTTGTCTTCCAGTGTGACTATGTGAATGTTGCAACAACAGTGTTCACTCCACTAGAGTATGGCTGTATTGGATTGGCTGAAGAGGATGCCATTGCTAAGTTTGGAGAGGAGAATCTTGAAGTGTATCACACTAATTATCAACCTCTTGAATACACAGTAGCAAAGCGAGACATGGCGGGCTGTTATGCCAAGTTGATTTGCAACAAAACTGATAATGTAAGTACTGAAGACCACAACTTCCAAAACAGTTGATTTTTGAGGGGTATTTCTGGGCAAAGAAAGCTAGAAAATCGACGTGTTACAGTAAAATTCTCAGCTTACAGTGAGCATTTCTTGTCCTATATTATCGATACAGTAGACTTTTTGGGGGGAGGAGTGAGGGTGAGCTTATTTTTGATGGGGGTGAAATATTATTGTGGGGGTAGGGGAGGGGGTTATCAAAAAGAATTACCGGTATACGGCAGGGCTGCCACAGGTCAGGAAATGGTCAGGAAAAGTGAAATTCTTGAGGGAAAGTCGGGGAATTTAATTCTGAGTCAGGGAAAATTTACATTTTGTAGAAAAGTCAGGGGAAATTGACACACCTCTAATGTAATGTCATTAAGGGCTGGAAGAAGCATTTCAGTTCAATGTGATCTCAGCTCGATGTTTTTTTGGAAGCAAAGGCTGAAGGCTGCTACCATATCTGACATTTTGTATAAATTTGGACAGGGAAATTATATTTGTACAACGGAAAAGTCTGTGACAGCCATTTACAGAGCAACAACGCGAAACTTGAAAACTGCCTAGTAGAAGTATTATTTTTTATATAAAAAAAACTTAACAATTTTTATCACTGGTGAAACTTAAGTGTCTAAAACTTTGATTTTTTTTTCCAGGAGCGGGTTGTTGGTTTCCACATTGTTGGTCCAAACGCTGGTGAAGTAACGCAAGGTTATGCTGTAGCTATCAAGTTAGGAGCAACCAAGAAAGACTTTGATAGAACTGTAGGAATCCACCCTACTGTATCAGAGGTTAGTACTGTCGATATAGGGCGGTTTTCACTTGACTGTCGAAAGTATTTCTACAATCATTGACAAGAGTCGTTGGCCCGCCCTTCCCCATCCCCCCGTTACAGTGTTGGATAGCACAATGTGCCTGAAATCCTCGTGCAGTGCGTTTAAGTATGTGAGAAAAAGTAGGCAGCAACCGAAGGCATTTTTTTTGGCATGCTACGCAACATTGCAAATGGGGAGAGGGGAAATTACTTGACTTATTCATGTTTCAGGTAAGAAAAACAGCAACTGTGCCAAGGTTTTGTCAATGATTGTATTTTGCTTTGGTTTTGCATTACAACGGCAGTGATTGGCTCAAAAAACTCGCCCCACTTTCGCAGCCAATCAGAAGTAAAACCAACCCTATTATTCGCTCGCACACGTTTTCCCGCGCTTCAAGTGCTTTAAATAAGCGCTGCGTTGTTGTCGAGGGTCGTGGCGCTTATCAGTATTCTTGCTTTGGTGCGGCTCTTATTGGTGGAGGAGGCGGGGAGGGGTACTTTTTTGAGCAGTCACGGTACTCCTTGTCAAAGTATATTCATGTTTCACTTTTTTCTTTGCAGATCTTCACAACGCTCGGAACAACGAAGCGGTCCGGCTCCGACGTTGCCGCAGCCGGTTGCTGAGGTTAGACCCTGCTGTTGCTTCATCTTAGAATTTAAAGAGATTTCAATCATCTCTTGTTCATTCTAAGAGCGACAGCAGGGTTATACCTTTGCTTTGGATGTCCTTAGTACAGTGGCGACACTTCAGTCTGCATACATGACGGTCAAGTTTGTAACCCTACGTGTGGGAAAACTTCACCCGATGATTTGTACTAAAGGACGTTCATTATTTTTATCAGTCAAGTCAAAGAAAGTGTAAAAAATCGACTCCTGTGTGAAAGGAGTATCGAAACTTAGTGTTATGACAAAATTGTACATGGACACTTCTTTTTTCTTCATTTTGTTGCACATGTACATCAGAATTTCATTATTCAGCATTATAAATACACGCGGATGAATATTTATGTTCGTTGGAAAGAAAATTGTTCAAAATGTAAAACAACTTAGAAATTAGTATGATTTTATGAAATGTCAAACAATGTATAGGGCTATAGAAAATTGCACTTCGGCTTTTGTCCTGGAAATAAGTTATTTTGTCCCCAAACTGTACGAGAATTTGTGTGAAAACTCGTTTTTGAAAGCTTAACGACAACTAAAATATACTCGATGGAATGTTGATTTAGTTGCAGTGAATTAATAAAAAATGATTTTGGTAATAAAATTTGATCGTTTTTTGCCGTCTGCGGATCCTATTTTCCCCAAAAGGTCCGTTTCCCAGTTACCCTTTGCCTCTGTTTCAAAACAAGTGCGAAACTATTCAAATGAAAATGAGATTTGCATGAAAATGGACCTGTAGGTTAAACTCATTTTCATATAAATGGTTTCGCACGTAGACTCGTTTTGAAACAGAGGCAAAGGGGTAACTCGGAAGTGGCGTAATCTCTTTTGCCTTTTTGTGTTGTTTCTCAATTGCCTCGTACTACACGCAAGGGTATACAGGGAGAACTCTTAGGAGAACGCGCAAAGGAGCGCACGGTCTAACTGACGAGCCGAAGCAAGGGGAACCCATAACGAATTGATGGGACAATTTGAGAAAAACCACATGAACATGGGAGATGGCACGGGATTGCAGGACGGGACGCTCGGGAAAACGCGTGGTGCGACAAACGAAACGCACGAGGGAATCCAACGGAAAGTCACGGGAAGTTTCCTCTCGCGTGTTCTGGGGATCCGTGGTGTCTGATTGGTCCTTACTTGCGCGCGAAAATGTACATTGTTTCCTAGTGAGACTTTGAAGTTGTGGTCCTCTTCAATTTCGAAGGACGAGCTATTACTTGCCCGTGAAAGTTATGATAGCCTGCGTTGCATACGAACAAAGCCCCGAGGCTAAAGTTATGACCGAGCGAAAACCACTCAAGATACCCAAGATCCCCAGTGGTTTTACGGGATCCGGGATTTGGCTTTGGGCGTTAGATGAAAAAGAGAGAGATTCAGGATTTAAAATAATTGAATGGGACACGTAAATTGGCGATTTTAGGAGGCGGGATTCGGGAAATGTCACTCGGTAAAAGAACCGAGCCGTTATTTTTTCGTCACCGTACTTTACTGATCTGCTTGTGAATGAAATCAAGTTGTGATTTTCGTGAACGTCACCCGTATTTTTCACGTGCCAGTTAAACAGAAAGAAAGGATACACCCACTGAAATGCCTTTAATCGTTGAGGCAAGGGATTAAATGGTCGGAAAAATTTTAGCCGGGATGGCCGGATCCATTCCGAAAACCCCATTGGGGACCCTCATCCCTGTTGAGCGCCTCCGAGGGACGTCGTCCAAAAATATTCAGATTTCATCGTTCAAAAAGATTGCACACGTGGAATTTAAAATGCCTGGCCCACACCCAACAGTTCGGCTGGGACTAGGCCTTTCTCGATTATGCTAGTAAAACTGGCATTCATGAATGCTACTAGAAATTCTCGAATAAAGCCAAAAAAATGCTAAAATAATGCCTGATTTCTTTAAAAAATGCCACTTGAATTCCAAAGAATGCTTTGTTTTATTTCAAACAAAACGTACAAACTCTTACATTATATGCTCATATCAACAACAGGTGATACTGTAGTGGACTGGAGTGATCGATCACTTCTCATAGATGATGGAACTGGTCTATTTTGCAAGTTCATGGCCGACGCCATCTTCGCTGATCTTGGCTGAGCAAGAGAAAGAGTTACCCGCTGACCACCCATACCTTTTTTCCGTTGGTGTACACACACAAGTAATACAACGCACAAACAGTCGACTCGAAACAGACAGAAAACAATCAAATTAAGTAATCAAAATTGTGAAACTTTAGGATTATTTTTCCTTCTAAGTTCTGAGTGCTGAAATCTGGATCACAGTCATAAAAAATGACAGAAAATGCTAGCAATTCTTTTTCAAGAAAAAACGAAAAAAATGCTCGTTTTCCCAAAAAATGCCGGAAAAAATGCTAGCATAATCGAGAAAGGCCTAGCTGGGACAAAGCCAGCTATGACTCAAGAAAACAAGACTAGCCCTGCAGCTTTTCAGCCCTTCTCGTCTTCTGAGCTACACTCTTTTTTTTTATAAGAATACAGTTTTTCCGACCCAGGCTGAGTATTCTTATTTTTCTGCCGATTTTAGGCTGAAAATATTCTTATGAACATTCTTAGAAAATACCGTGTCCGTTTTAGCAAGTATTGGGTAATCAATTACAAGTGTTTGGTGTCCAATTCTGTATCGTGTTACATTTTGCAAGTGTTGCATCGCTCCTAGCCTTGCAGCCTGCAAGATCAAGATGTCGCGTCAGATAACACTTGGCCGTTTGGCTTTTTAAACACAAAGCATTGATGCAATGAAGGCAAAGCAATGATGCAATGAAGGAAATGAAAACACCTGATTTTGTTTCAATTAAAAACATAATTAATTGCATTGTATTTACAAATTTTCAACTCAAAATTATATTCTTTTCAAAAACATCAGCCTCGGGCTTATTCTTAAGATATTCTTAAAAAATCACAAATTTCAGCCTCGATATTCTTATAAACAAGATTCTTATAGAAAAAAAAGAGTGTACTAGTTTCGCGATTCGTTTCGCCGACCACGTGACCAAAAGAAACGAGAGGTCTGGGAACGAGAATGCTTTCCAGCCAGACAATCATTAAAAGAAACTGACTTTTTTTTAATAAATAAGCTTTATTTACAGTTGAAGTGACCAGAACTGGGATAACCATTTCTGATGCATTCGTATCTCTGATGTAAGAAAGTGATTTATTAAACAATAAATTATAATCCAATTTATTTTTCAACGCAAACACTAATCTTAATAACAGTATTTATAAATACACAACGGAACTAACTGAATGCGATGGCAATTTTCCCGGCTAGAGTAAGCTCCAAAACAAATTGCTGGCAACAATGCAATGGGAAAAATGATAAAACATTCTTTTGTCTAAAAATAGGCCATCTTTGAACAGTTTTAAAATCGTATCATGGTGCAATTTGGATTTAAAATTTCACCGCAACTCGGCATGACCTAAACCAAGTTTCTTAAGTTGTTCTTCATAGCCATCTATGCTTCTTTTCATGATGTCCATACAAGGGCCAAGTAGTCTCTCAAAGGCGTGAACATCGAGAACTAAAAAAAAAATAAAAAATGACATGCTTTAGCGTGGGAAAAGAACACTCTGAGTCCCTGAAGGGAATCGCACCCCTGGCGTTCTGCAAAGCGGCCGGGTGCTCTAATCATTGAGCTACAGGAAGACTCGTGGAGAGCTTGGTCAATTTTTTCTCGGTTCATATTTAATAGGATTCGTTAACTTTTCAATTTCTGTTCTAAAATTCCAACTTCAAATGACTGTATAAAATAAAAAGTCGATGGCTAAGAATTAAGACCTTAAGGGCCTGTTCACATGGAGGTGGGGGACCCCGGAAAGGTGAGGTACCCCGCCCCGGTGGGGTAACCAATGTCTCCATACAATCTCCACTTTTTTTCTAGATCATGTTCACATCAGAAGTAGGGTACCTCATTGAGGCGGGTCACCCGGT
Organism: Oculina patagonica; assembly: GCF_052425735.1. Taxonomy (NCBI): domain Eukaryota; kingdom Metazoa; phylum Cnidaria; class Anthozoa; order Scleractinia; family Oculinidae; genus Oculina; species Oculina patagonica. Next base: position 21,828,746 of record NC_135767.1, read on the forward strand.
AAGCCGGGCCGGGTAACCCGCTTAACTGGGGTGAGTCTTCTCCATGTAAAGGCTGAAGGTGGGGTAGCCTGCATTGCAGCCGGACGTGTCACAAAAATCCTCGATTAGTTTGTCTGCAACGCAGGCTTAAGGTGGGGTAACCCTCCTAGCTGGGGTGATGTCCAAAACAACAATGCGATTTTTCATTATATCAAATTCTGGTGACAGGATATCCAGTTTCATGTTTCAAAATTGAAATTCCATGACTTTCTACCAGTACGCCTCATTGGAACCTTGGCACACAAAGCGTTTAACGAATCGGATATGAAAAAAAGAAAGATTTTATAGTGGAGGATAAGTCATAAATTTGAGTATTAATCGTACCTGCACAAACAAGGTCTCCCACTGCATACACTGAGGCTGCACGTGGTTTGTGGGTAACAAGGGCCAGTTCACCGAAGTAACCTCCTTTTGTGCATTGTGTCAGTTCCACTTCTTCTGTTGGGTCATCCTAAACAAAAAAAAGCATAAAAACATTAATCTTGGAGAGTTTTTTTTGTTATGCGCACTTTTGAACCTTTCGCAGTTCATAGTTCTTGTGGATACTTTCACAAAGAACCTATGTTCCTCTGTAAGCACATTGTAGTCTTGAATCTTAAATTACAAAGCTTAACTCAGAAACCCAAAGTTACCTGATTGCGTATCCTAATCGATGCCATTCCACTCTCTACAAAGTACATACAGTCTGCATCGTCTCCCTGTGAATGAGAAATTATTAATTAATTAAGAGTAAAAAATAGTTTTCATCACGTTACTGTTCTCACATCCTACTACCTGAGTAAAATACTCTAACTTGGGGCGTTCTCTACTTAGTCAAAAATTCCAGAAATTTGGGTCCGCCCTTCCCAGAAAAATGAAACTTATAAAACTTCTAAAAAGGTTGTCCCACCAAATTTTGCATCTCAACCAAAATGGGAGGGGATCTTTGAGGAAAATTCAAAGTGAACACATTATACCCGAACAAAAATTCCCAAACGAAATTCCCTAACTTTTTTCAAGTTTAGAAAAAGCCAAAGCATAGTCTGCACATAATAGGCAATACCAAGCTGACACAAAACCTTGATTAGCAATACTCAGATGACAGAAGACATTGGCGAAATGCATGCGCAAGGGTGCCCGCCTCTTCTCCTGCTCAAGAAACTTCTGACGTTTGACTCAAAAACCCTCATGCTAGGGGGTAAATTTACAGAGATCTGCATCGTGTCTCTGATTGGCTTATCATGGTAGCAAGTGACAACCAATCAGACAGCACACTGGTCCACACTGGGAAAGTCACAAAAAGGGTACTGTCTTGATAGAATCAAGACTTAACATCGCGGTCCCATGAGCCGAGATTAAGAGTAAGAGCTGCCATGCTCCCGCCCCCCTTTCCCTCTCCATTTTACACCCGCTATACAGGCTAGCTAAAAGAAGAATTTTTTTTCACTGATGTAGATTGAATTTTCATTAAGGCTCTAAACATCTTACCTGTTGTATCACACATTCTCCATCTTTGAATCTCTTGGACTGTAGTGCATCAGCTAAGTTCATTCTCTCGTACTCCTGTTGAACAAATATTCAACAATTTTTTTTAATTTGATTGCACATAGTTCAAAGGTAATCAAGTCCAACTAATGCTGACAAACACCTCCTGTAGGTTGACAAAATCATGGCCCCAGCCACAGTCTCCTACGCAAAGGTTCTTTTGCCTCGTCACGCAATCTTCCTCCCCAACTTTGGGGAGGAAAGATCGCATGACAAGCCAAAAGAACATCTGCGTCGGAAGCTACAACCATGTAAAACACTACATTTTTAACCTCCCAAAGGGGACACTCTTTCAGCGGTCCCAAGGGTTGTGGGCAGGTAGCATGCAGTATTACAGGCATTTTCTGAGGGCGCACAAGTTACTGTCTGACAATCAGGCAGAGTCACCACCGTGTTAGGTTTGGCCCAATGACCACCCCCTTGGTCACAATTTTTTACTATCCAAAAACTTCATCTGCCTTTAAAATCCAAGATGGTGGCCACCCATTTTGTGACGAATGCTGAGCACTTGCTCGCCAAAAAATATGCCTGTGCTGCAGGCTATGGGTTTCCATCATTGACAAAGTTCTCAATTGAATAAAATTAATGTTCATACCCTAAAATAAATTAACCCAGTATTATAGGCCTGCAATTCATGCAGAGGGTTATGTAGCCGGAGTCCTTTGCGTATATTGCAGGCTGATAGCACTAGGTATTCAGCTTGTGGTTGACGACTGTAAACTTACCGTAATCTCTTTCAACATGGGAACATTTTCCAGTAAATTTTCATGAATTCTTCTCTGAGGGACAAAAATATATGATCAACCTTACTAACATCACTTCACACTACAGTATTTCCTAAACTAACATTTACTGGCTTTCGATCAATTCCTACTCTTTACATTGTTTTTTTTAATAAATTCAAACAGCCACGTTATGGGAATCAAAGGAAGAGTTGATCATCTTCAGAAAAATTCATTCTGATTGACTAAGAATCATGTTCATCTTTTGTTTGATGTTATTGGACAGCTACACCCAAATAGGTATCTTTCTCATGGACATCAAAAACATGGATCTCAAAAACAATCAACTGTTCCCTTTCTCACAAAAAAAAAACGATTAAAAGTACCGATACACTAATGAATAACATACAAATTATTATAGACTCTGAGTAGAATATTTACCTTTTTGGCTGCTGCCTTTAATAATATCCTCCTAAATGTATTTCTGTCCTGTTAAATGATAAAAAATGAAAATAAAATTATTAATATGTGTTATCATGAAGTGATAACAAACATTCATTGGCAATGAGTCGTCCAAATCTCCATTTGGTAATTGTGTCTGTGATTTGAGATTTTAATTTGAAGGAATTTCAAGTATAATTTCAAAAGCAAAATTGTGCTGTGGAACCAGATGGGCCAAAATAATTCTAACTTAAAAATCCTGACTGAGAAATGACGTAAATGGGTAGGCTTATACAAGTAAATGTAGCCTGCCCAAAATAAATCAAATTATAACGTGATTGTCACACAAGAGTTTACATCCTTACCAGAGCCCAGAGAATTCCTTCAGAAGTTGCAACAATTGTTGCTGCCCTACAAGAAAAAACACATAATGCAATTATGGGATTTTGCTCATAATAATCAAAATATCTCAAAAGGAGTTTACTGAAGAGGTTTGAATATTGTGGGATTGTGCACACAGCAAACTGAGAAAGTTTAAGTATAGCTGTTAAGATGGTTTCCGCCCAACATTCGAGCAATACAGGCAAAAATAAAGTTACCAAAAAGGCCTCTTAGCATGGTAACAGTTTAAGTACAGCTTACAAAAACCTGCCAAAAAATTAGCACTCAAGCTGACCCCGCGCGAGAAAAATGGATTTGAAGTTGTCAATATTTCAGTTAAAACGGATGTTTCGCGCCAGTTCAAAACAAAATGGCGCCCGTTTTAAACATTTTTACGAGATTTTACTTTAATTTTCTCGAGAATGCTTTAGAATTTAATTACGGGGTCACTAAGACAAATAAATTTCGATAAGATCTTTAAAATAGTATACAAAATGTTGCCGTGCTATGAGTAGATTTTTGGTACTTAATTTTCGCACTCATTTCTCGAACCTTCAGCGGAATCCGTCTTAATGTTACCTGGGTGTGTTATACATCAATGCCAGTTCGCCAAAACTTCCTTTCTCATTGTATGCCCCTACCTGTCAATCAAACCAGTTGATAGTGCACATTTAGTTTTTAATGGCTGTTTATCAACAAAGGAATGCCCAAGTACCAAGTGAGGAGTTATGTACAGTGTTGAGTGCTTAAGAAGGGTGCTAATTTTTGCGGAGTGGGCAGCAATATTGTAGTTAAAATGGGCAACATTGTAAGGTCACCTTTTTGTCTTAAAGGTTTGGTAGAAAGCAGGATTACCATAGTTTCATTCATCTGAGCTGACAGATGGATTGCATGGTCTCTAACCTATGGCATCATTTTCTACAGCAACATTGTGTCTCTTTTCTCAGTTTTCAATTAGTGGTATAAAGACCAGTGCACTTTTACTTACACTTACACTGTACAGGTCAATGCTTAGTTAGTAGTATTTAAGGCAGGCAGTCATCAAAAACCAGGATACATTATTTAGTTGCCCTTGATGGCCCAAAGTAAAAACTATCATGATTGTCATCACTGCTTACCAGTTTATCTTGGCCATCAATTTTCACATAAATATCATAGACGCCCCTGTAAAAAAGAGCAACAAGATAAATATTTGTAGCAGTAAAGTCAAAACAATTCACTAGAATTTGTGTATGAGTTTCATGACCTTGTTACTCTAGAGTACAAATGCTCTACCACTACAAAGAACAAATTTTGTAGTGCCTACAGCTACAATTTTCATGAACTACTTATAATTTTAAAGAACTACAGTTGAACCTCGCTAATTCGAACTCGGTTATTTTGAATTCCCCGTTAATTCGAACTAAAACCCGTTTCCCTTGGATTTGCCCTTCAGTCATTTACTATCGGCTATTTCGAACTCCCGCTATTTCGAACTATTTTTTGTTTCCCCTGACGGTTCGAAATAACGGGGTTCAACTGTACTAAATAAATAATAAACATCGTTTCGACAATAATCTAGTAATCGCCTTAAGACATAACAGAGACTACAAAATGCCACACGTACTTGTCTATGACGTAAAAGTTGTCACCATCGTCTCCTTGATCTATGACATGATCTCCAGGTTGAACTTTTCTCTCAAACATAGCATCAAGCACTTCATTTAGTTGTTCCTAGAAATGAAAAAAAAAATAGTGAGTCCTTTGAAAATTAAATTCTCTGTGCTGTTCTCTTATAAGTTATTGGTGTAAAAATAATAAATTAAATAAATTGGCATTATCTTAAGGGGGTTGCACATAAAAGTAATTGCAACTAACAAACCTGTGGCCCTCCGATTCTTGATCGAATTGAAATTTAGAAGTGTTAGTTTTTGAGGAGGGAGGAATACTGGGGAACCCAGAGAAAAACCCTCGGAGCAGAGTGAGAACAAACATCAAACTCAACCCACATATACGGTACTCTCACAGTGCCTCTCTCCACCCAGGTGTACAAATGAGTACTGGTGAAGTTAATGTTGAGGGTAACTCTCCAATTGACTAGCATCCCATCCTGGGGGGAGTAGTATACTCCTTGTCGCTTTATGCTATGGAAACCGAGATAAGCCCTGGTCTGATGGGCCACAAGGTTTACCTTACCTTTTTACTGCTTATCAGATGATGAATACAAATAAAAGAAATTAATCATGTGTGAACTGCAATGAAAAGAGTGAGATTCCTTCGCATGACAGTTACGATTCCCAACTTTAAAAAAAGGCTGAAAAACTTACTGGAGCAACATTCTTGAAAAGCAAGATGTTCTTGATTGCATCATTTAGTCTTTTCCGCTGATCATCTGATTTGGGATAAACAACCTGGAAGTGAAATGAATGCAATTTTTTATTTTTTTAAAGAAAAAAACTAAATACCACAGCATGACTCCTGTACCTGCACAATATTCATTACATCTCTTAATCTGGAGCTTAAAGCCTGGTTTTCACTAGCGTGCAAGCACAAGTGAAGCACATCGTGTCCGAAAAAGGGGGCAAACAAAGGGTAAAAAAAAATTTTGGTTTTTTTTTTTTTATCTAATTTTTTTAATTTAAATAATTTTTTTTCTCGCGCTGGGCGCGCGCGCGCCCCGCGGGAAAATCTTAACACAGTCAGTTTATAATTTTTATTCATTTATTTAGAAAATTTTGACCAAACAGCTATCCCAGCTGAGTGTCGAACCTCACTTGACCTTATCACCTTTTTCATCAACATTTATGCCTCCCATTAAACTTTTTATAAGTTCACTACAAATCAGTGGTAGTTTTTTATTCAGCCTTGATTTCAGCCACCTTCTCTGGTCGCTTAGTTGGGAGAGAGGAGGGCGACATTGGGGTTTGGTATGGTCATTTTTTCATGTGGTATTTCAGTAATTTTAATCTGGAATTGCAGTCTTGGTCGAAGATGGTCATTCTTCAAAACTGACAGTTGATGCATTTCCTAAGTTATCGTTTTGGGCTCAAAGACAGTCTGTTTCAAAACAAGCTGAAACAGCATGATACGTAGATGATTGGACTGTTTATAAACCAGTAAAAAGTCATGTCATCATTTCCACAGTCCCCCTGCTTGTTTTTGCTTCTCTTTTTGCCCCTGCAACAATAAAACCGCCAGCTATGCAGGCTTACTACGACCTTGCGGTAATTTCTGAATTTTTTCGTAGCATTGCATATTTGCTGAATTTTTTGTGCTAATGTGGTGTTCAGCACACCCCAATGTCCCCCTCAGAGAGATGTCTGAATCAATAGCTGCTTATGCCATCAAATATTTCGCTATTTATCACCGAGCTTGAAATTTACCATCTTTATTATTTACTATATACGTACACTTTGTGTCAGCTAGTAGAAGAACAACTTTGTTCCCCGTAACCTCTTCCTTTGTGTACTAGAATTGCCTCCTCAGAATAGTAGGCCTTTTATGGGGGGGTTTTCGTTTTTTATATTAGATTTTTTTTCTTGCTCGAAATTAAGGCAAAAGTGATGTCACTAGATTTCCTTAGCAACTTTTTGATTCAGACATCTTTCTTGGTAGTAGCAACCAATAGAGATGGCTGGAGTTAAAGGCTAGTTCATACAAAACCAGCTACCTCTAGAAACGTGATGTACTCAAAAACAGGAAAATATTGTAGAACTGATATATGGCTAATGACTACAGATGCACAATTGCACTTGAATATTTTAACCACAAACAATGCATTTAAACACTTTTATGCTTGAATTTTAATCATTAAGATAAAAGCTTTGATTGCTTTTATTTCTAAGTTGTCAGTCGCACAATATTAGAAACAACAAGCAAAGGAGACTTATAAATTTACTTTGCAACGCTCTTTCAATAAATATACTTCAAATACAAAATGGTTGCTGTGTTTGAATTTAAATAACAGACTTGTTTCAGTCGAAGATCTAAAGATTTTCTTTGAATTTTAATCTAATCTTCAGCACGCTGCTATTTGTAAATTAAATCACAAGAACTAACAATGAAACAAACACCGGCTTAATTTAAGCAAAATAATGTAGATTTCTTTGCATCCAATATACAAACATAAGTACAAACGAATCCAAGCGTAAACGGTAATTGACTAATGCTTTACTAACCGGATTCTCGTCGCCTTCTTCGTCCGAGTCGGGGTTCAGTGGTTCTGCACAAACTGAAATATTAAAGCAATCAAAATATCAGGTCTGTCCTCGGAAATGAAGGCATTGCGCCTCGTCCGAGCGAATGTATCGTTCCTTACTTGCTAGAAATATTACAAAGTTGAGAGAAGCGTTTAAGCTTACATTAGGTCATGAACGTACAAATTTATGGCGACAATTTTGCGACTAAACACGCTCACCAGGTAGCAGAGTTAAAATCAAATCTTTCACGCATAAAAAAGCCACTTTGGCGTGAAACGAACAGCGAAGATGAAAACCACAACTACGTGTACATTTCGTGTAGCTCACCTGACTGGCGCCTTGCGTAGCGGTTTTTCGGTGGTTCTGAAAATATTCAAAACAAACTGAACAGTTAGAGAAGTTAAAGAAAGATCATACTCTACAAAGCCTTCATCGCGAAGTAATTAGCAAGATAAGCTGAAAAGCAAAGCGCACTGCTGGATTCTACAGATTCTATACTGCAGCAAACACAACGCTAAGCTGTGAACACAGAAGCTTAAGCTTAACAATAATCTACAGCTAATGAGAAGTTCTAGGACTCGCAAAGAGTGAAATGCTAATGAAATAAACGCCTGAAGGGTTCTTGAGATCCTTCCGGAGTATCGAGACCTCGCTCATGGCTGAAAACTACCAAATTTTACAAGTAGTGACTTGTAGCAGCTCTCCGTAAAGTTCATACCCATTTCTTCTTCGCTGTCTTCATCATCAGAATTCCCATCACCATTCACTTCCTCGCTCGTAAAGCTAACACCTTTCGATTTCTTTTTCGTTCCGTCCTTGGAGCGCTTTTCTTTCAGTTTGAGTTTCATGAAGTAATTGGCTGCAAACTCGACAATATCTTCAGGTTTCTCTTGCAAAACATGAACTGTGAATTCTTGCAGAAGGTCCGTGAAGCCGGCAGGTAGTTCCAAATCCATATCGCCCTCTTTTAATCTCTTAGAATAATTCTCCCTTGCCAAATACAACTAGCTACTTTGTAGTTTTAGCCGACAACTCTCATTTCTCGTGATTGAGCTGCCGTTGTTGTCAGTGAGCAAATACATCTGCGGAAAGATCCTGGTTACACGGTCACGGCGCCTGCGTGATACTTTGGCGGCAAACGTCATTCAAGACAGACCGACCGGGCTGACAGCCAATCAGATCAACGAATTTCAGTGAGTAGCCAATCATCTTGCGCGGCTGTCAGTTTGTTTACTTTTGGAGGGTTTCCTTGGCAGTAAACGAGTCGTTTCGAAAAATTAAGGCTACTGTACAAGTTGTCTGTACTTGCAAATAAACTGAAAAGTATTATACTATCCCTATAAGTGAAATCAAAATAAATGAATAAAAGTGGCTATTTAGCTTCGTTCTTATCGGAGTGTTCATTTTATGCCACTGAACCGAATTATTTGAACGCATTTTGTCGTGTGTCCCGCGCGCGGGCGATGAACCATACTCGTTTCAATTTTTAATGCATGTATTTATAGACTTTCAAGTCATAGGCGATCAGAAAGAAAAAAAAGTGACTTTTCTTTCCATTGTTATTGTAATTGTCGCTTCTTCTAATAGACGTGGCCTGGTTACCTATGGTTACGTATGGTGTTGTCTGGATTTTAATTTTCAATGGTCTGTATACATGTCATGCAAATTGTCGACTATATAACCCATTGTAGATTAAATTACCTAGGATGTGGATATTCTTTCTAAAACCATGATGTAAGATAAGATAAATAAAACATCGTACTGAGAATACGACCACCATTTGACCGAATAATGGGGTGTGTAGTGAAAAATTTATAGCATTTAATATTTTCTTTTAACTGTGCAGTTCCGCGAGCGAAAGAGAGCTAATTAATATTTAAAATGGTACGAACTATAAGCCGGCCGGCTGTCATCGGAAACTTCGAAATGTAAATTACAAAAAAGAAATAACAATTCCAATTTAGCCTTCAATATTACCTGACATTAGTTGTCTCGCACGTCACTTTCGCCAGGGTTTTAGATCGTAAAAAAATCGCGTTTAAAAAATTGCCGATATAAATCAATCGCCAGAAGAAATTGACAACGCAAAACGAGAATTTGTTTTTGCGTCTTAAAACTACACAATATTATTACAAAAGCCGCATGTTCTTGCTGCAACGAAAGCTTAATGCAGTTTTATTGTATATTCTAAAGTAGCATTTTTTGCTATCAACAAAGGCGCTCCGTTGGGCGTTAACTGGCGCATTTCGTTTTTGTCAATTTGTCTCATTACTTACTTCTATTTCCATACATTGATATTTTAATTCGTACGGTTGAAAAATGACGCAACTTATTTAGTTTTAAAATCCAAACTTCTAGAATAATCTCTTTTAAACTTCAAACCACCCACAGGAAAGTAATGAAAACACCTAGAGCCGCACTTAACGAATTGAATGTGCATATGATTCAAGGAAGTTTTCTGATCGATCGAAATTCGACGGTTTTTTTTTTCTTTTTTATATATTTTCGCTTTTTTTCCTGGTCAAAACAATATTATATAGACCCCAAACACTGTTTTAATAAAAGGCCACATAGTCGCTACACGAAATAAAACGTGCTTACCCTAACACAACAAAATCAACTGTCGCGAGCCAGCCGGCCTAAATTAATGTATCCTCGATGTTTACCAATTGGCAGCTCCTCGCCTGCAATTTGCGAACCAAAAAGCATATGGCAAACTAAAGCTTTTGACTATATTACTTTAAGTTTATATTCTGGTCTACATGACTAATAACTTCAAGTTTTAAACGCCACAGGAAAACACAATTCCTTTTTTTTTCTTTTTCACAAAGAATCAAAACAAGACCAATTTTATACCGCAAGCCTCATGCGCGAGCTTATGAGCTTACTTTTTCTATTATTATATAACCAGAACGCTGCCAAATTAAACAGCATACTCTACTTGGACACTCGGCTAAATTTTACCCTATATTTAAGCCTGTTACTTGGCAGGTAGCAACCTCAATGCTTTTGAAAGCTTTTATCTAATTTCAGATGTAGATACTCGCTTAATCGAGCAATTTCGAGTCACCGGTTCGATGCCGCCCTAACCATAGGGAAGATACGAATTGACCAAACCATAAAAAATTAACCGCTATATTCATAAGCTCTAGGTTACTGAATCTACATTACAGCTCGTTTTTTCGTTAGTATAATGGTGTAGGCAAACTAGAATCCTAGAAGCTAGAGTAAATATTAGAACAATATTTTTTTTCGGAACAAAATAAAACAGGCCGGTCTACCTGGGGAAGATGTCAGCTCGTCGTTATAACTCGGAGGCGGTGGAGGCTGCGGATTTCGATTCTTTTTTCCCCACGGAAAGAAGACTTTTTTCATTCGCTTCCAACTACTGCTGTGGGCCATAATTGACAGCAAGCAGATAGGATATAAGCAAGGAAATTTCCCCAAAACTCCACGGAAAACCCTCCGTTTTATTTAGCTAGCGGAGGTTACGGCCAGCCAAGCGAAGCGTCGATTGCTCGTTCTTCAATGTAGTTTGGAAGAGGGCAAATCCATTTCAAATCCGATTCGGCTATCTGCGGTTTTTTTTCGAGTCCTATTGTTGATGTTCAGCTGCCTTGATTACCATTAAAATAAATGCAGCGCTGACGATTTGTGAATTTAGTTAGATGTGACTAGATACTAATGGCCAGATATGCAGATTAGCACGTCATTAATTTACAACGACGTCACAAACGGTCACAAACAAGGAAAGTCAAAGAACCCGAATGGTGCCCAGCCCTCACGGCCAGAAAAGCTTTTCCTTATACCAAAGTACTTGGTAACTATGCCTGACTCAAAACTATGTAAACAGACATTTTCATGACAGTTTAGAGTCTTTTTGTGTCCCCTTGAGAAACAAAAAGGGGTATTATCTTATCGAAGAATAATATAACAAAAATTTCAAGTGATATTTGCGATATCTCTCACACATACATGTGACACTGACTTTCAAGCTCTTTCATTGGCTAACCGAATAAGCTAGGCGAGGTAATATATTATTCAAGTTCATGCAAGCATATTTATATTCTAGAATATCGTCTGGAAATTTAATTCACAAGTATTAATTCGTGGTTTATTTTTCATTCAATGTTTTAATTTGAAGTTTCTTGACGAAACTTCACTAACTTATTAAAATCTAAAGAATCGGCTAAGAAAAATAAAATTAATCGGAGGAGAATCATCGATGTCAGAAGAATAGGTTTATGATAGTCGCTTGTTTCTATATTTGCTCAGACTGTCATGATCCTCAACCAGAAAGAATGAAGTAGATATGACCTCTTTTCGTTCATTCGTAAAATATAGCGAAGTACTTTTTTTAATTTGAAACAACGCCATCTTTAATTTTAACCAAGACAAAACTGGCACCTCGCTGAATATTTCAGTGTTATCGAGGAGATAAACTCTTCTTTCCTTCCATCACTGAAATTTCACGCTGTTTTAAACATTTCAAGCGTTTCATTGTTGTTAACATGAACCGGTTATTTTATTTCAGCAACATCTTTATTTTTGCGGAAGAGGTTTGCTGGTGAATTTCTAGATCTAAATGTGAACAAAAGCTTTGTTAAATAATTTATTATTTTTAATGTAATAAAATGGTCCAATGAAATTACAGGTATGGAGTAAAATAGTGCTTGCTAAATTTTCATCCCACAATAGATCGCCGTTAGATACAGGGCGGCTTACAACATTGTAGCTCGAAAATCATGGCGTTTTACTTAGTTTCCGTAGCATGGACGTCGAAGTGACCAGGTCCGTTTGTGATAAAGGCATTGTGGTTAAAATTCCGATCAGAGCTAAATCGCGTTGATTGTTTATTTTTCAAGTGCTTTATGAAAATATCATTGAGGATCGATTAGGAGCGCGAGTAGCAACTTCCGAAAAGGATCTGGGACGAGAGGAAATCGCGAATGAGTCCTAGCGGGAATTACGAGCAGCGCCTTGTTACGAGCGATCTTCGCGCGTTAGCGCGCGCGTCGACGTTTCAAGTAAAAGGCGAGATGAAAAATATACTATTTTGCAGTCTTGAGAGATTTCACGAGAGAAATATTCTATGCAGTTTGGCACAATGAATTGTCCGAGAGATGGAAATTCGTTTTTAGATTCCAATATTTGAAAATCTCCCGCGTACAGGCGCATATGAATCGGCTTACAGATGTATCATGAAAAAGACTTTAGAAATAAAATCTTCTTACAGCTGACTGACATCATATTGTAAACACTGTGTTTATGCGCCATAAAAGGGAAATTGGTGACGTCACACTTTGTTACTCTTTACCCAGCCTAGATCCCAGGCTCTACCTCCTTTTCCTCTCTTGCTTTTTAAAAAGGAGAGAGAACCTGGGTTGAGGGTGTTCTGTCAACCTCGTTTCCAGGATCTCTGAGAGAGAGACCTTGGGAACGAGGGTGATAGATCAGGTTTCTTCGAGGCAATCGTCATCTTAGAAGTAGCCGAGAGGACACTGGAGACGAAGTTCAGTTCAGTAACAATTTTTTTATGAAAATATGTGACGTCACGCATTCAACATTATTAAATTGACCGATGAGTTTGGTGAAAGATAAGTTACTTGATTACGCAAAATTAAGCGATTATCATTCCACACTTGAGAACAAGGAAACAGTGTGACGTAAAGTGTGGAACAAGTCAAAACAGTTAATGTATAAACAAAATGATGTTATGAAAGAATTCAAAACAAAGCTGTTGTAGATGTAAACGGACGTGAAACAAACTTACAGTAAACGCTGTTTAGGAACAGGAGACTAGACCGGGGCCCCCCCCCCGGGAGGAGAACATCTGTTTGGTCGTTAAAAAATGTTAATTAAATATTACGGTTTCTTAATTTCTTTTCGTAGAAACGTGAAAGTTATAAAAAAAAATGAATACAAGTATTATGTTTTTATCGAAGTTGTAGAGTGAATATTGGGTCAGGTGACGAAATTATGATGCAGTAAACTTACCCTATAGAGTCACAAAACGGCATAGAATCCAAACAAAACTATGGGAGAGCATGTTCAATTGGATTGAAAAGTAAAATGGAGAATATTTGAGTAGACAGAAGACTAAATTCTTTCTGCGTTTATTTTCCACTTGTGGCGTGCCGTGGTCGACTTGACGGGTATAACCTTTACGCAAAGCAGGGTAGTAATAAAATATACCTTATTATAGGAAATTAACGCTTGTGTTAATTAAGGTATTTGAAATAAACGCGACTTAAATTAACGCGAATTGAAGGAAAAATTACTTCCCAATTAAGGAAATTAACGCGAAAGATGGGGTACATTTCAAAATGAAGGAAATTAACGCGACAAACATAAAAAAAAAAAACACTTGTTGAGACAACAGGAACAAGTTTACTTTAACACAAAGGCCGAAACTGAGCGCCTCGAGCGTTTTTCACAGTTTTAGTGATCCGGCAGATTTCCACCCTGATGAAATAATGTCTTTTCATAAGTGTCAAGACGTCTAGACTGTATCGAGAAATTGGTTCCAAAATAATGGAAATTAAGGTCATGGAAATTAGCGCTCCACTTAATTAACGGCGCGGAAATTAACGTTAACAAAAATTAACGCGACTTAAATTAACGCGAATTTTTTTTAATTCGCGTTAATTTCATGAAGCGTTAATTTCCTATAATAAGGTAGCCCCTTTTAATTTGTTCAATTTGTTGCCAGTAGTGTACGTAATTAAATATAAAACTAATACAAAAACATGAAATTGACTGATACAACAATCTTGGGTATCAATAGATTATTATTCCACAATTGCGCTATTTTACCATATTAGAGCAAAAAAACTCGCAAAATATGCAACGTTATTACATTGAAAAACAGGGCAAAAATACGGAATGACAAAACTTACCGAATACGGACCCAAACTTTGTGGAAAACATAGTGAAATAATAAATCCCTTATTCGATGGTTTAACATATAATACGAGCGGCGAAGTATTTTTCCGAGCCCCGTACGCAACTCGTAAAATACCCGCGCGTATAATATGTTAAACCATCGAATAAGGTGTATGTAGTTATAGATTATAAATAGTCCGTTTCAATTTATAGCCAGCTGTCTGCGTAAAAATAAAATTAATGTAAAAACATGAAATTTGGCTGATAGAACATCCTTGGCATATTTATTCAAGTAATGTTTCTAAAACTTTGTTTTTCTTTTTTTTCTCCACCTGAGAACATACAGTAGAGGAAAGTATAGACCAAAATCGAGAAGTGTGGCCTGTTCTTGAGGCGAAATACTGTTTTGGATTAAAAAATATATATTTTCTTCTTTCTTTTGCAATTCGTATTTGTGCCAATTCAAAAATATTTTTTTATTTTTTTTTCTCGTCAAGCGTTCGAAATTGTTTCTTCATTTTTATTTTTTCACACCGAGAGTTTCCTAAATGTATTCATGTTTTAAAAAGCAATCAACCTGGAGTCGCCGGCGGTATCAACATAAAACCTTATCTTCAAAGAAGAAAGAGCAACTTGTCAATCTAAATTAAAACCGCAACAACTAAGACAGTCTAAATTACTAACTTTGCCGCTCGAATGGCGACGAAAGGTCCGGCTCTTCAATGCTTAGCATTCGATTTGTTGTCTAGCAGAATATTTTTCATGTTTGTATCGCTTCACGCCACGGGTTTGGCTAACAAGGCATGCTGTTTATATAATTTCATAATGAAAAGGTAAGGGTTTAGTTTTCGTGTGTCTAAATGCTTCTATGAATTGTTTTTACTGCGCGATAATTGTATTTACATAATTGTACTGTATACAGATCATATTTATTACCGTGCCACACGCAGGGTAGTCCATTATGAACTGTTGTCTTTGTTTTCGCACGTGTTTGTCGTTGAAAAATGGTTTCTGTATCGAGTTCAGTGAATATTCGGACTTAAGAAAGGTCGCTTTTTGGTGGTTAAAGATTTAAATAACAGGTTATTTTCAAATAACAAATAAGACTGCTTTAGAAATGGCCTAAATATTGGATACGTTTTCGTTGCAAGTGTATATTGTCGCAAAACTTATTCAAACGGTTTGTTTCAAGGACGGAAGTTTACTCGAGATCAACAAACTGCACTGAAACACATTGCCACATATTTGTTCACGGCAATCGAAATCGTTCAGAAAATTACGAATGTATTTATTTTCAAAAATCTGTGACTTAACGAAACCTTTTAAACGATACATGGGTAGAGTTTTATTGACTAGAAAAGCTACAAGAAAATACAGCTTTCTACATATGTACTAAGTCGCATAGTCGAACATAGTTAGTAAGTGCAGTTATTCGCGCAAGAATGAAAAATCTTTTTTCATTGAAAGTAATAAGAAAAATTCACAACTAGAAACTATTTCGCTGCAACATTTTCTCTTCTGTCAATGAGCCAAATTAAAAAGATAGCGGTTAAACATATAAAAACAGACTGGTTTCTCATTGGGCGCCTCTTTTGGCTTGCGGGAAGGCGTCTTTTTAATATTTTTCTGTCGGTTATATCACTTACTAAGAATACAAGAATAAATTAAAGATCATTGACATGATTTTACCTTGCGTTGCTTAATTTTTACCTCTGAATCATGGACAGGCGCTGAGAATTTTTGGAATCAGCACAAATATTGCTTTTTAGTCGATTAATGAAATTTTGATGGTGTGACCGTGATATTTTAAAGGGCCAAGGTTAATACAGGACAAACCAAAGGAGCCCACTTCGCTGATGTTTTCTTGAGGCACGATTTGCTACAATTGACACGTGGTTAGTCACGTGATCGGCTAGCTCTGTGTGCCATGCACCACTCTGTCTCACTTTAACCTTAGTTTCGACCAATGGTCAATAATTGTTCCGGCCTTTCATGAGAATGGTGAAAAAAGAAGCCATAATGATATTAGGTAGCTTTATGTGCAAGGCGCTACAGTGAATACTGGACTTCTGTTAAACCGTATTACAATGATGAGTCAGCAGTATTAGTACGTTTTGCGGTCAGTCAGGCGAGTGTGAGTGTTGTCACAGCAACATAATTCTTAGGTTATCAAGACCTTGATTATTCTGGATAACACAAAACAAACTAATCTCATTCAATAGTAATTATTTGTTACTTAAAGCTGGAAGTGTGTAACGGCGAGTTGGTTTGTGCTACTCTCTTCAGTACCACTCTGCGTTTTCACCCTATCGCCAGTCCCTTTTTGCGAGGCGTTCGTTCACATGGCAACCAAATCCTTTTATAACTGCCTTTATTTTGTTTTTAAAACTGAAGACAAAGAAAGCTGAGACTTGAGAAATTGATCAATAGCCTAATCGATTTTTATTATCATTAAAATCCGCATGAAAATGCTAGCTAAAATAGAAAACAAATATACAAACAGCAAAACGTTTTCCTGTATATGTTGTTTTTCGTTATTTAATTTCGTCGCCAGTTTATGAGAGTCATATATTTTATGGTTTTCATTGTTATCGGAAGTTTTAGAGAATCGCTAAGTGGATTCGACAATTAAACTGTGCAACCGACTATATTTTTATTCAAACAATAAGTCAAGGCCCGTTTTTTTTGGCCATCATACTTCTCTTGTGCCTCGGTAAACGGCTAGACTATAACATTGTGTATTAAATAATTAACTGGGATTTCGCTCTGAATGTCAAGAGAGTGATTTAAACGGTTAAAATAACTCGCACTTTATCAAAATGCCGAATACATGCAAGTTATTTCTAACAGGACAAGTAGGAATGAATGTCAGACAACTCGCCCCCCAGACAACTAGCCCCAGACAATTTGCCCCCAATTTTGCTTACGAGTCGTTTTGCTAACGAACAGTTTGCCAAAGTTGTCTCTCTTTGCACACGCTTTAAGAACGAGAAATACTCAGGTTTTCACTCCCTTTCACCAAAACACAAGTTGGGGACAAATAATATTGTCTTAAGATTGGGGGCGAGTTGTCTGGGGCGAATTTTCTAGGGGGCGAGTTGTCCGTAGGAATATATACCTGCAAATATATTTTTATTGCATTGTGATAATTATTTCCCGGGGGAAAATACGGACGGTTTGGCAGGTTACACAAAGTTCCTAATTGCTGGTTATTCATCAATACATACACTTGTATTTAATTATTTCTTTTGTGTTTTATGTTGTTGTATTTATAACAAAGAGATTGTGGTTTCTTTAGTGATGTTTACGAATAAAAAACAGCTGAAGAGTAGGGAGGTTTGTGAGAATAACATGCACGGTACAGTTGCGCGGCCGTTCAGCAATAGTTAATTGCAAGTCTTCGGGATTTATAACGGTTTCGAAAAACCATAGATAATTGCTTTGCTTTTTGCTGAATTGATTGAGAAATAAATAGTACTGAAAAGGAAAGGTTTAACCAAAAGATTATTGCTAAATGCATATTAATTGCTAAATTTGTTTGTATATAAATCACAGTCAGATTATCAGAAACAGCATATTTGCTATGCTATGGAGAACGACGCAAAAGTTCGATAGCTACTCTAAGCACCTCATTCTACTATATTTGACCAAAGCAGAAAAACAAAATTACAAAAAACAGGCTCAGAAACGCTGCATAATGACAAATAAAAGGACGTGTAATTATTAAATCCTTTTGTCAGTGGTCACAGCTTCCAAAGCAGTTTTCATCCGAGTCGCAGTTTAAACCGCTCGATTGCTCAATGCTTTCAAGTTAAAGTAGCCCCGCATCAAGGGATTACGTTTATAACGGTCAATCATTCTGAGAATATCTTATTAATATGAGACGGAGTGGTAAACGCGAATGGTAAACAGACTAGGAAACAAATACTTGGCGAAATCCGCCTATAACAAACGCAAAGTAAATACGGTTTCGTATACATTTGATAAGTATGTTATTTACTCACCAGCTCCGGGATCGATTTCTGACCATTTGAAAGACGGTTTGTATGTTTCGGCCAAGTTAACTCCATGAGTCTGTACAGCCATCATTGTTGCTATCACTCTCGCAAATTACATGTATACAATTAAAATTTCGTTTTCCGTTTTGTTCAAACGTAAGCATATCCCTGGGGGGAGGGGAGGGAGTCGAGGTTTTCTTTTAATCAATCCTTGCTGACGTCATTGTTTACATTTTGCCTCGTTATCATACAACTTTGCGAAGAGAAGGCATCCTACTATATACAAATTAACTCGAGAAGTTTAAAGAGCTTGTGAAACTTAGACAATCGGCGTGATTTTCAGCTCTTTACGTGTAATAATGCAGGACATATTAGCTTTAAAAACTGCAAAATTTCTGGGTGGCAAAAGTGCAAATGAGCCCATACATTCTTGGTAAAATTTTGAGTTTTCAAACCCGCGTCAAAGAAAAAGTATTTCATTCATCGGGCTCAAATTTATAGCGAAAGTTAATCGTACCACAGGACCCCAATGATAATTTTTTATTATTACCATGTACTTTCAATATTCAGAATTGATATTTTTATAGCTCGATCAGAAAGCGAAGCACTTATGCTAATGAGGTAAATATTGTAAACAGAGATTTCTCTGTTTTGCAATTACACATGCACCTGTATTAATTTAAGCACGTTCGGGCTTTGGATTTGTTTGGCCGCAGGTATTATATTTCTTTTTAAATCATCACATGTGCAGATGTAATATAGCTAAGGTGAAAAGAATAATTATATATGCACGGCTAGTGCGACGACACTTTGTATTGGACAATTTAATTGGATTTGGTCGATTTTTCGACTAGTCAACTAGTCTTCTACAGGGCCAGAGCTGGAGTGAGATAAAACTTAACGGCTCCTAAAATTTAAATTTAAGTATACACGTGGATAATGATAGCCATATAAGGAACTGCAAATGTTATAAATTAACATCATTTAATACGCTGAAAAAGAGGGGTTATTTCTTTGGTCTAGCTTATTACAGGATATTTTTGCGGCAACTTATTTCGCAATTTTTAAAACGCAATTCAGTTTTGCGACATAAATTTTTTGCAATTTTGCATGATTTCTTATAACCTGTTTGACAAATCAAAGATCAAAGATTAAAAATAGGAAAAGCAAATTCAAAACAAGTACATCTGTTATATTTTGTTTTAATTGTTGAGTAACTCCCTGCGCAAATTAAATTTTGCTCAAAAAATGGCCGTTTCCACACTAAGGACGGACAAATCGTCTAGACGGACAAATCGTCTGTGACGGACGGACAAATCGTCTTAGTCTGAAAACGGGACGGACACGATTTGGACGTACAAGTCGTCTGAATTTGTCCGTCGATTTGGCCGTGTAGGAAGACGATTATTCGAGGACGACTTGGTCGCGTAGACGGACAAGTTGTCTAAAAGCCTTCTTAAATTCACACTAGACGAACAAATCGTCAGACGACATGTCCGTCTGGGCGATTTGTCCGTCTTCTTGTGTGAAAACGGCCATTGAGTTCGACATCATGTAAAGAATATAAAAATATCTTTGTAAAAATGTCTTTGTAAAAATGCCTCAAATTTAAAGGACGGATATATTTTGCTCAAGATATGCGAAATAAAAATATGAAACCGCTGAAGGATAACCTTTATTTTTTCCCCTTCTGGTATTACGTATACCTGACAGTTTATTATTAAGAAAACACTGAAACAGCCTGGCCATGCACACTGTTCAGTACGTCAGCACCGTCAACCACGTCCAACCTCGTCCCCGGGCGCTTTTCCCTGGGGGGGGGGGGGAAAAGCGCCGGGACCATACTGGAGATAAAGGAAAGTCTGCGTGGATAGATAAAAAAACTGGAAGGGCCGGATTGTAAGAAAAAAAAAAGCCCAAATTTGGATCATTGCACACGCGCCTTTTCCTTAGATTGGAAGTATTGAACTTTGGTTCAACCACAGTTACCGAAAGAATTTTTAAAAAACAACAACAACATCATCATCATCATCATCATCATCATCATCATCATAACGACGACGACAACAACAACAACAACAACAACAAAAGAGATGAGACAGTTATGTCACAGATAACCTCCATGTTCTCCACGTGCCTAAGACATTTATTTTGCTTTTTTGCCGCCAAGTTGTTTCTACCTGTTTCAAAGATTTTTTTAAAAGCATTTCGGGCTTTAAAAGAACTCTATAGCAGTTATTTTTAAAAGCGCATTAATACTATTTTTGATGGATTTAGGATTAATTATTTAATCTTCCAGCTCCGCTAATTCTAGTCTGAGCATTTGCTAATAAGCTTTATGAAAGTTATTTTTATCTTATTGATGATAAAATTTGCTATTATTTTGTTGTCGAAGCTTAGTAGAGTTTTCGCTTTGACCCTATTTGAGGGTAATGGAGGACAAATTGTAGCTGTGATATTGATATTTCTATTAAAATGGGGGACAGTTAAGACATTTCATGTTCTATCCTGGAGTATAAATGTAGCTCCAGCGATCTGTTAAAGAAACCCGACTTTTTCCTGGAGGGGGTGGGGGGGGGGGGTGGGGTAGGGGTGTGGGGGAGTGACCTACGATTGACGTTAACATCCCATCCAGGGGGAGTAGCAACAACGCTACCCACTTAATTAATGCTACGGGAACCGGGATAAGCTCTGTGATCAGTTTGCTAAAAGAAGTTTACAACAGTTTACAATATACCCAAAATTTTGGTTACACACGTGCGCACGTTTTCTAGCTAGTTTCTTCTAAGCAAACTTACATTTGAGAGCCGCCTGTATTTACATATGCACGATACAAATTTGCACCATCTCTAGACTGAACGCGCTGTTGATTCCCTATGTATTAGAACATTATTACATGGCCAATTTTCTTGACCATCCGCATAAAAAGAAAAATACCGAAGAGTCAGATTCTCGCAAAAGATACCTATTTTGTAGAACAATTTTGTAATAGAGTGAAAACAAAACTACTGAAAAGAGGAAACCGACTTTTTCGTGAGTTGGTTGTTTATCTCAACAGATAGGTCATCCGAAAGTTCACTATTTTTAAGGGAAATTACTTGTAATTTATACCACATTTCCGTCAGCTATTTCCCATGATAAATTGTTTTGCATCCTTGTGTGATTATAAAATCGTACAGCCACTGAGACGTTTTCTTCACACCATTTGTCGGGATTTAAAAAATTAACACTCTCTTAAGATATCAGTTTTGCCAAACCGCAAAAATTTGATCCCACAAACAAAACTCCCGCAAAAATTCCTTGGCACACCGGACGATGGTTAATGGGTCGCTAGCTAATCTGCTTTCCGTGTGGTCGGTTTAACACTGTTTAAATCGGTAATAGCACTTGCAAACAAGAAACACATTAGTTGCGGTAAGCTGAAAATACAATGTAGAAGATATATTAAGGTCGCGCAGGACCCTTGCAATCATTAGTATGTATTTATTTAAAGAGTATGCACGAACTACCGGACGACTGAAGCCGACAACAAACGAAATATTCATGACAATGTTTTTCTTAAAGTTCTTTGTACAAGTAATTAGAAGGTATTGTTCTCAGCTTTGCGTACCTTGCGCTGAAACAAAGCGAATTATCATAATTAGATTCACAGCTGCGAATATAGTACAAGTCGGTTGTAACTCAGGGATTGACTCGGAAGGTCTTCGGAAGCGGAAAATCCTGCAATTTTGTGTCCAAGTTTTCTTCACCGATATAGAATTTCAAGAGTTGATTCGCGAGGAACATGACCTTGGTGCACTCTATTGTGTTATGACAAGAGCGAATTTTGAAATTTCGTTCTCAAAATGAAGATAGCACGTTTCAAAGTTTAGTTTTCACATTTTTACTCTCTTAGAAGCAGATAACTTCTAGCAGTTTTTGAAATCGAAAATTTCGTTCTTGTCATAACACAAACGAGGTTATGATTCATCACTAGATTATATAATCATTTAGTTCGGTGCGCTGTTGTAGCCGAAAACTTGGACACAAAATCGCATTATCTGCAGTTAAACTTTTAAGAGCCTGTAGCATTACACTAAACGGTCGTCTCTCAGTAAAAGGACAATCATGAAGTAATTCCATCATCCCTTAATATCCTTGATAAATTTTAGAGGAATCGATGTTCAAAATGTAGCGAATTAAAGCTTTACAAGATAGCACCCCGTCAAGAAATTTGGCTAATGAATTTATTAATGAGCAAGGGTCCTGCGCGACCTTAAGCTGCATTCGTCCCAAGACTGACCGCCATGCTTAAGATAGGCTTGCAATGCGTGCAAATGGATGTAAGATCGTTTTAGTTTCTCAGTAACATAACCTCCGTATATCTCAAATGTGCCCGCGTTTAGGTTTAATTGTTTAATATAGAAAAGTCAGCAAATTTTATTTTGGGAAATGTTGAAAAATCAACAACAGCAAAATACTGCTATGTGAATTATCCGATCACAAAGGTTTCCTTCGCAGACCCACAAAATTGAGAATGGCATCGTAGTTAAGCTGGTGACATTGGGGAATGCTTTTCTTGTATGTCCTTTGCCCTGGTTGTTCAAGTAGTAGCATTATTCACCCTTGAACAACTGGACATTTATAAGCGGTACACACAACTAGGTGAAAGAATAAGACGGTCCCAAATAAATAAGTGGCTATAATTGTCATAAGGAAACCTTAAAATGCGTGAATCATTAAACTGCATGTTTTTCAGTGCATTTAAGTTTGTTAATGTTAAAGCAGCCACAGCATGGACATTTGTGTCACAGTTAGATTTCTATGCGTCAAACATCTATCATTTCTCGGCACACGACCTACGTTCACGTACATTTCAGAAGGGTCCTTTCGGGAGCGTATCGACCAGGGAGGCGGGTTAAATTCATACGTTTATTTTCTGGTTTGAAAGGTTTTATATCTTAATTTGTTTCACCACAAAGATAAATGGTACTATCTTAGTAAGAAATCCGGACCAGCGCCAAATGTCTCAAAAGTTTCAGCTCGTAATTACAGCTTTTATCTCGTTATCACGGGATAATTTCCATCATTCTCGTGTATCCAAATTCCAAACTTGAAAATGAAAGTGATATGCCACAGTCAAATGTTTGCGAATTTGCCTTTACCATTCCCGCTAACATGCTTCAAATAACCTAACCGCAAACAAATATTCCGTTTCTACAGGGGAAAGAGCCACGCACAAATTTGCTTCAGTTCTAATGAGTCAAGTTTGCAAATGTCGTCTTTAATTGGTGTTTTGTGTGTTGATTCAAAACTTCTCTCAACAAAGCTATTGAATTACGGATAATGTGTGTGACGGAAGGTCCGGAAGGATCGGAAACCAAATTATGTGGGATGAGTGGTCGGATCTGGCGGCCCGGTCGACTCCATTTGAAGTGCATCTGTGATTTTCCACTTCCGTAATCCAATTTCTTTTCCCTGTGATTAATGGGTAGTCTTGGTGTATTTTCTTTCCGGCCTTTTACTGCACTTTTTATTTAATTCTTTATAAGGATATTGGTTGTGAGAAGGTTAGGGGTGAGGGGTAAGGCTGTCGATGATCAAGGAGAGGAGGGGTGGGTGGGGTGCAAGTAAAGATGGGCCCTCTCTTTGGGGAGCAGGAGTAAAGGTATCCCCTTTTTTGTTCTATGAGGGAAGGGGGACTTTTTTGCCAGTCGCCCCCCCCCCCGAATCCTCATTTGGGACAAAGGGGATAGGGAGAAGAAGACTGAGAGCCAGGAGGGGGAGCTATGGCTCGCTTTTTCCTGAAACAAGATCACTGGAAATCCAATCTCCCTCACTTATGTTCAACATCCTCTAAACGGGGTCACAGAATTCCATTGTTCACTTGTCATTTAAAACGGGTTGTTGACGGTTTACAATTTAATACAATTTAGGTAGAGACGAACCACCAACTCACGCTCAAGGAAATGAAACCAACACGTCTGCTTTACACCGTGGTATGGCTGTTTCTTGCTGCGAGACTTGGTAAGTGCGTGTTCTTAGGTGCGATTTTTGTATACAAGGTCATGAAAACAGACAAACGCAATGCGAAGGCTGAGCGCGTGTCTCTTAACTGTTAAATTTATAAATGCTTCCAGACAAGCACTTTTTTCTCCGACCGTAATCTCTTTGCCTTCTTGTTGAAGAAGGTTAGTTTTCGGTCGTGTAGCAGAGATGCTTTTGAAGGGAAGACGTTGGAAGTTGTTCAAAGTATCACAAATCCACAGTCTAAGCAACATTCTAGTATAAAGCGGCGCAAATTTCTACTGACATTAAATCTTAATGCGTAACTAAAGAGCGCATTAAGAACGCGTCTGTTTGAAGTTTTGACCTCTTGCAAAATCGTATTTTATTTTGGCCTAAAACGGTGGGTTGGCTTTTTTAATTGGTAAAATGTGTACTTTGGCATACAGAAGTTCGTTTTGGTAAATTTGGGTTGTTCAGTTCGTGATCCGAGCTGTTATTATCTCTAGGCTTATCAGGGTGCAGTTTCAGGCTAAATTCTCTCGGGTCTCTTTTGTCAGATCTTGATAATCAGGCGCCGTCATTTCACTGTTCCAAATGTTTTTATTTGCCTGCTTCGAGAAGATTCCTTTGCCAAAACTCTTCTATTTGTGCCTTCTAAGGGGTTACAATTCATCTGATAACACATTTTGATCACGCAAAAAGAAATGAGGAAAATCGAATCAAGCACCCGTTTTGATCAGTTCTATGTAAATACAATTCAACCCCCTTAATTCAATCTATTGCCAGGCAGCGCATTAAGGAGTAATAAGAATTCCGAGAACTCTTTCAGTTTTACTGCTGAAACAATTAATTTGTTTTTCTCATTAACATGAATAAATCCGGGCAGAGCTTCAAAACTGTCAAATCTTTATCTACCTAATAAATTGTACCAACTATAAACAGCGTGCCACACTCGAATTATGTTACTTCTGATTGAAACATAGACTACGCGATAGGCTAAGAGCAAAAGGCAATCAACGCTTTGTTATGCAGAGGTATTTTGCGTTGATTCCCATCACATTCCGCAAAATACACGCTCTCTTAAGATATTTTCCTGTGAAATGTTCGAGAGAAAAGAGGGAAAAGTGCGCACACTTCCAAAAATTGACAGCGTAAAGATTTCTTTCGGAGAGTTAACATGCAACTATGTGTTTTTTTTAATTTTTTTTGAGGCCAAACTCGAAATCGCAATTCATTCATCGCGGCATTGTAATTTCGCCGGTGAGCTGTGTAAACGATCAGTGACTTAATTAACGAGCAAATATCCGGGATGAATGTCGAGCAAAATGATTGAACCTTCCATTATTATTTCAATCATTGCATGAATGCGATTTAAGGTCACGCTATATGAATTTTGCTAGGTCTGTTTTCGAAATTCTCGCCGCTGTTGAATTTTGTATTATAAAAATCCCCCAAAAAGGAAAACCCCTAGCTAGTTTTTGTTACACCCTTTTTTATATATTGTACGTTCAAGGACTGTTAAATGATCGTGGATGGCGAAGGGGACGGAGAGCACAAGTTTACCCAAGGAAATTTGTAGGAAAACTTTACGAAAAGTCGTAACGAGAATCCACTATGCACATTTTAACACTTATCGGAGCATTTCTCGGTAAAAACGCGACACGCGTGGCGAGAGATATTCCACGCGAGTTTCACGGGCGCATCGCACGCCACTCAAGGAGAATCTCGAAAATCTGTTGACATTGTTGACTTGCCTGTCCCGTATGCGTATGCAAGCTTAAAAGAACGATAGATACTTCATTTAAGATATCTATATCCCTCGAATGGTCCAGTTGAAAAGATGGCAGAAGTTTTACGTTATTAATTCGCGCGGATTGGTAGCTGGGTGGTATGACAATTAAAATGGAATCTCCCCCTCTGATTTGCTTTCAAAAGATTAAAAAAAGATTTACCCGCGAATTACCATAAAATCCTGCTTAGAGGAACCGCATGGTTATAATCCCCATCTCTTGATGTCCACACCTCTCATTCTTGTCCCTAGAGGGGTAGAGGTCGCGATCCTTTTGTGCTTAGAAGGTTCATCTCTTTGAAGAGAATCACATCTTGGCGAGAGAAACCAGCGAATATTCCGTTAATCCACCCCTCTCTCAAAACATAGATAGACGGCACGGGTCGTGCCCGACTTGGCCTTGCTGTTGTTTGGCCATTGCGTGAGGATAATTACCGAAAGCTAAATCAAACTCAAGATACACACGACTAGTGTTATTTAATAAAGAAAAAGAACGACTCAGTAAATATTTTTTCTCAGGGATTACATTTGAGAAATGTTTTTTGTAGCTCACCAGTGAAACAAAAGGATATTATCGTTCATTTAGAAGATTGCTTTCTCGAATACATATTTCTTGTAGACCAGTAGGCGCGGGAGAGAGTCCAAACTCAAGAAGGCCTTATGGCGTGCGAACGAACGGTCTCTTCTTGCTTTTTTCTAGTAGTAAAGCAGCTCTATGGTATAAAGCTTTCGCATCTAATCTTTGAGTGCTTTCTAAAGCCTTAAGCACGTTATTTCCCACTGTTTTCACGACATTGACGACATTAAAATCTCCGTACATATTTGCTTGCGCTTTAATTTATCGAGATATATGATAGGTGCGCCGTGATACGCGCTTGAAAACGCTCTTGAAACTATGGGTGCATACCGTAAAATTCCGGTTATAAGCCCTGGGCTTATACAACTTCGTAAAGGGTTTTGTGTGGGCTTATAAGCGGAGGGGCTTATATCCGGGAGGGCTTATAAGCGGAATAAAAAAACGTTTCGAAACGAGCCACGGGAGTGTTGATGGAAATACGTTTTTAAGTTAAAAACGCATAATAAAGCAACATTTAGCCCTGTTCAGTACTGTCATCCGGTAGAGGGGGGCTTAAATCCGGGGGGGCTTATAATCGGATGTATTTTTTGTTTCCAGGTAGATGGGCCTATAACCAGAGGGGCTTATAAGCGGGGGGGCTTATAACTGGAATTTTACGGAATGGGTGAATGCTGTTATACTCCTCATGAAGATTTAAAAAATAAGCACCCACAGTCACACTGATGTGAGAATACCCGAGTGCTTGGACGGCATCGGGTCGTTTCTAATGAAGACGATTAAGGAATTTGAGATCTCTTATTTTCTGCGTACAGCCTGGGAGCAAAAGTACACTTAAGGGCCTGGGAACGGTTTGGTGACGTCATGAAATTTCGCGCCAGTTCGAGCGAGCCGGGAAGGCATGGGTATTAGGTACTAGGCTGAGTTGCGCATTCCTGGCTTCCAAGTGGCTATAACAATGTTCACTTCGAAACGTTTTAATAGAATTTACATTTTTTTGAAAGCGAACTGATCTTTCCTTGCGCGATTTTCAGCCGTCTTCTCTGGTCACTTACTTACCGAGACGTCTGAACAAAGTTCAAGCTACATTTCTCCCCCTGGAATCTCCTAAAAAAAGCTTGCCAATCTTCGGTTTTTCTTTTTGATTGACACGTTTGACATTTGATTTTTTCTTCTTTTCCATAGGTCAGTCAATAAAATGCTTCTCCTGCGGATTTTCCGAACCGAATGAAACCAATTCCTCCAGCAGCTGTGAAACGAATTCAAAAATCAAGGACTGTTCGTTGCATCCTGAATTTGGAGAACATTACGACTCGTGTTTCTCACAAGTAGTCGTTGTTGGAGGCAAGCCTAAAATACAGATCAAAGAATGCGCTATGTTTTTCGGCTGTAAAGAACTGGAAGGAGTTTTATGCGAGGGGAACAGCGTGGATGACTCGGAAAACTCTTCTCAAAGTTGCAGAGTTGAGTGCTGTAAGGGAGATTATTGTAACGAAAATCTCGCTAGTGAAGCGTATGCATTTTCTGGGGGTAACTTTATGTTGAGTTCAACGGCTATCACAACTGTTTTGTTATCAAGTTCCTTTGCTGTCTTCTACGAACTCGTCGTGTTTACATCTTAATGATAGAACTGCAAAATAGTTGGACTGCAAAAAATTGCTTTGAACCTTTGAAAGAAGGCCTGGACAAACAAACAGCTGTTATTTTAACGCCACATCTTGGCCAGTGTGATATATTATATACTGCGCCTTATTCCCAAGTCTAGGACTTGAGCCGTGGTGTTCATAGATCAATGCCAGCGGTTAGAAATGGTTATGTCACGCGCATTTTCAGGGAGCACCCCCTCGCTCTGTTTTGTGATTGGTTAATAATTATACTATCAAACCCAGAAATGTTCATTCTCGCGTGGAGGTCTAAGTAGAAGAAATGTGCAACGATAGCAGTAGTCTTATTTTTCGTTTTTTTCTCTCTCCTTTCTTACTGTCTAAATTCATGTTTAGTGAGCTATTAATCCCTCTCGGTGCAGCAAGGCGAATCAATCAATAACGTTACGTCACACTATTTATCCAAGAACATATTTTTATATTTAAAGAACTATCCGCCTCAGATGAATAAATCGTTATACTAGTATGTTTTAAGCCATTGATAAATGTGATAAGTTGTGAACAGTAGCTACCGTAAAATATCGAATCACTACGTAACTTCTTATTTAGCATGTTTAACGCTCATCCCAGATCGACATGTAATCAATAAACTTCTAAGTCTGCCAAAGTTCGAACAAAATTCGAAGTATAACTTTGCAAAATATTGAAAAACAAACTGCACCTCTTAAAAGTACTGCTCGATAGTTTTTATTTGAATGGTCACACACTAGGATTTTATTCCCAGAATTTAAAGTTAAAACCACCTTGTACAGCATAATAAACAGGACCACATAAAATTACTACTCAATAGATTTTATTCAAATGGCCACACGCTAACTGTGCCCGGTTAGTAAACTTAGAAGCCATCAGTTTCCTTAATTTTTGTTTAGCATTTTTTTACCGTTTGGGCAGTGCGCACAAAAATGAAACTCAAAGTTAGCAACAAGAAACGCTTTGAAATGTCAAAAAAAAAGAACCTTGGTTAATTCTAATTTCTGGATAAGCGTTAATCTAGTCTCGACAACCGTGGTCAGAGTTACGATCACAGGCATGAAAATCGAAAACCACATTAACTGACTCGAGATCTGATTCAATAGGTGATAGGATTAACAAGAAATGATGCCTCTGCTTTGCATTTATGTTATTGCTTTTTTTATGACATATTCTTTAGGAAAAACGACCATACTGTATATATTATATAATACTGATGTTGACAATTGTTTAAGGCAGTTACATTATATATATTAATTAATTCAGTGACAAAAAAACCAAAACTTGAAAAAAAATTCATTAATAAACTAATTGCCGTTGAATGCAATTTATGGCTTTTATATTCTAACAATTTTTATGAGAGATTGCTTTTTA
This sequence comes from Oculina patagonica, assembly GCF_052425735.1. Taxonomy (NCBI): domain Eukaryota; kingdom Metazoa; phylum Cnidaria; class Anthozoa; order Scleractinia; family Oculinidae; genus Oculina; species Oculina patagonica. The sequence continues at coordinate 21,858,273 of NC_135767.1, forward strand.
TTTCGGTTTCTTTTACTTAAAGGAGAAGTTCACTCCAGAATGGCCATTTATTTTCTTTACGCCAATAAAAAGTTTATACAAAGATATGTTATTCACCAAAATTTCAGCCTCCAACGTTCGCTATAACCTTACGAAATATTTCCCAAAAGTCGACAACTGAACGCTGCCATCTTGGAGCTGGTAATGTATGTGTGACGTCAAAGAGCTCAGCGTGAAGTTTGGAGGGAAAATTTTTATTGTCAAAACTCCTTGTTTTTTGAATTTTTTGGAGCTCTGTTTAAGCAAAATGGAGCTGCACAAACAGGCATTTTGACAAACAAAAGCCACTACGAAGAAACAAGGAGTTTCGAGTATTTAAATTTATCCGCCAAACTTCAGGCTGAGCTCTTTGACGTCACCCATACATTACCAGCTCCAAGATGGCGGAGTTCAGTTGTCGAGTTTTGGGAAGGTTTTCGTAGGGTTAAAGCGCACGTTGGAGGCTGAAATTTTGGTGAATAACATACGTTTTCGACGTCCCTACTTCGTCCCCCTTTCGTCTTTCCCTCTCTTCCTGTTTCTTTCTCTTCCTCCTTTTTCTTGCCGTTTTCTTTTCTCTTTCCTTCCCTCCCTCCCTTCTTTCCTATCTCCCTCCCACCCTCTTTTTCATACAACATTACACTTGCCTCAGTAAACAGGCTCTGTATTAAATGGTCACTTAGCTTGATTCGCTACGATGTCATACGGGCCGTTTGTCATTGCACCGACCGGAAAGCATGACGTTTATTTTTCCCGCGAACGGCAAAAATTCAACTTCTGCCGTCTGCCGTTTGGCGTTCGTTCGTTTATGACGGATTAATTTTAGAATTCGATAAAAAGGTAGCAAAATAAAAGGCAAGCTCGCATTTGCCGTACAACGTCAAGCTTAAACTCTCTATTGACTGCTCTGTGTACCGTGGAAAGCTATACGAAAAATTAATATTAGAAGGTCTAAATATAGGTTGTTGTGCATTCAATTCAATTCCTTTCCCTTCGATCCACCCCAGTCCTTCAGCATGACCGCGGATAACTATATGACGTCACACCTAACGTCATCCTGCAAGCCTCGAGGCATAAATCATGGTTGCCATGGTAACCATGACGTGATTAACTCAATTAGTTACGATCTGATGATAAATAAAGAAGCCACTTGAAAGCTGTTAATTAAGCTCTTGTTTAGTTTACAACCCGGTTTTGCAAGTGTGCTATAAGTAGTACACAAGTCAATGAACTGAACTGGCTCAAATTCATTTGAAGTTATGCGCTATGATTATAAACAAAAACGCGAAATTCTAAACTTAACAAGCAGCCTGAACGGTGTGCACAAAGAGGTGATAGAAAAACCGGATGTTTTACCATGTAGAAATAAAACTGCGGCCGTCCTACGGTAAAAGTAGCTTTGATTGTTTTAGATTAGTGCTTTTCAGGTGCTGTCAGAGTCTTGTGATGTTTGTACGTGAGCAACTGACAACAAACTTTAATTAACAAATCTGTGCCGCAGGGAAGGTCAACATTAATTCCTTTATACAGAGGGGTAAGTCACTGACCCATAAAGAACTGACCAGCCATCACGCTTGCATGCCGAGCACAGTTTGTGAAAAGACTAAACAAGAATTAACGTAAAACAAATATTTCTTTCACTTGGGATGGTACAAGAGTGATTCACTAACGCAGTGAGACTGATTTTAAAGAGTTGCCCAGGCTGCATACACCTAGCATGAGTGCACATTTTGGGAAACAAAGAAGTTTGAAGTCTGTTGTTTTGTGTGCGAGTTTTGATCGCAAACAACGCGCCGACACTATGAACGCACGCGAGAATATGAGACTGGAAAAACAGCAACACGACATTGAGGTCTTTAAGAATAACGTCGAAAAAACACACATGGCGGAAAAGAACAGGGTGAAATCACGAATGCAAAGTTTGCGTAAAACTGTTCTTTGTCGTGTTTAATCGAACGAGAGTGGATCATCTCTGGCGAGTACGAAAATAAATGAGGAAAGCGTTCATCTTCCTAAACTTCCAAGCCCGATGGAAAACGGCAGAAAATTGACGAGAGAAATAGACTCCTGTAAATCCGTTCCCGATTTACACTTGCTCTGTGGAGAAAACGGGCAAAATTTGACTCATCTTCCTACAATAGAATTCACTAATAGCCCTCGGGGCAGACGAAGGATTTTAGTCAAAGAGCATAACGAAAGGACTGACTTGAATAGCCGGCGATCAGCTCGTACAAGAACTCAATCACACAGCGCGGTTGAAGATTTAAATTATAAACTGAAGTGTCCACTTGGAGCTAACGGGATCAAGCTTCAATCTACAGAACAGGAGTGTTATGAAACGACGATTTCCAACCGAAGAGAACTGTTAAACGTGGATTCTTTTCAGCCCAAGGAATTCAACAGATTGTCTTCGCGAAGACGAAGTTTAAGCACCGGGGACATTAGTTTAGCTGAGAGGATTAATTCTTTTCTTGAAAGTGTTGAAAACAGCCGAGTGGTCGACTCATCGGATAGTTTAAACGGCTCTAGTTCAGAGGACGAAAAGGAAAGCATTTGATGATAAAGAAATGTGAATTATATATGAAGCTTTACTTTACTTTCTCGGCACATGGTTAAATTGCTTAGTATGTAGTGATTCAAAATGCAGCGAGTTCATTTCCTTTGCTATAAAGTAAGTATGAGCTTTATTCGCAAAATAGTTTTTTTTAGCCTAAACCGTGCTTGGAAAGTTTAGCTACAAATTCAATACTCGCATCAAAACTTCATTTATGTAATACTATATTTTCTTTTTTTGGTTAAAAAAACGCATTTTGTCTTGTAACCTTTTGCCCAGGGCCGGAAAGAAAACAATAGTCTGTAAGATTCATGTCAATACTGGAAAAATCGTTATTGCCCCCCACAAAATGCCAGAGAAAGAATTCTTTACTTGAGTTGCGTGTCGCTGAATATACCGGCGGAAGCTACCTGTTTTCATCTGAGATCCCTGAAAACTAATCATTTTAAGACTGTAAATAAAACAAAGGTATAAACTTGCTACGTTTACTGAATCTCTGATCAGTTGCATGGCTTAATGACACTTTTTTGGTCGCAGAGGTGAAAACGTTTTTTACCATCTACTTACAGATTTAACGTAAGAAACATTTTTGCAATTAGCTGTTAATTAGCTTCAAAACTCATTCCTTAGATTTGCGTGTTTGGCAGAGGATTACCTCTTTTACGTAAGTACGACGTAGTTGTCATAAAAAGACCGTGTAATTCAAAAATTGTGACGAAACTAATCTCATAATCACTTCTCGATTTCTCGATTTTTTGTTCCAAAATAAACCCATTGACACTTAAAGCTGTATTGTTTTCTGTCTTGGTCTCAATATATTCCTTTTCGCTCGAAGATTTATCGTTTTTGTTGGAGCTCTCTATAAATTATTACAGGTTCTTGTATAAGCAAGGCGCTAAATGTTTACATAAAATGTTCTTCGGCTCAATAACCATGCATAACTTTTCAAAAGCGCGTGTAAAATGTCACGCTTGCATAACACTTTTTATTTTGCTTCTATATATTTTTCCGTGTCAATCATTCAGCCATTTTGCAACTTATGTTCATATTTCCATATTGTTTTTGCTTCTAATTTCTTCCCAAAACTATTATTTATGTTCAAACTTATAAAACAGTCCCGAGATTTATTTTGCAAAGATTGACTTAAAAAAACAAAACAAATAGCACCCCATGAAGTACATTTACTGTTTGATAGTTTTCACTTGAATGACCTCACCCTAGGATTTCATCCACAGATTTTAAAGTTAAAACCACCTTGCACAGCATATTAATAAATAATAATAAATAAAAAAACTAACTAAATAAATAATACCACATGAATGTACTGTTCAATAGCTTTTGTTTGAATGGCCACACACTAGGATTTCATCCAACCTCGTTCCCCGGGTCTCTCTCTCCACGTCCCCTATTCGACATTAATATTTGTTTCTGAACAACGACAGTTCTCACCGCGAAAACACGTAGACGTGCGGTTTTTAAGACACTTTCCGCTCTCCCCTATACTAAGTAGTGACAAACACGATACTTATCTGCCCCTCCCCCATGTTGTTTATTTGTAATCTGCTAGAATCTAGCAGACATGTGACCAGACCAGACTAAACCAGGGTCTCTCTTCTCTCGCTCTGGGGGGCGGGGAGAGAGAGACCCAAGAAACGAGGTTGGATTTCATCCACAGACTTAAAAGTTAGAGCCAATAAATTCCATTTTTTTTAACATCCGAAAGTAAGGGGGAGGGGGGTGGGGGGGGGGGGGGGGCAAGGGGCAGTTTCCCCCGCCAGGAAAACTAAATTTTTAACATAGTGTTTGATTTTGCTGCGCTATTTCTAGTAGGTATAGAGCAGTTTTCAATTGAGTGTAGTAAAACAAAAACCAAAGTAATTACTCTGGCCAATGAAAAAGACACAGAAGCGCGGGAAAACGTGCGCGAGCGAGTCACGATAAGTTTTGGTTTTAGTTCTGATTGGCTAAGAAAGTGACGCAAGATTTTTAAACCAATCACTAAGCGTTGTAATGCAAGGTGCGGCCCTGCTGCTCGAGGTGCTGAACCCTTTGACAACTAAATCCGAAAGTAACGGGTGTTGTTACGTTGGGAATTTCTACGGTATGCCACTGATGTATGGAACTTGTGACAGTATGTGACTGATGTATGGAACTTGTGACGGTATGTGACTGATGTATGGAACTTGTGACGGTATGTCACTGATGTATGGAACTTGTGACAGTATGTCACTGATGTATGGAACTTGTGACTGTATGTGACTGGTGTATGGAACTTGTGACGGTATGTGACTGATGTATGGAACTTGTGACGGTATGTGACTGATGTATGGAACTTGTGACGGTATGTGACTGATGTATGGAGCTTGTGACAGTATGTGACTGATGTATGGAACTTGTGACGGTATGTGACTGATGTATGGAACTTGTGACGGTATGTCACTGATGTATGGAACTTGTGACCGTATGTGACTGATGTATGGAACTTGTGACAGTATGTGACTGATGTATGGAACTTGTGACGGTATGTGACTGATGTATGGAACTTGTGACGGTATGTGACTGATGTATTGAAATTGTGACGGTATGTCACTGATGTATGGAACTTGTGACAGTATGTCACTGATGTATGGAACTTGTGACTGTATGTGACTGGTGTATGGAACTTGTGACGGTATGTGACTGATGTATGGAACTTGTGACGGTATGTCACTGATGTATGGAACTTGTGACAGTATGTGACTGATGTATGGAACTTGTGACTGTATGTGACTGGTGTATGGAACTTGTGACGGTATGTGACTGATGTATGGAACTTGTGACGGTATGTCACTGATGTATGGAACTTGTGACGGTATGTGACTGATGTATGGAACTTGTGACAGTATGTGACTGATGTATGGAACTTGTGACGGTATGTGACTGATGTATGGAACTTGTGACGGTATGCCACTGATGTATGGAACTTGTGACAGTATGTGACTGATGTATGGAACTTGTGACAGTATGTGACTGATGTATGGAACTTGTGACGGTATGTGACTGATGTATGGAACTTGTGACGGTATGTCACTGATGTATGGAACTTGTGACAGTATGTGACTGATGTATGGAACTTGTGACGGTATGTCACTGATGTATGGAACTTGTGACAGTATGTGACTGATGTATGGAACTTGTGACGGTATGTGACTGATGTATGGAACTTGTGACAGTATGTGACTGATGTATGGAACTTGTGACGGTATGTGACTGATGTATGGAACTTGTGACGGTATGTCACTGATGTATGGAACTTGTGACAGTATGTCACTGATGTATGGAACTTGTGACTGTATGTGACTGGTGTATGGAACTTGTGACGGTATGTGACTGATGTATGGAACTTGTGACGGTATGTGACTGATGTATGTAACTTGTGACGGTATGTGACTGATGTATGGAACTTGTGACAGTATGTGACTGATGTATGGAACTTGTGACGGTATGTGACTGATGTATGGAACTTGTGACGGTATGTGACTGATGTATGGAACTTGTGACAGTATGTGACTGATGTATGGAACTTGTGACGGTATGTCACTGATGTATGGAACTTGTGACAGTATGTGACTGATGTATGGAACTTGTGACGGTATGTCACTGATGTATGGAACTTGTGACAGTATGTGACTGATGTATGGAACTTGTGACGGTATGTGACTGATGTATGGAACTTGTGACGTTATGTCACTGATGTAAGGAACTTGTGACAGTATGTGACTGATGTATGGAACTTGTGACGGTATGTGACTAGTGTATGGAACTTGTGACGGTATGTGACTGATGTATGGAACTTGTGACGGTATGTGACTGATGTATGGAACTTGTGACAGTATGTGACTGGTGTATGGAACTTGTGACGGTATGTGACTGATGTATGGAACTTGTGACACTATGTGACTGATGTATGGAACTTGTAACAGTATGTGACTGATGTATGGAACTTGTGACGGTATGTGACTGATGTATGGAACTTGTGACGGTATGTGACTGATGTATGGAACTTGTGACGGTATGTGACTGATGCATGGAACTTGTGACGGTATGTGACTGATGTATGGAACTTGTGACGGTATGTGACTGATGTATGGAACTTTTTACGGTATGTGACTGATGTATGGAACTTGTGACGGTATGTGACTGATGTATGGAACTTGTGACGGTACGTGACTGATGTATGGAACTTGTGACGGTATGTGACTGATGTATGGAACTTGTGACAGTATGTGACTGGTGTATGGAACTTGTGACGGTATGTGACTGATGTATGGAACTTGTGACACTATGTGACTGGTGTATGGAACTTGTAACAGTATGTGACTGATGTATGGAACTTGTGACGGTATGTGACTGATGTATGGAACTTGTGACGGTATGTGACTAATGTATGGAACTTGTGACGTTATGTCACTGATGTAAGGAACTTGTGACAGTATGTGACTGATGTATGGAACTTGTGACGGTACGTGACTGATGTATGGAACTTGTGACGGTATGTGACTGATGTATGGAACTTGTGACAGTATGTGACTGGTGTATGGAACTTGTGACGGTATGTGACTGATGTATGGAACTTGTGACACTATGTGACTGGTGTATGGAACTTGTAACAGTATGTGACTGATGTATGGAACTTGTGACGGTATGTGACTGATGTATGGAACTTGTGACGGTATGTGACTAATGTATGGAACTTGTGACGTTATGTCACTGATGTAAGGAACTTGTGACAGTATGTGACTGATGTATGGAACTTGTGACGGTATGTGACTGGTGTATGGAACTTGTGACGGTATGTGACTGATGTGTGGAACTTGTGACGGTATGTGACTGATGTATGGAACTTGTGACGGTATGTGACTGGTGCATGGAACTTGTGACGGTATGTGACTGATGTGTGGAACTTGTGACGGTATGTGACTGATGTATGGAACTTGTGGCGGTATGTGACTGATGTATGGAACTTGTGACGGTATGTGACTGGTGTATGGAACTTGTGACCGTATGTGACTGATGTATGGAACTTGTGACGGTGATGCAAGAAAACAAAGAAAAGAAATAGTATTTACTATTGGTGCTACATGAAAGTGTACAAAACTCATACGTTCAGATACTTTTTCACATTTTTATTGGCTCTTTATGAGATTACTCTGACCTGTACAGTTACAACGGTTGATATAATTTATGGAAACTAACGAAAAACCAGAGCAAAAAAAGCAAAAGGCTTAGCTTAAATGAAATCTAAATTTTATACTGTTTTTAAAAGCAGGTGAAACATAACTATGCTAAAAAAACCAATGAGGTCTTGTCACTTATCGAAATAGTTTTTTTCCTTTTTGTTTCTTCTTAGCTTTAATTAGTTTTATTTTTATATAAAGCTCTGATCTAAGTTTAGTTTTAAGTGCGTCAAGCTCTCTGAAGGGGACTCCCATATGAAAGAGACGAGAAATCAATGGACAAATTTGAATTAAACCCCTAAAGGAGATCAATTTGGGCGTAGCTCGAGATGTCTTTTACCCCTAAGAGATATCCTTTTTCATGTCTGATCGCTCAAGAGCACTAACATATTGTGACGGCGTTTCCTAATTCCTGTTTTCTTAAATGCAACCCTGAATGAGACCTCGACGGCTAAAAATATTGGCGTTCTGTTCTAAGCATCATAAGTAAGGCGGAAATACTTAATTTGCATCCCTAAGTCACACAACAGGCATCCCAGTCCTTTTCATATGTGAGTCCCTCCCATGGGTCAAGCTCCGCCTAACTTTACATCAATAATAATACAAAAACTTGTTTCTTACAATATAAAAATTCAAAAAGCGGCCTAAAACCACTGTACGCTAAAAATCCGAGCGATCCACGGAATAATCCTGATAATTGATGATTCCGTGGATCAGCGTAAGCTCGGATTTTTAGCGTACAGTAGTTTTAGGCTGCAATTGAATTTTTTAATTGTATTTCCAATGCTACTGATTATATAACCTGTTTCTTATAGTAAATATATAATAATAGTAATAAACTTATTATTTTCGACCTTATGTGTCCAACTAAATCTTTTCTAAACAATGAAAATTGTAATAAAAAATTCTCACAACTCGAGATGCAGACTCATGATCACGCCCAATTGCTATTTGCATGTTTTAGGTGCAAGAGAAGGCTGGATAGAAGAGTAGATTAAGGCCCGATTTTTGGATATACGAGAATAAAATGTCCAGTTACTGCCCCTCGCCGGGTTAACTTAACCTCCTATAACATTTTACCTTAAAACTACACGTGTCTCGCGCTTTCGATTCTTACAATATATTTTTGATTATTTAAAAAAAAATCATATTAGAAAATCAATTTGAATTCATAAAAGCTAAAAGACTATATGGACGTAAATGAAAATCAACGCTGTTTTTGTTACTTAACATTAATCGCAGAAAATCCTCAGCTCAATGCTTGAGTTTGTCTTCAATGGAATCCTCCAATGATTAGGTCTTTTTTTCTACAACACCAAAAAAGACAAACCATAATTTAAGTAAATTGATCGTAAAAATTACCTAACATAGTGCAAGAAATTTTCCTTTAGTCTTTTTAGAAATTAAAACAGTGCAAGTTCCAATGTTTCATCCCAGCTAGTAGTGCTGCCTAGCCAACAATATCCAAAACTACAAATGTAAGATGGCCCAAAAAGCGGACTGATTACTAGGGGCTATATCACGCAATTTTAGGCAATTTTGGCACTGCCCAACTGGTCATTGAATTACCGGAAAAATCACAATAACGGCTTGAAACTGTAAAAGAATTCAAAAGAAACACAGAAAGGCCAAAAGGGGGCATGGATGGGCAAAACCTCGCAAAGATTGAAACGGATTGCATTCGGGTAAACTTGAAAAACACCGGCCCGACTTTTTTCAAGTTTATCTCAATTTGTATGAAAGTGTCATTTACAATGCTCAAAAATCATCGTTGTTTGTTATGTGGCCGTGATTTTGCCAATAAAAAACTTTTCCTCAGCCAATTTGAAGTTTAGAGCTCTTAATTAACGAAAAAATATAGAATTACCTTAAAAACCATGACCTAGCCCGTTTAAGTACAACACTGTTTTGCTGAAATTTTGATTTCGCTACTTAAACTTACTTGTTTTCCAAAGTCAAATGTCACGTTATCTCCAATCAGCATAAACGGTGCCCACTCAGAAACCTCGGGAGTGTTGTTACCTCTCCACCACTTCTTATCTCTCATCCACTTCATGGCCCTGTAAAGTGATTCACTGGCGCTTTCCCCACGAACGAGGTGATGGTAGAAACAGCTCATGAACTGCTTTGTTGCACTGTCTTCTAAGGCCCACAGTGCCACCAACACTGAGCGTGCTCCGGATCCTAAGAACGCGCGAGCAATTCCAACAGCTCCCTCGGCCTTAATTTGTCCACGGCCACTGTGACAACAACTTAGTACTACCAGTTTAGCTCGCAGTTGAACTTTTGAAATGTCAGACATTTGCAAAAGGTAGTTGTCTTCTTGTGGAATCTCGGAAGTAGAGCCTGGAGGGGCAAGCGCAATTTCTCCTCTTTCAGCACTACCATGTGCAGCAATATGTATCAGACTCACTGAAGCTATCCTTTGAAGTACTGCCTGCTTCGTTGCGTGCTCTCCTATCAAAGGCTGAACGCCCAGCAGTCGTCCAATCATCTCTGCTTCCTTTCTTGCACCAGGCAATGGCACAAACTTTCTATTGAGACTTCCGCAGTAAATCACCTCACCAACATCAGGATCCCCCACTATCAGAGCACCAGTCTGACTGTGATAGTCTGCGGGACTCTCCTGAATGAGCTTGAGAGTCGTCAACGAAGGAATGACGCGGATCCTGAAGGACTCTGATAAAAATTTCCCATTTCCATCGAGTAAAGCTGGGAATGGAACACGGTACAAGTTGCGATCGGGAACAATGATGATTTCAGGCTCTTCAAGTAAGTCGGACACAGGATTGATGAGCATTTCGTGGAACAAAGTTAAACTCGGTTCGGGATTTTCCTCACCCTTTGCATCCCGCAAAGCTGCGTGGCTTTCCTCCTGAGAAGAATCAGATTCAGCCTGCTCGATGTCATTTAAAGATCGATCTTCGCAGACCTCCTCGGGTAAAATACCAAAGCTGCGGAAACTTTTAGCCATGATAGCAAAAAATTCATCCAAATTTTTAGCTGGCTGTGCTAATCTCTTGTGAAGAGTGTTTTTATGATCCACTCTCATTTTTCGGAAAGAAACGACTCCGCTTGTATTGACAATAAACAAAGACACTCTGCAACAATGATACGAAATGTACAGACAAGTGCAGTTGTTTTGTGCCGTCATGACATTTTCAATGCCACTCCATGATTGCGGGTTAGGCGATATATGTGTTTCAGCAGAATACTGAGTTGCCATCAAGTCTGCTAGGGCTCTAGCCCGTCCCATTTCTACAACATAGAGAGAACAGTTAGGATTTCCATCATCACAGAACAATTCACTGAGCTTCTCGTAGGGAAAAACATGCATATCTGCAAAGGATATGTTGATTTCATCGTTCCCTGTATTAAAACCTCGCAAATCTTCGCATTTTTCAATACTTCGCAAGAGGTAGCGATAAGCTTCCTGGAAATTTTTTTGCGCTAGCTTCATCACTGTAAGACTACAATAACAACGAAACTCAGTTTCACTGTGTCTAATATCTTTGCTTAATTGAAGTGCCTTCCCAAGATATTCTTCGGCCATGAGGTATTTACGGAGCTTGGTAAACACTTCACCTAGACACAGGTAAATTGCTGCTTCTTGGGTTCTGTTTCCAATTTCAATTGTGATTGCAAGTGCTTTTTTATAGTATTCTTCAGCCTTTACATTATCACCAAGAGATTCCGAAAAACTTCCTAGGTTTCTGTAAGTTATTGCTTCTCCGGCTCTATCACCAGTTTTCATACTGATCGCCAGTGCTTTCTCGTGATATTGTTTACTCTTTCTATATTGTTTAAGAGAATTAAACACAGTTCCCAGGTTTCCGTAATTTATTGCTACCTCCTTTCTGTCACCAATTTCCTTTTTTATCGCCAGCGCTTTCTCATGAAATTCTTTAGCCTTGACTTTGTCGCCGAGAGAATGAAACAAAGTTCCCAGGCTTGTGTAAATTACTGCTTCCATCTTTCTGTCACCAATTTCCTTGTTGATCGCCAGGCTTTTCTCATAAAATTCTTTGGCCTTGACATAGTCACCGAGAGATTGAAACACAGTTCCCAGTTTCCCGTAATTTGTTGCTTCTCCCGCTCTGTCACCAATTTCCATGTTGATCGCAAGTGCTTTCTCGAGATACTCTTTAGCCTTGACATAGTCACCGAGAGATTGAAACACAGTTCCTAAGTTTCCGTAACTTGCTGCTTCTCCTGCTCTGTCACCAATTTCCATGTGAATTGCAAGTGCTTTCTCGAGATATTTCTTTGGCCTTGGAATAGTCTCCGAGAGATTTAAACGCAGTTCCTAGGTTTCCGTAATTTGTTGCTTCTCCTGCTCTGTCAGAAATTTCCATTGTGATCGCAAGTGCTTTCTCATAAAATTCTTTGGCCTTGACATAGTCACCGAGAGAATGAAACACAGCTCCCAGGTTCTGGTAATTTATTCCTTCTTGCGCTCTGTCACCAATTTCCATGTTGATCGCCAGTGCTTTCTCATAAAATTCTTTGGCCTTGACATAATCACCGAGAGACCGAAACACAGTTCCCAGGCTTCCGTAACCTGATGCTTCTCCATCTCTGTCATCAATTTCCATGTTGATCGCCAGTGCTTTCTCATAAAATTCTTTGGCCTTGACATAGTCACCGAGAGAGTGAAACACATTTCCCAGGTGTCCGTAACTTGCTGCTTCTCCTTTTTTGTTCCCAGTTTCTCTCATTATAGTGATTGCTCTCTCATAAAGTTCTTTTGCCTCAATGTACTTATTTTGACTTGAATATACCTGTGCCAGGTGTACGCTGAAGTATCCTTCTCGGACAGTATCACCATGCTCACAGTAAATGACGAGAAGTTTCCTGCCATATATTATTGCATTTGTGTTATCGTGGATACGACAGTACGCGGTGAACATTGTGTGATAGATTCTTCTATAAATTAATTTGCCAAATTGCTTTTCTATACTCAGCGCTTTATTACTCAGCAAAACCAAGCTTTCCTTGCACAACTCGATAGCTTTTAGAGCACAACCGGTGTTGAGAAGGAAGGTGACAATAGCCAAGGCTATACCGATGACATTCATGATTTCTTCTATGTTGTTCATGACGCCTTCTTCAATCTGTGAATGCCAGACTGGTATAACTGAAAAAAAAAAATGAAGCTCCATGGATAGTGCTTTTTACTGAACTTTGCAATACAATGTTTCCGTTGTGATAAGCAGCAGGAATAGTAATCGTAGGATGGCCCGTATAAGTGCAAGGTGAATATCTTATTCACAACAAAATATGTTCCATGCACAATAAATTTTCTTTAGGCAGAACAAAATGAACTCACAGCAATATCTCATATCAATATAAAATAATTATAAACTCGCAGCAAAACCTATTAACTCACGTAGGGACAGGAAAATCAGTTCACGGCTAAAGAAAATCGACTCTCAGGCAAAAGAGTAACAACACGGCAAAAGAAAATTAACTTGCGGTAAAGAAGAGCATCTCGCGGATCAAAACACTGATCAACTCACGGTAATTTGAAAATCGACTCACGGCAAAATAAAATCAACAACGGCGGAAAAAACCGAAAAACATTGTCAACTGGCAATAAAGACGCACGAGGGACGGGTTGCTACATCCTGTCCCTGGGACATGTCCCCGTCACATTTTCTTGTGTGAGAATTGGCGTCCCCTTGTGCGAACAGTACATGATTTTGTCGCTGTGCATGTGACATGTCCCTGCATATGACCTCTCGTATGCAGGCAACTTAAGGTCGCGCAGGACCCTTGCAATCATTAGTATTTATTTATTTAAAGAGTATGCACGAACTTCAGGACGACTGAAGCCGACACGAAACGATATATTAATGAGAATGGTTGTTTTTAAACTCTTTTGTACAAGTAATTACTAGTAATTGTTCTCAGCTTTGTGCCACGTGCGCTGGAACATAGGAAATTATCATAATTAGATTCACAGCTTTGAATATATCACACGTTGTTGTAAACATTGACTTGGAAGGTCTTCGGAAGCGGAAAATCCTGCAATTTTGTGTCCAAGTTTTCTCCGCCGATATAGAATTTCAAGAGTTGATTCGCGAGGAACATAAACTTGGTGTACTCTATTGTGCTCTGGCTAGAGCGTATTTTTAAATTTCCTTCTCAAAATGAAGATAGCACGTTTCAAAGTTTAGATTTCACATTTTTACTCTCTTAGAAGCCATTAACTTGTAGCAGTTTTTGAAATCGAAAATTTCGTTCTAGTGGGAGCACAAAAGAAGTTACGATTTATCACTAGGCTATATAATCATTTAATCTGGTGCGCTGTGCTAGCTGAAAACTTGGACACAAAAGCGCATTATCTTCAGCTAAACTTTTAAGGGCTTGTAACATCACAGACAACATTTAAAAAGTAGACCTTTTTTTCCTGTGCGGAGCACCGCTAGATTTTGTCTATAAAATATTATTCCTTGATGACCAACACGCACACCGATTACCGAATTTGCGTTCAGGCCTTTAGAGCCTATTTTATTTTACTTAAAATTATTTCTCGTGGTAATAGTTGTTTCAATGTTTTTGTTCTTTGGCTTTTTAGTTTTGTTTGTATATCATATACTGCTTCCACCTTATGCAAATTCTACCAGATTCATCAAATACCATCTGAAAATGCTAAATTCTTTCTTACACCTTTGCAAATTTATAACCATTCAACAACTATGACGAATCAACCTACTTTTCCTATCTACAAATCCCCAAGAGGAATGTTGTCAAAGGTACATCATGTTTTCTGGTCTTCAAAAGATGCCATTGTTACTTTTTCTTTGGAATATTCACACTAAACCTGAAATGTCTCTCTCTTAATGTAAGAGGGCTAAATAAATCGATAAAAAGACGCTCCATCTTTAGGTGGCTTCACAAACAAAATAAGGATGTTATCTTTCTTCAGGAAACGTACAGCTCCAACGAAACCGCTAAAATCTGGGAAACAGAATGGGGCGGAAAAGTTCTTTTTAATCATGGAACATATCACAGCAGAGGAGTAATGATCCTATTTAACCCCAAATTAGATTACCAAATTGACGAGGTAGTCCGAGATAAAAACGGAAGGTTTCTTAGCACAAAGATCACTCTTGATGATTGTCAAATCGTTTTAACCAATGTTTACGCTCCAAACGACACTAACCAACAAGTTCTCTTTTTTAAGGAGATTCAAAAATCTCTCAGCAAGTTCGCGCAAGAGAAATTTATTATTGGTGGTGATTTTAACTGCGCTCTTTCACCAAGTGACAAAGAAGGAGGGAATCCTACTTCAAAAAAACAATCCGTCATTAAAGAAATCGATAATTTATGTCACCTTTACAGTTTGTGTGACATTTGGCGCTCCTTAAATCCGACTGCAAAACAATTTACATGGAGAAACAAGTCTTTTAAGGTCCAGTGTCGCCTAGATTACTTTCTAATATCGAAAGAGCTTAGTAGCACTACAATCAAATGTGATATTTTGTACGCTCCAAATACAGACCATTCTGCGATACAATTACATCTATTAAGCGAAGAGTTGAAACAACAAAAGGGACCTGGCTTTTGGAAATTTAACTCTTCCCTTCTTGAAGATAAGCAATACGTTTCTGACTTGCGCAAAAACTTAACAAACTTCATAGAAAAGTACCGAGACGTTGAAGACTTAGGCCTAAAATGGGATCTTGTCAAAATGGAAATTAGAGGTTTTACTGTCAAATTTTCAAAAATCAAAGCAAGAAGAAGACGAGATGAAGAAGTTTTCCTCCAAAAGAAAATCAACGAATTATTTACAAAGGCCGAAAAGAATAGAAACAACAGGCCAATAATTTGTGAACTTAATTCTACTCGAGCTCGTCTAGAAAAAATAATGGCACTTAAAACTCGCGGCACCATCATCAGGAGTCGCGCAAGATGGCATGAACAAGGAGAACGCAACAACAAATATTTTTTAAACCTTGAAAAAAGAAACCACTCCAGAAAGTTAGTCTCTAAACTGAAGCTACCGAACGATTCTGTCATAACTAACCAGTTTGACATTTTAGAAGAACAAAGTAAATTTTATAAATCGCTATATACCTCGCAACACGCGGAAAATGTTAAGAAACCGGAAGAGGGCGTTTTCTTTAATCCCAGCAACATCTCAGCTTTATCGGACCATGAACAGGCTCTATGTGAAGGTTTGATTACAGAAAATGAGGCTTTCAAAGCACTCAAAGAATTTGCAGCAGCCAAAACTCCGGGTACCGATGGTCTGTCGACTGAATTTTTAAAATTTTTCTGGCCTGAGCTTAAATCTCTAATTGTTGAAAGTTTTAATTATGCTTTTCTTAACGGTTCCTTGTCGATATCCCAACGACGAGGTATAATTTCGCTTATTCCCAAAAAAAATAAAGACAAAACCATCCTTGAGAACCTAAGACCAATATCTCTTTTAAACGTTGATTACAAAATTCTCACTAAAGTTTTGGCTAATCGTTTAGAAAAGGTATTACCTAAAATAATAAATCCCGACCAAACCGGTTATGTGAAAGGGCGATACATTGGAGAAAATATCAGATTGATCCAAGATTTGATGTTCCATTTGGATAAAGAAAATTCGCCTGGCATCGCCGTTTTTGTCGATTTCCGGAAAGCCTTCGACACAATTGAGTGGAACTACCTGGAGAAGGCTCTCACACTCTTTAACTTTGGGCCCGATTTCCTACAATGGTTCAAGACTGTATATTCAAATATTTCTAGCTGTATTCTCAACAATGGTCACGCTTCTCACTTCTTTTCTTTAACTCGTGGAGTGAGACAAGGCTGTCCAATATCAGGCCTTCTTTTTGTTATTGGTCTTGATCTTCTCGCAAGAGCCATCAAAAATCACGATCTTATTAAAGGAATTACAATAAGAAACCATGAAATAAAAACCACCATGTATGCAGATGACACCACAGTCTTTCTTAGCGATACAGAATCTGTTCCCCATTTACTCGAACTGCTAAACCAATTTAAGGTTGTCTCCGGCCTAGAAGTCAATTCCACCAAAACCGAAGCTATGTGGCTCGGCAAATGGAAAAATAGATGTGATACACCTTTCAATTTTAAATGGCCCGTCGACCCGATCTGCGCTTTAGGCGTCTTCTTTTCCTACGACACCACAAAAGCGGATAAGCTTAACTTCGACGAAAAGTTGCGAAGTATGGAAAAAGTTTTGAATATTTGGAAAAATAGGAAACTGACTTTAATTGGCAGAATAAATATCGTTAAAACTCTAGCCTTATCCAAATTAATTTTCAACAGCTCTAACCTCAGTTTACCAAAGGACTTGCCTGACACGATCAACAACATGATTTTTAATTTTATTTGGGAAGGTAAACCTCCCAAAATAAAGAAAACTACAGTCATAGGACAAAAAAACAAAGGCGGCCTAAAAATGATTGACTTTAAGGTAATGGAAACCGCTTTAAAAATCTCATGGATTAACAGGATACACCAAAACTCTTCCTCCTCCTGGAAAATTCTCATTGAACATTTCTTTAGGCAACATGGCGGCCTTTCTTTCCTATTAAACTGCAGATACAATTCAAGGCAACTTGATCTAAACAATGCACCACCCTTTTACCAAGTGATATTAAAGCATTGGCAGGAAAACAAACATATTATCTCAGAAGACAATATTAAACGGCAAAATGAAATTATATGGAATAATAAAAACATCTTAATAAACAAACACATGATCTATTTAAAACAATGGCACCAAAGCGGCATTACCTTTATTAGCGACTTGCTTGATGATGATTTTGGTTTCTTATCGCATACCACATTTCAACAAACTTTTCAGCTGAAAATCCCGTTCACAACTTATTATGGTCTAATAAACGCAATTCCACCAAGCTGGAGATGCGAAATCAAAGCAGCAAAAGACCAATTTGAAAACGAAAATGCGTCGCAAGAATCCCCTTTACGCAATATTATTAACACCCGTTCTGTTTATGCAGCTATTACGGATCATTACTTCCAACCTCCAACTGCTGAACAAAGACTTCTACGGTATGGTTTCTCCCAAGAAAGCCTAAAAAATGTTTACAACTTCCCTTTTGCAATTACAATCGAAACAAAGCTTCAAATCTTTCAATATAAAATCATCCATAATATACTTCCTACCAGGTATTCGCTTTTTCGTATGAATTTATGCGACTCTGAAACTTGTCATTTATGTAAAACGCAGCCGCAAACATTGCCTCATCTACTCTACCGATGTCCAAAAATTTCTAATTTCTGGACTGCATTTCAAAAGTGGTGGTCCGAAAAACAACAAAATACAATTACTCTTTCAGAACGCGATATCCTTTACGGCTGGCATGACAACGCCATACAAACAAAAGATATTTTAAATTACATATCACTTGTAGCTAAGTATTATATCTTTTGTACGACCCAAGACTGCGATGATGTACCTTTTGACGGCTTTCCTCCTTTTCTAAAAAACAGATTGGATACTCTACAACATATTGCAGTTAGAAATAAAACTATTAACAATTTCGAATTAAAGTGGAAAGACTTTATGTAAGCTTATTTCCTTGTTTATTTATTTTATATTTTTTCATTTACTTTATTTTCCTATGTACCTGTACCTTTATTTTCATATGTAAATTGTAACAGTTTATAAACTACGTAACTTAATTGTAACTTACGTCTGCTCTTTTTTTTTTTCTTACACTGTAACATTTGTACAATGTTAAAATGGCAATAAAGATATTAAAAAAAAAAAAAAAAAAAAAACATCACAGACAACGGTCATCTCTCAGTAAAAGGACAATCATGATGTAATTCCATCATCCCGGAGTATCCTTATTAAATTTTAGAGGAATCGATATTCAAAATATAGTGAATTAAAGCTTTACAAGATAGTACTCCAACAAGAAATTTGGCTAATGAATATATTAATGAGCAAGGGTCCTGCGCGACCTTAAATAAATCAAGAAGCACTTGTTTCTATGTGAAGTACTAGAAATTTAAAAGCGATACATTCATTATGAGCGAACTAGGAGTTGAATTTTTCAACTTGTACTGTGCATTTAACTGTATCGCACAATTGACAAAATGTTGCATGAATGTACGAGTCATTTTGCATGGCTTAACGAAATTTGATTAAATTGCAACTTCGTTTAAGTCACTGTGGCCAGGTCACGGAAAAGGCTCTAAATCTTGAAAATAAAATGGCCAATTTTTACAAGTTTGTTGCTCGTAATAATCCATCTTTTAAGATTAAAATCTTCCTCAGTTGTAAATTAGTCGTTAACCTGCATCTTTGTTTACTTTCGGTATATTGTTTTGGTGTTTTTTTTTGCTTTAGAAAAATCAGTTATTTTGAGGTTTCTTCCAATTTGAAACAAATTTTGTACATCAGAAAATGATGACTTAAAATATGGTAACAAAGCTCGTTTTAACGCTGGAGTGTGTGGATATTAACTGATCACGCGTAAAATAAGCTATTACAGTACCACGAGGTTCTAAGAACTACGAACAAATTTCACTAGTAATTTACAATAGTTAGTTTCATGTAAATATCTCTTGGATAAAAAAAATGACCTAGTTATTTGAAATTAAAAACTTTATACAAGGCATAAAAGCTTTACTCACCACGCTAACGTCAGTTGAAACGAACGGACTGATAAAGACCAACACGTATTCCTCAGCTTGTGTATAGAATGAGATTTACTGTGTACGCAGGCTGCTAAAAAACCGGATATCCGTAAATCTTAAACTGAAACAGACGTTCCTCTGGGTAGTTAGAAAATGAAATTTTGTAGTTAGATTTCATTTTAGATTTTTCATTTTCCAAAAACACTGAAATTTTGAGAATCATTTTTTTTAACCTGTATCACGGTTTGGTTTTGTTGTGTCGAGATCGGCAAATTCATTTTTTCCTTTCGGCTTTTTTACGCCAATGATCGGCGTTTGTTAGAGACTAGTCGATGTTGAATATGTAAACATATTCTGCTCTGGCTGCGCGTAGTTTCAAATCAAGCTCAACAAAGCGCTGTCTCTCTGAGGAAAAACAATTGGGAAGATCATGCTTGGGTTGTACATCCAGAAAGAAGCGAAACTCCCGGCTGCGAAATTTGAAATATTTGTCTTGAATATTGTTTTTGTCAAACCCGCGGCGTTTCGAACAAACGCGACGGAATTTTAGGCCGATGACAGTTTTCTTAAAAATAAAAGAAAAAGATGTTCAACAAAGATCACACGTGGGTGCTGGAACTCCAGTTATCAGTTTAAGCCCCAATATCGACATACAAATTCTCCTCACTGATCCCTATACATTAGCTCAAAGTGTTAGTTGAGAGAATTTGTTAAAAGATCAATGCAATTTGTATTTAGTGATCATTTTATTAATTCTCATAATCATTTTTTCATCACGTCCTGAAAACTGAGGAGCAATCATTTTAAAAAACGCGTCCTTTCTTAGCTGACAGTAAAAATTTTGACCACTTCTCAACTATCAGATAAAACTCAACCAGAGGCAGGGAAAAGTCGGAAAAACGATTTTAGAAGATGTTAAAGATTTTTTACTGCCACGAAATAAGTCACAACAACCCGTTTTATTTTTACTTTAATTATTACTTTTGAAACATTGACCCTAAGCAACAAGTCTATTCGGAAAGGCCGAGTTGATTACAACCGAAACATTTTAATACTATGCAATCTTTTATTTTCTCGTGAACATCATAATAAGGTTTAATTTGAAAACGTTTGTTCTATTACTTGTTTGCAAAAAATACAAGCTAAAATATAAACTAGAAACTGTCTTTTTTTATATTTCAATTTCGTAGGAAAATGAATGACCCTATCTATGATCATGTATTTCAAGACATTCCGAGGAAACAGGTTGTCACGTGACGTCGTGCTGTAAACACTTGTCTTGCCAACTCAGTTTGTAAGCAATTACAAGATAGAAATACTAAGTTTTATAGAATAGAGAGTGACATAGATTCTCACAGGATTTAGCCTGTGAACAGCAGACTGTTCTTCTCAAGAAAATCGATAAGGGGCATCTGTGAGTTAATCGTGTTATGTACAGCGTCTAACGTGACACGCAGAGTCAACAAAGAAAATTGCTGTCTGCACGCGACCCTCCCTTAAGTGTTTGATTTTGCTGGGCTATTCCTTGTAGGTATATTAGAGTTTGCCCCCGCAGCAGAGTTTAGCGGCGTTTGCCCGCGCAGACAAAAAATCCTACGTGCGGCCCTGCTGCTGGAGGTACTGAACCCTTTGACAGCTAAATCTGAAAGTAACGGGTGTTGTTACGTTGGGAATTTCTACGGTATGTGACTGATGTATGGAACTTGTGACGGTATGTGACTGATGTATGGAACTTGTGACGGTATGTGACTGATGTATGGAACTTGTGACGGTATGTGACTGATGTATGGAACTTGTGACGGTATGTGACTGATGTATGGAACTTGTGACGGTATGTGACTGATGTATGGAACTTGTGACGGTGATGCAAGAAAAGATATTTTAGTTCAATAGATTACTTTAGTTAGGTATTTTTATATTTTATTTTTATATTTTAGCATAGTGATTGTAAAGCGCTATGAAAGATTAGCTAAATAGCGCTATAGAAATGATGATGATGATGCGCTACAGAAGTGTACCAAACTCATGCCTTCAGCTACTTTTTTCACATTTTTATTGGCTCTTCATTACACAACTTAAACAATTACTACGTAGATATCAGATATTGAAGCTAGCAAAACATCAGAATAAAAAAGCAAAAATCTTTACCCACAGAAAAGAATTACAATTTTGTTTTAAAACCTGCATTCGTCTATGTATAATTTTGTCTAATTAAATCTAAACTTTTCACTCTTTTTAAAGCAGCTGCAACAATACTGCGCTAAATAAACAAGAAAAGGTCGCCACTTCCTGTAATGTGTAGCTTCTCTTTTGTTTTGTTTTTTTTCAGTTTTAATTAGTTCTATTTTGTATAGCTCTAAGTTTTAGTAACATCAAGCTCCCGGGAGGGGGAATCCCATATGAAAGAGAAGAGAAATCGATGGAAAAATTTGAATTAAACCCCTAAAGGAGATCAATTTAGGCGTGGTTCAAGAAGTCTTTTACCCCTAAGAGATATCCTTTTTCATGTCTGATCGCTCTAGAGCACTAACATATTGTGACGGCGTTTTCTAATTTCTATTTTCTAGTCAACCCTGAATGAGACCTCGACGGCTAAAAATATTGGTGTTCTGTTCTAAGCATCATAAGTGAGGCGGAAATCCCTAATTTGTATCCCTAAGTCAGACAACAGGCAGTCCTTTTCATATGAGAGTCCATCCTCTGGGTCGAGCTCTGCCCATCCTCGGAGACCCAGGGGCAGTTAGTAGAGGCGACGGCCAGCTTATCGGGACGACGGGATTTTAACTTTCGCCCGAAAATCCCGTCGTCCCGAAAATCCCGTCGTCCCGATAAGCTGCCCGTCGCCCCCACTAACTGCCCCTGGGTTTCCGAGGATGAGCTCCGCCTAACTTAACATCAACAATAATAAACAACTTGTTTCTTACAATATAAAAATTCAATTGCGGCCTAAAACTACTGCACGCTAAAAATCCGAGCTTTCGGCGATCCACGGAATCGTCCTGATGATTGATGATTCCGTGGATCGGCGAAAGCTCGAATGTTTAGCGTACAGTAGTTTTAGGCCGCAATTGAATTTTTTAATTGTATTTTCAATGCTACTGATTATATAACCTGTTCCTTGTAGTAAATATATAATAATAATAAACTTATTATTTTCGACCTTATGTGTCCAGCTAAATCTTTTCTAAACAATAAAAATTGCAATAAAAAATTCTCGCAACTCGAGATGCAGACTGGCGCCCAGTCGCTATTTGTATGTTTTTGTGCGAGCGAAAGCTGGATACGAGAGCAGATTAAGGCGCGTGTGGAACAATGGGAAGATAAGAAGGGAAAATAGCATCCATTATCCCTTGCCGAGAATCCTGGTGTGTCTCAATCCACCCTCGTATCCAATCTTCTCTAGCACCAAAAAGACATAAATAGAGATTGGTACAGGTGAGTGCGTTTCCTCTCTCCCCCCCTCCCCCCCTTTAGACATTTTCCAAGGTGCTCGTTTTCACATTTGAGACGGTTATAAATACACGGATCGGCTCAGATACCGTACACGTTTTAAGAACCGGACAGAAATGGCTCCACCTCCCCCCTCTCCCCCCCCCCCCCAAAAAAAGTGACTTCTTCGAATGTAGCGATAGGTGCCTCTCCGAGCTAATAAGGTAGGCTTTTTGGTTCATTGTTATCCGTATTACTTGTCCGGTCTCGAAGGCCCAATTGTTGGATTTACGAGAATAAAAGGTTCAGGTTAGGAACCGTTACTGTCCCTGTCCGGGTTAACGTAACCTCCTAACATTTACCTTAAAACCTCACGTGTCTCACGCTTTCGATTCTTACAAGATGGTTTCGAAATCATCGTAAAAAAAATCAGTTTGAATTAATAAACCCTAAAGATTATAAAAAAATGAAAATCAACGCTTTTCTGTACTTTACACTGTAATCGCAGACGTTCCTTCGCGCAATGCTTGATTTCGTCTCCACGAAGTCCTCATTTTAGCTTAGCTCTTCTTTTCCTACAACACCAAAAAATACAAATCAGAATTTAAGGAAATTGACCGAAAAAATTGCCTTTCGAATTCCATAAAGTAAAAGCAGTGAAATTTCCGATCTGTCATCCGAGCTGGTAGTAATGTCATGAGGCCTACACACGTCTACATATTTGGACTTGCAGCACTGTCCAAACCTTTAAATGTAAGATAGCCCAAACAGAGGACTGAACTGGACTAACAAGTTTGAAAAGACTGCATTTGTTTCATGAAGTTGTTTTTAAATAGATAAGAAACTTCCGAAAGATGTCACTTTGCTTTCTAGGCAGATCACAAGAATAGGCGATCTGATTACTTTACAAAAAAGAGTTTTGGCTTAAAAAATGTCCCAACAATATGAATTCTATAAAATCAGTACAGTGAGATTTTGGTCCCAACTCTGTGCCATTTACTTAAACCAAAAAAATCATAAAATGGTTTCTTCGCTATTTTGAACTTACTTTTCTTCTGAAGTCAAATGTCACGTTATCGCCAATCAGCATAAACGGTGCCCACTCGGAAACGTCTGGAATGTTGTTACCTCTCCACCACTTCTTATCTCTCATCCACTTCATGGCCCTGTGAAGTGATTCACTTGCGCTTTCTCCACGAACAAGGTGATGGTAGAAACAGCTCATGAACTGCTTGGTTGCAGGGTCTTTCAAACCCCACAGTGCCACCAACACTGACCGTGCACCGGATCCTAAGAACGCGCGAGCGATTCCAACGGCTCCCTCGGCCCTAATTTGTCCCCGGCCACTGTAACAACAACTCAGTACTACCAGTTTAGCTCGCAGTTGAACTTTTAAAATGTCAGACATTTTCAAAAGGTATTCGTCTTCTTGTGGAATCTCGGAAGTACAGCCTGAAGGCGCAAGGGCAATTTCTCCTCGTTCAACATTACCATGTGCAGCAAAATGTATCAGACTCTCTGAAGCTATCCTTTGAAGTACTGCTTGCTTCGTTGCGTGCTGTCCTAACAAAGGCTGAACGCCCAGCAGTCGTCCAATCATCTCTGCTTCCTTTCTTGCACCAGGCAATGGTACAAACCTTCTATTGAGTCTTCCTTCGTAAATCACATCAACCAACATCAGGATCCCCCACTATCAGAGCACCGGTCTGACTGTGATAGTCTGCGGGACTATCCTGGATAAGCTTGAGAGTCGTCAACGAAGGAATGACGCGGATCCTAAAGGACTCTGATAAAAATTTCCCATTTCCATCGAGTAAAGCTGCGAATGGAACACGGTACAAGTTGCGATCAGGAACAATGATGATTTCAGGCTCTTCAAGTAAGTCGGACACAGGTTTGATGAGCATTTCGTGAAACAAAGTTAAACTCGGTTCGGGATCCCTATCTTTCCATCTCGCAAAGCTGCGTGGTGTTTCTGCGTTGCGGCTCAGTCTTTCGTCTCCAACTCCCGGCGAAGTGGAAACGTTTAGCCATGAAAGCAAAAAATCCATCCAAATTTTCAGCTGGCTGTGCTAATCTGCGGTGAAGAGTGTTTTTATCCACTGTCATTTTTTGCAAAGAAATTACTCCGCTTGTGTTAAGAATCCACAAAAGCACACTTTGAGCATGATAAGAAATGTACAGACAAGTGCAGTTTCTTTCCTTCTTGATGACATTTTCAATGCTAATCCATGATTGGGGGTTAGCTGATAAGTGTGTTTCAGCAGAGTACCGAGTTGCCATCAAGTCTGCTAGCGCTCTAGCCCGTCCCAGCTCAACAACATACAAAGCCTTGTTAGGACTTCCAGCGTCATAAAGCAATTCACTGAGTCTTTTGTAGGGAAAAGCATGCATGTCTACAAAGGATATGCTTATTTGATCATTGTCTGCATTAAAACCTCGCAAATCTTCGCATCTTTTAATACTGCGAAAGAGGTAGTAAAGAGCTTCCTATGACTTTTCTTGCGATAGCTTCACCAATGCAAGATAATAGTAACATTGAAACTCAGCTTCACCGTGTCTTATTTCTTTACTTATCGAAAGTGCCTTCTCAAGATATTCTTCAGCTGTGAGGTATTCACGGTGCGAGTCAAACACTCTTCCCAGTTGCAGGTAATTAGCTGCTTCTCCTTCTCTGTCACCAATTTCAATTGCGAGCGCAAGTGCTTTTTCATAGTACATTTGCGCCTCGATTTTACCACCAAGAGATCGATGGACATATTCCAAGGTCTCTGTAAATTGCTGCTTCTCCGGCTTTGTCGCCAATGTCAATCTTGATCACTAGTGCTTTTTTCAGATTATCGCGGCTACGCTTTCTATACTTTTTTAGACCAAGATACACATTTCCCAGGTGTCCGTAAATTGTTGCTTCTCCTGCTCTGTCGCCAATTTCCAAATCGATCGCAAGTGCTTTTTCGAGACATTCTTTAGCCTTGGTATATTCACCGAGAGATTGAAACATAACTCCGAGGTTTCTGTAATTGCCAGCCTCTCCTGCTTTGTCACCAATTTCTCTTCTGATCACAAGTGCTTTCTCGAGGTATTCTTTAGCCTTGATATAGTCACAGAGAGAGTTAAATAATTTTCCTAGGTTTCCGTAAGATGTTGCTTCCCCCGCTTTGTCACTAATTTCAATTTGAATTGCAAGTGCCTTTCCGAGATATTCTCTAGCCTTGAAATATTCGCCGAGACATCGAAACACATTTCCCAGCTCTCCGTAATATACTGCTTCTGCTGCTCTGTTACCAATTTCCATGTCAATCGCAAGTGCTTTCTCGAGATATTCTTTAGCCTTGACATAGTCACTAAGAGATTGGAGTACAGTCCCCAGGTTCCCGTAACATGTTGCTTCTCCCGCTCTGTCACCAATTTCCATTTTGACTGCAAGTGCTTTCTGAAGATATTCCATAGCTTTGACATAGTCACCAAGAGACTGAAATACAATTCCAAGGTTCCCGTGAAGTGTTGATTCTGCCGCTTTGTCACCAGTTTCAATTCTGATCACAAGGGCCTTTTCATAATATTCTTTAGCCTTGACATATTCGCCAACAGATCGAAACACAGTTCCTAGGTTTTCGTAAACCGCTGCTTCTCCTACTCTGTCACCAGTTTCCATTTGGATCACAAGTGCTTTCTTGAGATATTCTTTAGCCTTGTCATAGTCACTGAGAGATTGAAAAACATTTCCCATGTTTCCGTAACATACTGCTTCTCCTGCTCTGTCACCAATTTCCATTTGGATCGCAAGTGCTTTCTCGAGATATTCTTTATCCTTGACATATTCACCGAGAGAATGAAACACAGTTCCCAGGTTTGTGTAACATGCTGCTTCTCCTGCTCTGTCGCCAAGTTCCATTTGGATCGCCACTGCTTTCTCTAGATATTTTTTAGCCTTGTCATATTCGCCGAGAGATCGAAACACATTTCCTAGGTTTCCATAACATGTTGCTTCTCCTGCTCTGTCACCAATTTCAATTTTGTTTCCAAGTGCTTTTTCGAGATATTCTTTAGCCTTGACATATTCACCGAGAGACTGAAACACGGTTCCAAGCTTTCCCTGAATTGTGCCTTCTTCCGCTTTATCACCAATTTCCGTTGTGATGTCAAGTGCTTTCTCGAGATACTCTTTAGCCTTGACATTGCTGCCGATAGATTGAAACACAGTTGCCATGTTTCTGCGATTTGCCGCTTCTCCTGCTCTGTCGCCAATTTTCACGTGGGTCGCAAGCGATTTTTCGAGATATTCTTTAGCGTTGACATAGTCACCGACAGATTCGAACACAGTTCCTAGGTTTCCGTGATTTGCTGCTTCCCCCGCTCTGTCGCCAATTTCCATGTTAATCGAAAGCGCTTTCTCGAGATATTTTTTGGCGTTGATATAGTCACCGAGAGATTTAAACACAATTCCTAAGTTTCCGTAATTTGCTGCTTCCCCGGCTCTGTTACCAATTTCCTTGTTGATCGCAAGTGCTTTCTGTAGATATTCTTTAGCTTTGACAAAATCATTCAGAGATTTAAAGACAGTTCCTAGGTTTCCGTAATCTGCTGCTTCTCCTGCTCTGGCACCGATTTCCATGTTGATCATAAGTGCTTTCTCGAGATATTCTTTAGACTTCACATATTCACTGAGAGATTTAAACACACTTCCTAGGTTTCCGTAACATGTTGCTTTTTCTGCTCTGTCACCAATTTCCATGTTGATCGCAAGTGCTTTCTGGAGATATTCTTTAGCCTTGACAAAGTTACTGAGAGATCGAAACACAGTTCCTAGGTTTGTGTAACATGTAGCTTCTCCTGCTCTGTCACCAATTGCCAAGTTGATTGCAAGTGCTTTCTCGAGATATTCGTTAGCCTTGTCATAGTCACTGAGAGATCGAAACACAACTCCTAGGTTTGTGTAACATGCTGCTTCTCCTGCCCGGTCACCAATTTCTTTTTCAATTGCAAGTGCCTTCTCGAAATACTCTTGTGGGGAAATTGAAACACTATTCCCAGGTTTCTGTAACATGCTGCTTCTGCTGATCTGTCCCCATTGTCCATGTTGATCGTAAGTGATTTCTCGAGATACTCTTTAGCCTTGACATAGTCACCGAGAGATTGAAACACAGTTCCTAAGTTTCCGTAATTTGTTGCTTCTCCTGCTCTGTCACCAATTTCCATGTTGATCGCAAGTGCTTTCTCGAGATACTCTTTAGCCTTGACATAGTCACCGAGAGATTGAAACACAGTTCCTAAGTTTCCGTAACTTGCTGCTTCTCCTGCTCTGTCACCAATTTCCATGTGAATTTCAAGTGCTTTCTCGAGATATTTCTTTGCCTTGGAATAGTCTCCGAGAGATTTAAACGCAGTTCCTAGGTTTCCGTAACATGCTGCTTCTCCTGTTCTGTCACCATTTTCCATTCTGATCACAAGTGCTTTCTCGAGATATTCTTTAGCCTTGACATAGTTACCGAGGGGGGAGATTGAAACACAGTTCCTAGGCTTCCGTAACATGTTGCTTCTCCTGCTCTGTCTTTAATTTCCTTGTGGATCACAAGTCCTTTCTCGAGATATTCTTTAGCCTTGACATAGTTACCGAGAGATTGAAACACAGTTCCTAGGCTTCCGTAACATGTTGCTTCTCCTGCTCTGTCTTTAATTTCCTTGTGGATCACAAGTCCTTTCTCGAGATATTCTTTAGCCTTGACATAGTTACCGAGACATTTAAACACAGTTCCTAGGCTTCCGTAACATGTTGCTTCTCCTGCTCTGTCTTTAATTTCCTTGTGGATCACAAGTCCTTTCTCGAGATATTCTTTAGCCTTGACATAGTTACCGAGACATTTAAACACAGTTCCTAGGCTACCGTAACATGTTGCTTCTCCTGTTCTGTCTTTAATTTCCTTGTGGATCGCCAGTGCTGTCTTGAGATGTTCTTTACTCTTTTTATATTGTTTAAGATCTCGATACACGGCTCCCAGATTTCCTTCACAATCTGCTAGTTCTGCTTTGTCTCCGATTTCCATTGCGATCTTAAGTGCTTTCTCATAACATTCTTTAGCCTTGACTTTATCACCGAGGTAATGAATCACAGTTCCCAGGTGTCCGTAATTTATCGCTTCTGCGTTTCTGTTACCAATTTTTATGTTGATCACAAGTGCTTTCTCGAGATATTCTTTAGCCTTGACATATTCACCGAGAGATGTAAACACAGTTCCTAATTTCCCGTAACATGTTGCTTCTTCTTTTTTGTGACCAATTTCCATGTTGATCTCAAGGGCTTTCTCGAGGTATTCTTTCGCCTTGACATAGTCACCGAGAGATTTAAACACAGTTCCTAGGATTCCGTAATCTGCTGCTTCTCCTTGTCTGTGACCAATTTCCACGTTGATCGCAAGTGCTTTTTCGAAATATTCTTTAGCCTTGTCGAAGTCACCGAGAGACTTAAACACAGTTCCTAGGTTTTCACATGCGACTGCTTCTCCTCTTTTGTTTCCAGCTTCTCTCATGATAGTTATTGCTCTCTCATTAAGTTCTTTTGCCTCAACATAACTATTTTGACTCTGATATATCTGTGCCAGTTCTATGCTGAGGTTCCCTTCTTGGAATGTTTTACCACAGTCGCGGTAAATGGTGAGAAGCTTCCTTCCATATGTTATTGCATTTGTGTTATCGTGGATTCGATAGTACGCGTCGAACATTGTTTTGTATATTCCTCCGTAAAATAATTTGCCAAGTTGCCCTTTGATGCTTAGCGCTTTATTTTTTACGAAAACCAAGCCTTTTTTGCATAACTCGATGGCTTTTAGAGCACGATCGGTGTTGAGAAGGAAAATGGCAACAACAAAGGCTATACTGATGGCTGCTATGATTTCTTCTATGTTGTTCATGATGCCTTCTTCAATTTGTAAGTCTCAGACTGGCGTAACTGAAAAAAAGGGGGAGCTCCCTAGATATTTATTTTTACAGAATTTAACTTTACAAAACAGTATTTCCATTCTGGCAAATAAGCAGCAAGAGCATTACAATAAAGTACAATGGCCCGCAAGTGCAGGATGACATAACAAAATTTGTTTCATGCACAGCAATGTAAAATAAACTTACAGCAAACCTATTAACTCACGTGGGCAAAAGAAAATCAGTTTACAGCAAACGAATAACACATCGGTAAAAGAAAATTAACTTGCGGTAAAGAAGATCATCTCGCGGATCGAAGAACTGATCAGCTCACGGTAATTGAAAATCAACTCACGGCAAAATAAAATCAACAACGGTGGCAAAAAAAATCATAGTCAATTGACGATAAAAATAAAATCAAGTATCAGCACACGCAAAAGGGAGGGGTTACTGCACCCTGTCCCTGAGACATGTCCCTGCTACATTTTCTTGTGTGTGTACGTTATGGTTTATATTTATCTTTGCGTTTAAAATTTTTCAAACCAGTTTGATTTTTATTTCCCTTCGTTTCAGATTTATCAACGATGTAGGAAAGTTCGAGCTTTTCCCGTGAAGTGGTAAGTCCCAAACGCCTTCAAAAATCACAATTTCAATATTCAGCTCGTGTCAGGGCAGGTTTGCACCACAAAAGCGTCAGAAGCGAGCAAATACTCTGCAAAACGTCCAATAATCAAAAGCTGGCGGCCAGATGGAATGGACATTCTTGTTTTAAGGCTTCAAACTCAACGTTGATTCGCAATTTTAGCCATTTCAATATCCTTTTGACGGTTTAAAAGAGTTGAATTTTGCTGTTGTTGCGTCGTTTTACTTCAACTCGATTCATTCAAGAATTCGGCAGTCACTCGTTAAACTTTTAAACCAATGAAATGATTTTAGCGTGCGCCATTGATTGTGCATGCAACTGGCTTCCTTTTCAGTACTCGAAAAAAGTCAAATAATAAATCCTTTATTGACCAAGCTTGTTCGGTCAAGAAGGCAGGATATTGGCCTCGTTCTTTTTTTGCGTGTTTATGGACCGAGACGAAGTCGAGGTCCATAAACACGCAAAAAAAGAACTTGGCCAATATCCTGCCATCTTGACCTCACACTTGGTCAATTACCCATATATATTATATGTGAATAACATTATACTACGAGATTCTTTACTGAATACGTACACATTTCCTTTGTAACTTTCAACAGCTAGTTTCCTGTATATATCTCTTGGCTAAAAGAGACTGCCCTATTTAGTTAAACTGATAAACATTATAAAAGGCATAGAAGTTTTACTCACCACGCCAAAGTCAGTTGAAATAAACGGACTGATAAACACCAACTCGTATTCCGCGGCTTGTATATGGAGTGAACTTTACTGTCAACTTTATTTTATACCTTTAGCTTTGGAAAGTAAAAAGCCGGATATCGTAAAATGTTAAAAACAGACGTTCCTCTGGGAAATTAGAAAATGAAATTTTCTTTTTATTCATTTTAGATTTTTCATTTTTCAAAAACACCGAAATTTTGAGAATACTTTTTTTACCTGCATCACAGTTTGGTTTTATTTCAATTTTCCTTTGGCCTTTTTTTTTTACACTGAAGACGTTTGTTATTGGTTTAGAGACTAGTCGATGTAGTATTTACAAACATATTCTTCTCTGGCCGCGTAGCTTCAAATCAAGTTTAACACAGTGCTGTCTTTTCTGAAGGAGAAAACAAAGTGGAAGATTATACTTGGATTGTACGGCCAGAAAATAATCGAAACTCAGGCGAAATTTGAATATTTGTCTCAAGTATTATTTTTGGCAAACAGGCGGCGTTACGAACAAACATGGAAGAATGCCAGGCAGATGACAGTTTTCCTAAACAAAATAAATGGCACGCAATGCATGCAGAATAGATGGCGTTTCATAAGGGGTCTTACATAATTTTGAGGAAATTTGTCAAAAACTTAACGTAAATAAAAATAGCTGACACGTTGTGCGTGAAAAAGACAGGTTACATTTTTTAAACATAAAAAGCAATTTTAACCGGATTGTATAAATAGCTTAGTTAGGATCTGATGGAATTCAAATAAATACAGTAGTTATGAATCCACAGGCCAAGGATGCAAATAATACAATTTCTTCGTAGATTTGCTCAATTGAACAACAGTAATATTTTATTTTATACATTTTTTTAAGATTTCCTTATGTTGTTTCAACACTTAAAGATTGCGTGCAAGCTTTTAAGCCGCGAGAAAGGGTCAAACGGTCTCTTTCTCACAGCGGCTTTGTATATTATAAGAATTAGAAATCTACTAAATCTAATAGATCCCATCATATATAATTAGTCTCTTTCGTTTATACATTGTAGTGTTCCATTCTAACTGCACTGGAGTATTTTTCTTTTATGTTCTACGCGGCGATTTCTTGTTATTTTTATTCGATCGCGCGAAACAGACAACGGAATAGAAGATCCTGTCGGCTGCCGCATAAAGCGATGACGTCATCACTTACACGTCATCGCTTAAAAAGGGAGAAGTACAATAAATATCACAAGAATATTTTAAGAGGGTTTGACAGTAAGGATGCTGGAGTTTCAGTTGTCAGTTCATCCTCTAAGCCTCAATATCAACATACAAATTCTTCTGACTGATCTCTTTACATTTTCTTGTAGTATTAGTTGGGTGAATTTGTTATCTCTTCGCTGTTGTTAGAGGGTCCTGAAGGGGTAAAATGGGAGCTGGGATTTGCCTCTTTTTCGGCTGGGAAAATGTGATTCGTGCACTGGGACTGGGATTTTACCACTGGGAATGGGACAAACACTTTGGACAATGGGAATGGGATTTCTCTTCTTTGTGAGACGTGCTACGAAAACATTTGGATGCACAAGATGTGCTCTTATCGCATTCGTTTAAGAGAATTATACGTGGTGTGCACGTATTTTCGAACTACCTACCAAAGCTTGCCAAGCACTCATGTTCCAATAGCGCAGTTAAGCTATCTGCCGCAAGAAGACAAGACGAGCACTGATCAGTGTTGAGCAGCTGGAATGACTGCCATGTCGAACTTTGTCGATTTGCGGGGTTAAGAAAAACTGGGCCCGAGCAGAAATTGGCGAATAGAACAGGATTTTCCGAGAATTTCGATTTTCCGGAATTCTAGGGCAACCTCCAGAAGTTGACCAAAATTTTCGAAACGAGTTTTCAGAAACTTTTTGTTCCATTCGATTTTGTACCGGAATTTCCAGAAATTTTGGTCCAATGGATCGCGCCCAGGATTTTCCGAGAATTCCGATTTGCCGGAATTCTAGGGCAACCTCCAGAATTTGACCAAAATTTTCGAAACGAGTTTTCAGAAACTTTCTGTTCCATTCGATTTTGTACCTGCATTTCCGGAAATTTTGGTCCAGACTTGCAGGCAAGCATTGTGGAGAATTGTGGAGCTAAAGACTCTGCTGCGAAAAGAGGATTTGGCGATTTTGGTATTGAATTTTTTAATGTGGATTTCGTTGAAGCGGGCAGCACGAAGAGAGCGCCTTTTGTTCTTAGAACGAAAGAACAAGTAGAAATGCTTCGAACCAGTGAATCCCGGTCACTACTGGTGAGGATCATCCAACGGGTTACGACATTTAAAAAGTCATCTATGAACATTGTGTTTTTTCTCAGGGTCAACTACCTCGTACAGCACAGCAAGTGCCGTCACTGACGCCGGCAAAATAAGCAAAGAAAACAAGTATATATTCAAATATCAACAGTTTGCCCTTTTAATTTATTATAGTCATTACATGGAAATGGGATTTCTTGTTTATTAACTGGGATTTCGACCAAAATTAGCCTGGGGACTGGGATTTGAAGCCTGTGAACTGAGATTTGGACCAAAATTGGGCTGGGAACTGGGATTTAGGACCCCCCTCTTGTTACTTAGAACTTTCGAAATTTCATAATCTTTTCGGGAGAAACTTGATTTTGGTCACTCTTGGGACTTTTTCAGCCCATTTCGCAACATCAGTTAATTCGAATTCTGCAAATCTTAGATCTCAACTATCAGTTAACAAACGCATCACTTCTCAGCTGACAGTTAAAATTTCACCAATTCTCAAAGAAATGACTGACACCGGAAACCGCGCAAGAAAAACCTCTGGCACCCAGGGTACTATCGATTAAACCTCATTCAGACCCGGCCTTATTCTTGGTAAGGCAGCGAAAGCGATTTTAAACGAATTTCATGTTTCTTACTGCCACGGAAGAACTCGCAACACCCCAAGCAACAAGAAAGCGGAAACTCTGAGTCGTTACAACCGAAACATTACATATTCAATCTTTTATTTTGGGCGAACGGATCTTGTTTGCAAAAAGCAAACTACAATGGAAGTAGAAACTGTTATTTTTCATGTTTCGATTTCGTAGGAAAATGAATGACCCTATCTACTGGATGAGCGTATTTCAGGACATTCCGAGAAAACAGACTGTCACATGACGTCATGCTGGAAACACGTGTCTCGCTAACTCAGTTTTATTAGCAATTACAAGATAGAAATATTAATGTCGATTAGTATAGAGAGTGACATACGGATTCTCACAGGATTTAGCCTATGAACAGAAGCTTGGGGTCAGGGGCGGAGGTGGTAGTGGTTATCGGGGTGGGGGGGGGGGGGGGAGGTTTGAGGAATTTGGAAAGCGAAAAAGAAAAGGAGGGCGAAAGGAGAGTGCAAGCACGAGCGGAGGGGAACCCAGGTGAAGAAACTACAGTCGACCCCCGATAACTTGAACCTTCCGCTAAGTCGAACAGGTCATTTTCTATATAAGTTTACCCTCGATAACTCGAACCATGTCTGTCAGTACGTGACGAGTCAAAACAAACAGTGTACTGTAGTCCAAAACATTGAATTTCTTTTGAAGCAGCCGTGTAATCTTTGTCCTTTTTTGCATTACACAAAAAGTGTCAGTCCTGTTCAGGTTTCGCTGGTTTAGGGTACATTTAGCTACAGTTCATTGTATCTTCATAAAGCGTTGATGCTTAACTCCTTGTTCAAAATGTCAATAAATCTCGTGTCCCTTGAAGTGCGCAGTGTGCATGGCACTGATTCATACAGTATTTAGAAATGAATTGTTCCATTTTCACTCGACTTCTCTATAGTAATTAAATTTAATTAAAATGTACAGTGAATGAATAGAAAAACAGTAAACGCCGTTTTTTCCTTATTTCTCAACTCCCGATAACTCGAACCTTTTTCAATTTCCCTTAAAGGTTCGAGTTATCGGGAGTCGACTGTACTACAAAACAAAGGGTGTTTGAATTTATAGTCCTATAATATATAGATTTAGGCAAGCCTAAAAGCGGAGCTTCACTGGAGCTTACAACGTTTTCATTCGAGTGAATAAGCGGCCAAAGTACTAATGTTTACGGTGGTTTATAGGTGCAAGACAAATTTAAATCGCTCACGGTCCGGTTAAACTGAATGTCTGTGGTACGACAAAAATAATAATGTTAAAGCAGGGCAAATGTCATTACTCATGGCACAAAAAATTACTTTAGAGTACAGTAAATTACCTGCTTTCTAGCAATAGAAAATAGTTTCGCGATCCTGTTATAGTTTCGCAGCAGTTAAGTAGACCCCTCAATATCTATTACATTGACATAGGATATATTCGTCTTACATCACTGAGCTTTGTCGGATTAGCTCAATCGAGAAGGTGCCAGTCGTGAGTTCAAATCCCAGAGGGGTCTGTTTTTTTTTTCTTTTTTTACCCCGTAGCAATAAAATGGTTTGTTTATTATATCGCTCCGTAGCTATGCATTGCAGAATAAAAGCAGCTATATGTAAGCAGTAAAGAAAATAACATATCAGAACATATAGACTGATTCAGGTAAAAATATACTTGTGCTGTTACATCTGAAAAGCTTTTCATTTTCTTGCGAACAAGCAGCCACGCACTCGATTTTAGCCAGTGCTCTGGTTTCTAGATAGATCCATTGTTGATGAAGCTTATGTGAAACCCGATTTAGCTTTCGAATGCTCCTTCATGTACGACGCTGGCTTTACAGATAGACACGAAAGTCATCGATCGATAATGGCTCTCAATGTCCATTTTTTGGCGGTCGATTACTTTCTACACGTAATTGTCAGCCACACTTATTTTTTGCTTCTTGTTTTTCTTTTCAAACGCCATTAAATTTTAAAGGGCGGCTTCACTCTTTCTATCATCAAATTATGGCTGCAATCTTGCACGATTCCGTCGTACGACGCGCGCGCCCGCGAACCATGCCGTTAGCCAAGATGACCATGAAAACTCAAATGCATGGATGTATGAGTATGGGGCTTTGCTCTGCGGCCCTTCTGGCCGCTGGGAGCTCCGCTATAACGTAATGTCTTGATTTTCCTTGGGCGGGGGGGAGCTGCAAAAAGCGTGAAAGTAGCGCAAAATTGTCGAGCTATGTGTATTTTTGCCATGACAATTTTCGCAATATGCCATGAGTCGCTTTAAAATAAACTAAGAAAAGCTTCCTGCAGAGAGGTGTTCGTCTTGTAGAGAGTCGAGGTAACATGACACCAGTAATTCTGAGACAATAAAGCTAAACGTTTGCATAATGTAGCAAACATTTGCAAACTGCAACAAGACTAAAATAATAAAAGGAGCGTATTCGCTTGTTAACGCAAAAGTTGAGAGCTTCTACAAACTGTAATACTGTAAGTAGAAAATGACCTCTTTAGTGCCCATACACATAAGCAGAGAAGTAATCCGTTAAAAGTTAGTAAGCTTGGTATACACGTATCGTAAGGGCGTTGTAAGGGCTTTAGGTCGATACGAAGTTTGGAAGTATTTTCGCTAATAAAACATGATAAAAAACACTTCTCGTGTGTCCGTTAATGATTTCTAAGTGTCCGTTGTCCGTCTTAGAGAGGTGTCCGTCTTATAGGGAGTTTGGTTACAGTAAAATGACTGAAAAACGGCAGGGACCATCAACAGGTGTCCGTCTTATGGAAGTGTCCGTCTTATAGAGGTGTCCGTTTAGAGAGAGTTGACTGTATTACAATTATTCAATGAGCGCGCGTTGAATATGAGACGCGCCTCGTTGGCTTTAACTATCTTATATCCAACAAGCGCGAGGAAAATAATTTTTATTAAAAACACCCAAAGAATTTCAATATTTTGAGCTACTCGGCTGTTCTCGTTAACGCGTGCACCTACAATATTTGTGGTCCATGGTATGTGAGCTCATTAACCATTGCCAGTTTTTAATAATATGAAAGTATAAATACATGTCTTCGACTACGTTTTGTGTTAAGAACAGGGATTGATACAAATGTGAAACGAATACTGAACATGATTTTTGTGCATTAAAAAGGCTAAGAAATGAATCTTGCTAATTCTCAATATTTGGTACTACTTTACTACTTGGTTTTCTATATCAGATCTTAGCTAACTTGTAATGGATAAATGTAAAACAATCCATGGATCACGGCTCGGCCAGAAATGTGTTCA